>NC_133170.1:25537500-26162500 GCF_040802235.1 Manis javanica | reverse complement strand
AATCAAACAAGGCGGACCTCCCAGAGCAAGGATTCTGCAGCAGGCAGCCTTCAGACTTTAACTTGAACCGCAATACAGCTCTTTCCTGGGTCCTCAGCCTGACAGCCCACCCTGAAGATTTTGGACTTGCCTGCATCCATAATCACATGAGCCAATTTCTTAAAATAAATCACTTTCTAAATATATACACACACAGCTGATTAGTTCTGTCTCCTTGGATAACTCTAATACAGCCCCCCACCACATCCAGCATGCTGGAAGTGTCAACAGCACTGCCCCAGGGCTGCTGTAAGGCTGAAAAGAGATAAGCTTTTGCACAAAAAACTTGTTGAGTCTTATCAGCTCTTCAGGCCACCCTGCTAGTGGGAACAGGTTTAGTGGGGCAATGCCTCTGTGGTGGGGGCTGTTCATCTGCATAAACACCTTCTCTAATTCCACACACACCCCTATTCAGGTGAGCAGGGGCATGCTCTCTCGTGGGTGCAGGGCTGCTGGAGCAAACAGCGCCATCTTCTTCCTTAGGGAGGGATGCTTCCTGCTGTGCTGAAAGTCCAGAGCATAAAAATCTGAGAAGGATACATCGAGCTAACAGGGCTTGAATGTGGACATGTCCTTGGAAGTGCTCTGGCCACGGTTCTCACTTTGCAGATGGGGAACAGAGGCACAGGGCAGGGAGGCCATGAGCACAGGGACAGTTGGGGACAGAATGAGGAGCAGAGTCCTGACCCCCTAGCATGTCATGCTGAGCAGTTTCAGGTAACGTGTCATTGAGAAACAAAAAGGCTGTGGAACTATTCTGGGTCCCACTGCAATGAGTGGTAGAGCAGGGATTTGAACCCAGGTCCACCATACTTTGAACCCATGCTCTTCTCATCACCCCTCAAGAGGAAGATAAGAGGCACCCGAACACGCACACGCACAGCTATTTGCACTCTGAGTTTCCATTTCCGTGCCTCGCCCTTGGACTTCTCTCAAACCAAACCACCACCTTGCATTTGTTTTCCCTCCCACTGTTCCAGACTGATCAAGTCATAAAATGTCACTCAGCACACATGTATGGGAGGCTTTCTGTGAGCAAGGCAGAGTGCATATCAAATATAAAGAGAAACAAACTCACCGGTTACCTGGGCAGAGGGGGGGTACACAGAGAAGAAAATGGGCAACCGCAGCCCTGAATAGGAAGTGACCCGAGAGAAGCAGAAGAGAACACAGCTGCAGGAGGGGTCTTAGGAAGTACTTCCCTGAGAAAGTGACATTTAAACTGAGACCCAAGGTATCCCAAACAAGTTAATAAAGAGGGGAAGAGGGGCACCTGGCTCAGGGAACAGTGGGTGCAAGGCTGGAGGCTTGCTAGAGCACTATACTGATCGCTGCTACCTCGCCCCGCCTCTGATGAGCAGCCAGGCATGGCCTCCCATGTCCGAATGGAAACATCCAGACCCCTGAACACAGCCTGCGTGCAGCCAGGGGCCATTTGGAATATCCACGCGACATCCCATGAGGATGGTGCGCAGCACAGCATGAGAGCAGGAGACTCGGTCGGAAGAGAGACGTAGGTGAAAGACAAGGAGGAAGGCAGCACATAGGCTCATAAAAATGGATGAGCTCGCCTAAGGGAAGTGGGGGGAATGGGAAGAAAGAGGCATATCAAGATTTAAGAAACCAAAGGGTCCCAAGCCAGAGTGGGATAGGGAGTCAATGGGGATGCAGCTGAAAACTCAGGCTGGACAACGTCTGAAAGGTGCCATTGTACAGACAAGGAGGTGGCTGTTGACCTCTACAGTGTTTTGCTAGACTGTGTAAAGGCAAAGGTGGGTGGTTGAGGCGGCTAAGCGCACAGCCCCAGAGGCAGCCTGCTTGGCTTTGACATGAGCAGTACCACTTACATCCTATGTGTGGGCTGCACTCCGTGAGATCACACTTAACCTCACCAGCCTCAATTTCCTCATCTGTAAAATGGGCTACTAATAGAGCCTCCCTCTTTGGGTTGTTGTGAGAATTAAACAGGTCAATACTTGCAAGAATTTAGAACAGCACCTGACACATGAGCTCAGTAAATGTGTAATTAAAGAATAGATGGGCTTGGGGGAGAATGGAATGGGAGCAGGTAAAGGTACAAAGCTTATCTTTAACAAGTTAGACTCTGAAGTGGAAGAGAAAAACAGTAGCTGAATGTGATGTGGGGTCAAGGGATGATTTCCTCTTTCAGACAGGAATAATCTGAGCACATTCAGGAAGGGAGGAGAGAGAGAGAGAGAGAGAGAGAGAGAGGGAGGTTACAGATCTGGGGAGTGGAGAGAGGAGGCAGGTTTCAAGTACTCAGAGGTAGGGGGTGAGGGGTGGGCAGATGCCTGTAAATGGGTAGGTGGGCAGAGGTGGGCGTCCAGGAGCCACCTGGGCACTCCACTGGCTGAGAATGAGGAGGTGGCGGGAGGCATGCAGAGAGGATCAGGCAGGTCCTTATGGGAAAAAGGAGATGCCCAGGCTGAGAATGACCTCTGACCTTAGAGGGACTGGAAAATTCACAGCCAATTTCACAACAGGTTTTCATTCCACCCTCTCTGCAACCCCAAGGAAGATTCTTGTCACATCTCTTTGTGGGAAGGAAACAGCCTGGAGTGCTAAGGCCCCAGGCTTGGTAGTGGGAACCCAGGCCTAGAGTGGGGCCCCCACAGTAGGGCTCTCCACCCGTGGGTCTTCCTTGAAGCCCACACACACGCCCCTCCCTGAGGGCCTCTCCCCCTGCCCCAGGGAGAAAGGCACTTCAGCATCTTGCCAAACGGGACAGTTAGTTAATTATTCACAAATTAAAAAACAAGGGGTGAGATAATAGGAATGGTATGCTAACATTTATGCAATAAGTATCTGCTTTAAAATACAAACTAGTGCTTTGACTATTATGAGTAACGCACACTTATAACACCCCACAGCTGAGCTATGTTGTAATGTCACGGCTGGAAACCCACTGCCCTTTCTCCCCCCTCGGCCTCTAGCCCAAATGTTACCCTTACGCCAGATCAGGCCCTGACACATCCATCCCTATGAAATACCAGAACCAGTGACCCAAGTGTGGGCGGCCACCAGCCCCCAAGCCCTGACCCTTGTCAGCGAGGCAGGGCTGGCCACATCAGGCTCTACAGTCTAGGATGGTCCTCATGCTTCTCTTGGTTGCTGTAATCACATTCACTCAACTAGGTCACAAATCAGGGGACTCTTATAAGGAATTCTTTGCAAGGGTCTGAAGGATTCCAGTAACCCCGGAGGAGCTACACTGGGGCCTCATGATTCAGGAAGGGGCCTATGCTCAGAACCTGGGGCACTCAGAACCCAGCTCACCTCTTCGGGGGACTGCCTCTTTTTCTGCTCTTTCTGTTCATCTTTCGGTTTCTGCTCCTCTGCCAGACAGCCCAGCCCCTCACCATCAGCTCTGGTGGGGGCCCCTGCAGCCTGTCCCCTGGGGCTGCCCTTGGGGGGGTCAGTTCTAGACCAATCACCCGTGGCCAAAGAAGGCCCAGCCACATGGTTCAGGACAGTTTCTCTCCATAGGGGCTGTGGGCAGGGCGGTCCCACAGTAAACCAAACACATCCCCAGGCCACGTTCCGGAGGAGCCTGGGTACACCCCTCCAGGCTGACTGGCCTCACCTGACCCCTGAGCACTGCCTCTCCTGGGTGTGTTTCTGTGAAGAGAGACTAGGAAGCCTTCCCAGAGTCTAAGAGCCAGAAGAAATATCTCTAATATTTGTCACAGGGAGAAGGCCCAGGTTTAAAAATACCTTACTACAAAGGGCCCCCACAGGGACTCCCCTCTCCTCCGCCACAGCTGCTGGAAGCTGCCCCCTTCTGCCTTTGCCAGGACTCCTGAAGTGGTGGAAATATTTGGAGATTTTGGACAATCAATGCACATAAAAACAGAGAAAAATAAACCATAGGAACAGCATGGGATTTTTGAATCAGAAAGATCTGGATTTTATTTCTAAAATCACTATGCAGTCTTAGGCATGTCACTTAACCTCATGGGGCCTTGGTTCTTCAGTGAAGTGCTAGTCATAGTATCTGATTGACAAGGTTGTCACTACGATAAAAAGAAATAATACACTTTCCTCTCCCTTCTTGTATCCTGCCAAGCTCCCCCTATTTCCCCCACCCTCCAGCCCTGGCAACCACTTTTCTGCATTCTATTTCTATGAGTTTGAATTTTTTTTCTTCCTAAGATTCCACATATAAGTGATACCATGCAGTATCTATCTCTGGCTTATTTCACTTAGCATAATGCCCTCCAGGTCCGTCCATGTTGTCACGAAGTAGTATTTCTCTCTGCCTCATGGCTGGGTAATATTCCACCATATGTATAATACCACATTGTCTTTGTCCATTCATCCATTGATGTGCATTTAGGTTGTTTTCATACTTTGGCTCTTGTGAATAACGATGCAATAAACATCACTTCAATGTCATGGTTTCCATATATACCCTTTCCATATATACCCATTAGTGGGATTGCTGAATCATATGGTGTTTCTATTTTTAGTTTTTTGAGGAATCTCCACAGTTTTCCACAGTAGCGGCACCAATTTACATTCCCATCACCAGTGCTCAACGGTTCCTTTCTCTTCTCATCCTCACCAGCATTTGCTATCTCTTGTCTTTGTGATGATAGCCATTCTAACAGGGGTAGGTGCTATCTCACTGTGGTTTTGATTTGCATTTCCCTAATGCTTAGTGATATTGGGCTCCTTTTCATATATCTCTTGGCCATTTGTATGCCTTTTTTTAGGAAAATGTCTATTGAGATCCTCTGCCCATTTTTAATCCAATTGTTTTTTTATCTTTATTATTGATTTGTATGAGTTCTTTTATATTTTAGATATTAACCCCCTATTAGATATATGATTGCAAATATTTTCTCCCATTCCATAGATTAACTTTTCACTTTGTTTATTATTTCCTTTGCTGTACAAAAGCCTTTCCTGTTGATGTAGTCCCTTTTGTCTATTTTTGCTTTTGCTGCCTTTGCTTTTGATATCAAATAAAAAAATAATTTCCAAGACTGATGTCAAGGAGCTTAACCCCCTATATTTTCTTCTAGAAATTTTATGGTTTCAAGTCTTTAATTCATTCCGAGTTGTTTTTTGTGTGTGATATAATCAGTCCAGTTTCATTATTTTACATGTAGCTGTCCAATCTTCATAGCACCATTTATTGAAGATACTGTCCTTTCTCCATTATATATTCTTGACTCCTTTGTCATAAATTAATTGACCATATATGCATTGATTTATTTCTGGGCTTGCAATTCTGTTCAATTGATCTGTGTTATCTGTTTTTATGCCAATACCATACTGTTTTGATTACTATAGTTTCACAATATAAGTTTTCCCAACTGTATTAGTCTCTTTTTATTCTTTCAGTAATCTCTTCCAGATTTAACTACTTCTGTTTGTAGATGATGAAATGTGTAGGGAATCCACACTTCAAATGCTGGCACTGCTATGAGCTTGGTCTTGCCCTTTACTTCATTCAGAATTAAGACTTGATTCTTGGTTTTTATATCTAGTCCCAGAAATTGTTTTCACTGTAGGAGTAATCTGAAGACAGTCTTATGCTTTCTAGTAGTGGCCTACAGTCAGGCTCCAGTTTCTCCAGGAACACTATACAGGATGGATTTAAATACATATTAAACTAAGAGGCATTCTCTCTAATGAGTTTAAATGCATTTTATTTTTAGACTGCATGACATGTTTTTTCTCTAAAAAATACCTCCACTCCAAATAAATCAAGATCAAAATAAACAAAGAGTTCAAGACAAAGTCCATTTGTCTTAAGTCCTGGCGGTGTGTGGATGGCAGGTAGCAGCCAGTTAGGATGACAGGTGATAGATGCAAATAGTCAAATTGGTTAACATTTTTCCATTTCTAAACCAGCCTTAAAGAAAATCATATATGGGTCATACCACCCTCAACGGTAGTCCAGCAGAGCAACCATGCCATCTAGACTCATCTTTTCACCTATAAAGAACTGGTCATTTTTTGAAATTAGCAAGGATGTGTTTGAATTGTTCTGTAGCCCCTGTCATAAAAAGCTCAGTCTTTCTGGTCTCTGTTCTTCAAGTTTGCCTGAAATTGAAAATCAATCAATTATATGATTGATTTCAAATAATCTTTGATGTACTTCTTGTAGGCTTTTTTTATGAAGCTGGTTTCCTGCACGTGATGGTTCATGACAATATCACCAGTGATTACTGTGTTCTTGGTACCTTTACCCTCAGGGCCTTCAGCAGAGGCATTTCCACCAATGAGTGAGTCATCAGTGTTACCCTCTGTCCCACTGACCATCTTTTCCTCCACCTCCAGACACAGCCCTTCTGCAATCTCTCAAATCTTGTATTTGTAGAAGAACATCTCATCATGGCTGATGAGGTCTAGATAGATGATCATGACGGCGCCTGGAGGGAGATGATGGCATCACTAGCTTAGCAGAAGCCTAGAGCACAGAGGGAGTGCAGTGCAGCCAGAGGGGCACTCCAGGGGAGTGGGGAGCAGGCAGAAAAGCACAATATAGTTTGAAATCAAGAAATCTGATGCCTACAGCTTTGTTCTTTCTCAAGAATACTTTGATTATTTAGGGTCTTTTGTGGTTCTATGTAAATTTAAGGGTTTTTTTTTCTATTTCTGTGGAAAATACCATTAGAATTTTGATTGAGAGTGCACTGAATCTATAGATTGCTTTGGTGGTATGAACATTTTGACAATATTAATTCTTCATATCCATGAGCATAGACTATCCTTCCATTTATTCATGTCTTCTTCAGTTTCTTTTATCAGTGTCTTATAGTTTTCATTGTACAGGTCTTCCACCTCCTTGATTAAATTTATTCCTAGGTATTTTATTCTTTTTATGCAATTGTAACTGGGGTTGTTTTCTTAATTTCTCCTGCTGATAGTTCATTATTAGTGTATAGAAACCCAACTGATTTTTCTATCCTGTAACTTTAATGAATTTGTTTATTAGTTCCAACAGGTTTTTATGGTAATCTTTAGAATTTTCTATATATATCATACCAGCTGCAAATAGAGACAGTTTTACTTCTTCCTTTCAAATTTGGATGTCTTTTATTTCTTATTCTTGTCTAATTGCGCTGGTTAGAACTTCCAATACCATGTTGAATAAAAGCGGCAAGAAAGTGCATCTTTGTCTTGTTGCTGATCTTAGAGGAAAAGCCTTCAGCTTTCCACTGTTGAATATGTTAGCTGTGGGCTTGTCGTGTATGGCCTTTATTGTGTTGAGGTGTGTTCTTAGTTTCTTAAGAATTTCTATCATGAATGGATATGGAATTTTGTCAAATGCTTTTCTGCATCTTTGAGATGATCATGATTTTTATCCTTCATGTGATTAATGTGGTGTATCACACTGATTTGCAGATGTTGAATTATCCTTGTATCCTGGGAATAAATCCAACTTAAACATGGTTTACAATACTTTTGACATATTGTTGAATTCAGTTTGCCAATATTTTGTTGAGGATTTTTGCTTATGTATTCATCAGGGATATTGGCTATAATTTTCTGTTCTTGTAGTATCCTTATCTGGTTCTGGTATCAGGTAATGCTGGCCTCATAAAATGAGCTTGGAAGTGTTTCTCCCTTCTATTTTTGGGAAGTGTTTGAGAAGGATTGATATTAATTATTCTTTAAATGTTTGGCAGAACTCACCAGTGAAGCCACTGGATCCTGGACTTTTCTTTGTTGGGAAGTTTTTGATTACTGATTACTTACTAGTAATTGGTCTGTTCAGATTGTCTATTTCTTCATAATTCAGTCTTAAAACATAGGTTATGTTTCTAGGAAGTCATCCACTTCTTCTAGGTTGTCTAATTTGATAGCATATAATTGCCCATAATAATCTCTTATGATCATTTGTATTTGTGAGGTCATTTTTATTAGTTGTAATGTCTCCTTTTGCATTTATAAACTTTTTTGAGTCCTCTCTCTTTTTTTCTTGGTAAGTCTAAAGGTTTTTTTATTTTGTTTATCTTTTCAAAAAACAAGCTTTTAAGTTTCATTGATCTTTTTTGTTGTCTATTTAGTCTCTATTTCATTGATTTCCACTCTAATCATTATTATTTCCTTGCCTCTACTAACTTTGGACTTAGTTTGTTCTTAGTTCCTTAAGGTACAAAGTTAGATTATTTATTAGAGATCTTTCATTTTTCTTTTTTCTTTTTTTTATTGTATATCAACTTTATTCCAATTTTAAAAAAAGGATTCAGGCATTTGAATGAAAGGACACATATTTCATTCATAGTTGAAATGTGTTTCTTTGGTGATAAGATGCTATCCAATGCAACCTCCCCCCATTTTAAGCACTGAAAGATTTTTACCAGATAAAATAAATATCCCAGGAGAGTGTGTGGTAATTTTTTTTTAATCTGGCTGGTTATGATATTTTTTTAAATTAATTTATTTATTTATCTTGTTGTCATTAATCTACAATTACATGAAGAATATTAGTTTACTAGGGTCCCCCCTTCACCAAATCCCCCCCCAACAAACCCCATTACAGTACTGTCCATCAGCGTAGTAAGATGCTAGAATCACTACTTGTCTTCTCTGTGTTGCACAGCCCTCCCCATGCCCCACCACCACATTATACATGCTAATAGTAATGTCCCCTTTCTTTTTTCCCTACCCTTATCCCCCCCTTCCCTCCCTTTCTCCCCAGTCCCTTTCCCTTTGGTAACTGTTAGCCCATTCTTAGGTTCTATGATTCTGCTGCTGTTTTGTTCCTTCAGTCTTTCTTTGTTCCTATGGTCTTTGGGTTTGAGGTGAGTCTCTTGTAAGCAGCATAGAGATGGGTCTTGCTTTTTTATCCATTCTGCTATTCTGTGTCTTTTGATTGGTGCATTCAGTCCATTTACATTTAGGGTGATTATTGAAAGATATGTACTTATTGCCATTGCAGGCTTTAGATTCGTGGTTGCCAAAGGTTCAAGGTTAGCTTCTTTAGTATCTTACTGTCTAACTTAACTCACTTATTGAGCTATTTTAAACACTGTCTGGTCATTAGTTTTCTCCCTTCTTATTCCTCCTCCTCCATTCTTTATATGTTGGTTGTTTTATTCTGTGCTCTTTTGTGCTTCCTTTAACTGCTTTTGTGGGTAGTTGATTTTATTTTTTGCCTTTAGTTAGTATTTGGTTAGTCTGCTTTCTTTGCTGTGATTTTATTTTCTCTGGTGACATCTATTCAGTCTTAGAAGTGCTCCCATCTAGAGCAGTCCCTCTAAAATACCCTGTAGAAGTGGTTTGTGGGAGGCAAATTCCCTCAACTTTTGCTTGTCTGGGAATTGTTTAATCCCTCCTTCATATTTAAATGATAGTCGTGCTGGATACAGTATTCTTGGTTCAAGGCCCTTCTCTTTCATTGCATTAAATATATCATGCCATTCTCTTCTGGCCTGTAAGGTTTCTGATGATAGTCTGATGGGTTTTCCTTTGTAGGTGACCTTTTTCCTCTCTCTAGCTGCCTTTAAAACTCTGTCCTTGTCCTTGATCTTTGCCATTTTAATTATTATGTGTCTTGGTGTTGTCCTCCTTGGGTCCTTTCTGTTGGGAGTTCTGTGTACTTTCATGGTCTGATCAATTATTTCCTCCCCCAGTTTGGGGAAGTTTTCAGCAATTAGTTCTTCAAATACTCTTTCTATTCCTTTTTCTCTCTTCTTCTTCTTCTGGTACCCCTATAATGCGGATATTGTTCCTTTTGGATTGGTCACACAGTTCTTTTAATATTGTTTCATTCCTGGAGATCCTGTTATCTCTCTCTGTGTCAGCTTCTGTGTGTTCCTGTTCTCTGGTTTTTATTCCATCAATGGCCTCTTGCATCTTATCCATTGTTTATAAATCCTTCCAGAGATTGTTTCATTTCTGTAATCTCCCTCTGGACATCTGTAATCTCCCTCCAGACTTTATCCCTTAGCTCTTGCGTATTTCTCTGCAGCTCCATCAACATGGTTATCAGCTTTATTTTTAATCCTTTTTCAGGAAGACTGGTTAGGTCTATCTCCTTCTCAGGGTTTGCCTCTGTGATCTTGGTCTGTATCAATTTCTTCTGCCTTTTCATGGTGATAGATATATTTGTGGGGAGCTGGCGCATGTGTTGGGTAAGAGAAAGTCCCTTCTTGCCAGTTTATAGCCTTCCTCTCCTGGGAGAACAGTGGCCTCTAGCGGCTTGTGCTGGGCAGCTGCGTGCAGATGGGGCTTCTGATCTTGCCTGGCCACTATGGAGTTTATTTAGCTCTGCAGTTGCTGTGGGCGTAGCCTGCCTCAGGCAGCTGCTCCAATATGGCGGAGCCACATTGGAGGGGGAACAGGCAGGAGGCTGTTTATCGCAGTGAGGGGCCTCCAAGCTGTGCTGCAGGGGTTTGGGTGCCCAGAGTTCCCCGTGATTCACAGCTGCTAGGCTAAGTGTCCCAGGGTGCTTCCGTCCAGCTGTGGGGTCCCTGTCCCTTTAAGACTTTCAAAAAGCACTCTATTTTCTTTGTCCTGGGTGCACCGGCTGCAGGGACCTACTCACAGGTCTTACTGTCCTGTTTCCCTAGTTTCCAGCACCCCACACACGCACTGTGTGTCTGTGCTCCAGTGCGGATGGCTGGGACTGGATGATTAGCAGTCCTGGGCTCCCTCTCCCTCCCCACTCTGACTCCTCTCCTCCCGCCGGGAGCTGGGGTGAGGGGCGCTCAGGTCCCGCCAGGCCACGGCTTGTATCTTACCTCCTTCATGAGGTGCTGGGTTCTCACAGGTGTGGATGTGGTCTGGCTGTTGTCCTGTGTCTTCTAGTCTCTCTTTTAGGATTAGTTGTATTTGTTGTATTTTCAAAAATACATATGGTTTTTGGAGGAGATTTCCACTGCTCTACTCACACTGCCATCTTGGTTCTCTCCATCATTTTTCTTAATGTAGGCATTTTTCATTTTTAGAACTGCTTTTGCTTTGTTCAATAAGTTTTGGTATGTCATATTTCCATTTTCATATGTCTCAAGACTTTTTTTTTCTCCTTTGGTATCTATTTCAACCCACTGGTTATTCTGCAGCATGTTTTTAATATCCACATATATGTGAATTTTCCAGTTTTCTTCTTGTAATTAATTTTTAGTTTCATACCACTATGGTTGGAAAACATGCTTGATAAGATTTCAATCTTCTTAAATTCATTAAAACTTGCTTTATAGCCTGGAGAATGTTCCATGGGCACTTGAGAAAAATGTGTTCAGACACTGCATGGAATGTTCTGTAAATATCTGTTAAATTCATCTAGTCTAACATGTAGACATGCTAGTACATGTACAATGCTAGTACATAGTACAAGTACAATGTTTCCATATAGATTTTCTGTCTGGTTGATTTGACCATTGTTGAATGTGAGGTAATGAAGTCCCCTACCATTATTATGTTGCTGTCTATTTCTCCCTTCATGTCTGTTAACATTTGCTTTATTTATTTAGGTGCTCCCATGTTGGGTGCCTAAACATTTACAAATGTTATATCCTTTTGTTGGATTGACCCCTTCATCATTATATAATCACCATCTTTGTCTCTTATAGTATCTAGCTTAAAGTCTATTTTGTCTGATAAAAGTATAGCTAACCCTGCTTTCTTTTGGCTTCCATTTGCATGATTATCTTTTTCCATTCCTTCACTTTCAGTCTATATGTGTCCTTAAAGTCAAAGTGAGCCTTTTGTGGGCAGTACATAAGTGGGTCTTGTTTATTATTCCATTCAGCTACTCTGTTTTTTTCTTGGGGAACTTAGTCCATTTATATTTAAATTAATTGTTAATAGGTACAGACTCAACTATTGTCATTTTGTTAATTCACTTCTGGCTTTTGCAATTCCTTTGTTTCTTTCTTCTATTGCTCTCGTCCTTTATGATTTGATGATTTTCTATAGTGGTATGCTTAGAGTCCTTTCTCTTTTCTTTTATATATTTACTATAGGTTTTTGCTTTGTGATTACCATGAGGCTTATATAAAACTTCTTAATTTATAACACTGTTTTAGGCTGACATTGGATGCAAGTGCTATATTTTTACTTCCCTGACACACACATTTTATGTTTTTGATGGCACAATTTGTCTTTTCCTTGTGTACCTATTAACAAATTATTATAGCTACAGATATTTTAATACTTTTGTCTTTTAACCTTCATACTCCACTTATAAGTGATTTACCCATCACCATTACATTACAGTATTCTGAATTTACTATATATTTACCTATACCTATAGTGAGATTTATCCTTTCCTATGTTTTTCTGTTACTAATTAGTATCCTTTCATTTCAGCTTAAAGAATTCCCTTTAACATTTCTTGTAAGGCCTGTCTAGTGGTGGATGAACAACTTCAGCTTTTGTTTCTCTGGAAAACTCTTTTCTCCTTTAATTCTGAAGGACAACTTTGCTGGTTAGAGTATTCTAGCTTGGCTCTTTCTTTGAATATTTGATGACACTCCCTTCTGACCTGCAAAGTTTCCGATGAAAAATCTGCTGATAGTTTTATGGGGGTTCTCTTGTATGTAACAAGTTTTTTCTCCTGCTGCTTTTAAGATTATTTCCTTATCTTTAACTTTTGATCATTTTATTGTAATGTGTCTTAATATGAGTCTCTTTGAATTCATACTGTTTGGAATTTTCTGGGCTTCCTGAATCTGCATGTCTATTTCTTTCTCCAGGTTAAGAAAGTTTTCGGCCACTGTTTTTGAGTAGCCTTTCTGCCTCTTTCTCTCTCTTCTTCTCCTGGGACTCCAGTAATACAAATATTGGTCTGTTTAGTGATGTCCTATAAGTCCCTAAAGCTATCATTATTCATTTTCCTTCTTTTTTCTTTTTGCTCTTCTAATTAGATGAATCCACTATCATGTCTTCAAGTTTGCTGATTCTTTCTTCTGCTTGATCTAGTCTGCTATTGAATTCCTCTGTTGAATTTTTCAGTTTAGTAATTGTACTCTTCAGCTCTGTGATTTCTGTTTGGGATTTCCTCATACTTTCTGTCCCTTTATTGAGATTCTCACTTTTTTCATTCATTGTTCTCCTAACTTTGGTGAACATCTTTATGACCATTACTTTGAACTTTTTCTCAGATAAATCACTTAACTCCATTTCATTAAACTCTGTTTCTGGAGTTTTATCTTGTTCTTTTGTTTGGAACATATTCTTCTGTTTTTCTTCATTTTCCTTGAATTTCCATGTTGGTTTCTGTGCATTAGATAAAAGAGCCACCTCTCCTTATCATGACAGAGTGGTTTCATGCAGGAAATGAACATCATTCAGTCTAGCCTGAGCTCTTCGTTGTCTCTTAAACCTTTGTGTTTGTTCAAGTCACCTTCTCTATTCTTAGTGGTTCCTAGTATTTGAAGATGTGCCAAGACCTGTCAGTGTCCCAAAGGAAAGAACATTAGTCAGCACCCATATGCAAGCTGTTTGGAAGCCATGCAGGCTGATTGAAAGCTGGGCCCTCAGGCAGTAGCTCCTAGAGGATGTAAAGAGATCTCTTTCAAGGAAAGGCTGGGAGATGGGCATTTCTGTTTCCTCTGAGGGGGGATATTTCTGGGCAATAATTGGTTAAGAATTTTGTTTTTTGTTTTGGGTTTTTTTTTCTTTGCTAAATTCCTGCAGGATCCATGAGCACAAGTTCCACTGGTCATCAGAGACACTTTCATCATTGTCCTGTTCCCTTAGAGTATCTGATTTCAGAGACAGTTGATAAGGAAAGCAAGGGGTCCAAATAAATAAAATAAATGTGGCTCCTAGGGTACTTTAAAGTGGGTATTTTATAATCAATCCCACATTGGTGAAATTTAATGCAGTATAACAGACTGTATCATCTGTAACAGAACATGATGATGGAGTGTGTTCCCTAGATGGCAGCTGCAAAAGCCAAAGTACCAAATACATCCACAAGCTCCTTCCAAGGAGACATCAGAGACCTGGAGTGGGCCTTAGGGAGAATATGGAGAGAGCACCAGCCTGTCTCCCGGTCTCTGTCCTCTGGGAGAATCACAGTCAGCCCCTCGTTGCATGTTAAATTAGAAGTCTGACTCTCAGGCAGCAACTTTTAAAGTCTGCAAATAAGGCTCTTTCAGGGAAAGACTAAGAAATGGGTGTTCTGTCTGTTTCCTCTGCACTAAGCTCTGGAGGGGATAGCCCATTCAGGACTGTTTCTTTGTTTGCTATAATCTACCATGAATGCAAACCCCATTGGCTTTCAGAGCCAAGTGTTCTGGAGACCCATTCCTCAGGTGGAAGTCTTAGAAGTTGTAATGCAAGATAATGGACCCAGACGCTTTGTTCCGTGAGGAGATGCTGGGGATTGTGAGTTTCCCTCCCACTTGCATGTCAACATGCCAGGGGCAGGGTTTATGGCAAGAGTGTGTCTTAGCCTTTTCCCCTCATTTTGACATGGGCATTTTCTCATTCATCCAAGGTGTAGAAGTTATTATGTTGATTTCTGGATTTCTTTCAGAGAGAACTGCTCCATGTATACATTTGGTGTGTTCATGGGAGAAGGTGAACTCAGGACCAAGTATGTTGTCATCTTGGACCAGACAGTCCCTGATTATTTATAATAGAGTCTGTTACACTGTATTAAACTTCACCATTGTGGGATTGATTATAAAATATCTACTTCAAAAACTCCTAAAAGCCACATTTATTTTATTCATTTGAACCCTTTGCTTTCCTTATCAACTGTCTCTGAAATCAGATACACTAAGGGAACAGGAGGAGATTTGGCTACTTAGAGTAATGGAGACAGAGGAAGGGGAAGGGATTATGCGGCCTAGTGGGGTTCTCCAGAGGGGGTGGCAGGCCTCAAAGTCTAGGTGCTAGGGTTGGGACCCTGAAAGCGAGGTTAGGCCCAGAAAAGGAAGCAAAGTGTCACCATAAACCACTTTTCCATTGCCTACTCCACTCCAAACAACTGGGCTTTTTATTGTTCCTTACTGGTACCAGGCAAGCTCCAGCCACAGGGCCTTTGCCCTGGCTATTCCCTCTGTGTGTATCATTCTCCCCTTCTGATAGATAGCAAAGCACCTCACCACTCCTTCAAGTGTGCTCCAACATCACCTTCTTGATAAGGCCTACCCTGACCACCCTACATAAAACTACAATTAACACCTGGCCCCAAAACTCCCAATCCCCTTTACCCTGCTCTTTTTATTTGTCTATGGCACTCACCATTTTCCAACATTATCTACATATATTAAAATTTAAATATATATGTGTATGCAAATATATAAAATATATATAACATGTATTGTCTCTCTGCCTGAGGGGATCTTTGTCTGCCTTGGTGAGTACTATATCCCAAGCACCTAGAACAGTGCCTGAAACATAGACACTCAAAAAACATTTGCTGAATGGTGAATAAATTTATTCAACAGATTTTTATTTAAACCCATTTTCACCAGGTGCCATGCCACCTGTCTCTACAACGAAGACACAGTCCTTGCATTTATGCAGCTTCTTCAAGCTTCAGCCAGGCTTCTTATATGATGAAAGTAAGACATGTTGAGAAAGAATGACTAGATAGGGTGTTCACCTTCCTCAGGAATGCCTGCATCTTCAGAGAAACCTTTTAATCCACAGAAATGACCCTCTAACTTCAAGACTTCAGCCTGAGTATTGCTGGGCAGGGCAGCCTTCTAGGTACATCTTGAATTGCACCTGGCAGGCTGCCCCACCCACACAGCCAGCCTGACCACAAAGACAGGAGTCCCCAGACAACTGCTTCCTTCCTCATTACTAAGATAGTCTCTGTATCAGTCAGGGTTTCAGCAGCAAGAGAGAGAAGGTATCCAGAAGGGGTGCCTGAGGAGAGCTTAGTGGAGGGGTTAATCATAAAGGGGACAGGCAGGTTAAGGGAAACCAGCCCGGGATGCTGAATCACCTTGGGGCCAGCAAGGGGCGGTCCACACAGGTTCAGCCTGCTAGTTGCAGAGCTGGTGGAGAAGCGGGGAGCGTGGTCTGGAGGGGCAAGCAGAATATCCAGCACACTCCCTTCTTTGGTCAGGCTGGGAAACTGAGGCACAAGCAGCTAAACTTGGGGAATCCGTAGGCCCTTCAGGCATGGGCTGAGGTACGAGGAGTGGGGAAAGAGGCATTAAGGGAGGAAAAGGCACAACAAACATTCTCCAGTTCTGAGGACAGAGTCCTTTTCTGGCCATCACCACAGCAACCACTCTGCCCCGCCTTCCAGCCCAGCCTAGGGAATGGCTGGGAGTCACTTTTTCCATCACCCACCCTTTCCATTCCCATCCCTCTTTGGCCCCTAACAGAGTGATTTCCCTTATTGCATCTATTCCCCAAGAGCATTTATGAGAACAATGGATGGCAGCTCTGGTGAAGGGTGGGGGCACTTAGGCAGTCACAGCCCATGTTGTGTTGGGGGAGGGAGGGAATGCGGAGGAAGGAACAGAATGAGCTGGCCCCTGGGTGCCAGAGAACCCAGCCTGAGGGAGACAGGACTACAGGGGAGGGCCCTATGCAGGGTAACCTGGCAACCTGAGGGGTTTAGAATATTGTCAACAAGCAACTTTTACTGTGTTGGCAACTTAAGGACCTATCAGACTATGGCTGCCCTGCCTCTGCCCTTGCCAGCGGGACAGGAGGAAGGAGGAGGCTTTTATTTGTCCTTCCCCATAAATGTACCAAAAATGGTTATCAGTGAGAGCAGATTCTAGAGGGGCAGGGCACAGCTCTCCCTAAGCCGACTGCTGGAAGGAGGATGGCTTTTTGGCTTAGAAAAACAAAGGAAAAGAAGGCAAGGAGCCGCAGCTCCGTTAGGTGACTACTGTAGGGCTCCCTTCTCTGATGCTGGTGCCTGAGAAGCTTCCATGCCTGGGGGAGTCAGCTGTGCTGGGATACTGCCGAAGTCAGCCAGGGGCTAGCCTGCTGATCTAATCTTCTCTCGCACAGGCCTCCCCCTCAGCCTGACTCTGCGACCCCTCTCAGGGCGCTTTGCCCACAACCATCCTCTCCCCCTAACCCAATTCCAACCTGTCTGGGCTTTTTTGTTTCAGGTTCCTTCAGTGCTTTAAAGTATTTATTCTCTGGCCATTTATGCTATACTCACTCTGTTTTCACCCAGCATTACCCAGTTCTTTTTCTATTTGGATCACCTCACTTCCCAATAAGCAGCCTAGAACCCCCTCATACCTAACTCCGTGTCCGGCATACATTCCATAGGTTCTCAACAAGTCCACTCTGATTCAATGAGGAAAGGAGGCAAGATTCTAGGGTGTTCCATTGTCAGGGACTTTTAATATCAGCTGCTGACAGCTTGGTTACTCCCTAAGAAAGGGCAAATTACCCCTCACCCTGCCAACTAGGGAAGAGAAAGCTCAATCTATTCAATTCAATTAATAGAGATAACACTGGAGACACGATTTGTAGTCACCAAAGCACATCATTGCAGACTACCTTATTTGAACCACACAGCAATCCTTTGAGGTAACAAGACACATTAACAGCCCACTTAACAGATAAGGAAATTGAAGGTCAGTGAGGTTAAGTGATACAACCCAGAGCACACAGTCCAAACCCCAGGTCCCTAGACTCTTAGCCTAACACCTAGTATCCAGGAAAACACCTTATATCCAAAGACAAGCAACAAAAAGATACCAAGCTGGGAGATGACAGATGTAACTGTACTCCAGAGCAGAATGCAACACTGAGAGAGGGATAGATAGCACATCCCAGGAGGGGAGGAAGCAATCAGTCCCCCGCCCTGGCTCACACAGCAGGATGACACATTCTACTGGAGACCTGCGGGAGTCAGTCAGATGTGAGGGTCCATGCCACCAGCGTGGCTGGCGGAAGCCCTCCAAATTCAAGGGTCCCAGCTCCAGGTGACGAGCTCAGAGGAGTGACCACCCTGTCCAGGATCTGCAAGAAATGAGCCTGTGTGGGTGGGGCCACTGGCCCTTGGTAAGGAAAGAAATCCTATCAGGCAGGGGCCAAGAGCAGCTGTGAAGGGACACAACCCCTTCAGAATTGACACAGGAGCTTCCATTGGAAGAATTTGGGACACTCTTCAAAGCCAATTCGAAGATAGTGAGTTCTACACCAGAGGTTCACAAACACAGCTGCATAAGAAAGTCGCACAAGCATTTCCTTTAAAATACTCATTCCTGGGACCACCTCAACCCTACCAAACCAATCCTCAAGGCACCTGTCCCCCACCTCAGCTGCACGCTAGAGGCGTCCTGATGCCCGTGCTGATCCCCAGATTCATTCAATCAGGATCTCTCAGCAGTAGGATCTAGGCACCAGCACTTTCTCAAGTCCACTGGCTATCACTGTACAATCAAGGCTGAGAACCTCAGCTCTCCAATGGGCTGGGATCTGAGTGTTTAACATGTTCCCCAGCTGATTTTAAGGAACCCAGGTCCACCTCACTCTGTTGTCACTTGTTTGGGAAACCCTGCTAAAGGCAACTTTCACTAAAGCATCACGTGTGGTCCACTGAGCCAGCAGCGGCCATGATGGGCCCGGTCCTGGGGCCACAGAGACAGACAGCAATGGACCAGAGCCACACTCAGTGGTTCTCTTCCGGCCCTGCGGCACCTCGGGAAACTACAGAGCTCGGGGCCCTGGCAGGAGCAGCAGAGCTCACACCACCAGAGGATTTCTGTGAGGGCGTGGCCCCTCCTCTCACCGCTGGGTTTAACACTGGGCTCTTCTAGGCAAACCATTCACAGTCTATTACAGGACTCCACCAGTACTTAGTCAGTCTCATGGCACACAGCCTCTCAGGTCAGGGGGTCTGGGTTTAATGCCACACTATACAGCCTAGCTGCGTGATCTTGTGCACGGTACTTATCTTCTCTGAACTGCTGTTTCCTCAGGTGCCATATGAAGATAACAGTATTTATGTCTTAGTGTAGTTGTAAGAATCAAATGAGATAATACAGGAAGAGCACTTGAACAATACCTGGCACACAGTTAATGCCTTATAAAGATTACCTATTGTGTGTGTGTGTGTGTGTGTTATATATATCATCTTATTACACATTTTGTTTTATGGCTGAACATGTGCCAGGCACTATTTTAGGCACTTCCCACGGGCCTTGCGAAGGGGAGGCCCAGACCCATGAGCTCAGGGCCTCGCCCTGAGGCCTCTGGCCAAGCTTCTTCCCTTCCTGGGCGGATCGTCAAAACAAGGCCGGTGGTCCAGGAACTGCAGGTCGCCTACAGCTCTAACACCCTAAGCTTCTGGGCCAGACCCTCTCCGGGCACCTTCTTCAATCTGCGGCTAGGACCCAGGCATTCCTATTCCTCCTGATTCTGAGAAGAGGTGGGAACACCCGGCATACCCCAGAAACAGCCGGCTCTCTCTCTGCCAGGCGCTGGTTCTGGCAGGGCCTCTGCGCCGCCCACAGCCCGGCCCTGCACGGGGAAGTCCACGGGTCCCGGGCCAGCCCAGGCGGGGCCCTGAAGCCTGCTCCGGAGGAAAGCAATTCCCAACAGGAAGGTGGGTGACACCCGGCCCCGCAGGACACGCCAGCAGGCCGACCCCGGCCCCGTCCGGCGCGCTCCCACACCGACTCTCTGGGTTTTCGGGGCGCGCCCCCGAGGAAGAGGAAGCCCGGGTCTGGGCAGTCCTGGAGTCCCGGGGGCGCCCGGGACCCAGGCGAGCCCAAAGTCTCTTCCCGGAGCCCTGGCCTTGAAGGGTGGACCGCAAGCCGCCAGGCGGGCGCACACGGGCGGAGCCGACAGGAAGCCGACCCCCGGCTGCAGGAGCGACCGAGGCCCCTGGGGAACCGAAAGTGAGCCCCCGCGACGCCCAGCCTGCGGCGAAGAGCTGCTGTGGGTGCGCGTGTGCGCCCCGGGGTGCGGCGAGCAGGGCGGACGGGGGCGCGGGAATCCGGGAGGGCCGACTCCAGCCCCGACCCCGCCCCCGACCCCTCCAGCCCCGCCCCCGACCCCTCCAGCCCCGCCTACGCTCCAGCCCCGCCCTCGCCTCCCCCGAGGCCTCACTGCCCGCCCACCGCCCGCGGTGACTCACCGCCCACCGCCCTGCAGCCTCCCCGCTCCTGCGGCAGGATGCTGACACTCGGGGGACCCACGTCACGACCGCGTGGGGTGTTACTGTGGCATTGCTCCCGTTTTCTAGTGGACGTGAGCACCTTCAAAGGAAAAAGCTGGAGGGAAAGATCTCCCTCCTCCCTTCCCACAGTGTAGAGAGCTTTTAAAAGATGAGTATCTGGGCCTTCTCCCGGCAACCCCAGCCAGGGCCAAATCAGAGCTGGGACGGCCTACGTACCCAAACCAGTACCTCTCCCGCCCCCGCTGGCAAGACCGGGAATACCCCTCAGCTTCCAGCGACTGAACCGACGGCCCACTACTCCTGTCCGCCGCCGCCCCACCTGGGATGTGGGCCCTGGGAGCAGGGGCCCGGCCTGCTTGTTTCCCACCCGCTCCCCACGGTTAAACACAGCACTTTCCCGTAGGTGGCCCTCAGTAACAGGGTACTAAATGAATGAATGGGGGAGGGATTAAAGACTGGAGCGCAGAGTGGAAGGAAGCAGGCAAGAAGGCAGAGGTCCGCACTCACGCCTCTTCCAGCTGCACTTACGCCTGGAAACCTCACCGGAGTTCCTCACCAGTGGGTTCCTTCCTCCTCGCCCCCGGGGAGCTAAGGCCCTGAGGGTGCCTGGCCCTGGGGGGGGGGGGTTCGTTCCCTGCCTCCAGCGCTCTGACTCCCAGCCCTCCGTCTGGTTCAATGACCATTTCCCCTTCCCTGGGGAGCTTGGTCCTCCCGCAAACAAGTCCCTGGAGATAGCCAGGGGATGAATTATAGTGGCCAACGTTTCCCCAGGACCATGTATCAGACACTTATCTTATTTGATAGCTACCCTGGTTGGTTGCCATGATGTGCCTGTGGGGGTCGAGGACTGGCTGCCCCAAGACGTGCCGTTTTGTCATGTGGACTACTTTGAGCTGAAAGCAATCAAGACACTGTGGGCTCCAGGGAGGCCTCTGCCCCTGTGGGTAAAATTGTAACATCTCCAGAATATATCTCACCTGGTTTTAGTTTATCTGCATATCAATATGTGTTCAGAGATGGAAAGAAGTAAGGCTTTAGTGCATTTGCATCTTTCCTCAGGGGTGGAGAGAAGTTCATCTCCCTATCAGTGGGTATAATTACCTGGGCAAGAAGGGTTTATCTGTACCCAAGAGGTGAGGGGAGGGCCGGTTTTGGCTTCTGCTGGAGCAGGAAAGAGAGAAATAGCCGCAGACTGTAGTTTGTAAGCAATAAATGAATTTTAAACTTTATTTCTCCCTTTGATTGATTTTGGTTTTTAGAAGTATTTTGCCCTGGGATTTCCTCTCCCCGGATTTACATCCCCTCCCTACACTACATAGAAAAATCTAAATTGGGGTATTTTCCAAAATAAGGGTTATTACCAGAGATATATTTTAGCTGAGTGACCCGTTGTATGGCAGGGCAAACAGCTAAATACAAAGCACCTGTTCTTATTGCCCATGAATTGCCCTCCTCCCCTTTGAGGCCCCAGGCCCCTATCCTATTCCCTGGCTCGGAATAGCAGACATACCCCATTTTACCTTTCTGTCTTTGAACCTCTTATATATGTGGGGTTCCCGTACGTACAAAATTAAATTTGACTTTCTCCTGTTAATCTATCGCATGTTAATTTGATTCTAAGGCTAGTAGGAAGGAAAGGAAGACTTAAGTAATGGCATAATGATGGTCTGTGGAACTATGGGGCACCTCATTATTAGTAATACTTCCATTTAATTCCACAACAGTTTAGGCAGGAATGAGGGATTATTCCTCCCATTTACAGATGAGCTACCAGGAAAAGTAAATGATTTGTTCAAGGTTTGTCCAGCTCTGGGCATCAGACACCAGGTCCTAGGGCTCTTTCTGTTTACCTCCAGGGTCACCCACCTCTCCCTACCCCCCAAGCAACAAAACTGACTCACTTTCTGAACTCACTCTCCATCCACATTCTAGCGCCCTGAACTACTTACCCTGCTGGTAGCTTTGCCTGGAGAACGAACCTGAACAGCACCCCCACCCCCCACCTCCAGGACACCAGCTCCCGGGGGAGGATTTCTTTTTCTCTGTTTTTGCTCACTGCTTTCTCTCCGGGGCCTAGAACAGTGAGTACCTACATATCCGGGGCTCGATTAGGTTTGTTGAACGAACGAAACTTTATGCCAAACAAGGCCAGACAGCCCCTAACAGACCTCAAACAAATTGGAAGGTAGGGAAATAAGACTGCGAGTCGGGGTCAGAGCTGCTCCGTACACTTTTCCTGGAGAAAAGACACCTCTAAGAGCCCATTAGCTGCCTGCCTACATGCCCCACACCCAGTTAAGGTCAGAAAACTCTTCATATGTAAACCTTGATCTTATTCTCACATCCCCCACATATTTTAGGGGCAGGAAGTGAGGTTGACATCCTCCTGCTCCAGCTGCTTCCAGAAGCCATGTCTGCCCACCGTGCCACCACCCCTTATAAGCATCCTTGGATATTCGACAGCCAGCTTGTCCTTCTTTCTGTCACCTTCCAGCCTCCCTGCTCCTCCCCTTACTTCCCCAAAGAATCAGCTTCTGGCTCCCAGCCACCAGCCACTGGCCACCACTGCCCTCTCAGCTTCCAGCAGCTCGACATCCACGTGGCCGAGCCACCTGTCCGTGGCCTCTCCCTCCCTAATGACCACTTCCTCCTGCCCAGCCCCCCACTCCCAAGCTACACCCTGGATCCTATCACTTACGTGAACCTGCCCCACGCCCCCCGCATCTGGTTCATCACCGCACTCTATGGCCTCCTGCTCAGGGACCGCTCTTTGTCATCACGGTGACCTTAGCCTGTCGCCCCTCCTCCAGCCTCTCCTCTCTGTCCACCTGCAGAGGCCAGTAGATCCTCGCTGGACTCCCCCCATCGCAGAAGTCCCAAGTCCCCTTTCCTTGCTGTCCCAACCACCATGCTCTCCAAAAACAGCCTCCACCCTGGACGAGCTACTCCTGGGCCGCACACAGGCGGATGGAGGCACTGATTCCTTGTCACCACCCTCCAGTGGCCCCGGAAGATGTGTTTTAAGGAAAGGCCCTCTCCCACAGTCCTTGCTCCTCAGAACTGCCTGGACCCCTGCCGCTCCCAGATTCACCTGACAGCTTTCTTCTCCCTCCACCAGAACTTGGAGCCCTCAGACAAGCTCTCTCTCAGCTTCCTGGCTAGATCCATCCCCCTCCGCCCGACCCATCTCCTCTTTCCCTCCTGCCACCACAAAGGAGGGACTGCCCCCAGGAGGGGAGCCATGTGCAGGGGCCCTGGGCCCGGCCATTTCCTCCCTCCCACCAACTGCGTCTCTCCCCTCTTTCCCCTCAGCATCAAAACATGATTCTGTGCTTAATGCTTTTCAAAACACAAAACAGCCACCCAAGCCTGGCTCCTTCCCATGTCCCTCACTCAGGACTGCTTTTCCACTTTCCCCATAGAGCGGTCTGTGTTCTGTGCCCGGGCTTTCTTCTGCCAGCCTTGCCCCTGCCTCTCAGCTGGAACCACTTTTGTCCAGTCACCAGCTGCCCCATGCTGCCCAGCCCAATGGGGTGGCTGCTCCCCATCCCATGAGTTCCCCCAGGGATCACCACACAGTGGCCACTGCCTCCTCTCCGACCCCTAGGCGTGCTTCCTGCTTCTCCTCCACCCACCCCTAAACGTTAGGGTCTGGTTCTAGGCCCCATCACACCCTACCTTAGCAGTCTTAGCCGACCCCAGGACCCCAGATGCCATCTGTATCATGGCAACTCCCAATATCCCGACTGCCCGCAAGAATCACACCCAATTGCCTGTTTGACATCCTACTTGAACCTCCCAGAAACTTAAAAGCACAGCAACACTGTCCACTGTTCTCCATCAGCAGGCCACCACCACAAGACAGGCCACCCACCTCTGACCTGGATGGTGTAACATCCTTGCACTTCTGACTGTCCCCAGTCTCTTCTCCACCCAACCAGAGTGATTTTGTATCTTTTGAAATTTGCACCAAACTCGTGTATTACCATTTCTAATACTTTAATTAAAAGGAAAGGGAGGCGGAGCCAAGATGGCGGCGTGAGCAGAGCAGTGGAAATCTCCTCCCAAAACACATAGAGCTATGAAAATATAACAAAGAAAAATCTTCCTAAAATAGAGCCCACAGGACACAGGACAACATCCAGACCACATCTACACCTGCAAGAACCCAGCACCTTGCGAAGGGGGTAAGATACAAGCCCCCGCTCAGCGGGACCTGAGCGCCCCTCCCCCCGGCTCCCAGTGGGTGGAAAGAAACCAGAGCGGTTTGTTTTTTTTTTTTGGCGAGTGCTTTTTGGAAGCCTTAAAGGGACAGGGACCCGTTGCTAGAGAGGCAGGGTGGCGGGACCAGTGAGCGGGTGCCTGGGACCGGCGCCTGAGGACAAAGAATATCCCGCGTTTTTCCCTGCAGGACCAGTGGGCGGGTGACTGAGACCAGCACTTGAGGACGGAGGAAATCGCGCGTTTTTCCCCTTTTTTTCCCTCTTTTTGGCGAGTGCTTTTTGGAAGCCTTAAAGGGACAGGGACCCTGGTGCTAGGGAGGCAGGGCGGCGGGACTAGTGAGTGGGTGCCTGGGACCGGCACCTGAGGACAAAGAATATCCCGCGTTTTTCCCTGCAGGACCAGTGGGCGGGTGACTGAGACCAGCACTTGAGGACGGAGGAAATCGCGCGTTTTTCCCCTTTTTTTCCCTCTTTTTGGCGAGTGCTTTTTGGAAGCCTTAAAGGGACAGGGACCCCGGTGCTAGGGAGGCAGGGCGGTGGGACTGGTGAGAGGGTGCCTGGGACCAGCGCCTGAGGACAAAGAATATCGCGCGTTTTTCCCTGCGGGACCAGTGGGCGGGTGCTTTTTGGAAGCCTTGAAGGGACAGGGACCCTGGTGCTAGGGAGGCAGGGCAGCAGGACCAGTGAGCGGGTGCCTGGGACCGGCGCCTGAGGACAAAAAAAAAAATCAAGTGTTT
This sequence comes from Manis javanica, assembly GCF_040802235.1. Lineage (NCBI taxonomy): Eukaryota > Metazoa > Chordata > Mammalia > Pholidota > Manidae > Manis > Manis javanica. The sequence goes on along the minus strand of NC_133170.1, from coordinate 26,137,445 downwards.
TTTCCTTTTTTTTTTTTTTTTTCTGTTCCCCCTCTAATTGTTGCTGTTGTTGTTTTGGTTTGGAGAGTGCTTTTTGGAAGTCTTAAAGGGGCAGGACAGGTCACTTAGACCAGAGGCAGGGAATCTGGGGATCTCTGGGCACTCTAACCCCCTGGGCAGCAGGGAGCACAGAGGCCCCTTACGGAGATAAATAGCCTCCCAGCCGCTCCCCCTCCAACGGGGCTCCACCATTTTGGAGGAGCAGCCCCAGCCAGGCCACGCCCACAGCAACAGCAGAGATAAACCCCATAGCAACCGGGCAGGAAGCAGAACCCCTGTCTGCACACAGCTGCCCAGCACAAGCCACTAGAGGTCGCTATTCTCCCAGGTGAGGAAGGCCACAAACCAACAAGAAGGGAAGTTCTTCCAGTTGTCACTCATACCAGGTCTGCAAACCATCTCTATCACCATGAAAAGACAAAACTACACGCAGACAAAGATCACAGAGACAACACCTGAGAAGGAGACAGACCTAACCAGTCCTCCTGAAAAAGAATTCAAAATAAAAATCATGAACATGCTGACAGAGATGCAGAGAAAAACGCAAGAGCAATGGGATGAGATGCAGAGAAAAATGCAAGAGCAGTGGGATGAAGTCCGGAGGGAGATCACAGATGTCAGGAAGGAGATCACAGAAGTGAAACAATCCCTGGAAGGATTTATAAGCAGAATGGATAAGATGCAAGAGGCCATTGAAGGAATAGAAGCCAGAGAACAGGAACGTATAGAAGCTGACAGAGAGAGAGATAAAAGGATCTCCAGGAATGAAACAACACTAAGAGAACTATGTGACCAAGCCAGAAGGAATAATATTCGTATTATAGGGATACCAGAAGAAGAAGAAAGAGGAAAAGGGATAGAAAGTCTCTTTGAAGAAATAATTGCTGAAAACTTCCCCAAACTGGGGGAGGAAATAATCGAACAGACCATGGAATTACACAGAACCCCCAACAGAAAGGATCCAAGGAGAACAACACCAAGACACATAGTAATTAAAATGGCAAGGATCAAGGACAAGGAAAGAGTTTTAAAGGCAGCTAGAGAGAAAAAGGTCACCTATAAAGGAAAACCCATCAGGCTAACATCAGACTTCTCAACAGAAACCCTACAGGCCAGAAGAGAATGGCATGATATACTTAATGCAATGAAACAGAAGGGCCTTGAACCAAGGATACTGTATCCAGCACAACTATCATTTAAATATGATGGCGGGATTAAACAATTCCCAGACAAGCAAAAGCTGAGGGAATTTGCTTCCCACAAACCACCTCTACAGGCCATCCTACGGGGACTGCTCTAAATGGGAGCACCCCTAAAAAGAGCACAGAACAAAACACACAACATATGAAGAATGGAGGAGGAGGAATAAGAAGGGAGAGAAGAAAAGAATCTCCAGATAGTGTATATAACAGCTCAATAAGCGAGCTAAGTTAGGCAGTAAGATACTAAAGAAGTTAACCTTGAACCTTTGGTAACCCCGAATCTAAAGCCTGCAATGGCAATAAGTACATATCTCTCAATAGTCACCCTAAATGTAAATGGACTTAATGCACCAATTAAAAGACTCAGAGTAAAAGAATGGATAAAAAAGCAAGACCCATCTATATGCTGCTTACAAGAAACTCACCTTAAACCCAAAGATAAGCATAGACTAAAAGTCAAGGGATGGAAAAACATATTTCAGGCAAACAACAGTGAGAAGAAAGCAGGGGTTGCAGTACTAATATCAGACAAAATAGACTTCAAAACAAAGAAAGTAACAAGAGATAAAGAAGGACACTACATAATGATAAAGGGCTCAGTCCAACAAGAGGATATAACCATTCTAAATATACATGCACCCAATACAGGAGCATCAGCATATGTGAAGCAAATACTAACAGAACTAAAGAGGGAAATAGACGGCAATGCATTCATTTTAGGAGACTTCAACACACCACTCACCCCGAAGGATAGATCCACCGGGCAGAAAATAAGTAAGGACACAGAGGCACTGAACAACACCCTAGAACAGATGGACCTAATAGACATCTATAGAACTCTACATCCAAAAGCAACAGGATATACATTCTTCTCAAGTGCACATGGAACATTCTCCAGAATAGACCACATACTAGCTCACAAAAAGAGCCTCAGTAAACTCCAAAATATTGAAATTATACCAACCAATTTTTCAGACCACAAAGGTATAAAAGTAGAAATAAATTCTACAAAGAAAACAAAAAGGCTCACAAACACATGGAGGCTTAACAACATGCTACTAAATAATCAATGGATCAATGAACAAATCAAAATAGAGATCAAGGAATATATAGAAACAAATGACAACAACAACACTAAGCCCCAACTTCTGTGGGACGCAGCGAAAGCAGTCTTAAGAGGAAAGTATATAGCAATCCAGGCACACTTGAAGAAGGAAGAACAATCCCAAATGAATAGTCTAACATCACAATTATCAAAACTGGAAAAAGAAGAACAAATGAGGCCTAAAGTCAGCAGAAGGAGGGACATAATAAAGATCAGAGAAGAAATAAACAAAATTGAGAAGAATAAAACAATAGCAAAAATCAATGAAACCAAGAGCTGGTTCTTTGAGAAAATAAACAAAATAGATAAGCCTCTAGCCCAACTTATTAAGAGAAAAAGAGAATCAACACAAATCAACATAATCAGAAATGAGAATGGAAAAATCACGACAGACTCCACAGAAATACAAAGAATTATTAAAGACTACTATGAAAACCTATATGCCAACAAGCTGGAAAACCTAGAAGAAATGGACAACTTCCTAGAAAAATACAACCTCCCAATACTGACCAAGGAAGAAACACAAAAGTTAAACAAACCAATTACGAGCAGAGAAATTGAAACGGTAATCAAAAAACTACCCAAACCCCGGGGCCAGACGGATTTACCTCGGAATTTTATCAGACACACAGAGAAGACATAATACCCATTCTCCTTAAAGTGTCCCAAAAAATAGAAGAAGAGGGAATACTCCCAAACTCATTCTATGAAGCCAACATCACCCTAATACCAAAACCAGGCAAAGACCCCACCAAAAAAGAAAATTACAGACCAATATCCCTGATGAATGTAGATGCAAAAATACTCAATAAAATATTAGCAAACAGAATTCAACAGTATATCAAAAGTATCATACACCATGACCAAGTGGGATTCATCCCAGGGATGCAAGGATGGTACAACATTCGAAAATCCATCAACATCATCCACCACATCAACAAAAAGAAAGACAAAAACCACATGATCATCTCCATAGATGCTGAAAAAGCATTTGACAAAATTCAACATCCATTCATGATAAAAACTCTCAGCAAAATGGGAATAGAGGGCAAGTACCTCAACATAATAAAGGCCATATATGATAAACCCACAGCCAGCATTATACTGAACAGCGAGAAGCTGAAAGCATTTCCTCTGAGATCGGGAACAAGACAGGGATGCCCACTCTCCCCACTGTTATTTAACATAGTACTGGAGGTCCTAGCCACGGCAATCAAACAAAACAAAGAAATACAAGGAATCCAGATTGGTAAAGAAGTTAAACTGTCACTATTTGCAGATGATATGATACTGTACATAAAAAACCCTAAAGACTCCACTCCAAAACTACTAGAACTGATATCGGAATACAGCAAAGTTGCAGGATACAAAATTACACACAGAAAATCTGTAGCTTTCCTATACACTAACAATGAATCAATAGAAAGAGAAATCAGGAAAACAATTCCATTCACCATTGCATCAAAAAGAATAAAATACCTAGGAATAAACCTAACCAAAGAAGTGAAAGACTTATACTCTGAAAACTACAAGTCACTCTTAAGAGAAATTAAAGGGGACACTAATAAATGGAAACTCATCCCATGCTCATGGCTAGGAAGAATTAATATCGTCAAAATGGCCATCCTGCCCAAAGCAATATACAGATTTGATGCAATCCCTCTCAAATTACCAGCAACATTCTTCAATGAATTGGAACAAATAATTCAAAAATTCATATGGAAACACCAAAGACCCCGAATAGCCAAAGCAATCCTGAAAAAGAAGAATAAAGTAGGGGGGATCTCACTCCCCAACTTCAAGCTCTACTACAAAGCCATAGTAATCAAGACAATTTGGTACTGGCACAAGAACAGAGCCACAGACCAGTGGAACAGATTAGAGACTCCAGAAATTAACCCAAACAAATATGGTCAATTAATATTTGATAAAGGAGCCATGGACATACAATGGGGAAATGACAGTCTCTTCAACAGATGGTGTTGGCAAAACTGGACAGCTACGTGTAGGAGAATGAAACTGGACCATTGTCTAACCCCATATACAAAGGTAAACTCAAAATGGATCAAAGACCTGAATGTAAGTCATGAAACCATTAAACTCTTGGAAAAAAACATAGGCAAAAACCTCTTAGACATAAACATGAGTGACCTCTTCTTGAACATATCTCCCCGGGCAAGGAAAACAACAGCAAAAATGAGCAAGTGGGACTACATTAAGCTGAAAAGCTTCTGTACAGCGAAAGACACCATCAATAGAACAAAAAGGAACCCTACAGTATGGGAGAATATATTTGAAAATGACAGATCCGATAAAGGCTTGACGTCCAGAATATATAAAGAGCTCACATGCCTCAACAAACAAAAAACAAATAACCCAATTAAAAAATGGGCAGAGGAACTGAACAGTTCTCTAAAAAAGAAATACAGATGGCCAAGAGACACATGAAAAGATGCTCCACATCGCTAATTATCAGAGAAATGCAAATTAAAACTACAATGAGGTATCACCTCACACCAGTAAGGATAGCTGCCATCCAAAAGACAAACAACAACAAATGTTGGCGAGGCTGTGGAGAAAGGGGAACCCTCCTACACTGCTGGTGGGAATGTAAATTAGTTCAACCATTGTGGAAAGCAGTATGGAGGTTCATCAAAATGCTCAAAACAGACCTACCATTTGACCCAGGCATTCCACTCTTAGGAATTTACCCTAAGTACGCAGCAATCAAGTTTGAGAAAGACAGATGCACCCCTATGTTTATCGCAGCACTATTTACAATAGCCAAGAATTGGAAGCAACCTAAATGTCCATCGGTAGATGAATGGATAAAGAAGATGTGGTACATATACACAATGGAATACTACTCAGCCATAAGAAGTGGAAAAATCCAACCATTTGCAGCAACATGGATGGAGCTGGAGAGTATTATGCTCAGTGAAATAAGCCAAGCGGAGAAAGAGAAATACCAAATGATTTCACTCATCTGAGGAGTATAGGAACAAAGGAAAAACTGAAGGAACAAAACAGCATTGGAATTACAGAACCCAAAAATGGACTAACAGGTACCAAAGGGAAAGGAACTGGGGAGGATGGGTGGGCAGGGAGGGATAAGGGGGGGAGAAGAAGAAGGGGGGTATTAAGATTAGCATGCATGGGGGGGAGGGAGAAAGGGGAGGGTGGGCTGCACAACACAGAGAGGACAAGTAGTGACTCTACAACATTTTGCTAAGCTGATGGACAGTAACCGTAATGTGGTTGTTAGGGGGGACCTGATATAGGGGAGAGCATAGTAAACATAGTATTCTTCATGTAGGTATAGATTAAAAATTAAAAAAAAAAAAAAAAAAGAAAGAAAGAAAGAAAAGGGGGATTACTCCTTGATAGGATAAAACTATTGGTAAATCAAAGATCAACACATGCTTTAAATATCCTTTATGTTGATCACTTAAAGGGTGTCAGATGATCAGCTATGGAGGTACTCTTTTCTGATAATATTCCTTTCTCTTAATAAAAAAAAAAAAAAAAAGCAGTTACTGTGTGCTGACCTCCAATGAGTTCTGCACAGTGGTATAGAGGGCATGTCAAAGTGTGGGCAAAGGGTCTGTTTGTTTCTATGCAGAAGATCAAGGCCTAGCTTGGATACCCAGAAAATGAACTAAGATACGATGTGAGGAGGAGCTTCCGGCATCAGCACTCTCTGGAGGACTCGTGCCGGGGGATGATCATCAAAAAGCCTCCACAGGGATCCGGATGATGCTGCGGTTGTGGCTGCATCCAGCCCACCGTCTCCTGGACTTGCCATAGGAATGAGGAGGGAGATGTCTAGGCTGGCATGTGCATACAGTGAGACAACGAATTTGACTGGATCTGTACTGTTGGAACTCAACCAGGAGTTGGGAGGGGTGCAAGTTGTAGCACTCCAAAATCTCATGACTATAGACTATCTACGGTTAAAAGAACATATGGGATGTGAACAGATCCCAGAAATGGGCTGCTTTAATTTGTCTGATTTCTCTCAGACGGTTCAAGTACAGTTGGACAATATCCATCATATCATAGACAAATTTTCACAAATGCCTAGGGTGCCTAAATGGTTTTCTTGGCTTCACTGGAGATGGATGGTAATTATACATTTGCTTTGTTTATGTCACCGTATTCCTATTATGTTAATATGTATGTGCAAATTAGTTAGTAGTTTAAAACCTATACATGCTTAAGGTACTCGACAAGAAGATATGTCAAAGAAATAATCAATCCTCCCATGTTTCCTTCCATATGCTACATCTATAGCTTTTCTTCTTCCTTCCTAATTACAACCCTTAAATAGAATTCGTGCCTCATATCGAATTTACCGAGTATCATAATTCCTCCAGGTGGTAAAGATACCTCGAGACAAGTGCTGGGCATAGAAGCCACAGGGCATAAATCTGCAAAGAAGTAAAAAGCTAACCTTTTCAAACAATATGGCTTCTCTCTCACTTACCAACTTTACATTTCCCTGTATGGCCCCGGAAGATGACTGGTTAGCCAGAGACGGGTAAGATTCCTCAAGGGAGGAACAACCTAAGACAGGCACAGTCGCAGAGGGGCCATCAGGTGAGAATTTGGGGATCAACAGAGGTGAGGCTCAGAACCTCAACCCCCCTGCTTTGAGAGAAATCTTCTGCATCCGTGGATGTTTTGCTGCCCTTGTCTAGCCTGGATTAATGCTTAGTCCATAGGCACACACCTGATCATCTGATCATCTACATTTGCCCTCTTACAGCACTAAACCATGTTTTCTATCTTTATCTTGCATCTACCTACCACTTCAGTATTTTATTAAAAATAAAAATAATAATAATAATAAAGGGAGAAATGTGGGATCAACATATAAATCAAGTACAAAAATCAAACGAATATTCATATTTGACCTGATTGTTTATAGGTCATAATGCGTGATCAAAACCGAAAGTTTCTGTGATGAATGCCCTTGTACTGTTCACCATGTAAGAATTTATTCACTATGTAAGAATTCGTTCACCATGTAAGAACTTGTTCGTTATGCTTCAGAAGATTGGAGACTGACGAGAATTAGACTTGAGATGGATTAATGATTGTACATTGAGCATTGATCCCCCTATACTGAATTTTATTGTTGTTAACAACCATTTGATCAATAAATATGAGAGATGCCCTCTCAAAAAAAAAAAAAAGGAAAGGAAAACCGATTGGAAGCAGGGTCTTGAAGAGATATTTATACACCCATGTTTGCAGCAGCATTATTCACAATAGCCACAAGGTAAGAACAACCCAAGTGTCCACTGACAGATAACTGGATAAACAAAATACAGTACATAAACACAGTGGGATATTATTCAGCCTCAAAAAGGAAGATATTCTGCTACTTGGCACAACATAGATGAACCTTGAGGACATTACACTAAACTAAATAAGGTAATCACACACACAAAAAAATAACCTGTGTGATTCTGCTTCCTCACATGAGGCACCAGAAGTGGTCAAACTCACAGAGATAGAAAGTGGAACATGGGGGGTTGTTCAGTGGACAAAGTAGTTTAGTTTTGCAAAAGGAGAATAGTTCCAGAAATTAATTGCACAACAGTATGAATGTACTTAACACTACTGAAACCTTACAATGGCTTCTCACTTCTCTGAGAATATCTGAATACCTTCCCCAGCCTCTAGAAAACCCTGATGGCCTCTGCCTCATTGTCACCCTCACCTCTGCTCATGGTCCTCTGTTCCGCTGCACCAGTGCCCCCACCCGTGTACCCAGGCAGGCTCCTCCCAGGCTCTGTGTCCATGGCTTCCACAGCAGGCTCCTGCGTCCTTCAGTCTGAGCTAACTGGCTAATTCCCTGCCCTGGCCAACCCCTCTGTAGAGTTCCCTGTTTTTCTATGTCCTGTTTATTTTCTTAAAAGCACTTTCCTCAGTTTGCAATTACATGCTTTTTGTTTACTGTCTGTTTCCCACAACCAAGACCACCACAGCCACCCCCTGGCTCGCCCCTAACCCCAGAGCCCAGCATGCTGCTGGACACACACTCAATTCCTCCTGTCTTTGCTGATGAGGGAATGAGTCTGTTCCTTCTCGGTGTAGAAACAATGCAGAATCAGTCATTCCTGGAATTGAATCCCAGCCTCACAACTGAAGTAGCTGTATAACCTGAGATAAAGTACTTTGATCTTTTTGAACTTTAGGGTCTTTATCTGTGAATGGGGGGCTATCTTGCAAGATAGTTTTGAGGATTATGTTAAATATATATATCAAGTGCTTGCCACTGGGAAATGTCAACAAATTTGTACCTGACATCATTGCATTCTACACAGTCATGGGGACACGTGACACTTTACCCCATAGTGTTTGGGGAGTGGCAGGGTCACAGATCTCTTTGAGAGTTTGATTAAAACTGTAAAACCTCCTGCTGCTAGATAGAAAAATGCAGGCTAATCACAGGCACACACACACACATATATATATATATATATATATATATTTTTTTTTTTGGTATCATTAATCTACAATTACATGAGGAACATTATGTTTACTAGACTCTCCCCATCACCAAGTCCCCCCAACATACCCCATTACGGTCACTGCCCATCAGTGTAGTAAGATGCTGTATAATCACTACTTGTCTTCTCTGTGTTGTACAGCCCTCCCTGGGCCCCGCCACATTATACATGCTAATCGTAATGCCCCCTTTCTTACCCCCCCTCCTTATCCCTCCTTCCCCACTCATCCTCCCCAGTCCCTTTCCCTTTGGTAACTGTTAGTCCGTTCTTGGGTTCTGTGAGTCTGCTGCTGTTTTGCTCCTTCAGTTTTTTCTTTGTTCTTATACTCCACAGATGAGTGAAATCATTTGATACTTGTCTTTCTCCACCTGGCTTATTTCACTGAGCATAATACCTTCTAGCTCCATCCATGTTGTTGCAAATGGTAGGATTTGTTTTCTTCTTATGGCTGAATAATATTCCATTGTGTATAGGTACCACATCTTCTTTATCCATTCATCTACTGATGGACACTTAGGTTGCTTCCATTTCTTGACTGTTGTAAATAGCAGGCACACATCTTTTATATATCAATTCTACATGTTCACTGACCATCAAAAGCTGGACCAGAGTCACCAGGTTAAGAACTCTGAATATAAGGATGAAAACCAAAATTAATATGGTTTAGGAGCCAAGGGCTAGATAGCATTCAAGAAATCCTGGAAGAACGCTAAGGGCTGCTTGGCAGGCACGCTCAGCTCTCCACTCCCCTCTGGTGGTAGGCTATGACTATTGCATGGGAGTCCCAGACCAGAGGGGAAAAGGAAGGATTCCCCAAGAACGTACTCCTGAGTCCACGGTCCTGAGTCCCCTCTCCGACTCTCCCCTCGTCTTTAGATGGCCCCAGTCTACCTATCGGCCCTTCAGTCATCTTTTCCGCAGCCCATCTCTTAGGAATTTAAAGTCTTTTGGAGCACTAAAATGTTTTCAAAGACAGTTTTATCAGTGGGGCATCATCTGGGCATTTAGCATCTGGGCATTTCCAGACTGGTAGTTTCAGGGACAAAGGGATGAATTATTTTGTTCCCTACCTTCTACAAATTTGAAATACAACACTCATTATGGCTGTCACAGACATCTCATCATGTTAATAATTGTTACATTCTCAATGGTTATTGCAATCTCAAACATTTCAGAACTGCTTTAATAATGGGGGCAGTTTACCTTGGCCCATCTTATGTTCCTGTCATACACCTGTTTTCGCTTATGTTTTACAATGTGCTTTACGCATTCACACTGTCATGCTATGTTATAGCCCCCAATTACAAAACATCATAAGTGGTTCAAAGGTGCCCTATGGGCTCATAAAAGTGGGAAGGAAGATAGTAATGGAGATTTGACACTCAGAACAATGTCATCTATAAACAACAAACAGGATTTCAGTGGCCATATGTCTGTACGTGCTGGGACAAAGACAAAAGTAAGAATAACTATTTTGGACGATAAGCAAAAAGGGATTGCAGATCAGAAATACCAGATTATCTGGAACCTGGTTTTTATTGACTATTCACCCATTCTCACCAAAAGCATTATTAGCTGTGAATGTCAAATTATGGCACAAGTCATCAAAGCTGTGTTTCTCAGTCATAATCAGAGCCTACTGATTTTTTCCAGAATAACCACAAAATAGTACTTACAAGAATAAAAACTGAATGTTTTGCTAAAGACAGAAAAAGGCACCAAGAACATTAGTATGTCATTTGGTGTGATTGTTCTCTCTCCTCAGAGTAAATACAGGTACAAGTTACGCAATGGGAAAGGCAGACAAACCGGGTTTGAAGACAGTGATGTAAATACTTAGAATGCAGTTTTTTCACATGCTGCTGTTGGATGTCACATAACAATGGCAAAGGAGGAACAAGAGCAATCACCATCAGGTAGGCATATCAACATTCAGCTCTTTATGGCTGGCCAAAATCCTGATGCACACGCGTGAAATCGCTTTTACAATGGGGAGAACATCTAAAGTCAAAGCTGTCTATGACAGTTTGTTCTGTTTGTCTCTGAAATGCCCCAACTCAAGACAGAAATATTTTGTGTTATTAGAGATTATTTTGTGAATGAAAAAGACACACCGAATCAGTACAGCTGGAGCACTGTCTTTGGGAACAAGAAGGCAGGTGTTTAAAATCTCATAACAGGCTGTCCCTCTGTGCTTCAGTTTCTCCCTCTGAAAATTGGAAGTGAGGATGATAACAGTAAAAATACACCTATTCCATACAGTTGTGGTAAAGATTAGTGAAGAAATACATATTAAGTGCTTAGGATAATGCCTGGCATATAACAAGTACTCAGAGGGTTAGTTATTATTATTGGCACATGAAAACCACTGTTTAATTCACAGAGAACCACTGACAGTTCTCAATATGCCTCCTGACCCAATGCAGTTGAAGGAAATAGAAAACATTTCCACCATAATTACAAATGCAATCTGTAAGAATACATTCTTTTCAACGTGTTCATGTAGAAATAGGCAAGCACCTAAGAGAAACTGCTCCCTCCTCCAAGCCCCAGGAAGCGCACTGACCCTGGAGAGCAGAAGTACTCACCTGGATTTTGTTTCGTTTTAACATTTTCATGGAGCTATAATTTACACAGCATAAAATTCGCCATTTAAGTGTACAGTGCACTGGTTTTTAGTTTATTCACTATGTTGTGCAATCATCACTGCTATGTAATCCGAGAACATTTCTATCACCCCAAAAAGAAACCCCTTACCTATTAGCACTTAGTCCACATTCCTTCCCTCCCCCAGCCCCTGCAACCACTAATCTACTTTCTGTCTCTATGGATTTGTCTCTTCCGGACATTTTATATCAATAGAATCATACAATATGTGGTCTTTTGTGTCTGGCTTCTTCTCACATAGCATCATGTTGTCAAGGTTCAACCACAGTGTAGTATATATCATACTTCATTCCTTTTTATGGCTGAATGATAGTCCACTATATGGATACCTTTTTATCTCTTCCTCACTTGATGGACATTGTGCTGTTTCTACTCTTTGGCTATTGTGCATAACGCTTCTCTGAACATTCATGTACAAGTTTTCGTCAGAAGAGGCTTTCACCTCTCTTGGGAGTAGAACTGCTGGATCATATGGTGATTCTACAACCTTTCAAGGAACTGCCAAACTGTTTTCCACAGCATCTAAACCAGTTTGCATTCCCAACAGCAGTGTATGAAGGCTCCACATTCTCTGCTTTCTCATCAATACTTTTTTTCCTCATTATTATTATTGTTATTATAACTATCTTGGTGAGTGTGAAGTGGTTTTAGTTTCTCACTGTGGTTTTCGTTTGTATTCTCTAAACTGTCTTCCCTGAGAGTGCTCCCCACAGTTCTGAGTTCAAGTTTCATCTGCTTGTCCAGAACTGTCTGACTAAGCACTGGATTAAGTTTGCCTAATTTAGTGGGAAATGTTAGAAAAAAACTCACTGGACATGAGCTGTGAGCTTTGGCTCCAGCTATCTGACATCAAGTTGAATATAAATACTTTAGTGAAGATTACAGATACATCTTTCCCATTGATTTAAAACAAGGCCATTGTTGTTACTTTTTTAATGTTTTATTATTTTAAGATTTGTGACAAATTTGTAATTTATCAAAAACTTTGGTACTTTGCATATACCAGACACAAAGACTGTGGATGCCAGTCTAAGAAACACCAATTAGTAAAAAGAGCCCTGGACTGTGAGCCAGTCCTGGTTTTGATGTTGGCTATGTTAATCAAGTTCTATAAGCTTTCTTCTCCCCATTTTGGAATAGATGGGCATTTCCTATCCTGGCTTTCTCAGAGCTTCTTTGAAAAGCAAATGAGAAAATGGATGCAGAACTGTTTTATAACCTGTAAGATTTTATGCAAACGTATGAGATGAAATAATTTTTTTAAAAGCCATCTGTCCCTTTGGCCCCCCTTTCGGTTTCTTTGTGTACAGCCCCACCAGTTGTCAAAGAGCCTTTTCCCCTGGCTTTGCATTTATAAATCTGGCCCGTCATCCCCCCACCACCTTGGGGAACAAACCCCGCTTGTCCCCGGTAAGAAAGCCACCAGGTCTCCTGAGGCTCGTTCTAATGTGAATGAGCCCTCAATGTTCTCTCTCTTGCCACCCACGGGGCTCCTTCCATAACCATTCGGAGAGAGTGGGGAGCCCACAGTTGTCAGGCTCAAACAGGTCCGACCGGAGATCTGTCCCTCGGCCCCCACTCGCTCCTTGCCCCGGCCTCTCTCTCATTCCCGCCCCAAAGAACCCCGCCCCTGAGGTTCCCTAGAGAGAGGCTCCCCACCACCACCTCTGCTACAGGCAGAAGTCGCTAGGGTCCGCCCTGGAAATGGGAGGGGACAACTCCACTCTGCAGACCCCACCCTGCAGGAGGGATTTCCACTTCTTTGGTGGTGGTAACCACAGCAACCATAGGGGACCGTGAGTCAGAAGGTAGTAAACCGGATTCTTTACTAACAGAAGTTGCCCGGGGCAACCCCGGGAGGGGCCCTGGATTTCCTCCTGGGACTTCTGGGAACCTCCTGGCACCGCTGACCTTCCCGACCACGTTAGGTAACGCCAACAAGCACAGGTGGATCATTTGCCAGCATCCCGGAGTTCCTTTTCCAGCGCCCCAAGGCTCCCTTGGGCCCTGAGTCTCTCCACGCCTCAAACTCCTCGGGCAGTCTCCTGGCTCCTGGCTTTCCTGCCGGAGCTCCCTACTGCCGGAAAGCCTCTTCCCTCTTTTCACTCAGAAAGCACCTTATTAGGCCTTTAGATCTCAGGGCCTTCTCTATATGGAGAAGTGTCAGAAACCCCGTAAAAGACGGAGTCATTTCTCTCTGACTTGAGTACAGGCTGGAGACGCAGGATACTCTCCGTGAAGTCCTCGGGGCCCCAGGCTCCCTCCTGTTTTGCCAGCCCGGGGGTGGCTCCCTCAGCCTCCGCATCCAGGAAGGCAGTACGTGCAACGCAGACAGCTGGACCGACACAGCAAGGGGTAGAAGAGGGGCCCGGGCAGATGCTGGCTGCTGTGTGAACCGAGATCATTGAATCTGCCGACGGCTCAGCTCAGTTGAAAGACGGCTGATCCCATTTCCCATCGTCTCCTTCCTGAAATATTCCCGCCCGCGGCCAAGGCATCTGCCCGCTCTTTTGTCCCGCCTGCCTGTCGTCCTGTGCCGCCATCCTACCACTTTATAAAAGAAAGGTAGACCTCTTATCAACAGCGAGCAAAAGCAGGGGTGTGGGGACTGGCGCCCACCGCCACGGGCAGGCAGCAGATGCATTGTCTCCGGAGAACTTTAAAGCAGTAATCATCCAAAAGCCAACTGCCCTTTATTACCCCCTTGGCCAGCAATTCTCAACAATGTCTGGGATAGAATAATCCTCCCTGAAAAATGTTCTGCTGGTCTAAATTCCAAATCTAAACAAATGCGTTCATTACCATTGGATTCTAATAATAGATAAACTTCAAATTAACATATGTGTATAATTCATCCCTTAAAAAAAACCATTATATTCTGAATTTCCCAAAGAAACTCCAGGCATGCAGTGGGCCCCCGACAGCCGCCTACTCAGTCCCTTGTGACCCTTTCCAGAGAGAGTTTATGAGGGTGCCCTCCTCAGGAATCATTGGCGCCCCCTGGCTGGTAGGGCTCCGTCCTTGAACTGCGGCTCTCCGAAATTCAACTGTAGATCCAAAGAAAACAACGGCATGATTGTAAAGACTAAGGAGATAAACTGAGTTATTTTACCCCTTACTAGGGCTAGGACTTACTTGTGTTTAACATTTTAAAAAGTTAAAAAATAAGAATAAAAATTTTAAACAGTCAACAGGAAGGCAAATGACAAGGTGGACTACTTTTGTTTAGTAATGGCAAACATAAAATGTAATTACGTTATGATTATTGCTGAAAATAATTTTGCCTAATAGAGGAGAGGGGTGTTAAAACGTAATCCACATCTGACACCTCTCAGCTTCTCATCCTTCCCAAATTTTACTAAGATAAAATGCTTGGATTGTAAAACCGTCGTGGCTCCAAACAAACAAAAAAACACTGGTTTTAGTGAAACCTTTTAATCAAATCCCCATAGACCTATGGTAGGTCTTCATGTCTTCTCTGTCATGTCTATATTTTTGTTATGGCACAGTGTGAAAATAAAGCGATATTTTGGTTTATGTAGGGGTGTTCTGCATTCAGCTATCATATAGAGTGGGGCATCAGGAGTGGTATTAATTTCCATATGCCCCAAATTATTCAAGATTGCCTGATTCCTGAGGGAGACTCCCGTGAGCACAAAGCAGTGAAATACTGAAGGTGATGGTTCCTTGTATCAGCAGGTGACAGACTTATGGCAGAGCTCCATGCCTTATCTGTGTATCTTAAAAATATGCATGATTCTTAAAAAGCGTCTGGGCAAAGCCCTTCCTTAGGAAGCACCCCCAGGCTCGGTTCTCAGCGGGAGGAACCTGGCCAGCCCTCTATGCTGAGCTGTCTGGTCTGTTCTCCTTGTGTATTTGCATGACTTCAAGGAGGAGGAAGTAGTAAGTTTCACATTTACTTTCCACAGATGAACATGACATCTTTGAAGAAAAGGAACATATATCAGAGGCACTTCAGTGTATTTTTGTAAACACTTACTATCTTGTAAAAAAAATGCTTTCATTAACTTTTGCCCCCGAATTATTGGTTAATGGAAAGTCACATTGTTGTTTGTTTTTTTTGTTTTTAATTGGGTACATGTCTCCTGCTTGCTATCAATCATCAGTCACTTTTCGGCTCTTTTGTTTATTCTTACCATGTTCTTATTAGATTAACTTAACACTTTGATATGATTCTCTTGGAAATAATGCACCTAACAATTATTAATACACCATTTGTAAGTCTCCAACTTACTAGTAATATAATATCTTTTCTTCTTGTTAATTTGCTCTGAACACTAATCATTCCATCGAATAATTATTTGTCCATGATGCATTCTATTTATATCACAAGCATAAATTGTGCTTATATCAGGTAATGTTCTAAGTACTTTATAATATTAACTCATCAGGCCCTCATCATAACCACATGAGATAGATACTATTATTATGAAGATTTTGAGACACAGAGAGCTTAAATAACTTGCCCAAGGTCACACAGCTAATAAGTGGCAGAACCAGGATTCAAATCAGAACTGCCTGACCTCAAACATGAGCTAAGCAACTAACTGCACTATGCTGCCTCTGAAAAAATGTAGGGAGGTCAGGGGGAAGCTCTGTTCATCTCACTGGGGAAGCACCATCCCAATATAATTTTTCAAGTTTAATATGAATTTCCACCAATTTTATTCTAATAATAATTCTAATGATAGGTAGACAGTATGGGAGAGAGCAATTTGGGGCAAAATGTAATAATGTAGGTAGGAAATGAGTATACAAGAAGTCATATTAAGTCATATTTTACTTTCATAAATATTTTTAAATATTTTATAAATTATTTTGGAATTTTAAAAAATGAGACACTAAAATAAAAGTGAATCTTTTTTTATGTTAATATTGATAACATGCTAAAAGTTGCATTTAAAACTAAAAAGAAAATGTTTACATCTAAGAAATGTGCAAGGATATATATGGTTTTCCAAAATTATTTTGGTATTAGTAACAAGTGTGC
The DNA here is from genome assembly GCF_040802235.1 of Manis javanica. Lineage (NCBI taxonomy): Eukaryota > Metazoa > Chordata > Mammalia > Pholidota > Manidae > Manis > Manis javanica. The sequence goes on along the minus strand of NC_133170.1, from coordinate 26,120,900 downwards.
TGTTTGAAGACAATAGTCTTAAGAAGGAACATTTCAGGAAATTGCCATGTGACTCTTTTGCTTTCATCTCATTGGCTGGAGCTGGCCATGTGGTCAATTGCATCCCTTCGCACAGGTGAGTTCCAGGAAATCACTGTTAAGTGGAGATACAAATAAAGAAGAGGTTTATTCGAAGCACCCTTGGACTTAACGGTAGAGAATAAATGAAGCAAGGGAGAAGTAGGGAGATGATGCAGTCGCACGAAGGCCCCAGCTGATCCCACAGGCAGCTCTGAGGCTAGGATGGCCCTGCAGAGTTGTCTCACACTGGAACAAGGGGGCCAGAACTTTATACTTCCACATCAGCCAGTCACTGCATGCAGGATGCCCCAGAGGAGAGGGAAGCACCTTGAGTGAGGGAGCTCTTCAAGGAGGGAGTCCTAGAAGCAACGCAGCTGCAGGCTGTCAACAATGTCCCCATCAGCCCTATTTTACAGGCAAGGAAGTTGAGGTCCATGAGATTAAATAGCTTGCTCAAGGTCATAGAGCTGGTAAGTGGGTATATCAGTTATCTATTGCCACATATGTAATGCTGCATAACAAATGTCCACAAAACCTGTAATAACAGACTAATAATAATGATTCACTTTTGCTCATGCGTCTATAGGTCAGCTAGGAGAGTCTGCTCACCTGGGCCAGGCTAGGCTGACTTTAGCTGGCCTTACTCATGCGTTTGTGGTCAAGGCTTGGTTTTGCTCTGCCTGGCCTAGGGTGGCCTCAGCTAGGATGGTGTGGATCTCCTCCACGTGGCCGTTCATCCTCCAGAAGGCTATCCTGATCTTGTTCTCATGATGGTGGGAAGATTCCCAGAGGGAATTAAAGTGCACAAAGCCTTTTGAGGCCTAAGATTAATGCATTGTCACTTCCACCACTCTACTGACCAAAGCAATGACCAGGCCAGGCCCAGAGTGAGCGAGCAAGATGCTCGCAGATGGCATAGATCCACAGAGGCATGAAAACCCAGGGACCATCTACCTCAGCAACATTGCCAGGATGCAAACTCCAGAGACCTCACTCCTAACCATTATTCCATAGTCACCTGCCTATCAAATCTTTTATTAGTATCAGTTCAAGTTCCATTCATTTACATGCCCAGCACCTAGGTGGGCACTATGGAGGGACAGGGTCCTGTTTTTAAGGAGCTTTCAGCCTAGTTAAGGAAACAAGATGCCCACCATGGAAGGTTTGGTAACAATAAAGTCAAGACAAATGTGGGGGGTAGTGAAAGCAACAGGAGTTTAAGGTAGGAAAGGGCAGACCATGGACAGGAGTGAAGGAAGGGTTGGGCGGGATCGATCTGAGTTTTGCAGGAAGTGCAGAATTGAGTCAGATGGTGAGCAAGGAGTGACAAATGACCTCACTTCTTTCCCCCACACAGGTACTGAAGGAAGGAGAAGAAAGGGAGATGGAATGGGGGACACAGGAGGAAAGTAGTTTTTGAAATCCCCTCTTGGTTGTGGGTAAAACTGTAATATTTCCAGAATATCTTGCCTGGCTTTAGTGCATCTGCATATCAACAGGCATTCCTCAGGGGGTGGATAATAGTAGTTCATCTCCATATCAATGGGTAATTCCCTGGGTGACCAAGGGCTTACTGAACCTGCTGGAGCAGGAAAGAGACATCCCAAGACTGAAGTTTGTAAGCAATAAGCGGGTTTTAAACTTCATTTCTCCCTTTGACTGATTTCAGTTTTAGAGGTATTTTGTCCTGGGATTTCCTTTCCCCGGAGTTACATGTGGTGTTAGTTGGCAGGATCTCTGAACCTGAAATCTGTCATAGTTGGTATGATCTTTGGGAGGGCTGCCTCTAGAGATGATGGGGAGATGCCCGGAACCCCCCTGTGAATGGTGGGGAGGCTCCAGTGGATGCAGCAGCAGAGGGTGCAGCTTCACCTTTTATTGTCCTCCTATCTGTGGGGCTTCCAATTTGGGAGCCCCTAGTGGGGAATTGGCCTAGGGTAAAGTACCTCCTGAAGGGGCAGGGCCTTCCCCAGAACTAGGTAAGGGTGGAGACACCGGAAGTTGCAGATTTAGCCTCCATCAGATTAAAGGCTGCTTAGAGGCCCTAAGTGGCCTTGTAGCAGCTGGCATTGTAAGGTCTCTTCTCATCAAGATAGTGAAAAATATTATACAGGAAACAGAGGGACATAGGCAGGAGAGAGACACTCTTCAGCATCGCTTGGAGGAGCTGAGTGATAACCTATGGGATGCCATTAAGGAAGACAGACAGTTATTGAAAAGACAGGTCACACTCCTGGAAGATTCCTTAGCAGCCTCGAGTAGGGGGAGTGGGGACGGTGATGAGGAGGAGGTGGGGCCATGGGCCAATCCACCACCCCAGGTACCAGCCTCTCCTGTTTTAAAAGCCTGCTGGGCTGCAATTAAGAAAATAAAAACAAAACAACCTTAGGCTCCTCAGGGGGAGGAGCTCTTTAAGGGTTGTGGAGCACTCCATGCTCCATCCCTATACCCAGGATGAGCTGGTGGACATAAGCATCCGATATATAGGCAGAGGCCATAGGAATCTCTGCCTGCATGGCTTTTACATCTCTGGGATATGGGGGTGGGGGGAAAACACTGTTTTGTCGGGTACTGAGATGAGTAGAATGGCTTCCCTAACGATTCGCCCTTCCCTCCGGCAGCAGTTGCAAAATGCCTGTCACGCCTCAGGGAGTCAGACACTTCTGGAATGGCTGACAGCTGCCATTAGGGTAGTTTGGCCTAATCAGGGTGATTCATCATATTTACCTAGTAGTTGGAAAACATATGCAGAGCTCCAACAGGTACTGCAAGAATCGGGTATGAAAAATATCATCTATAATATTGACCCCCAAGGCCTCAGTGAGGAGGTGTTCGCTGTAGGAATGAGAAATCTGGTGCTGCATACAGCTCCCACATCTCTCTTTGGGTCTCTAGTGACTACTTTTGCCCCCCACGTAGGGCAACCCATAAGTGAGGCTACTCATACTTTAGCAGATCTGGGAGTTGAAACAATGAAGGCGTGGAAGGAAGTATAGGCTACTACTGAAAGGAGGGATGCAAAAGGCCCCGTGAAGGTCTCAAGGACCCAGATGTGGGTTGATTTGATAAAGGCCAGGGTAGTGAAAGAAAAACTTGATGGGCAGCCCAATAGAATCTTGTTAGAACTTAGAACTGTGGCACCAATTAAGCCAGAGCAGCAGTTCCACCTCTGAGGTCCAGGACACAGAAACTGGAGTCAAGGCCTCATGCCTGGCCCGTGTCCCTGCAAAACTTCCTGGGAGACAGTATTCAGGATTCACCTGGGCCCTCACCCCCACAGGAGGATGACTGAGCATCACAGTTTGACTGAGGGTAGAGTCAAGGTCCCCACCTTGGGGGACATGGTGGAGACCAGAGGCCACATGTAGAATTAGCAATTCATTGGTCCCCTGTGAATGTGCAATGTGTCCTGGCACTGGTGGACACAGGAGCTGAGTGTTCTCTGATTTACGGCAACCCTGAGTGTTTTCCTGGGACCCCCAGTGTGATAGATGGCTATGGGCGTAAGGCAATTAGAGTGAAGAAAGCCCACATTCCACTGGGGATAGGATGTTTACCCCCAAAGGAGTATATGTTTACATTTCTCCCATCCCTGAATATATTTTAGGGGTAGATATCTTGCAGAGCCTGTGGTTACAGACCACTGCAGGTGAGTTCAGACTGAGGGTACATGTGGTAAAGGCAGTCCTGAAGGGACATGTTCAGCACCCTCCTGTAGCTCTGCCTGTACCTCAGCAGGTGACAAATACTAAGCAGTATAAATTGCCTGGGGGCACAAGGAAATTGGAGAAAATCTACTGGAGTTGGAGAAGGAGGGCATCATAAAGCCCACTCATAGTCCTTTTAATTCCCCAGTGTGGCCAGTGAAAAAGCCAGACGGCTCCTGGCATATGACCTTGGACTACAGGGAACTGAATAAAGTCACACCCCCTTTGCATGCTGCTGTCCCCTCTATAGCAGACATTCTGGGTACCCTCAGCCATGAGCTGGGAACATATCATTATGTAGTAGACCTTGCTAATGCTTTCTTCTCGACATAGCACAGGAAAGTCAGGAATGATTTGCCTTCATGTGGGAAGGCCGACAGTGGACATTCACTGTCCTTCCACAGGGATACCTCCACAGTCCCACCATCTCTCATGACCTTGTAGCCCAGGACTTTCCTGGCCACATGAAATAAACCACAAATCATGCAATTGTATCACCACATTGATGATAGTATGCTCACATCTGATTCTCTTTCAGATTTAGAAGGGGCAGTTCCTAGATTGTTGCAACATCTACAGGAAAAAGGATGGGTTGTGAATAGCACCAAGGTTCAGGAATCTGGTTTTTCTGTAAAGTTCTTGGGGGTTGTCTGGTCAGGTAAAACTAAAGTTATTCCTGAAGCAGTCATAGACAAGGTCCAGGCTTTCTCTACCCCTACCACTGTGGCAGTATTATAAGAGTTTTGGGCTCTTTGGGGCGACTGGAGAGTGTTTATCCTGCACTTGGCACAAATTCTGAAGCCCTTATACCAGTTGGTACAAAAGGCCATCAGGTGGGACTGGGATGAGACATGTACAGCTGCTTTTACTGTTGCCAAGCTGGCAGTCAAGGCCATGCAGGCCTTTAATGGACTCATCAAGGCCCTGTGAGCTAAATGTTCATGTAACCGAAGATGGTTATGGGTTGGGTCTTTGGCAGTGGCTTGAACGGACATGCCAACCTATTGGATTCTGATCACAGCTATGGAAAGGAGCAGAGGTCCAGTACACCTTGATAGAGAAGCAACTGGCTGCTGTGTACCACACCTCAATGGCTACGGAGCATATCACTGGAACAGCTCCAAGCAAGGTAATAACCATCTGTCCCATCACGGGGTGGGCTTGAGACTGGACCCAAAGGCTATGGAGTGCCGTGGCATAGACGCCAACACTGGCCAAATAGGGTGAATATTTACAGCAGTGCTGCACCCTTTCTACTAGCCCCTTAAGAGGAGAACTTCCATGCTTATTGGGCCCAATGACCTATACCAGTGGAAAGCAGGAAAAACTTGCTTTTGAGCCATCGGTAGCCAAGAGTCCTTATCAGGAGGGAAAAGCCCATATATCTGAAGATGCTTGGTATACAGACAGCTCCAGTTGTGAGCAGTCCCCAAAGTGGAGGGCTGTGGCTTTCCATCCTAAGACTGAGATAACATGGATGGAGGATGGAGAGGGGAAGAGCAGCCAATGGGTTGAGTTGCGGGCAGTATGGCTCGTGATCACCCAGGAGCCTTCCCCTATAGCTGTCTGCACTGACAGCTGGCCCGTCTATCAGGGCTTGACCCTGTGGCTGTGGACATGGTACCATGCTGACTGGATGGTTGGATACCAGCCCATTTGGGGGCAAGAGTTGTGGCAAGACCTATGGGCCCCTGGTCAGACTAAGACAGTTACCATATATCATGTGACTGGCCATTTGCCTTTGGCATCCCCAGGGAATGATGAAGCAGACACATTGGCCCAGGTGCGTTAGCTAGAAGGAAAGCCTGCCTCTGATGTGGCCCAATGACTATACCAGCATTTGTTGCACATGGGACAAAAGACAATGTGGGCTGTAACCCGTCGGTAGGGCTTGCCATTGACCTTTGAAGAAGTCAGCAGAGCCCAGAAGGAGTCCTTTGTGTGCTCTAAGAGGGACTGACACCAAGTCTCACAGTAACAAGGGACAACAGTAAAGGGGCCAATACCCCGTGTCAGGTGGCAGATAGACTGTATCGGGCCTCTGCCCATATCAGAAGGATATCGGTATGCCAGACTTGTGTGGACATGACTACTGGACTATTGGTTGCTCTTCCTGCAGATCAGCAAACCACCAAGAGGGGCCTGGAGCATCTCTTTGCAGTCTATGGCCGGCCATGGGTGATTGAGAGCAATCAAGCACCCACTTTACTGGACATGCATTACAAGGAAGGGTGCAGCAATTAGGAATAAAGTGGAAATTCCATGTATCATATAATCCTACTGGGGCAGGCATGATAGAGAGGTACAATGGTTTGTTAAAATCTAGCCTGAAGTTGGACACCAATAGTCTATGGGGGTAGTCAATTCACCTATGGTCAGCTACGGCATTTGAATGAGAAGCCATGTAAAGGAGCTTTGAGCCCTGTGGACATGCTAACACACCTTGCTGCCTCTCCTATACAATTGTATGTGCAAACCACAGAAGAGATACTGAAGCCAGGATATGGCCAGCTGAGTAACATCCTGCTGCGAGCCCCTACTGCACTAAACCCTGGAGACACTGTTGAATGGACATGGCCCTGGGCATTTTGACACATGGACCAGTGATGGCTGGCCCTTCTGGCACCTTGGGGGAAAGGCCTGGAAGCTGGCCTTGTGTGTATTCCTGGAGTAACAGCATAGTGGCCCCCAAAGATCATGGTAGTGTACCAAAATCATCCAGGAGGTAAGAGCATCTCACAGGGAAGTTTTATTTTATCTTTACAGCCAGTGCATGTACCTCCCATAGCCCTGTATATTGACCCATCTGTAACTCCCACAGGAAGGGGGTGAAAATCTGGTACACTAGACCAGGATGAGATCCCATTCCTGCCACTGTTCTATCACAGGACCACTCTCTGTCATGTATCCTACCTGATGGACAAGATTTGCCTATGCTGTTGTCATTAAAACATGTATTCTATCACCCTTAAGTTTACTGTCTTCTACAGTCCTTGTGGCCTGGATGCGCCCCTTGGCTTCAGCTGCCACATGATGATTGCTCTGAACTCTCTACCTTCTTCAGCTACTGCCTGCCTGTGGAATGGGCAAGCTATAGACTTAACCTGCAGAGGACTTTGAATCTAGCTGAATCCTCTGGCTTGAGGATTATCATGATTTTATTGCTGTTGTTATTGTATGTGATTAATCTGGTCACAATGCTTCAGTATTCTCACCCAGGGACCATTGCGGAAGAGGGGGAACGAGTAGATTGTGAGGCGAGATTTCTGGAGGGGTGGACTATGGGTGAAATTGTAATATTTCCAGAATATCTCGCCTGACGTTAGTGCACCTGCATATTAACAAGTATTCCTCAGGGGTGGATAAAAGTAGTTCATCTCCATATCAATGGGTAATTATCTGGACAACCAAGGGCTTATCTGAACCTGAGAGGTTAGAGGTAGGTCTTGCTTGCTTCTGCCAGAGCAGGAAAGAGATGGCCCCGGACTGCAGTTTGTAAGCAATAAACAGGTTTTAAACTTTATTTCTTCCTTTGACTGATTTTGGTTTTAGACGTATTTTGCCCTGGGATTTCCTTTCCCCAGAGTTACATTGTCTCACCCCTTAGGTTTCCTTCTATATGACTTAGACACACACTGAGGGCCCAGGTCACCAGGGACAAGCATATAGGGAGTTTATTTCCCTCTTTTGAGGATGGTGGGTTCCCAGAAAAATCTTTGGTTTTACTGAACAGAAGAGTGGACAGATCCCCCAAGGGAGGACAAGATTGATGACTTTATAAAAGAAAGGAATGGAGCTCCGGATCAGAGAGAAGGCCTGGAGGAGACAGCAGGCAGGTGGAAGAAATCTGAACAGGTGCCATGAGGAGTGGCATTTTGCAGACTGGGACTGAAGCATGTAGATGCTGTTTGTAGGAAATGTTGCTGTGTGGGGAGCCACATGTCACTGTGCTCCAGGCCAGCAGCCTTTAGCAAAGACCAATGCCACTTCTCAACGCTTTGTGGATGAATTTCTGTTTCTTTGAATGTTGAGATGATCTTTAGGGTAGAAATAAGGAGTCGGTGTTCCTTGGTTTTCCTGATGTATGGCAGGTTAACACACAGCAAACCATTTATTTTCCCCTAAAATAGTGTGAAAGATGTAAAAGGCTTTGGAATGAGATGAATTTTAGTTCAGATCCTGGCTTTTCTTCTTGCTAACTTTGTGCTTCTGAATATATTACATAATGTCTCTGAGCCTGTTTCTGGTATAGGAGGATAATACCTAACTCAGGGTTTTTGTGAGGATTAAATGAAATGAGATGTGTCAAGTGCTTAATTATGCCTACACATAGTAATCGTTTTATTAAAAAGTTAGCTGTTATTATTATAATGATCCCCAAATTTAGTATGATTATCCTCCATTTCCAAGTAAAGATGAAGACTTAGAGAAGTCAAGTCTGCCTGCCTGTAATGCCCTTGTGAAGGGCTTGCCTATGAACAAAGACACTGGCATGGACAGAAGAGCAGGAAGGGATGTGTAAGGCCATGACTGAAGGTCATTTAAGCAAGTGGAAAGGATTAATGCACAATTAGGGTGGAGACCAGTGAAAAATGGGAGCAAGGTCAGAGGAAGACATCGCTCTGAAATGCTCACAGAGGTCTCCTGTCTGCAGGCTAATGGCCAGACCAAAAGTCCATTCTAACACCCATATGAACCCAAACTGAGAGCTAAGGTCTCGAAGGATGGGGAAGGATCCAGGGTTTCTGGATGCTGCTGAAATGCCCCAAACTGTGGTTCAATATCCAAAGAGAGATTCATGATAGGAGAAAGATATTTCCCAGAGTGTGAGGAAATTAGCTCATGCTTGAGCTGCACATATTTGGGTCAGAGATAGAACTTCCTGAAAGTCAAGGTTGTCAAATTAAATTAGAAATAATGATTTAAGACGTCTGTACTAGCGTCTACTCTAAGAGTAAAAACATCTGCCCATCTTTCCGGGCTGGGCAAGATGTGTCATAATGAGATGGGCTGGGACAGTTAGCCACCCTGGACAAATGAACCTCAAAATACACATGCCACGAGCAAGGGCTGGCTGTGACAGAAGCCACAGGGCTAGTAGAAGCCTACCATGGTGGGAGGTGGGCTGTTCTAACTTTGAAAACATTTCCAAGGACTGACCCAGAGCTTAAACTTCATAATTACATATTACTTTTGAGTGACCCTCAGGCTGAAGAGGTGGAGACCCATTGTCAGTACAGACCTGAAGGAGGAAATCAAATGACTGCTTGGACGAAGGGGACTTGAAGGAAGTGACCACACTTCCACTGATGAGAACCACTTGAACAAAGGCACAGATTGTGGAAGTAGCATTGCTGCAGGTTATCAGGTAGAGGCAGGGCCATCTGCCAAGGATATCAGCAAGTGTGTGGGGAGGAACGTTGGGTTGCGAGACCACTTGGGTCCTGTTCAACTGGGAAAGGTCAGGGCTTGGGGTCCTGTCCACTCTGGGCTCCAGAAACCAAGCCAAATCTCACTGCATTTCCAGGGGGTGCCGCTAGGGGAGACCATGGCCCCCAGGTGCAATGGGGCAAAGGTAGAAAGCCAGGAAGAAAACAGCTCTGGAGATGATTCACTTTTGATACATTCTTGACATTCTCAAAGGCCTGAGCTGCCTGGGAGGAGAGAGGACTGGGAGCATTCCCACAGTGGGAGCCAGGCCAGGGGTGCAGGGTGAGGGGGTTGCTCAGTGTCATCGCCTTAGCCTCATGTGCTAAGGCTGCTAGGGACCCTGAGCTGCAAAGGCCCTACAGGGTTGGCGAAGATTCCTGATCATATCCTATCAGGCAGGACATGGTCAGAGCACAGGGGCACAGGTCAGAGCCTGGACATTTGAACACCTAAATCCAAGATCTGCCCCAGGAAATCCCAAGAAGGAAAATCAACCTCTGGGGCCTTCAGCTCCTCTTCCACTCATTTCCCAGCTCAGCTTCCACCAGATGCAAAGGTCCTTTGCACTCATATTGCCCCCGTCTTCTTAAACATGAGAAAAGTACCTGATAAATTAGCCTAAGACAGAGGGTGCCCTTCCTCCCTGCAACATAGGCATTGCTAAGCCACCCTAGGGCTCTTTCTTCTGAGCCGTCATCAATCACAGAATCCTTCTTGACATAATGTTCTAGAGAAACCACTGCTAATCCATTGGAACTGGTGTACAAGGTAAAACTGACCTGGCTCATCTGTTCTAAAGGAGCAGAAACCTTTAAAAGGACCACCAAGGAAAAGCTGAAGCTCCAGTAATGACAACCTAAGGTTATGGATTAAGTCCAGGTATCAATAAAAGAAGAGCAATTCCTCTGGACAGATGTAGAGAGATGACAGCTGGTAGATACATCTGCAAGCAGATTCTATCTGACTCCTCAGCAAGTCATTGCAGTTCCATCTGCACAAACACACCGGATGCCCATCCTGTGCCAGGCCCTATGTGGGGCTGATCCCTGCCCTCAAGCAGCCTGGAGTCTAGTGAAGGACAAGGGCATATATGCAATTAACAACAGTATTAAGCAGAATAAGAGTGGTGCTTTTTAAAGAAACCGTTGCCAAGGCTGTTGAAAGCAAGGAGGGAACTGATGACTTGGTCAGGAGATTACCACGAAGTTTCCTGAAGGAAGCAGTCCTGGGGCAGGACCTTGAAGGAGGACAAGGGGCCAAGAGCATTATGCCAGCTGAGGGGAAGGTTTGAGCAAAGGCATGGAATCAGGGAAACTGACGCAGGTTCAGAGAATAGTGACATGTCCAGGGGTGGAGTAGGGGGCAAGCAGGTGAGAGGGAAATACAACTGGGGTCATATTATGGAGGTATTTAAATACCAGGGAGAGGGTTTTGTCCTCCTAAGCAACCACCCAGAGATCAGCTTCTTGGAGCATGGGATGTCCTCAGGAAACCGCTGGGGCAGACTCTCTGGATGCCTCTGGGAAAGCCTGCCCTTTCCCCTTTCTTTTATAACATGCTCTTGCACTTCTCAGGATCTTTGTTCATGCTGTTCCCTCCTCCAGAAATGCCCTTCCCTCCTTTTCTGCCCAGCAAACTCCTACTCATCCATAAAGTACCAGCACATAGTTCACCTCCTCTATGAAGGCTTCCTTGAAGCCCTAATGTAGTTATTAGTCCCTGCAAAGTGACCCCAAAGCTCTTGGTTCATTCCTTATGTGTATAACTTATACATCAATGTTTTACTCACCATTAGGCTGTGACCTCCTGAAGTCAGGGACTGTCTGTCAGTCATTCTGGGAATATCTATTCCTTATACCCCAGTACCTTGCACAGATGAGCCCTGCCAGTAAGTGTAGAAGGAAGGATGGAAAGAAGGGAAGGAGGGAGAGAGGGAGGGCATCTGTCCTGTTAGAGGCATGGGCAGCTGTGCCCAGGGGCCTGACCTCCTGGTTTGAGCTGCTTCTCAAGACCTGTGCCTCCCAGCTCTAGCCCTCAGCTGCCTCTCCTCTCCCCTACCCTGGGCCAAGAAGGACACACCTCCCATCAGCTGCCTGGCCCTGCTAGCCCATCATTAACCAGGCCTGCCCAGCCCTAAGAGGTGTGTGTACTGGGCTGAGCTCAGGGCTCATGTGAGTGTCCCTGACTTTCCTGCCTGGGAAGAGGGACAGAAGGGAGTTGGGACCCCCGCACCAGCCCCAGAAAGTTACCCTTATGCTGTATCAGACAGAGGTTTTTGATTCTTAGAGCTCCGATTCTGGACAGCAGACAACTTCTCATTAGCTGTGGGGTGGAGCTGGGGACCTAATGAGCAGAATCTGCACTGGGGGAGAAACTGAGGCATGCAGGACTCAAGCTAGAGATAGGAGGAAAGTCTGAAGCCAGCCAGGAAGAAATACAAGTCTGCAGGTGCCCCTGTCTGGGCCAAGAACCAGAGCTCCCCAGGGACCCTCAGTAGAGGCCAACCCTCCAACCCCCAACTCTTCAGGCTTCTTTCAGCACCCTGAGCTGTCCCCTCTCAGTCACAGGCGTCTTCTCCCCCAAGCACAGAAGGCGCTAGGGAAAACGGAGGTTGTGAGAGCAACAAATCTGGCAACCAGAACAGAAGGAACAGAACGCAGGAGTCCCGCCTCCCAGCCCACAGTTTGTGCTGGCCACACCTCCTGCTTTTAGACTCCGGCTTTCCCTGGGAACCTCTCCTCGCAAAGGCTGAAGACTGCGCCTGGGGCAGTGGCAGGTGGAGATCGGATCTCAAGCCTTGAGGGAAATGAAAGGGTTAACTCCCTCCCCCGCACTGTGCCCAGCAGGCCAGTTTAGCCATGCCCCGGAGGCTGTAAATCCTGGCTTGTCTCTGAGGGTCTCTCAATTTCCAATTCCCTCTTTACTTCTCCTTCCACCTCCTTCTGGGAGACACTGGGAGGGGAAGCTGGAGCCACTTGGCACCAACTTTCTCTGGGGTGTCATTTAATAGTCAGTAATCACCATCTCCAGGTTCATTAGCTCTTTCCCTCACTGCAGCTCTCACCATCCTGGCTCTCTCTGTGTCTCCATCTCTCTCTCCACTGCAATTCCTGCCCCACCCAACTTCTCTCCCCGAAACTGATCCCGATCAACTGGGCGGCTGGAAGCGGGAGGTAGGGCCCAGGGAGCTAGAATTCTTCTGAAGCAACAGAGCAAACACAGCACAAGTCAGAAAGAGTACTGGAGGGCAAACAGGAGGAGGGCAGACGAAATCAGGAACCGTCCAGTAATAAAGATTCCTCTCTCGGACAAAATAAAGTGGTCAGAGTCAGTGTGAGCTCTAACACCTCAGACCATTTCTGTGTTTAATATGCCAGACAGGAGCGGAGAATGGAGAGCATCTTCCCTGGTGATACAATGAGATTATGCTTTTGAAAGTGTGTCATCAGAGTGCTCTACAAAAGTAAGAGGTTTTATCCAGCTGCGTAGCTGATTTGCCTGGAGGAAGACCGCGGGGCCTGGTGGAGGCTGGGAGGTACTCAGACCTGCTCCACCCCATTACAGGGTCTTTGGCTTCATGATTGTTGATTGTAATGGTCACACATATCCCTGGATGCTACCGAGTCCCCATACCCAGTGCTTCTGCCAGATGATGTGCCCCGATTTGGGGATGGGAAATGTGGTCTTTTCCTGCAATGCCCTGCAAGAGCCCACCCTTGAACAGTGTCTGTTTAGCAGCCACCGGAGGTGCTGGGATGGCCCTTGTGAAGCCTGGCAGGTGCCTGCTTGCCAGTGAAGCCTCAGTCGGTGCCCCCCATATGATCCTCCTAACCCCATCCACACTCCACACCCATCTTAGGTAGTGGGAGAAGTGTTGGGTCAGGTCTCAGCCTGGCACCAGATGCCATCCCCGGAGCAAAGGCAAAGTCCAGAGGCAGCTTTCCACACGATGGCCAGGTCAGGCAAGTGAGAGATAAGGGCCACACTTTGGACTCCACAGCCAGAGAGCCGAGGGTAGGGGGTGGGGTGCGGCAGGGGTCCCTGGCTCCTACACCCTTCTGCCGGCAGGCAGTCCCCTCCCCTGCCTGGTTAAAGGAGGAAGACAGGCAGGGGTAGGACGGAATAGCGGCAATCGCTGCATCCAGAAAGAGAGGTGGGCCCCTGCCACCGACCACTCGGTCATCACCTTGGCAGCCTCGGCGGCGGCGCCGGACCTCACGGGGGTCTGGGCGGGACAGAGGGCGGAGCGCGGTCCCATCCCTTCCGTCAGGCAGGTGGGTGGTGAGTTCAAGTGCGAACGCGAAAGGGGAAGGGGCTCTGCGAAGGTAGTTCTCCTAGCGCGGGGCGGCAGGACCCTGGCCCCCAGGGCCCCACGGGCGCCCGCGCTGCGCGGCCAGCCCGAGGCCCGCGGCGAGAGGCGGTGCCAGGCGCGTCCCCGCCCTCCTGCCCGCCCCGCCCGAACCGACCCGGCCAGTCCCTGCGCTGCCGGAGCCCCGCGGGGCGCTCCGTCCCAGACCCAGGCTAGGCAGCGGGGCTGGCATCGCTGGGGAAGCCGTGGGCGACCGGGAGCCCTGCGGGCCGGGGCGGACAGCGCGGGCATCGGGCACAGGGACACCTGCGGGCACAGGTGAGGCCCGGGAGGGCTGGGCGGACTGACCGCGGGCGAGGGGAGGCGGCGCGGTGGGCAGGGGAAAGGAAGCGGGGTCAAAACTCAAAAAGGGCCTTGGATAGGAAGAGGGAGAGGAGACAGAGCCCTTGAAGGAGGATTTGGGGGAGGAGGTCTGGGAGACATGAACGTTTTCCTCTCCGGCTCATAAATCAGAGAAAAAATACGGGGAGGGCTGAGCAGGGGCTTCAGGCCCACCTGGAAAAGGATGGCATCTGCCTAGGAGGCTCTCTTCTCCAGGCTCTCCCCGCTCTGAGGGTGGTCCAGTGTCCAGGTTTAGCGGTTAGGGATGGAGCCCGGCACCTGACTCCCAGCCCCATGGAGGTTCCCCAGATCCCAGGGCAGACCAGAAAGCCTGCTTCCCCTTGGGTCATCTCTAAGGCCAGCGGCTGATAGCTGTCCTCCCTTACCTCCTTGTCTGGTGGACACACTTTTCAGTGAAGGACCAGATAGTCAATATTTAGACCTTGAAGCCTATATGGTCTTGGTTCACTACTAGTAGGAAAGCTGTCGTAGACAATTGGTAAAAGAGTAAATGTGGCTGTGTTCCAATAAAACTATTTGTGGACGCTGAAATTTGAAATTTCATATAATGTTCGTGTAGTATGAGATATTCTTTTGGTTTTCTCCAACTATTTAAACATGTAAAAAATGTTTACACTCTTAGCTCGAGGACTGCACAAAAACAGGTGTCATGTCAGGCAGTTTTCGGTGGCCCCACTCTCCCTACCGTGGCTTCCCTGCAGCCTCAGCCCAGGCTGTGTATGGGGAAGGGGAGGGTGTAGCTTGCTCAAGCGGACTTCCCGACCTGGGGACATCCAGCAAGCCAGCTGTGTCTGACCCCTTTTCCCACCTACTGCCAGGACTGCAGCATCCTTTGTGGGAGCTGGTACTCCAGATGGGCACACATGTGAGGGATGAGGTAAAGCTCCCAGGTTTTTACTTCCCAGCATGTGGGGACATACCCCACCCCCACTAAGTCATAGATGAGGCAGCTATGCTCCCCCAACAGTGACAAGCCCTTGGCCCTCCCCTCCACTTGATTTCTAGTCTGGTGCCACCCACTGACGCAGCTGGCCCTTCCATTCCTGTTTGCAGCCTCAGAGGACCCCCCTCTCCTGGACATGGAGCTATGACTCTTTGGAGGTGATCCATGAGAGAAGAGATGCAGGACTTTGGTCCTCCCGATGGGGGTCCCCTCCAAGGACTTGTAGCTTCCCGCATTGAGACTTACGGGGGCCGGTCTCAAGCCTCCCCCCAGAGCACTGCTGGCAGTCTCTACCCCCAAGGAGGCCCCCTGCTGGTGAGTTCAGGCTGTGCCCTAAAGGCGACCTGGGTGGAGCAGGAGGGCGGACCCAAGGCTTTCAAGTCTCTGTGCCTCTGCAGGTTCATGGGCTGCTCTGTTCCCACCCCTCACCCCTACCTCCCTTCCTGGGCTCTGAGGGAGAGGAGAGCAGTGCAGGGCCAGGCTCCTGGGACTCTGGGGCAAGTGAGGCCGAGAGCCAGGAGAAGCCAAGGCCTCAGAGGAGGCGCTGTTAGACAGGTCCCAGGCACAGGGTGGGGGGTGTCATCAAACCCTGGGGCTGGCACCTTCCCAACTCCCACTTCTACTTGGGAGGAGCCTGTGAGCTTCCTGAGACCTGCCTCCCTCTGAGTCATAACTGGAGGAAGAGCAAAGGTTCAGGGTGTCCCCACTGAAAAAGTGGGGAGGGGTAAGAGGGCCTCCCTCAGCTCCACCCGAGTTCCACCCTCCTGGCCCTTGTCCAGAGCTGACCAAGGAAAGGGGTGTGGAGGCTGTGGTCTTTCCCTCAGCCTCCAGGCTTCCCTTCCACCTTGAGAACAGTTCTGCTTCCAGCTAGGGGTATCCCCTGCCTTCCTGGAGGAGGATTCGGCCCTGGGAGACAGGGAGGGCAGCTGGTGACTCTCCCAGGCTGAGGGCAGGAAGAGAGACTAGGAAATATGTGGGGTAAATCAGGCCACAGTCAAATCAAAGAATGTGACCAGGCCTGCCCGGGAGGAGACTTGTGGCCATGGCCTCAACCACTCATGCAAAAGGGCGACCACTCCCGACTGGAGAGGACACGCAGGCTGCGTGCTCCTGGGGAGGAGGCTACACGTGTGTGCCCTCACCTCCACATGTGAGGGTGGCTATTCACAGACAGGGGAAGCTGTGAGGAACCCAGAATGCAGTGGGCGTCATGCATTGTACAAGCCCGTAGTGCAGGTGACTAGACAGGCACTGGGAGGTGGGCACTGGGGGTACACGCCAGAGCCAGGCACGTGAGCACCTATGCTCCTGTTCCGGAGATGGCCCTGCTTCTGCTCCCAGGCCCACCAGCCCCTCCCCAGCCCAGCTCAGCCTCCCTGGTGGAAGGGGAGAGTGAGCCAGCCTGGCTTGCAGGGGTAGGCAGTGCTGTCTGGAATCAACCCTGGCCCCCACTAGTTCTCTGGGATCTGGGGGAAGGGAGGCCCCCAGAACTTACCTTGCTCCTCATCTAGGAACCCAGTCGCCGCCGCCTACAGAACAATGTCCCATTTGCCAAGGGTTCTGGCCAGGCCCGAGGCCTGCCTCCCATCAGATTGCGAGAACTAGAGCCTGAGAAGAGACATGGGGGCCATTATGGGGCTGTCCCACCTCACTCTCCCAAATTCAAGGTAAGGGGTCCTCTTCTCCCGTCCCCATGTTCACAGCCTGAGCTAGGATATCCTCCACAGATGATCAGAGCTGCAGCCCCTCCAAGAAGCCAGGTCGTCTCTGTCTAGAGACCCTCTCTGAACTGCATCTCTAAGCCATGTTGTCATAAAAATGTACATTTTATGGGCAAATGTCAAAATGTTGTCACTAAGTTCTATTCTGGGCTCCACCTGAAGGTCCCTCTGAAGGGTTCAGTCTTGGTCAGAGTCCTGGAAGGTGTCTGACCAGGGAGCCAGGTCAGACCCCTCTGTCCAGGGCCCTTTCTGTGAACCAAAGCTTTTGTCCATCCACGTTCCAGAAACAGCTTTCCCCTGAAATCCCTGGTGGAGGCCCCGTGTCCCCACTCACACTCAGTGCTGCCTGCCACCTCCCATGCCCAGGCACACACGCAGCCCTCCACAGGCCAGGTGGTCTGGGAGCTGGTGCCAGGACTCATCCCCTTCTCGGCAACCCCAGGACGTCAGCAAGGCCCGAGCGCTGGAGGTGCGGCTGCATACATTCAGCATGTTCGGGATGCCTCGCCTGCCCCCTGAGGACCGCTGCCACTGGGAAATAGGAGAGGGCGGCGACAGGGGCATGGTCATCGAGAAGTCCTGGAAGGAGCTTGTACCTGGGCACAAGGTGGGCCTGGAGCACAGTGTATGCCCCCACAGTGTCATGGACACATATATCCCTTTCCCCTCGGCCCTAGAGGAGGGAAAGGCCTGAAGAAGTGGGGTCATGTGGGGAAAGCATTCGGAGATGTCTTGCTCTAGATTCCAATCCCAGCTCTACCACTTGTGAGACTTTGGTCAAGACAGGAAACCTCTGAGCCTCAGTTGCCTTATCTGTAAAATGGGCACAACACTGCCTACACACTGGAGGACTGGTTTGAGGAGCAAAAGGTCATCTATGAAGTAGACCCCATAGCATTTAACAAATAGTAGCTGCTGCCCTTGTCACCATTCCCCAAGTGAATCAGCCCCATCCCCACCCCAGGAGATGAGCCAGGAGCTCTGCCACCAACAGGAAGCACTGTGGGAGCTACTGACCACAGAGCTGAACTACGTGCAAAAGCTCAAGATCATGACCAGCGTGAGCCTCGCGCAGCCCCGACCAGCCCCACCCTCAGCCATTTCCCCATTACCCTCCCATTACCCCAACCCCTGGACCAGAAGGGGCAGTCGCGGGTGGCAGCAGACGGGAAATGAGGAGATGCCTCTGATCTGAGACCAGCCCAGGGTCTCTGGTGAAATGTTAGCTGTGGTGAAGTTGGGGAGTGGGGATGCATCGAAGGGCTAGGCTGGGGTCCCAAGATGATCAGGTCAGGCACTGAGACCCTCCTGTCTCCCTGCCCCCAGCTCCTAGCTGCCGGTTTGCTGAACTTGCAGCGTGTGGGGCTGCTGACTGAAGTGAGTGGGGGCTTGGGAGGGGAGCCTGGGGAGTGGGTGGTGGGCCCCCCAAGAGCCCTCCAAGCTGCTTGGTGTGAACCCCCACTGCCCAGTTTTCTAGGACACCCCCTGCCTTCCTACCCCTCTTCTTGCTCAGGACCCCCAGGAGGCCTGGGGCCCAGCCGCTGCACCGTTCCTGCACCAGTGCTCAGCCATCAGATGGACCCCACCCACAGCCACCCCAGCTTAGCTGTGCCAGCGCTTCCTGCCTGACCTGCCAAGGCATGGCTTTGTCCTGCTCCCTCCTCCAGATATCAGCTGAGACCCTGTTTGGAAATATCCCCAGCCTGATTCGGGTGCACCGGAGCTTCTGGGAGGAGGTGCTGGGGCCCACCCTGGAGAAGACCCGTGCCTCAGGCCAGCCTCTGGACCCTGTCAGCCTGAAGAACGGCTTCTTGACGGTGAGGCATGGGGAGGGACCACATCTGGGGCCCCACTGGGAGAGCCCAGAGGGACCCTGTCTTCAGGGCATGTCTGTGCCACACAGATACCTTTATGACACAGCCCCCACTCCAAAATACCACCTCCCCTCCTGCCCTTCATTCTGTAGGCATGACCTCTGACCCAAAGGTTCTTTGGTCTTCTGAGACCCTTTGGAAAGGAAGATGAAGCTATCTCAGGAAAGGTTTGCACTCAGGCTCTTATCAGCTACAAAATCATATTTCTTGGCCAGAGACATTGACAAACACCTGGGAGGGGAGGCTAGGTGTCCCCTAGGCTATGGGGCAGGTATAAAGGCCACAGGGCACCTGGAGTATGACGTGTGAGAAGAGGAAGAAAGAGGCCTGGGATCAGACTTGCTTCCACAATTTTACCCGACCAGGAAATTGTGGGCCTTACAGATTTAGAATGGGGTAGAAAGGTGGGGCACCATGTCCTGGGGGCCTTAGGCAGCCCCCTTTCAGGAGCAGGGCTTCTGGGCAAGCCTCAGGTCTCCACCCACTGCCCAGGTGAAATGGGATCTGCAGTGTCCTAAGAACATTCTGGCTGCATTATTAATGGTGGAAGAGCAGGTCCAGAGCCACAGCGCACAGCAGAAGCTGGGCGTAGGAGCTCAGAGAGTAGCAGTGGGTTTTCCTCTATGGACCTCAACTCCTCCTGGGAACACGAAGGGAGCTGCCGTGGGAAGGAGAGGTCGGCAGTAGCGGGCCTAGGCATCTGTGTAAGGCTCTCTCCCCGCCTGCTCCTCATGTTCTGCAGCCAGAGCCTGTATCTCATGACTGCTTGCTGCCCATCCCCCATGTCTGTCCCTCAGTTCAGCGAGCGGTTCCAGCCCTATGTCCAGTACTGCCTGCAAGTGAAGCAGACCATGGCTTACGCCCGGGAACAGCAAGACACCAACCCTCTCTTCCAGGCCTTCGTGCAGGTGGGGAATGAGGTGCCTGGGGAAGGGCCTGGAGTGGGCCTTAGACAACCAGGTCAGCCCATCTCCAGCTGGGTCCAAGGCAGGAGGGAGCCTGCAGACTCCTGACCCCCTGTCCTCCTTCCCTGTCAGTGGTGTGAGAAGCACAAGCCTTCAGGGAGGCAGCATCTGGGGGACTTGCTCATCAAGCCCCACCAGCGCATCACCAAGTACCCACTGCTGCTCCAGGCTGTGCTCAAGAGGAGCCCAGAGGCACAAGCCCAAGAGGCTCTGAACGCCATGGTAGGTGGCCTGGCAGGGCCAGTGCCCTTGGCCTGGGGGCTGGTGTGCGGGAACTGATTCCCAGAAACTCTTATGGGTCTCATTCCTCATGTGTATGTGCCAGCGAGGCACCAACTCCTTGAGAATGCCCTGGCTGTCATTGATTGGGGGGACATACAAGGGAAGGGGCTAAGCGGTTCCTCCTTCCTCACCCAGATTGCAGCTGTGGAGTCATTCCTGCGGTACCTCAATAAACAGGTCCGCCAGGATGAAGAGCAGGAGAGCTTGGTTGCTGCCGCCCAACGCATTGGGCCCTATGAGGTGCTGGAGTCATCCAGTGATGAGGTGGAGAAGGTGAGAGGGTGAGAGGGGGCAGAAGGGCGCTTGGCAATGGAGGAGTGGAGGCCTGGAGGGAAAGGGTAGAGAACCACAGAGGTGAGCCCGTCATTCCTTCCCAGCAGTGAGCACCCAAGGGGCGGAGGTCAAAAGGGTAAAAAGGAGGCCGGTCGTTTCCTAGGGAGAAGTTGCTGGACAGCAGAGGCCACCTCGGCTGAGAGGTAGAGACAAGCCCTGCCAAGCCCCTGACCTCCCCTCTGTGCCCCTCAGAATCTGCGTCCATTCTGCACCCTAGACCTGATGTCCCCCATGCTGGGCATCGCTCCTGAGCACACCAGGCAGCTGCTGCAGGAGGGTCCTGCGCGCATGAAGGAGGGGCGAGAAGGGAAGGTGAGACAGCCCCAGGGAAGTGATGAAGAGAAAGATCCAAATGGGAGAGGAGTTAAAGAAAATGAAGGGAAGTGTGATAGAGGCAGAATAAGAGTCAGAGAGGCTGGCATGGGAAAAGAGGGTTTGTGTCTGTGTCTGTGAGTGACTGGGAGGAGGACCTGGTTCTGGCTAAGCTCTGGCTGTCTGTATGACGCTGCGTCCACACTTTCCCTGCTCGTAAAGTGAGAGGAGACTGAGCTGACACTCCCTTCCAGCTCTAGCATCCCACAGTTCTGCCCTTGACCTCCACCGTTGTGCACCGTGTGTGAGACCATCCCTGTCCCGCCCTTCCCCCTGCTCCACTGACCTTGTGGCCTCTTTCTCCCATGCACATGCCCCAGCTCGATGTGTACCTGTTCCTCTTCTCTGACATGCTCCTGGTGACCAAGCCCCAGCGCAAAGCAGACAAAGCCAAGGTTATCCGCCCCCCACTCTCGCTGGAGAAGCTTGTGTGCCGACCACTCCGAGACCCTCGTATGTCTCTTCTGTGGAGACCTTTCCCTTCTCCTGTCCTTTGGCAAGGGGAGGGAGGAGACAGGATGGAGACCAAATAAGGCCTAGCCCTTGACGCAGACCTTCTCCTCCACCCAGACAGCTTCCTGATAATCCACCTCACTGAATTCCAGTGTGTTTCCAGTGCCCTCACTGTGCACTGCCCCAGTGCTGCAGACCGTGCCCAGTGGCTGGAGAAGACCCAGCAGGCCCAGGTATGTGAAAACCTGGCATGGGGAGGGATGGCAAGGACCCGGAGCTCAGAAACAGTACAGAAAAGAGGAGGAGAGAGAGAGAGAGAGAGAGAGAGGCTGGGGGTAGGTGCAGGAGCCTCTCGTCCTGCTCAGCCCTCAGCCCCTCAGGGGTACCCTCAAGAGGGAGACCCAGCCTTGACCATCCTTACGAGCATGGGCCAGCTGTGGTGCCAGTCACTGGGAGAGCCCAAGATGGCATCCCCTAAAGGTCTCTACACCCTGAAACCAATTACTTCTAAACTTCATCTTCCATTCAGCAGACATTAACGGGGCATTTCCTGACTGCAGGTTCTGGGTAGGTGTTGGGGAATCAGAAAAGAATAACACAACTGCCCTCAAGAGATATTCACTGCAGCCTAGCTAGACAAATTCATTTACAAATAATAGAAACATGCATACAGAAGGGAACTGGGAAGAGGAATGCATTCTGCATGGGTGGGGGGGTGCTGGGAGGGGCAGTGCAGGGTTGGAGGGCCCAGAAGCCTTACAGAGGAGCTACTGACTGAGCTCCTTTTGGGGGGGGGTGGATATTTAGTATCCATGAGCAAAACTAAGTAGGAGGGAAAGGTATTCCAAGTGGAGAAGCAGAAAATACCAAGGTCAGAAGTGACACAGTCATGTGTGTTCAGAGAACCACCAGCCTAGTGGTTAGTATTACTAGGGCATAAGTCACAAGGGCAGGTGTAGTGGCAGAGAGGCTGGGCAGCAGGCACCATGAGATCATGCCCATCTCTGGATGACATGCTAAGAAACTTGAACTTTGTCCTATAGCACCTAGTGAAAGTATTAAACAGGAGAGTGTCATGGGCAGATTTATGTGATAAAAGCTAGAGGAATTCAAAAGAAGAGAGATCTAAATGGACCTGTGCTAATTACCGTAAACTTGGTGACTTAATACAGCAGAACTTACCTCTCCCAGTTCTGGAGGCCAAAAGTTGGAAATCAAGGTGTCAGCAGGACCTGGATTCCTCTCCAAGGCTCCAGGGAGGATCCTCCCTTGTCTCTTCCTGCTTCTGGTGCTCCAGGTGTTCCTTAGCTTGTGGCTGCTTCACTCCCTCTCTGTCTTCACGTGGCCTTCCACTCTACGTCTCTGTGTCCAAATTTCCCTTTCCCTTCTATAAAGACACCAGCCATTAGATTTAGAGCCCGCCCTAAATCCAGGATGATCTCATCTCACCCTTAACTTAGGCTCTTTGCCTATCTGCAAAGACCCTTTTTCCAAATAAGGTCATATTTACAGGTTCCAGGGGTTAGGACCTAGACGTATCTTTCTGGGGCCACTATTCAACCCCCTACACCAGCAGAATGGCCAAATAGTGAAGATTTGAGTTGGACTGTTAAGGATGAGGAAGACCATGAGCAGAAGAATCAAGGGAGCAAGCAATTGGGCTGGATTTCTTCTGGGGACAGTGACCATGTCTGTCTGAGTCTGGAACAAAGGGTTTGTGTGAGCAAATGATGGGTGGCCAGGCTCTACAGGACCTAAGAGCTACAGAAAAGTGTGTTCTGGATGATACTGAATTGAAATGAGTTGACAAGAGAGAGCCACCATAGATCTGAGCAAGGAAATGCAGCCGTGAAACCATTGTGTTTCGTCCTGAACTGTCAGGTGGCAGTGTGATAGGTGGGAGAGAGAGACTGGTGGATAGGAAATTTACTAGTTTGGGTGTGAAACATCGAGATTTACTGCCATGGCCTTAGGGGCATGTTGTGAAACAGAAATAATGGGGAAGAAGAAAGATGCTAAAGAGGGAAGAAACAGTTGAGCCTTTGGGAGACTGTGGTTAAAAGCCTGTAGTTATTGCATGCAAATCAAAATTCAGACTCCAGTTCTACTTCTTGGTAGCTGGGGAAGCTTGGGTGAGTTATGCCTTTCCATTTCTTCACTTACAAAATGAATATAAATAATAACTTGCCTTGTAGGGAAGATTTAAAGAAATCATTCAGATTAAGGAGGCAGCATGGTACCAGCTGGGTAACTCAGGTCCTCAAGGACCAAGGATGGTTAACTTCCCAAGGTTCCTGTTTGAAAGGCTGCTTGGGCAATGGTACCTTTGACCGAAATGAAATCATTATAAAGGGAAACCGTGTTAGTTGTTGCTTCTGGGGAGAGGTAGGGCTAGGGCAGTAAAATTTAGTTTTAAACTGAAACATTTTGGAAATGAGGTAGTGGGAGACAACCCAGTAGAGACACCTCGGGGCTTTTGGAAATACGGAAACACACCTGGAGTTCAGATGGGACTAAGGAGGAGCTAAGTCACTAAGAGAGTAGATCTTAAAGTTCTTAGCACAAGAAAAAAGAATTTTTGTAACAATGTTTGGTGATGGACATTCACGAAACCTACTGTGATAATTTCAAATATATATAAATTTCAAATCATTGCATCGTACACCTGAAACTAGTATATGAATGTCAAACCTCATTACAAGAAAAGGAAAAGGCATTTTGAACAAGGAAAGAAATCTTAGTGTAAATGCTTTCTAAAGAATGCAACTTCATTATTTTTAGAGTTTAAATCAAATTAGTGTTCTTATGGGGTTTGCTTGGAATGGGTAACAGCGATTTATTATTGGCTCATTAGGTAATCAGGGCTTCTGAAACCTTTGAGAATGTGTGGGAAACGTGGTTCTGGAAACAATTTTAAGTGTTCCTCCCACAATCTTATCTGTGGTATCACATCACAACGTGGAGAGCTTATCTGCGAAAAGGAAAACAAGAGCTTGGTCTCTGTTTAAATCCTGTCTTAAAAAATTCTGAATTAGGAGAGTAAAACATGATGATGAGGTTTTGGCCATTAAAAAAAAAAAGAAAAGAAAAGAATAAATAAGGATGGAAATCAGACCCTCAAGGTCTTGAGTCCTCCAGCCCCGCAGGGCTGCCCCTTGCCTGAATCCCTAAACAAGGTTGGACCCATCCCCAGGAGGCCAGGGGTGGGGGGGGGAGGTCTAGGGATGGTTTTGTGGTGAGAGTGGTTTCCCAGAAGCCCTGACCCCTGCTTCCAGCCTGCTTTTAGTCCCTTCTCTGTGCATGGCAGGTGCCTTCTCTCTGCATCCCTCTCCCCAGCCCCACCAGTGTCCCCAAGGTAGGACTGGCTGGCAATGAACACCACTGTAGTGGTTAATTAAGCCGTATGAAAGGAAGGCTGGGTGAGAGGGGAGCAGAGGATAAGGCAGCAACAGGCCTCAGGGTTCCTGGAGCCCCCACCTCCCCAGGACAGCAGGCAGGCAGCCCCTTCTCCTTGCTGCCTCCACCATCAGACCTGTGTCCTCTGCCCTTGGTTCCCAGCCCCACAGCAACACCCCGCCCACCTTCTCCCTTTAGACCCCGCAGGCAGGCAGGCAACCAACCACTAAAAAGTTTCTGGTATTTTATGTAAACTCACTTAGGCCGCGGCAGTCTCTCTCCAGGCTTTTAGAGGAAAGGATGTCACTTCTTGTGGTACCAGAGCAGTGCACACGCCGCCGGGCCTGCCTTGGTGAAACAAGGAACCCTGAATCTTTTAAATTAGTTTGCGCTGCTATTGTCTCCAGCACATTTGGAGGGAATGCTGCCCCGGGACCGTCAGTCGGTGTTGAACAGAAGAGGGCAGTAGCATACCTATTGGTTCCCGGGATAGAGAACCCCCAGGGGTCAGAATTTTGTTTTCTCCGCCTTACAGAAATGTAGACGCAGATTTATTCCTGAAAAGGGTAGGGGGCGCCTTAAGCTTTTAGAGCCAAAGAGCTTGGCCAGGGGAGGGAGGTCGAAGCTGGGCAGTACGCACAGCAGGGGTTGGGAAGAGGAAAATGAAGGGAAGTGGCAGAGCGGAAAGAGCTGTGAGACAGAGCCAAGCCAAGGAGGGGGACTGAGAGTGAGGCTGCTGCGGGGACGAGCAGGCTCCCTGCCTCCCCTGTTCTTGTGGGGTGACCCCACTTCCCTGCGTCCAGGGCATCTGGGGCGTTGCAGTGACAGTGGGGGCTACCACACAGAAGACGGGAGGAGGACGTTTGTAGCTGCTTGGCGCAGAGCACAGCCCGTAACAGAGGCTCCAAAAATGTTCATCGCTGTCATCAGAAGGGTGGTTGGCAGCGCCTGGGTGGGGCCCCCTGCTGGTTGGGGAAGCACCTCAGCATCTGGCCCCCAGAGAGGCCATGGGCACCTTCAGGAGGTCCGTTTTAGTCCACACGGGGAGGAGAGCCGAGACTAGGGGACAGGGGGGAGGGGAGGCATTTCCTCCCAGGGCTCAGTTCTCCACCAGGACCAAGAAAGAATCATGAGGCGGGGCAGGGGGAGCCCTCCCTTCCTTGTCCCGGCTTTATAGGGTGTCACATACATGGATTTCCTCTCCCTTTCTCACCTTGCCTAACGTGTCTCTCCTCTCGCCTGACCCAGGGTGGCGGGAGAGGCTTGGGGGTGGCTGGGGCCTCGTGCTCTCCCCTGGTGCTGAGGTCTCCACCCTCTCTGCTTCTTCCCGGACTGGGGCCCAAGGCGAGTTCAGTGGAGATGCCAGTACTGGAAGCTCTGCAAACCCCACCCCTTCCTTCCAGTTCACTTCTTCCACACAACATCCCTTTCCTGGACTTCCCAAACACCCAACTGAACTTGGGTCTTGTGGGGCAAAAGGGCGCGGCATCTCATCAGGAGGGCTGGCTGCCCACCCACCTAGCTCCCCGCCATGCTGGGGACGGGGGAGGAGGCCTCAGACCCGGCCCTGTTGTGCCACACTGGGACTGGTGTCGGGGCTGGTTTCCTGCCCCCAGGCACCAGTAGCCCTCACTCTGGCGAGAATCTTAGGGTTGGGTTTGTTCTTCTCTTCCTCCTCCGATCTTGTCCCCTCCGCTGCAGAGAACTGAAAGTCAGG
Organism: Manis javanica; assembly: GCF_040802235.1. Taxonomy (NCBI): domain Eukaryota; kingdom Metazoa; phylum Chordata; class Mammalia; order Pholidota; family Manidae; genus Manis; species Manis javanica. The sequence goes on along the minus strand of NC_133170.1, from coordinate 26,094,936 downwards.
GACACAGTAGTGAAACAGTGAAAGTTTTACTTGAATACACTCCTAGGGAGAAGCGGGCCTCTAGAGGCAAGGTGGACAAAGACCCTGAACTTTTATATCACTCCTGCCTTTGTATTACATTCTGGCTAGGTGGCGCCTCTTTGACAAGGTGGGGTTATTTGATTGACAGGTCCATCTACACAGTCCTCCCAGTGAGCATGTCCTTCCCCGTGGGGAGGTGTGGTTCGGGCAGTTTTTGGTTCCGTCCGATTGTACCCACATTGGGGTCTGGTTGGGAAGGAAGTTATCTGCCGGCAAAGCCTTTGTTGTCTTCACAGGGCAGGGTTTGGGCAGCTTTTGCTTTGAATCTTATCTTCTCATTTTCTGGCTGCTCCTGTCTATCTTCCTACCTAACATTTGCACTGTACTGTCACTCACAAGACTGAGGAACTTGCAGTGCCAGGGAAAGGAGATGGGACTGTAAGCCTGGTGTCATTTCCCTGTCTCTGTTCATGCATTTCTCCATGTCACTTGTGCCGACCCAGCCACCTGCTGTTTCTGGAGAGGCTTTGGGAAGCTCTGGGTGTCCAAGAGTTGCTGGTTCATATTCCCCAAGCTGGGGACAGATTACAGTTATTTAACAACCAGTACGGCACCTGCATCAAGCAGTCCGAGTGGTGCATTATGGTGTGTGTGTGCGTGGGGTGGGGGGGTGACCTAGAAGTCCCGTGTCGTGCCAGTTGTTACCCCTCTAGCTGGTGTATCCTGGGGGATGGGATAGTCCTAGGGAAGGGAGGTGAAAGGCTCAGACAGCAGCCCTCTGCTCAGCAGAGTGGAGTATTTCAACAATGGCCATTTAATATGGCCACACCAGTGAGTGCTAATATAAGCACTGCCCTCGGCCCTCGGTAGCCACCACAACTTCCCTTCTGCTGGGCCTCTGACCCAACCTCTCCACGGGTTCTGCTGCTTTCCCTCCCCCGCCCTAAGCAAAGGCTGTCCTTTAGTAACTCTCTGCCCTTTAAGGCTGCTCGTGAAAAAGTGCTTACTGAACAGGGACTCACAGAGAAAGGCCAGCCCAAGTTCGGCTTCTCTGTACCTGTTCGACCTTGAGCAATGCCAATAGTCTGTCTTGTTTTCTCATCTGTGAAATGGGCTAATATCCACGCTTTCCACCCTGCAAGATGATGGCATGTATCAAATGACCAACCACATGCATGTGGAGGTGCTTTGCAAACCACTTCTCAGATGTCACTATTTTATTCTGAGGACACCTGCATGAAAACGTTGAGAGAAGACAGAAAGTATACTATATCTCTGTTCTTCCTGGCATGGTCTTCTCTCATCTCTGAAGTACAGTAGAGTTCTCTGGTAGTAGGAGAGAGTAACCAGAGAGCCCAGCACCTTTCAGAGTACTTACACCAACATCACTACTTATCAGGGAGGGCTTCCTGGAGGAGGGGACAGACCTGATAGAGGGCTTGCCAAGGGGGCCTGAGAGGCAGCAAGAATGTACAGGCAAGAAAAGGGGCCTTCTGTTCAACCTACCCACCCCCAGGACCAGCTTGAGGGTTCAAATCTGGGCTTCACCCCACTTACTGTAAGACCTTAGCAGTTACTTAAGCTCCATTTCCATTTCAGTAGGAAAATAGGAGTAAAAAATAGTATCTACCTCAAACAGTTGTGAAAATTAAATGAGATAATGTATGTAAAGCACTTGGCATGTGCCTGGCATACAGGAAGTCTCAATAAATGAGTGCTCTTAATGAAAAGTATCACCGCAGCTCACCCTGCAGAAGCTGAAGACAGAGGAGTATGTCCAACAGAAGAGGGAGCTCCTGGCTCTCTATCGCGACCAGGACCACACGTCCCCAGGCACCAGGCCCTCCACACCTTCCCAAGAGGGTTCTCAGAGCAGCGCAGAGGGGAGGTAAGGTCCACAGGGACTCCGAGGTCTCCCATTAGAGACCCGCAGGCGGGGAGGGAAAGGAGCCCACGAGGCTGAGAAAAGACAGTGTTGTGGGGATTACGATAAATCGAGGATCCCAGGCTGTAGGCTGGAGTGGACCAGGTTGGCACCAGTTGTGCAAAGGGTCCCATGGGACAGCCTTGGGGCTTAGCCAGCCTAGGGCTGGCACAGGGTGAAGGAAACAGGCACAGAGACATGAGCTCCCTGAGAGGAGAGCGGGCTCCCAGGGCCAGGGGTGAAGAGTGCAGGCGGTATAGATTTGCAGCATGTCAGAGTGTAGGATCTGCTAGTCCAAATCCCCCGAGAGTGTGAGGTTCATCCGCAATCACACAGATTTTCAGCAGCAGGGCTAAGGAGAAAAAAAAGATCCGATCCATCACTGGGAGATAACTTCAGGGACCCCTCAGCAAATAGCTGAGCCCTTACTTGACACAAGGTCCTGGTCCAAGTGCTGTGGCTAAAATACCCAAGGGGAGCTTATTGTACAGCCAGCAAGACACACCAGTGCAATGTGAGGGTGCCACTGAAATGAGCTTGGGGGAGGGGCCATTACTGGATAGTGTGAGCGCAGGAGACTTTCCGGACTTGAACTTGTCCCTCAGCATCTGACTATTAACTGTAGGACTCCTGAGATCTTGACCATCATCCCCCACCTCGTGGTGACAGAAGACACAGATGAAGACACTCCCTCAGTGCCAGACAACACCTCCGACTCTGGCTACAGCACTCTGCTCCCAGGCTCCCACTCTCCGCTGCCCCATCTATTCTCACGGGCTCTTCGGCGGGATCCTCGCCTCACCTTCTCCACCCTGGACGTCCGAGGTGTTCCTTTGCGCCCCCAGCCTCCTGACTCCCAAGCTCCCCAACGCCGAAGTGCCCCAGAACTGCCAGAGGGATGTATCCGAAGAGGAGGCAGCCTTCCCAGGGGAGACCCACCGGCTTGGTCCGAAGAGGAAGACAGGACCTCAGTGGGAGGGAATGTGGTGATGGAAACCTTGCAGAGGGCCCGACTTCAGAGGCAGACCCCCAGCTCCACAGCCAACTCTGACTCTGCTGGGGACAGCTCCTGGGAGTTCTCAGGGGATGAGGAAGAAGAGGGGCCTGTCTACTTGGCACCTGGTGGCGGTGTCTCCCACCCACCTCTCTGGGCTGAGGACATTCTCAGAGAGATCCGGGAGGAACTGGCCAGCCAAAGGATCGAGGGTATCCCTGAGCCTGGGGACAGCAGGCCTCGGAAGCTGACTCGGGTCCAACTGCGGCGGATGCGTGGGCCACACATCATACAGCTGGACACCCCCCTGTCCACATCGTAAGTGCTGAAGGAAAGGTGGCACGGGGTGGGGGAGCAGAGGGGAAGGCCACATGGTGTGGGAGGGGGTGCCAGAGTAGGGTGTCGGCGGGGAGAGGGGAAGGAAGGCAGTACCAGAGTGGGGCCATGGCGGGAAAGGGGCCTTAGCCTCACTCTTCACTTAGACCTTGCCTAACACCCACCTCCTTTTTCAGAGAGGTGTGAGGAACACTGAGAACCCTTGGCATTTCTCCCCAACGGAATCTCCCCACAAGAGTGCTGGTCACCACCCCCACCCCTGCGTTCTACCTCAAGGACCACACTTTCTGCTAAGAAGCCTGGCCCAGGCACCCTGCCCTTCCTGCTCTGAGGACTTTGGGGATCAAGAGATGAACATTTATGTACCATAGACACACTGCAGCCCCACATAAAGTTGTGCATAAAAATGACTGTCTGGTCAGCACTAGATGAAGCTGGGAAGAAAGCAACCCTGGAGGGGAGGGGAGTCACCGAGTGGGCACAGCTGCTCCTATATTCATTGGCATCGTGGTTGGAATATCTGCCCCAAGCTCAGGGCTTTTCCCATCCCACACATCAGGATCCAGGTCTCTGCCCCAGTCTCCCACACCCACCACATGGAAAGACCATTCACTCCAGAAGCAGAGCTTGAGTTCCAGAGTTTTAGTGTATTTACAAAAGTCCACAACTCCAGCTGGAGGCCCCATTGTTCAGTGCTTGCCCTCTCCCACCCCTTGGGACAGCTCAGCTCACTCTGTGCTTGCCCAGGCAGGGGGCAGATCGGGGCCCGGTTTCTATTAGTGTAACACAGCTGGGACAAAGATTGCCTGCCTACTGTGAAAAAAGGCGCAAGGGCCAACCAGGGGCCCCTAACAGCCTTGCTGGCTTCTCCAGACCTCAGATGGCCACAAACACCAGCTTGGGCCCCCTGGCACACTCAGCCTCTCACGAAAACACATACACATACCACAAGCCTGTCTCACGTGCGCGCAGACACACACACATCTCTCATGAAAACACATACCCCACGCTTCTCACATACACACCTCATGTCTGTCTCACATGCGCGCACACACGAGCACGCACACGCACGGACCCCCAGCAGTGCTTAGGCAGCTCAGAAAAGCTATGTACACAGACAGAGTAGCACCAGGTAAGTGGCTGCCAGCTCATGCTTGCCCCTCCTCCAAGACCCTGCGGGGAAAAGGGTCCGGCGGGCGTCTTGCACCGTCCTGTCCTTTGCGGCTGCAGGTGCAGGAAGCAGCAGTCCTCAGGGCAGGCCCCTCCCAGGAGGCGGGGCCTCATCGGGAAAGGTGGGGGGTGGGCTCCAGGGAGCTGGGGCCGCAGAGCGCCTCCTCGATGTCCTCCAGGCAGCCGAGCAGGTCCATGTCGCGGAGCACGCGGCCCAGTAGCTGCAGCGTGGCCTCGCGCCGTGGCGTGCGCCGCCGCCAGGCCGCCAGCATGCTGTAGTGCGCCTCGCGCAGGCAGCGCCCGTTCTGCAGCTCCAGCCGCTCGATCTCATGCTCGCTCAGCCCCAGCCGCCGCATGAACTCCTTCCAGCGCGACGGGGGCACGCCGTCCACCACTGCATACAGCGTTGCGGGGTCGGCTGGGTCTGCTGCTGGGAAGCGGGCCGTGAGCGCAGAGCAGCAGGGGACGCCCGCCCCGGCCCGCCGTTGTCCCCGCCCCCGGCACGCGCTATCCAGGACCCCGGCCCACCTGCTTCCAGCCCCTCATTCCTTTGGGGGAACTCACCTTCTGGGCGCTGCGTGTGGGCACCCTCCCACTTCTGAAGGGGGGCGTGGATGGGGGTGGAGGCTGGAGCCGTGGGGAGGATGGGGCCAGCCCCCTGGTAGGGTGGTGCCAGCTCCCTGGGGGCCGATACATCGCTGAAGTTAGGCCAGCCACTAGGGTTGAAGGCGGGACTCGGGGTGAAACTGGAGCTGGGGATGGGGCTGAAGCCGGTGGTGGGGCTGAAGCTTGGGGCTGAGGCCAGGGACTCCGGCTCCCCCTGAAAGTGAAGGCACAGCGTTCGCTTCTGAGAGGAGAAAGTCCCAGCCCTCTTTATTGTGGATGGGGGTGGGACTGGAGGAAGTTAGAGGTGCCCAAGGGTGCCAAGGCCGATTCCAGGTGATTTCGGTTATTAGGTGACTGTAATGGGCAGTCAGGGAAGATTGGGGGTAGGTCCTTGGTTTCATCTTACCTCTTTTATAGGTGTTGATTTCCCACAAACTGAGAAAAAAGAAACAAAGTGTCACAACTCTCACTTCCTCTTTCAGCCCTGGCGCCCATACTGGGGCTGGCCATGGGGACTTGTGGTGACATGCTTGAGGGCCAAAGTGGCCCCAGGGATGAGAGAATCAGTGATGCAGTATGACCTCTCATGAGCCATCAGGGCCACCTCCTGCCTGCGTAGTCCTCCGCAGCCAACTAGGAGACACTCATTTCCCACCCTGCCTGGCCATCTCACCCAACATCCTCCCAAATTCCGCAGCCCCCTTTCCCCCTCAAAGGCCCCACTCACTAATAGAGTGGAGCTTGGGCTTCCACCGTGGGTAGCGGCACATTAAACCAATGAAGACGAAGGATAAAAGGCAAAGACCAAAGAAGATGACCAGGGGCAATAGCACTGTGGTGCCTGGAGACAAAGTAGATTGTGGTCAGAGGAGAGGGGCAGGGGGAGGTAGCAGGGCTGGCTGGCTGCAGAGGGCAGGTACACAAGGGTATGAGTCTATTTCTCCTCACCTGAGTCCTGAGGGACCTTCACAGTATCAGTTGGCGGTAGGCACAACTTCATGCACTCTGTGTTTTTCTTGCAGCTAAAAGAAAAGAGGGCACAGGTGGATAGGGCTCTCCGTAATTGGAACACAGGAAAAAACAGACTGTTGGAAATTCTTTGCTTTACAAATATTTTAGTTATCTCTTGATATAATGGAAATTGAACCTATCTTGGGAACTGCTGCAGAGGAATGAAACAAGCACAGAATCATTCATTTAATTTTAGAACTGGAGTTACTCTTGAAGAAAGAAGCTGGGTAGAAAAAAAAGTTAAAAGCAGTCAGGGGTAGGGTATAAATTCCAGTCTGTTCACTGGCCAGCAGTGTGACTCCAAGCAAGTCATTTAACCAGTAAGCCTCAGTTTCCTCATCAGTAAAATAGGGTCCTATCCACCTATCAGGATTGAGATGGAAACGAGCACTGTACCTGACATAGAGTATGTGGCCAATAAATGGTAGCTGTCATTGAACTGTATTTATCAAAGAGAGGTCGAAGAGCTTTTTCTTGACCTTAACACTGCTAGTGACAAATCCCTCACTTTGAGGGGTCACATGAGCATGTGCAAAATTTAAAACTACATATTGCTAGAGGCAGCTCACTTCTTTACAAGTGAGTGTGCAAGAACAGCATCTCTGAAGGAGACCTGGACAGAGGGACTGAAGAGGAAATACCCTACTGCATCAAACTTGAGCTGCCCTTGGTAGTAAGGGGCACCATTATTTACATACTACACAGGCACAGCTTCCCTTGTTGGAAGCTGTCACTGTCAGTGGATTGAGGAGAATACATAGGGGTCCTAAGAGGAATTTGAGAAGGTGAGTTCTCAGCAGGAATCTAAAAGCAGGAAGAGGCACTCTGGCCCACTCACACGTTCATGGTAAGAACGACATGGAATGGGTATAAAAGCTCTTTCAAGAAAAGAAGAAACTTGGAAAAACAAATAGTTTCATGTCAGGCACTCTGTGGCTTTTTTGAGGGGCAGGGGAGTTCTTACAACTTTGCCAAGTGGATGTCATTATTCTTACTTTAGAGGAAAGAAAACTAAGGCTCAAAAGTGTTAAGTAACTTGCCCAAGGTTGCACAGCCGGTAAGTGGCTAAGCTAAGATTTCAACCCAGGTCAACTCAACTTTAGAGCTATCAAGGGTTTCCTCTTTACAAGTGAGCATGCAAAACAGCTTCTGTGGACCCAGGAGTGAGGCCTGGACAAAGGGACTGGGGAGGAAATACTGTACCGCATCACTCACAATGCCAGTGGTAATAAGGGGCACCATTATTTACACACTGCACATACACATACACACATACACAGCCACCAATTAAACCACAATGCCTCACCAATTATTCAAAGATGCAGTCTAATTTCAGAGATGTGCAAGTATGTGTCTAAAAATCAATGAACTCTAGTAGACCCTGTCAGCCAAGAATCTGAATGTCTAAGATCTGTAAGCCCTTGGGGTGGGTATGAGCCTCTTTCCCCAAAGACTTCTTCAGATTTGAGGTACAAGTTGGGGGAAGGGGAAAGACTGGTGCCTTGATGTGAAGCGCCTCCCACTCAAACAGCCAGTAGGAGCCAGAGCGCCCTGGAGTGTCTCATAGCCTGGCTGGTAGCTCTCACACAAAGCCAGCCATCCCACCCCAGCCACCTGATCCCATGCCCAGCAGTGACACATACTCACTTGACACAGGAGACACACTCATTCTCCCTCAGAAAGAAGCCTGCATGGCAAGTGCAAACGGTGTTCTGTTTCTCCTGGCCTGTGGGGAGATGCACCACAGCTAAAGCAGGCCCGCCCTGCACACTGAGTCCCAGAGGGAGAGCTAGGAGGGGCAGGGGACAGATGGCCAGCATGAAGGTGGTCCCACAAACTTGGGGTGGGAGGGAAAGGAGGAGCTGCCTCCCGGGCCAGGGGTACAAAAAAGCTGAGACCCTTTCCCCGAGATAGGGCTCAGCTGCAGGGTGGGGAGCACGGTGCTCACAGGAGATGTGCACAGTGCCATTGAGGCAGAGGCTGCAGTTCAGGCACTGGAAAAGACTCTCACTCCGGTAATTCCGGTACTGGTTCTTCCTGCAGCCGCACACGGTGTCCCGGTCTACTGTGCAAGAGGAAATCTCCACCTGCTTCATTTCTGGAGAGGGGAGGCAATGGGGTGTGAGTCCCCTCCCTACCATGGGGCTTGTGTCTTTGTGACACATGCTTATGCACTCACATGTGCACAGGCATTCCTGCCACAGCCCCAGCACAGATTTGTTTAGCCTCGCAGGTGGACAGGCACACACATCACTCTGAACACCCACTGCTCCATTGTGTTTCCAGCCCTGGCCCCTCCAGAGATTCACCTTTCCGGCATTTGGAGCAGCTGAGGCACTGCCGAAGGTAGTTCTCTGAAGCAGTAAAGGTGCCATTTTCACACTCCCTGCAGTCCGTGTCCAGCCCCAGACCGGGACAGTCATTGTACAGGTAGGTCCCTGTGATTGGTTGTCAGGGTCAGCCCGCAGCCGAGCGCTCAAGGAAGAGCTTGAGCTAGCAAGACTGCCAGGGCCACCTCCCTAAGTCTCTAGGAGAGGGACAGAGGGAGAAAACCCCAGCCCAGGAGAGGCAGCAGAGTTAGGAGGCTCAGAGGTCAGGTGCCCCTGATTCTAAAACATCTGGGAAAAGCATGTGAAGAAGCAGGGCCCCATTTGGAGGATGTCCACTGTTACCACTTTCTCCTACCTTTGTGGCACTTGGTACAGCAAATGGAGTTATTTTGCGGGTGGCTATATTTTCCCTGGGGACACAGACTATCTCTTCTTTCCCGGTCCCCTCGGTTAGGGACAAGTCCAGTAACCCCTGAGGAATATATTTCCACCAACAGAGCCAGGAGCACCTGGGGAAGAATCAGACAGAGGACTGCCATCAGAAGAGGGGAGGCAGGAGTCTCACAGGAAGCAAGTCAAAACCTGCCCAGGTCAAGTCCTTCTTCCGTGGGATGTTCTCCCCCTGCCACAGCCACCCACGCTCCAAGTTCTTCCTCTAAGCCTAGACAGTTGGCACTGGGTGACCTAGTATTTAATTCTCTGGCTGTCCTGTGTGCTCATTTTTGTCCCTCCAGCTTACGGCCCGTAGATCTCAGGTCCTGGCTGTATTTTATCCTAATTTCCCCATAACAACTAATAGCGCTGGACACAGGCAGATGTGCAAGGATTATTTTTTTATTGGAACAGGCAGGTTACCTCAATGATGGCCCTTCCTCCGCAAGCAGCCCTAAAGACTGGGGAGTTTCTCCATCTGCGTTCACAGTGTGTGCACTCTGTGAGCATTCACAAAGGTGAACAATCAGAATCTGTGCACTTTCGTGTTACATGTGTGGTACCAATAAAGAGGTTTTGCATAAAATCAGGTTGAGTGGAGGTGAGTCATGTTCCTGTGGGCAGCATCCCTGGGGAGTGGGCAGAAGCAAAGGAAGAGTTTATAAACTTGTACCAAAACCTCACTCAGGATCCTGCCCTCAGACTCGGCGCTGTGTTCCCTTCCCCCACTAAGTCTTCACAAACACCCTAGGTTGGCCAGGGCAGATGGAGAGGGGCATAAAAGAGAAATTCCGGGTCAGGAATGGGATAGGTGGGTGACAAAGTTAGGTGGGGACAGGAGCAGGCAAAGGCACATAGGTTGCATTGTGCACAAGTAGAGCTGGCCAGAGGCTGGTGGTCCAGCTCAGCTGACCACCAAGTCAGGAGCCGAGGGTATGCCTGGGAGTCCTGAAGCCCTTTACACACTGGGGAACTCTGGAAGGTGCGTTTGGCAGCCTCAGGTCAAGCCCACAACAACTGTATCACCTGCTCAGTTCTGGCTTCAGAGCCAGGGGACACAAATCTGGGAGTCATCCGTGTGGAGCTCCAACCTAGACTTTACTCTTTGATCTCCCAGCCTCTTTCTGGCTTTCCTGGAGTCTTGATTTTTTTTTCTCTGCTATAAGGGCAACTATATGTAAAGATAACAGGATGTCCTCAGGTATGTTCAACATTGGAAAGCAGCAAATTCATCAGGTCACAGAAACCCCTGCCCTGGACAGGAGGGCCATCTGTCCACAGGGATAGCAGGTCCGGCCACGTCACCACAGGCAGGGGAAGCCACCCACTCGGAAACACAGCAGCAACCTCCAAGGGGCACGCTACCCTACCCAGAGGGCAGCACCCTTCCCTGCTCACACCAGCAGTGTCCTCTCCCCTGAGAACACAACTGGGGCTTCCAGGGCAACAGGAAGCCTTTGGGCTGGTTATGGGAAGCGCTTCCCAATCCTGAAAGCGAGGTTCCTTTCCCCGAAGAAAAGCTCACAGCACCTAAGGTCACTGGCACTTGGAATTCCATCCCGGGGGCTGGGAACAAAGCCAGCCCCACAGAGACAAGAGTCAGGAAGAACTGGGGCTCCAGTTCCAGGACAGCCTTGGGAGGTAAGCTTTGCAGGGGTAGGAGCAGCAGGCGGGGGGTGGGGGTGGGGGGGCACTGGCTCCTGAGGAATAAGCTTCCCTAGAGGGAGGGAGAGAGGTTTTTTCTGGCCAAGAGTTCTCCTCCCTCTCCAGCACTTTGGGGGTTAAATCAGATCCGGGAAAGGGAAATCTTTTCCCAGCAGCTCCGCCCAGTGACTCAGGCCGGAGGGAGGGAGGAGATTTAAGGGAGGGGAGAGGGAACCAGCAGCTTCCTCAGCTCCTCAAGGGTCATGAGTCAGCAGAAAGGCTGAAGGGACCGGCCAGCATTTGGTGCCCCAGCTGATCCCCTCTTCCTGTGGGCCAGTCTCCCCTTCCAGGCCCCTTTTCACACAGAGTCCCTTTTGCTCCCCCTCCTCTTCAAACGAGCCAGGCAATGGACCCCTGTCCCACTTGGCCCACATATTTCAGGAAATGGCTCCCTGTCCCATTCTATCCCAAAGGGAAGTCTCCAGCGACCCCTGGCTTCCTCCCATCAGGTCACGTACCCACCCCTCCCGAGGGCCACTCGGCTCCTTCCCGCCCTCAGCATCCTTCCTTTAGCAGAGGCTCCGCCCTGGCTCCGCCTCCCGGCCCAACCATCCCCTCCAGATAAACTCTTTTCCTAGTTCCCACAGGAGCCCCAACACTCCCCAGTTCCAGAGGGAAGCAAACGAAGGCCGCCCTCCCACTTGGGGTTCACTGCATTCCCACAGCCCGGCTGGTTCTGGCCAGTTAGGTTGGGTTTAGGGGCCTCCCTAGGGTCACCAGACAATCCTTAGGAAATAAGTCCAGTTTTGAGTGTCCACAGCCCCTCCCCCAGCCCATTGGCTGCAGAGGAAAGACTCCAGAGCTATGAACACCCAGTTCCTGGAGTAGGGGAGTGAGAAGGGATGTCAGACAATGAGCACTGTCTCCCAGGTCTGATGGCCCCAGCAGTGCCCAGGGTGGCTCTGAGCCCTGGGAGGCAGGGCCTCAGGTACCCCCCACCCCTGACCAGTTTGGCCCTGGCTGACTAGGGAGCAGGGTCCTTAGCAGATAATCTTACAGCAAAACAACAGAAAGAAGTGAGCTCTGGGCACCCAGAGCCCAGTCAGCCTAAGGCCCGGGAAAGGCAGGAAGCTGGGAGGTGCTGGTGGAGAGACAGTTGAGTAGGTGGCCCAGCACCCCTCCAACTCCCCCACAACTTCCGCCAGGGGAGGCTCTGAAGCATGACTTCCTGTCCCGGGGCTGCAGAGTTGGGCAGAGGCAGGGGAGGCCGACCCTGTGGTCCAACTCTCACACGCCACCTCACAGAACCACTTACTGCTCCCTTCCCCCGCATTAATTCATTCATTCGGCTAAAGCATGTTTGTTACTTTAATGTCAAAGTCTTTGGGGGGATCATGACAGCTTCTCCCTTGTTGAGACCCCACCTTTTCTCCCCTGAAGCTCTCCCTTAAGGCCACTTCCCCACCCAAGCTCATGAACTCTCAGCCCTTGTGAACTTCAATAACATGAATTAACTATAGCTGCTTTTGGCTTTTAATGTAATTATCCTAAGTAGATATGATCCACCCAAAAAGACCGCATAGACAAGATATAATTATCCTGGGTAGATATGATCTCCCCAAACAGACCATAAACTCTAGGAGACCAGAGATCAGAAAGAGTATCTTGGCCAGAGATGGTCTTATCCTCCTGGGTGTTCCTTCCTCTCAGCACCCACAACTGGGGGAGCACAGCAAACATGGACTGATGGGTTCCTCTAACAACTGTCTTCCACTCCAGATGGAGCCAGCGATTCTCAAAGAGGGGAGTAGGGAGTCAGTACCCCCTATAAGAATGTATTTATCTCCAGGAGTGAGTTTTCAAATTACCCGGCTCCCCCACGCACATGCACACATTCACACACACCCTCAGCAGAAACTCTGACAATGTTCCTGTCCTTTTCAGACTCACTGGTGCACACCTATGAACGAAAGGAAGGCAGCTACAAGTTTAAGAAAACTTTTCTCTAGCCGCCGAGATACATATTTCACTTGGCTATTTTCCAGCGCTTGGCATGCCCCGAACTCAATTCACAGATCTTCACCAATCTCCTGGCCTTAGGTAAATGTGACACCAACAACTTCTTGAAACCAATGCCAAGAGCTCTGCCACCCTTCTCTCCTCAAGGCCCCGTCCCTACCCCTGCTGTCATCCCTCTTGTCAGGGCATCTTGCCAGGCTTTCCTCTGCAATCTCCAGTCCCCTCCACATCCATGGGTTGCCTTACACCTGGATTATTACAAATCCCATCCAGCCAATTACCAGCCACCAGCCTCTTTCCTGCTCCAATAGATCCTACGCACTTTCTTATCTGCGTTCAGGCTTCAACTTGCACTCACATGCGCAGGAATCTTCTTCTCCAGGGCCTGACCTCAAACATCATTTCCACAGGCTGCTCCTTCCTGCAATATGTACTTGCAGAGGAACCACTGCTTTTCTGAATACATTCCCAGACACAGGGGGTCCTCAGGAAACCATTCATGAATGAACGAGTGAATGAACCCCTCTACCTGGGACCATGCTCAAGATTCTCTCTTCACCTGCTTCCCACTCCCTCCAGTTTTCTCATCCTCCTTTCTTCTTGTTTCTCAACGTGGCCCTTCCACTCCAGCCAAGGTGCACAGCTTCCTGCCACCACCCCTAACACAAATCCCAACTTTCCATTCCTCTACTCACCCTCAAACCCCTTCTTTCTAGCCACCTGCCAGCCAATGACTTCAAATCTCATCTTCAAATCCACCTTTATATGAGGCTTTCCCTCCCTTGTTCCATCTGACCAATCCCTTGTTCCTTTATTCATTCAACAAACAGGTAAGGAGCACAGTCTATGCACCAGGTCCCATATGGCTGCCAGGGACGCAGAGATGAGCACACTGTTCATGCTCTCTAGAGTTCTCAGTTAGGCCAGTCACTTGTAGGCTCTGCCATCTATTCAGGGCATGTCCAAGGGCATGGACGCTAGGGTTGGGATCTGCTAAACAAGAAAAAGCAGCTGGACGATGCTCACTCCCCTTCCTGGTTCTGCCTCCCAGCCGTGATTCAGGGCACACCATCACAGTGTCTTTGTGGATATTCTCCTCTGGACTGTTCTGAAATCGTTTTTTGCTGTAAGCTCTCTCACCTCCTAGACTCCTAGGCTCTTTGAAAGCAACAAAATCCTGGTAGCTTTATTGCAGTCTCTCTAGTACTCTCCTCCACTCCCCACTCCCTGTCCCAACAGGTGCACACTGTGTGCTCTCTGAGGGTGCTGTCCATTCAATTGGCAGCAATGGAAAAACTCGTGGCCAGCCTTATCCATGCCTTGCATACCCCCTGCTTGCCTCTAGCTCCAGGCTGAGTTTCTGTCCCTTGGCAGACTTGCCTCCACCTGCCTGGGTCAGCTCCAGCCCCCAGCACCCTCATTCATCTGCTCAGGCTACTTGTACATTCTGTTTTCCAAACACAGTAGCCATCAAGTGCTTACCACGAATCCTACCAATACAGAAGCTCACACTTACGGAGTGCCTTCCATGTGCTGTATCCTATTCCTCTACTAGAATGTACCCTCCATGAGGGCAGAGACTGTTCACTTCTGTAATCCCAGCACCTAAAACAGTGTCTAGCACAGAGCAGGCACTTAAATAAATTGAATACTTAACATATACCAATCTACTTAATCTTTAAAATAACAGTATGAGGTAGTGACTATTATATCCATTTTACAGATAAAGAAACTAAGGCATGGAGGAATACCAGAGCCTGCTCAAGTTCAGACAGGAAATATGTGAGAGGGCTGGGATTTGAATTCACAGTCTATCTTACCCCAGAGTGGGAAGGGGGCAGCCTGGGAGAAGGGCAGCCTCAAGCGAAGGGGAGAGATGGGAGGCACCACAGAGACAGGAGGTGACAGAGGAGAGGAATACTGACAGTGTGACAGAGACCAGGGATGGGTGAGGAATTAAGGCCTAGCAATGTGTACTAGAGGGGAGGTAGGGGAGAAATGAGAAAAAAAGATTTCAAAAAGAAGAGTCTGAGGGTCTTAGGAGACTTCTGGGGAGACTGAGAGAAAAAGAATGATTAGGAGACAGCAGGAGGCTGAGGAGAGGAGGTGGGGAGCCGGTGAGGGGTGTGGCAGGGAAGAAAGAAGAAACTGACCAACACGGCTGGAAAATGCACCCCCAGGCCCCCCAGGGTGGGGAAGAGGGGCTCAGAGAATCTGCATGGGACGTGAAGGGGGATCGAGGAGGCACTGACACAAGGATGAGGCACCAGAAAGGGACATTTTCCAGTGACGAAAACAACTTTCTACCAACTTCCCCAAACTGAGCTGTAGAAGAAACCAGGGAATTGTCGCTCAGGGCTGTGGGGGGGGAGCTGAGGCAGGCACAGGACACTGACCACGTGAAGGTGGTTCTACTGCCTAGAGAAGGGCAGCCCGCAGCGGCCACCTGCCTGGAAGCTGAGCCTGAGGCGGAGGGGCAAGAGGCCCGGGGGCCTGGGCCTAGGAGGGCACAGCGGATGCTCTCCCTAGGGTGCCCTGCCCCATCCAGTTTCCACTCCACCCCCAAGTACCCCCTGCTGCACAGCATCCCAAACTGCACGGTGTCCCACCGACCCATCGCCTCTCCTGGACTGTTTCCCCACTTCACTAGCAGGTCGCTCCTGCCTCTGACAGGGTTC
Source organism: Manis javanica (assembly GCF_040802235.1). NCBI lineage: Eukaryota > Metazoa > Chordata > Mammalia > Pholidota > Manidae > Manis > Manis javanica. The sequence continues at coordinate 26,079,771 of NC_133170.1, read as the reverse complement.
GCTCAGCCAGGGCCCTCCAGCAGCCTCACCTCCCCACAGCCCAACACACTCGGGGCCAGCCAGGTGACCAAACGGAGAGAATTCCAGAATTCCGAATCTGCTGGACCCTGAGAGGACTAAACTTCCCTCTTCCACCCCTTCCTTTCCCCTCCAAATCCTCTTCACCCTCCGTGAATGGCGAGACCACATTCCCAGACAGACACCCCCTAGTCTCAGCAAACCTCCTTGGCTGTCAGAGGCAGGGGCTCCCTCCACTCCCTGCCTTCCAAACTTCTCTGCCCCCACGCAGGGTGGGCTCAGGGTGGGCGGATGAATGGGGAAACCCGAATGGCGTGTTTGGAGTTAGGCCACGCAGGCCCGAGGCTGGGCCACCGGGCTGGCAAGAAGGGCCCACCGCTGCCTGGTACGCCCTTTACCCACCGGCCCACTCCACCCTCCGTCCCTGGTCTCACCAGCGGTGGCAGCAGGCCAGGCACGGTGGAGAGGCCCATGTCCGGCCAGCTGTGGCCTCTCACTCCCCCATCGGGGCTCAGGCAGTGGCGGCGGCAGGCACCCCGGCGCAGCGACCGAGTCCGGGATGCACGGGGTTCCGGGGTCCCGAGGGGAGCCGGGGCCCTGGGCAGGGGAGTTGAGGGTTGAGACCGGGGCGGAGTTGAGGTCTGGTTCCAGGGCCGTCAGACCCCGAAGGCCGGAGCCCCGGAGAACTCAGAAAAGTAAAGCAAAGAGGAGCGGGGAGGAGGTGGGAGGGAAGGGAGAGCGGCAGCCCGGCTGTTGCAACAGTGGGACAGGAAGAGCCGGGGGAGGAGGCGGGAGGAGGCGGGAGGCGGAGGAGGGGGCCGTGTTAACCCTGTGGGAGCCCCGGCTGAGGCGGGGGCCTGGATCCCGGCGGCCTCGAGCCCCTGCCCACCAATCTGACCACTCCCAGCCACACTCCCGGGGGCGGCAAGCCCCCCCACCCCCCACATCACCGGGCCTGCCCCGGACGAACAGCAGTAGAAAAGACCCAGGGCTTTGGAGTCGGATTCACCGGGTTCCGGTGCAGAATGCGTCGCTTTTTATGGGGGGCGGGGTTGCGAGGGGGGTCTTGGACAAACAACCTAAACTCTCAGAGCCTGTTTTCCAAACTGCGAACCGGACAGAACCTGCCTCAGAGGTTGTAAGAATTTACCCAGACAGCACAGATAAGTGTGGGACACATGGCAAGTACTCAGTGCTCCCTAGTGACCCTTCCTTTCTCCCAGAGTCCTCCGCGGACACCTTCATCTCCTGCATTCTCGGGAATGCCCCCCTCCAACCCAACGTCAGAGTAAATGTTGACTCTGGTTTTCTGCTCTGACTGGGGCCGTGACACCCTTCACTCAATCTGGTTCAGTCTCCATCTGCCTGAGGCCAGACAGCTCTGCCACCAATTGTAGGGCTTCAGGCAGGAGCTCCGGGGAACTCCTGTTCCTCATTTAGAGAAGGAGTATAATGATGCTTGGCTCACTTACCTGGGGAACCCACCTGGGAACTCTACTTGGGGAACTTGGTGCTATGAGGATTAACCAGAGCATGTCTGTGAACATGCTTTGCAAATTACAGCTATCTCGATTGGGCATTACTGGTATATTTTCAGGGCTCTTCTTCCAAATACTCTAATACATCAATCTGAATTGACCTTACAAACCTACTGCACCACCTTGTCTAATAGATGCAAAAGCTCAGGCTCAGGCCAGGAGACACAAGTAGCATGTTCCCTGCAGAGCCAGCCAAGACCCTAGACCCCTGGCTTTGATCCAAGGGTCTTTTTTGTTATGATAGGCAGATTGTCACTTTTCTATCTGTCTCTTTAATTCAGACACCACACTATGGGTATTTTATGCCATGTCCAGTTCTGCACGACATCTCCCAGATGATTCCTGCAGCCAGGGTAGAATGCTCACCCAAATACCCCCGGGTTACCATGACCTTCCCCATACCCAGACCAGGCCTGAGGTCCTCAAGCTGCTGAGGTTGCCCAAAATGTTGGGAGACCAGAGAGGAGTAAGGTCCACGGGTTTTGTGGCTTGGAATTGGGAGTTCCTGGGCCCTTCTCCCATTGACTTGCCAGCTGCCCCCCACCCTGGAGTCTACCCTCTCCAGCTCCACCTGGCCTCCCCTCTTTGATCCCAAGAGCAGAGCATCGGTAGACAGAATGGAGTGTGGATGCCCGCACCTGTGGCTGACTTCACTCCATCCCTCCCTCCAGCTTCCAAAGATCTGGAGGGTTGAAGTTGGATCAAGGAGGCTGAAACTCACCTAGAGCAGCCCACAGAACTTTGAAAAACACTTAGGTTTACCAGCTGAATAAAGGATGCAGGTTAACAGCCAGATGAAGATACATAGGGCAAGGTCCCAAATGAAGGAGCATCTATCCCTGCGGAGCTTGGGGCCGGGCTCGGGGGAGCATTTGGGTTCCCCAAATGCTGCTCTCTCTCCAACTGAGAAGCAGGATCCAAACTGGCAGAGTGCTTCTCTGGCTTTTTGTGAGGGCTTCATTGCATAGTCATGACTGACTACATTTTTGGACCTTGGCTAATTCAGCCTCCAGCCCCTGCCCCTGGGTGGGGTCCAAATGCCTCTCATCAACAGGACAAGACACCCATTTCACCTTTAAAGTTCTGCAGTGTTTTCAGGAACTGTGAAGACCAAACATACTTGGGAAGTATATTATTTGCTCATACAAATGACCAAATACACATTTCTTGTGACTCATTTTATGACACACATTTTGGTAATTCTCACATTTCAAACTTTTTCATTATTATATTATGGGGATCTGTGATCAGTGATTACGGCTCACTGAAAAGTCAGACGATGGTTAGCATTTTTTAGCAATAAAGTATTTTTTAATTAAGGTATGTACACTTTTTTCTAGACAGTGTTATTGCACACTTAATAAACTATAGGATAGCGTAAACATAACTTTTATATGCATTAGGAAACCAAAAAATTCATTTGGCTCACTTGATTGTGACATTTGCTTTATTATGGCGGTCTGAACTGAAAACGGCAGTATCTCCAAGGTCTGCCTGTAATAACTTAATCTATTTTTTCTGTTACAAGAAATTTTTAATTATCTGTGCCAACTACCAAAGCCATTACACTCAAGGTGGCACAGAAGAATTTCTTTCATTGTTCAGGATAAATGCTTATTTACTCAATAAGTTTAGCATTTTGAGGAAGGTGGTATCCAATTGTTCAATAAAATTCTGTTCAAACAAAGATGGCGGGAGGTGGCTGGGCCTAAGAACGTGAAAAGCTAATTGGAGCCGTGGAGGAGGTGACAATGGTGATGGTAAGCCCTCCAGGGGCAGAAATAGTGGTGAGGGAGAGAAAGGCAGGGCGAGACTGGAGGGACGCAGCTGGAGGGGCAGGCCGGGATGACGGATTCGGCAGGGATTGTGGAGCCAAGGATGAAGGGCGGAGGGCTTCAATTAGCAGAGACCCCCCTCATCATGTCACTCGCCCCACAGCAGCACAGAGGGATCAAAAGGGCATCAGGGTGACACAATTATGGCCCAGGCCCTGCCATTCCAGCTCCATGAGTCACAGAGAGACAGACTGGGTCATAGTGGGAGACCCAGGTTCTGTAAGAATTATGAACTTGGCAGGTCATCTCATGCCAACCTTGGTAAGGAAAAGGAGACAATGTAGGGTCCAGGGGTAAGGGGTGGCTCAGGAACACCTCAGGGTGGAAGCACAGTGGCCCAGGAGAGACTCAGAGGGGCTGGGGGTGCTGACCACTGTCATCCTTAACAGATCCAGCTTTGCCCAGCAGGTCCTGCCCAACCCCCAGAGGACAGGGAGCTGGGAATGGGCGGGGCAAGGCAGAGAGCAGACCAGGGCAGGCTGAACATGAGGCTCTTGTGACACTAGTGTCTTCCCTTCATCAGCCTGTGTCTAGGAAAAGGAAGTCAGAAGCCATCACATCAGTTCCCAGTAAGGACCTTTGCTACCTCTGGTTCTGTCATCCTCCTCTTTCCCATGATTCACTTGGCTCCTTAGCACAAGGAGACTGTAACTCAGGGGACCATGACCAAGGCAGCAGGTATCCCCAACGATGAGGAGGAAGGTAACTTCTGGGTTCCAGTCTGAGGCTGAAGTGGACGACGGCACGGGGTCCCAACACCGGGTCCCCATCAGGCAGCCCTCCTTTTCCTTTATGAAAAGCTGGGAGGGTTCCCAATGCCGCTGTCTGTGCTGGTGCCAGGAGGAGAACACACAAGCCTGGAGGCTGCAGGCCCTCCTCCTCCACCAGTCAGTGGGGAGGTGGCAGCTGAGAGGGGCGTGCTCCTCAGCGAATGGAGCACTGACTGAACTAGGGATGCAAAAGGAAGTTCAGGCAGTGGACAGGGGCAGGTCACCCCAAGCTGAGACCTGCCTGGTGGGTCTGAGGGGGGCAGTGCATGTGTTCGCCCTCCCATCCTGACCTGGTGACAGGCACGTGGCAGATGCTCAGCAACACCACAGAGGAGATAGCAGGACGGTCTGCCTCTCCTAAAGCCCTGGAAGGATGATCACTTCCACAGTGAGGCCAGGGGCTTGGGAGCTGGTCCCCCCTGCCCCCAGGACCTCCCACCCCAGAGCTTGGGCAATGACCCAGGGACTGACATCCACTCCCTACCCCCACTGTGGTGCCCATCCAGCTCTCCAGACATTCCTTATGAAACACACATTTTGAGGTTCTGCCTACTTGCTTCAAGCAGGACACTGGACTAGACCCTGAGGATACACAAGTGAGAAAGACACAGTCCTTGTCCACAGCAGCTCAGTTCAGGGAGTAGGGGAGGCTAGACACAAATGAACAAGTATCATGCAACAGCAGCACTCCAACAGATGTTACTGTGTGCTATGGCAGTCCAGAGGAGAGGGGAGGGATCAGTTCTGAGGAGGGTGGGCAAAAGCCTTCACAGAAGGGAGTCTGAGCAGCGTTCTAAGGGATGCACAGGAGTTCTCCAGCAAATGTGGAGGGAAGCTTCAAAGGCTGAGGAAAAAGCTTGAGCAAATATGCAGAGATACAAAGGACACAAGGCAGAGGCAGTGGGGCGTGGCTCTGCTGGGACCTGGGGTAGACGAGGCTGGAAGTGGTCTAGAGCCAACTAGGAATGGCCACCTTGACTACATTGGTCTGCTCTGGCCCCCGACCTGGGGAGTCAGGGAAGGGGAATTGCCCAATTACTAACAAAGGGGGCTCTTGGGTGGGGTTCCCCACCCAAGTTCAAGAAGCGAAGCAAACGTCTGTGTCACTGGAAAGCAGTGTGGCCTGGCCACTCTGAGGCTGGCTCAGCCATCTCTGGGTCAGAAGCCTGCTCAGAGCTGTGTGTGCCCTTGTTTGTTTCCGGTCGCCAGGGGTTTCCTGGGAAAGTTCCTTGTCAATGCTCCAAGTCTGGCTTGGCTGCTCCAAGGGGAAAGGAGGCCTGGCCGCATTTGGGTGAGGAAACCAGAGCGTCCTCGAGGGTAGGGGTACAGGGCAGGAGCAGGGCAAGTCCAGGAAGCTTCCTTGGCTCCTGTTCTCCAGGCAGTTTCTGTAGCCCCTTAGCCAGCCTGCCTCCTGCCCCCACACACAGGCCACTGGGCAGCTCTGAGAGGAAGCCCCAGACCTTCTTTAAGCCTGCTGGGGCTGGTCCCTTCCCACCAGGGGAAATGCCTTCCTTGAGAGGGTGGATATTCTCCTCCTTCCCCCTCAGGGCTTCCCCTGGGTACGGGCAGAGGAGCTGGCCCCCTCTGAGCCAGATGGAGATGGGCATGGGCTCAGGGTGGCATAGGCAGGGGGAGGAGCTGTCAAGGCTGGGGAGGTATCAGGGCCAGGCAGGGATGAGAAGGGGGATGCGGGCTGGAGGCAGGAATGGGAGGGGAGGGAGGAGGCTGGAGTGGAGGCCACCTCCTGCACAGCCCTGCCCCCTCGGCCTGGAGACCAGTAGCGGCTCCGGAACCTCCGAAGCAGCAGGAGGAACGTGATGCCTAGGAGGTCAGCGATGAGCTCTGCCATCTCCACCACGGACAGCACGGAGGAGCCGAACCACAGGCTCCACTGGCTCCCCAGGCTGGACAGAAGGGCGACCATCTGTGAGAGCAAAAGGCACAGGGAGCGCTGGGGGTGGGCTCCGGAGCCCCGCCCCCCTCAGGGGCCTCTCGGTGGCCCCTTCTGTCCAGTCGTACCCACCTGGCACACTCCTCCCTCCCACCGCGCTGAGACTTCATCCCCCAGCCAAGCTCCCCACCTTCCAACTCTCTCGACCCACCCTTTCCCTTCACCCCTCTCCTTGGCCCCCTACCTTCTTGGCCCCACTTCTGGCCCCCAGAAGCACCCCCTTATTTTCCCCGATGGTCACCCGCTAAGACCCCCGCGAGAACCCCCAGCCCAGCAAAGCAGGGCGTACCGTGACAGAGGGGGACTCGGAGCTGGTTTTGTAGTTCAGCTCCCTGAAGAAGATGTTGAGTTTGGCGACTCCATTTCTTTGGTGCGGGGGAGTGAGTGGGAAGAAATGGCAGAGGCTGACCTCGGGGATCCTCACAAGCCCCTCCTCCAATCATACTGTATCAGTGCCCCTTCCCAGGTCCACTATCCCTCCCAAGGATTTCTTTCCCGGGGCTGGGACAGCGGGAACTGACCTTTTGTTGTTGATGGTGTAATTGTTCTGCAGGGATAGCATCTGGAAGACCCAGTCCTGTGAAAGAAAGGGGGTGTCAAGGGGTCACCCCCATCCTCTCAGGCTTATAGGGCTTGGGTCAAACACATGCACACTGATATACCCAGTGAAGACCACGGCGTTACACACACGCCCCACATTCCACCCCATCCCCGCTTACTTGGGATGCCACGGAGGGCCAGCGTGAGTAACTGGCAGAGAGCTGGTAGCTGGTCACACTGGGGACAGAGAAGGCCACTCAGTGAGGGGCACCCTGTATGCTGCCCAGCCCATGCCCCCGTGGAAGAGGGCACTCACCTGCATGGCTTCCGGCACTTGGTGAAGCAGCCCAGGCGGTCTGAGGAGAAGGCATCCAGAAGCTTGTAATAGCAGTAGCCTGCGGGTGCAGAGTGGTGCCCACTTTCCTAAGACACCTCACCCTTCTCCACCCCACACCCAGGAGGCCTCCCAAGATCCCTGGGCACCCACTTCACAGGAACATCATAACATTACAGTGGTGCCACCTCAGCGGCAGCACCAAAAAACTGTTCAAGAAATGAAGCTAGGTCAGAAGAAAACAAAACAAAACAGGATATGCCTCTGTAAAGATGAGTGGGATATGGGCAAAAATTAAAAAGTCAAAAAGAAAAATGGGAACGATTGTGTAAGACCACAGAGATTACACCCACCAGGATGGCTCTACTTAAAAAAAAAAAAAAGACTATAACAAGTGTTAGTGAGGATGTGCAGAAATCAGAACCCTCACACACTGCTGCTGGGGATATAAAATAGTGCAGACACTTTGGAAAACAGTCTGGCAGTTCCTCAAAATGTTAAACACAGAGTGGTGCTATGACTCAGCCATTCCACTCTTAGGTATATACCCAAGAGAACTGAAAGCATGTCCACAAAAAGTTGTGTCACAGCAGCATAATTCAAAAAATTAAAATAACCCAAATGTCCATCAGCTGGTGATGGATAAACATGGTTTCTCTGCACACTGGGCAATTATTTAGGTATAAAAAGGAATGAAGTACTGACACATGCTACAAGGTGGCAAAACCTTGAAAATATTATGTTTAGACATCAAACACAAAGGACCACATATTGTATGATTCCATTTAAGTGAAATGTCCAGAAGAGGCAGATCCATAGAGACAGAAACTAGATCAGCAGTTGCGAGACGTGGGGTGCAAAGAGTGGGGAACTTGGGGAGTGCTAAGGGGCCCAGAGTTTCTTTTCAGGGTGATGAAGTGTTCTAAAACTGTGGCAACCTTTGTACAACTGTCACTACACCAAAAACCAAAACTGAATCACATACTTCAAATGGATGACTTATTTGGGATATGAATTTTCTCAATAAAGCTGATATAAAAAATAGTAAGAGGCTATAGGTCCCTTTTCTCCCCTATTTGCCAAGTTTCAAGTAAGGTTATTTGTCATTCTTGTACTTTTAGCTACCCAGTTCAGAAGGCCTTCATTTCTGACCCAAATCCCTGCATCCACCAGGGCTGAGACCTTTAATTAGGAAGAATGGGGACCATCTGGGCCTTTTCTCTGGGGCACAAGCAGTCGTCAGGGAACTCAACGGGCTGTTTTCAACCTGGTTTCCTCTCTGCCATCATCACAGCTTCTCGGCAATCAGCATTGTTACTTTTCTCACAGATCTTCAAACTCACAACCATTAGAAACCATCACTGGGGACAATGCGGAGCAGCGGCAGGGAGTCCTGCTCTGCACGTCCTGGGAGGACCTGTCTCCCCTCTGGCCTCAGCTTGCTTGCTCATGAGAAAGAAGGTAGGGCCAGATGGCCTCTGCATTTCCCTCCAGCTCTGATGTGCTATGATCTTCTAAGGTCAGACAGACAGGAACCAGCAGGCAAAGTGCAGACAGGGAGAAGCTGTGTGGAACAGACCAGCGAAAGAAGGCGGCAGAAAGATCAACACATTCAGAACCAAGACAGAGGCAGGCACTAAGTTCTGGGTCTGCAGTGCCCCCTGCCATGTCCCCTGGGAGGTGTGAAGGCTTGTTTCCAGAAAAGGCCAGTTGCCTCCTGGCAGGGAGCTGGACCCAGGGGAGCCCAGGGAGCAGGACCCTTGGGAGGACTGCTCAGCTGCGCCAGATGACGTGTGAGCCAGGAATGCCAACCCTCTGCTTTCTGTGGTTTCTTGTTTGGGATTTTCCTTCTCTTTCGGTTTCCTAGTACACAGCCTCACTGCTGAAAACCCAGCTGTCGTGAAAAGGAAAAGGGATTTGTCTATTCCTAGGCCAAGATAAGGAGATTCCAGTGCTCTGCAAACTTGATTGTGCCCTCCTGTAGGTAAAAAATTCTTAAGCAACTCCAACATATGCATTTGGTTTATAAATTACATACCTGCTACTATTGAATGAATACATTCTGAATATTATAAAGCATACATAAAATGGAAGGTGTTAGGGAATGTGATAGATAACAGAACTTCAGTGTTTCCATCCTGTACCCAATGGGCTGTCTTGTGCCTCCCCGGCCCAGCGTGCATGGGGAAGCCACAGGCAGAGTGTGCCTGAACCCTCAGCAGGCAGAGCAAACGGAAGGAGGGAGATTTTCCTCACATGCTCTTTCTTCCCTATGCTGCAAGTTACTTTTAAATGAGGCCATTCCTTCAATACATGGAAGCCAAAACCAAGAGGGAAACTGTGAGGGAGGAAGAGAGATGGAGAGAGACAGAGTGCAAGGAAAACTGAGAGAGGTGTGTCTAAGGACTGGAAAATGGGGAGACTCAGCCAGAAGCCGTCCAGAGAAGAGGGTCAAAGAGGGGAGAGCTCCTGGGAAAGGGCAGTAACAGCTCAGGGCTCACCCCAGGAGTCATGCTTCCTGTAGTCACAGTACTCCACGCCCTCGGGCTGTGGGTAGAAGATGTAGGCACAGCCACACTCCTTGACCATGTTCTCCTGGAAGCAGGAGTGAATGCACACCTGCGAGAGAGGGGAGGCAAGGAGAGGGGTTCAGGCCTGCCCCCCACCCCAGCCAGAAGGGCAGGGACAGACGGCAAACAGCGCTCCACACCAACCCCCTCCCTCCACCAGCAGTACACACACACACACACACACACACACACACACACACACACACACGCACACACACACGCACCCTCCAGCTTTGACTGCCCAGCAGTGCAGGCCTGGGACATGGCTGCCACAGAGACAGCTGGCCTCACCTGCTGCGTGTACTTGGGAGGGTAAAGGTTCTTGACTGGGATGTTGCTGCCATTCACAGTGCAGTCACCATAGTTGCCCCCAAGTCTGTCCAGGGCTTCCTGGGAAACCACACATACCAACAAGTCGGAGGGCAGAGGGCAGAGCAAGTAGCCCAGGCTGCTTCTAGAAATCTCTGTCTTCCCTCAGTCCCAGGTTGTACCTCCTCCTGGGCAGTGTCTCTGCCTCAGCATTTTAAAACATGCCCCCAAGAGCCCCAGTGCTCAGCCCAGGGCTACTTTCAAAGACACTTAGCATCCCCTGGAATCCTAAGCCTGTCCCAAACCTGTTCTCAGCCCTCTCATCCAAGGTCCACTCCCTAGGCCCCGCTTCCTGATGCCCATTTGGCCAGTCCCCTCACCCTGATCTCTGCTCCTGAGGCCCTCACGTGCTCAAGGCCCACCCTGCATGGTCGCCCTCCACAGTCTGCTGGCTGTCAAGTCACTGGCCATGTCCTCTCCTGCCCTCTTTATTCTGGGCCCTTTCCAGGCCTCCCAGGCAGCATCCTTGCCTTCCTCATGCTGATGGAGGTCTCTACACCAGGCCGCAGGTTAAAGCCTCCGTCGTCCATAAAGGCAGGCTCATCCTGCCCATGCACCATTACCCTGGCCCCAGTCACTGTGGACAGCAGCGGGATGTAGTCATTCTGCTCTGTGCGCAGCAATAGGGACAGACCTGAGGGGTGCAGAGGGAGCAGAGGAGGAGGAAGGTCTTGGAGAGGCATTAGGGGATAGAAGTCCACCCTCCCTGCCACCTGCCTAGTCTCCAGAGCTCCAAGGAGAACAAGGCCTAGAAGACCTACAAATATATCTGGCAACCCCTGGGCTGGATTCTGGGGGCATACAGGAAGGACGGAACAGGATTCCTACCATGCCTGGAATGGACTGCGTGGTGCCCATGGGAGAGAAAGAACAGAGGAGACTCCTTCCAGGAGAGAGAGAGGCATGTAGTAGGGAGGCCCAGGGGCCCACATCGTCTCTAGGATGTGAGCTCAAGGAGGGCGAATGTGGTGGGCAGGGCAGAGGCAAGGCTGAGATGGAAGTTGGGGACAGAGGGGATGAGGGGCGGCTCACCATTGTTGATCCCAGGCATGGAAGACATCCAGAGGTTAGAGCTGTTCTTGTCGTTGAAAGTGTAGCAGTTCCCATACATTGGGTGGTGGAAGTGAGAGTAATTACTATTCAGGAGAGAGAGAGTGGGGTCAGAGAGGAAAGTGCAGCAGCTCTGGGAAAGGGGACTTTCAGCAGCCTCCGTTTCCTTATCACCTACTATGTGCCCACACAAAGCTGGGAGCTTTTCCCATGCTCCCTCAGGCACTCCAGCCAGCAGCCTGTGAAAGCATCATCCCCCATGTCACAGAAGAGGAAGCTGGGACTCAGAGAAGTCTAGAAGCTACTCAAGGTCACACAAGGTCATGGAAAAAGTGATGATAATGAATTCAGGACTCAAACTAGGTCATCCACCTTCCAGTCCAGGCTCCTCCCACCAAGACACCTGACCTCACTGGCCTTGCGACCTCTCTCATGTCACTGTGCTGCTTTTGAAGACTCTTGCAGTGTCCCCAGCGTCTCACTGGGTAAATCTTAGTTCCCCATTTCTGTGATCTCCTTGAGAACAGGAGCCGCACCTCATTTATCTCTGTATGGTCTCTGGATGAATTTTACAATTCTTGGCATATAGGAGCTAGTTAATAAATAGTTGTCAAATGAACGAACAAATGAAATGGAGAAATGTTAGAGAACAGGGTCAGAATTGAAAGGGAGACCAGTGGTGAGGGTGGGGCTGAGAGTGGGAGGAGGATCAGAGCCCAGGGCAGGAATGACAGGGGCTCTGGTTGTATGGCCTCAGGCCAAGTTATTTTTTTCTAAGCTTATGCTCCTCATCTGCAAAACGAGGAGACTGAAAGTAGATGACCTGGAATACTCCACTGGCTTGAAGAACAAAATCACAGAGGTAACTGGTGTACATTCTGGGAAGTGCTGGGAAGTCAGCATTTCCAGAGTAAAGGCTGGATCCAGAGGGGGATGGAAGTAGAGGCTAGTTCAGGGCCCTGTGAGCCCTGCTCAGTGGGAAAAAGGGGACAAGCACAGTGTAGAGGAGGTACACCATGGACTCTATATAGCAGGTGCAATCAACAGATTCGAAGAACAATGTGGATGGATCTTAAATGAGATACACAGCACACCATTTATGTACACATTACATACACACTTGGAAAACACACCTACAAAGGGATAGATATTAAGGACATAAGAATAAATGAGAAGTAGTATAAGGTGATGGTTAAGAGCACAGATTCCAGAACAAAGCTACTTGTATCTGAATCCTAGTTCTAAGGAGTATTAGCTGCGGAACCAACCAAGTTACTTAATCTCTCTGTACTACTGTTTCCTCCTCTCTAAAATGGGGACAGCACTTACCTCACAAGGGAGCTATGGGGATTAAATTACACTTCAAACAGTGCTTAGTACTTAGTAAGAACTTCATAATTTTGTTATTAAGACTACAGGGATCTGCTAAGATGGCTAAAGTAAAAAAGACAATAACAAGTGGAGGCTGTGGAGAATTTACAGCCTTCATATGCTGCTGGGGGGATGCCCGCTGGCATGGTCTTTAGGAAAACAGTATGACAGGTCCTCAAAATGTTAAATATAGAATTACTATATGACCCAGTAATTCCACTTCTCAGTGTTCACCTAAGAGAAATGAAAACATACATCCATGCAAAAATTGTACGTGAATGTTCATAGCAGCATTATTCATAAAAGCCAAAAAGTACAAACAGCCAAATGTCTACCAACTGAGGAACAGGTAAACAGAATGTGGCATATCCATGGAATGGAATATTATTCAGCCATAAAAAAAGAATGAAGTACTGATATATGCTACAACATGGATGAACCTTCAAAGCATGATACTAAGTGAAAGAAGCCAGAAACAAAGGACCACATATTTTATGATTCCATTTAAATGAAAGGTCCACAACAAGCAACTGATAGAGACAGAAAAAAGTAGATTAGTGGTTCCCAGGGCTCAGAGGACAGGGAAGACTAGACAGTGACTGCTAATGTGTACAGGATTTCTTTTTGGGTGAGGAAAATGTTCTAAAATTAGATGGTGGTGATGGTTGGACAATTCTGAGTACCCTAAAAACCACTGAATGGTATATACTAAAAGGATGGATTTTATGGTGTATAAATGATATCTCTATAAAGCTGTTATTAAATAAAAGATTATGGAGAGAAGTTGATAGGGTGTTGGATATGGGGGTGGAGAGGGGCGAGGAAGCCATGATAAACAGTGTGGATTTGATTCTGAAGGCCATGAGAGACACCAAAGATTTTAAACAGTACTAAGGGATGAGTAAAGTGCAGTATGGAGAAGTAAGAATAGTGAGATATAAAGTTTCCTATGGTTGCAGAATGAAGGAAAGATTGAGACAGAAAGACAATTGGGGAGGGGAGGTTATAATAGCCAGGTAAGAAATGGTGAGGCTTGGAGCTAAGGTAATGATCTAAGCATCAGAACAGAGATGAACTATGGCCTTTCCACTGATGGGGAGGGAAGAGCGTGGGCTGGCAGAGAGGGGCAGTGGGAGGTGACAGAGACTCAGTGGCAGGTGTGAGCTCCAGGCTTGGGGGCTGCTGTCTCACTTCCCAGCTGATAGCTGGTCCTCAAACATGAACACTAGAGACAGGGCCGGGCAGGGTGTATGTGACAGGGGAGGGGCTGAAGCAGGTGACACCTGGCCCTGTCGCCAGTCCACAGCAACAGGGGAGGGAAGGGCTCCGTGTAGAGTAGAGATGGTGCCTGAAAATTGAGGAGCAGAAGTAGGGAGGGGAAGGTGGGGGTGGGAAGAGCCAGAGGCTACAGAAGGGAACCTCCCTTACTCCCAGCCTCGCCGGGCCCTCACGACCTCTTTGAAAGGACACTATGACAACAGTTAAAACAGAGACAGAACCTGGCCGGCAGTACAGTTGGGTGGGAAGAACCCTTAGCTAGGCTGGCCTGGTGGTCTAGGGCAGGTCACTTTCACACATTTGAGAACAAGGGTAATGAGACCCATCATTGACTGCAGTGTGCAAGGTGCCCTCACATTCGTCTCAGGCACTTGGAGATGGGTGTTACCAACATCTTCATCACTTGGGTAAAATACCAAAAGGCCAAGGACTATGTATGTTGTCTTCTTTAATGGATCCCAAATGGCTAGAACGGTGACTAGCACAAAAGCCCAGTCAAAAATATTTGTTGAATGGACACTGACTGAATCTCATTCCCCTGCGTCAATCCACATTTTACAAATCAAGGAGCAGGTTCTGAAGAGTGATGAGAAATGCCCAGAAATCCCCAGGCCAGGAAGCAACACCATCAGGGCAGGAACTCCGGTTCATCCCTATTTCCACACACCACTCCTGGCCATCTGAGACGGGGGAGTGAGGGACCAAGAGGACCTTCCAGGTACACTGGAGTTTCACGGGGGTGAGAAAGGTCTTAGCAGTCAGAGAACCATGCTTCCAGCCCTTGGTTTCTCAAAGCCAGACCTCAACCCCAGCCTCCCCAGGGCATCCATAGAAGGCTGCCTCACTCCCAAGCCGTACAGGGAGTGGCAAGTCTTGCAGGATGATCTATAGGCCAGAGGTTTGGACCTGAGATCTGGGCTTCCCCCTCCTTCCTGCAGACATTTATTTAGATTTCTTGGGTGCCTCCCATGCTGGGCATCGTGCTGGGCCCAGGAAGAGAGTCTCCCTGGGGAGCCCGGAGTCCGGAGGAGAGACTCACGCCTGATTGCAGGAGGCCTCGTTGAAGCGGCAGGCAAAAATGAAGTTGCCCAGTGCGTCCTTCTCCAGGGACGAGGAAGGGTTCCGAAGTCTGGACAGAATGTTGATGTAGTGGAAGCGGTACCACTCTCTCACCGCATCCACCCCCGAGGAGTATGTCTGGTAGAAGCAGTCTGTTTTGTTCTGGTTGCACTAGACACAGAGACCATAGAGGGTCAGAGGACGAACAGCAGGGACAGACCGAGGTCGGGAAATGAGTGCTCTGGGCTCCTGAGGACTGACGGGCAGGGTGGGGAGCCAGGAGTGGGGAAGAACAGGAGGCAGGGAAGCAGACGCCAGGAGTGGACCGGCACAGCAAGGCTTAAGGGGGCGGTAGGCCAGGGAGGAGACGGGCTGTCCACACCTTCCGGGTCATTCATGCAGCCCCTGCGGAGGGTGGGCAAGGACTCTTCTCCCCACTTCACGGATGAGGACTGAGGAATCAAGAGGCTTGGCCCCGCGGCCGGGCTGGGACCAGAGAGTCCCCGCGTCCTGGAAGCACGGCCCGCTCTCACTAATGCGGGCCTTCTCGCTTCTGCGGCTCTCCCACTTCCTCTTACTCTCCCTTTTATTTTTGTATTAAAACAGGTTTTTTTAAAGTCTCCTTTTTTCCGCCCCCTTATTCCGTCTTTGGCCGGCAGAGCCCCGTTCCCTACCCCACTGGAGCGCGCCGACTGAGCCGCACCCAGCAAGGGCGACCGCAGTTCAGCAAACTGCGTTTCCCACAACAGATTTGACTTCCGGGCGCTTAGCCGCGCCGGCGGAGGCCCCCAGCGAGGGGACCCCACAAGCAGGCGCACGGGAAAATGTTCCGTCGTTTTACTTGTCAGACTTTATTCATTTATTTTGCTAGCAGGCCGACGAGGACCCGCCTCTGACAGGCGTCAGAGGCGGGGGCCGGGAAGGGGGCGGATGCGGGGCGGGGCCTTACCAGCTTGAAGCCGATCTTCCAGTCCTTCCTGTTCACCTGGGGGTTATTGTCCCGCACGCTAGAGGCGGCGCTGCGCGCCCTGCGAGCCGCGGGGGGCGGGGCCGGCACCCCCAGGCGCTGCAGGGGGTGAGGCAGGGACTCTCGGAGGCCGCGACGGCCTCGGAGATGGGCCCGCAGGGTTCGGGAGGAGTTGTATTTGTACAGGTCGAAGAGCGTCTGCTCGGTGATGCGGTCCAGCTCCTCCAGCTCCTCTTTAATTTGCGTGTACCTGGAAGGGGCGGGGACCGGTAAGGGCCGGCCGGGGCGGGGGCCGGCCCAGTGCAAGTACCCGCCCGCCCCGCCTGGTTTCTCGTCCGTCGCCGGTGCGGTCGGTTCATCCCGGAGAAGCTTCGGGGAATAACTCTGGTGTCTCCAGGGCTCTCTCGAAGGGGTGGGGACGTCGGGGTGCAGGCAGGTGTCACCGCGGGAGATGTGGAGGCGACAGCGAGCCCCGGCGTGACGGCATTTGTTGCGGCCTATTTATCGAAAAGGAGAGGCGGGAGGCGCCCTCCTCCCTCTAGCCCTGGCCGGGGAGGGAACCCAGAACTTATCTGTCCTTTCCAACGGCGGGAGGGGGCGGCTTCTGCTTGGGCCCAGACGCGCTCAAGCCCAGATGCGCCCAACAAGCACTCGCGGTGCGCAGTTTACCGCACCCTGATCCCTCAGGCGACGGTGCTTTTTGGGCCAGTCGGCCACCCGGGCACCTTTGAAATCAAGGGTTCTCGACTGCACTTTTAGAATTTTCCCTAGAAACTTGAAAAATAATGATGCTGCACACTCCTCCACAGACTCAGTTTTAATGAGTTTTGGGTGGGACCCAAACACCAGAAGAAAAACACTGTCCAGTATAAATCGGCACATTTCTTCTCAATAGAGGCCCCATTCCATCTCCATCATGACAGTCAAGACAAGCAGCGCCTTAGGTATAGAATCTACCAAAACACTCCTAGAACTAATAAATAAAGGTTGCAGAATACAAAATCAATATACAAATATAATTGTATTTTTATATAATAGCAACAAAAAATTAGAAAATGAAATCACCAAAAACAGTATTAAATAACATAAGCAACATCAAATGCTAGGAATAAATGGAATGAATGGTGCATAAGGCCTCTACACTGCAAATCCTGCTGAGAGAAATCAAAAGACCAAAACAAATGAATTAGAAACTCAATCAGTTGAGATGTCTCCCAAGTTGATCCTTAGATTCTCCACAATCCCTATAAAAATTTCAGCTGATTCTAAATTGATAATATGGAAATGGAAGAGTCTAGAATGGCCAAAACAATTTTGGAAAATAAGAGCCAAGTTGGAGTATTTACTCTACCTGACTTCAACTTATTATAAAGCCACAGTAATCAAAACAGTGTAGTGCTTATGATTTTTGACCAAAGCACCAATTTAATTCAATGGGGAAAATAATTTTTTTAGACAGACGGTACTGAAACAACTTTTCAACTTCACTGAAAAGAAAAAAATGAACTTTAAGGGCTACCTCAGTCCATACACAAAAATTAAATTAAGATGGATCACAGACCTAACCATGAACTTCAGAGCCATGAAGACTGTAGAAGGAAACATAGAAGGAATCTTCATGACTTTGGAGTAGGCAGAAAATTTTTGGAATAAAAGAGGAATAAAAAAAGTTTGTAATAAAAAAAATCAAATGAAGACCTCAACATCTTACAAATCAACAATAAAAAGACAAATTGTTCTTAAAATGAATCAAATTATATGTGTGTGTGTATTTATATATATATACACACACAAATGGTCACAAAACACATGGAACATGCTCAACATAATTAGTCCTCAGGAAAATGCAACTTACAACCATAATGAAGTACTATTTAACAGCCATTAGAAAGGCTAAAACTACAAGATTGACAACATCAAATATTGGTCAGAATATGGATCAATCTGTATTGCTGCTGGTGGTTCTTTAAAATGGTACAACAGAGTCGGTGGACTGTTTGGTAGTTTCTTATAAAGTTAAACATACATCTGTCTACCTTATGACCCAGCAATTGCACCTCTGGTTATCTGACCCAATTCCACTGACAGGTACTCACTCAAGACCAATGAAAAAGACTTGTACATGAATGTTCACAGCAGCTTTTATTCTTAAAAACCAAAAAGCTAGATGTTATGCCTTTTTTACACAACCCAAAGTCCATCAATACCCCTGAGCAATAAAATAGGACCGACAGAGGCAAAAAACAGAGAATTTCAGCAACATTAAATAGAGCAAAATAAGCCAGACATACATACAAGAAAATTGTTGTGTGATTCCATTTATATGAAGTCTAAGAACAGATCAAGCTAATTGATGGTGATGGAAGTCAGAACATACCTGTGGGAGAGGGAGTGGGGTAGGGATTACCACAAACGGGCACCAGGAATGGGAATGTTCAATAACTTCATTATCAAACTTCAGTGCACACTTAAGATTTGTCCATTTTACTGCATGTAAATCACACCTCAAAGAAAAAGTCAAATACGTGTGCAGGGCCCCATTTGACTCATTCAGGTTTAGTGGAGCAGGGTGGCACTCAAACAAGGTTGTTTTTATAAGTGCCCCAGGGATCCCTAATGTGCAGCAACGTTAACCACTGTCTAGTCCACATCCTCACAGTCCTTCTCCACTCAGCTCCACTTCCCTCTCCTCATAAGAGTCTAGCTGGCGGGGCCCTCGGCATCAGCTCCTGCTGCCCGCTCATCCCCTCATAGGAGAAAATGTAGCTCAGGCTGAAGGTGTGAGTTTGACATTTTGAGAGACTTGTTTGTTACTGGTAGTTAAAAGCATGGCATTAATGGCTAGTATTTATTAAGCACTTACTATGGATGAGGTACTGTGGTATTAGAATGTATATTATTTAATCTTCAGTGTAATTCAACACACTGTGAGCCACTGTTAGCTAATACTACTGTCATTCTGTTTCACAGGTAAAAAATCCAAGGCAGGTGACTTG
Source organism: Manis javanica (assembly GCF_040802235.1). Taxonomy (NCBI): domain Eukaryota; kingdom Metazoa; phylum Chordata; class Mammalia; order Pholidota; family Manidae; genus Manis; species Manis javanica. Next base: position 26,061,125 of record NC_133170.1, on the reverse strand, counting down.
TTCAAGGTCACAAGCCAGGAAATGGGTCAGAACGATCACTCTGACCTCCATTCGGCTAACTTAGGGCTATTTTAGGAGGTTGGCAACATGTCCCAGAAAGAGCCGAAGCCAGAGTCAGCTGGATGTGGGTCCTAGTGTTCTGGCTGCATGCCTGCTAGCTGGGTAATGTTGGTAAGTAACCCAACCTTTCTGAACTCAACCTCACTTTCCTCATCTGTAGAATGGGCGTAACACTAGATCTGCCTACCACATGAAGCTCTTAGAGGCTTAAATGAGAAAATATCCAGTGATACAAAGTGAAGAGGCCACTGAATATCAGAAAAACACCACAAGGGCCTGAAGCCCAGGAAACTGAAATACCTTTCTCATGGTCACGTGGGAAGAATCCAGGTCTCCCAACCTGGCTGGAGTCAGCTTCATGACATGAGCCAGCACATCTCTGGCTGGGCCTCCCTTCCCATCCTGCCTATTGTCTCAAGTTCCTCGGTGCCCCTCTCTGACCTCCTACACTTCCCTCATTCTCATCACTGATCTCAGGCTGTTACTTCTGTACCCACGTGACTCTTCTCCACTGAGCCCAGGCTGTCCGTGTGCCAGCCCCTCGTGTCGGCTCCCTCTGAGAAGCCTCTTCGAGAGAGGCCTCAGATGAGCCCCACCACCACCGCAGGAAAGGCCAGGCCCCTTATAGAATGCCTCACTTGCTAAGGCCTACTGTGCTCCTGTTTCTTGGCTTAAGTCCGGGAGAAGTATTCCCACGTCATCCCTTCAAAAAAGCAATCTCTCCCTCCCTTTCAGTCGACACCTAGAGGTAAGACAACCAGCCACTGAGTAAAATGCACATGACCTCTGATCTTGTCCTGCAAGCAGGAGGGCCTGGCAAGAGGAGACCGGGGCTGGGCAGGGATAAAGTATGCCCACAAGGGGCTTCAGCAGGACGGCCCAGCCCTTCTCCTTGAACTCCTTCCCAGGTCACACTCACTGCCGTCACTCCCACTGCCATCAGGCAGGCATTAACTATTTCCATTTTACAGCTGAGGAAACTGAGGCCCTTCAATTGGGCAACTTCCCTAACATTTCTCAGCTAGCAAATAACAGGAGCCAAGATTTGAGCCTAGGTGTGTCAGATGCCACTGCCCCTGCTGTTTCCGTGACTTCTGCCTCTGGGCTCAGGAGCACTTGAAACTGGGAATGAAAGCCTCCTTTCCCACAGTTGGCCGTCTCCCCTCCAGCCCCTCTTCTTTGCCCAGGACAGACTGGCAGGAGTAGGGACACAGCTTCCCTTGTTCTCTGCCTGTCTGCGTATCTCCTCATCCTCCCTCCCTCTCTCTCCCTGGTGGCCTCTTAGAGAAGAGCCCATGCTCACTGAGCAGCCTTGGGATTTGCCCAGGCCACCATCCCACCCACCCAGAGGCCCCTAGCAGAGCGTTCTCAGCCAGCATTCCAGAAGTACTAGGTGAAGCTGGGTACCGGAAACTCACCAGCTTCCTCTCCGTTGCCACTGGGCATCTGGGGGCCTACCCAACTCCCTCCTTCCTCCAGGGACCACCTAGAAGCCTTGACTTCCCTGTCATTGGCCCCTTCCCCAGGCCCATTCTCCTCCACATCTCAGCACCTCCAGCCTGTCTCTCAGGGAGCTGTGAACACACAGCCTGGAAGGGGTCCCTCCACACGGCCTCTGTGAGCTCAGCCTGCCCACAGTGTGGCCACAGCCCCTCTCCGTGAGCCTCCTGAGGACAGTCAGCCCCTCTGAGCTACTAGATCACATGTGGACTTCAATCCTGGCTGCAACATTTTAAGAACAATAGATGTTCACAAACCACTGACTGTCAGAGGAAGGACAGCCAGGAAGGCCCAGGAAGGTGAGGGCCCTGGAAACCATGCCATCAGTTTCAAAGGGAAAGTCACAGGAACTCAGTTCAAAGCAGCGCTCCAGGCTCACATCCTAGTCTTGGCACCCGTCGGAGGGCTACCCTTAGAGAACTATTACTCCTCCTGTGTCTCTCTGCCTCCTCACCTTTGAGGTGGGAGGATGACTAGTACCTGCTACATAGGGCTGTTATGAGGATTAAATGAGTTAATATATGAAAAGTAGTGGCAAAGGAGGTACAGGAGACACAGGAGCGCTGCTGGCCACTTATCTGCCATGTGACTTTGCCGTCTGAACAAGAGCAGGTGGAAGACAGATTCCAACTCTGACTCCTCCACTTAACAGCCGGGTGAGCTGTGCAAAGCCCCAGTTCTCAGAGCCTCGGTTCCTCAGCAAAGCTTGTTAGGACCAGGATGCAATGGTGGGCTCTGCAGGCTGCTAGAGGTTGCTGCTGACATATCCGTGGAGTAAGGAAGGAAGGGCTGTTTTTAGGGTGGCTTCAGAGAAGTTATGACGAGGTAAATTTTGCGTAAGGAAGAACTTTCTACCAGCAGCTGCTGAGGCAGTGAGGCTCCGGCCAAGAGCAGCCCATCACTGAGGTGGGGTCAGCGCCAAGAGTCTGGGCTCCTGTCCCTGCCGGGCCGCCAGCACAGAACCTGGTGTCCACATCCTGCAGGGTCTCCCCACCAAGCTTAGGGACTACGGCCTAGCTCAGCGCCCTCTCTTCCCCCATTCCCGCTGCCGTGCCCCTGCCTGCCTTCTCTGGGAAGGAGGATTCCCTGACCTCCTTTATTGTTTGAACCCAAGTCCTTCCTTAGATCCAGCCTTAATCCCTCCCAGGAGTGGGTGAAAAAAGCCCTGCATTGACCAGGAAGGAAGGGATCACAGGGGCTGACCCCTCACACCGGGTTCTTGGCACCTCCTTGCTTAGCATCAGAAGATCTTCAGCCCTTGCCCCCTTTCCTGGAAGTGACAGAGCTGCCCAGAACCCAGCACTTCCTCCTTCCCCTCTCAGTGTGTGTCCTGCTGGAAGCCGGCATCCTGACCCAACTCTGCCCCATACCAGCTATCTCCAGGCTCCTCTGTCTCACCCACTTCCTCCCTGCTGCCTTGGCGGGAGTCACCTGCCCCCTGCCTCCTGCTCCAGCCTTGGTGATTCACACCAGGTCGCCACCCACAGGTTGTGTTAGGTGTCCACCCAGCCCTGCCTCTCTCCTTGGACAGAAGCCAGAAGCCCTGCGTCCCTCCTTCCTGCACCCCTTTTTGCTGCTCTTCCCCATGGGCTCCCACCAGCCCCCCACGATTCTGGGCTGCTGTTGCCCCTCCTTGAAGTGCAACAGGAGAAAAGAACTTTGAAATCAAACACACTTGGTTTGTACTCGGCTGCTAACCTGAGATGCACTGGCTCCCAGGTGAGGGGGGTGATTTCTGATGCCCAGTTTCACCACCTCTGTGAACTTGGGCAAGTTAGTCTGCCTGGACCTCAGTTCCCTCATCTATAAAATGGGAATAATACTGCTACCTACTTTAGAGGTCTTTTGTCAAAATTAAAAATCTAATTAATGTAAATATTTAACTTATGTCTGGTACATATTAAGTAGCATGTAAGTGTTAACTGTCATTGTTTTATTATTTTTTGAGTCACCTTGCTCAGATTATTGCACCTCCATTTCCTCATCTGCAAAATGTGAACCATAATCATGCCCGCCTCCCTGGACTTTTCAGGATTAATGAGATAGTACTTATCAAGCCCCCAATATGGAACCAAGCACATAGTAGGTATTCAGGATCCCTCCCCTGAACTAGGGCACCAGCCCAGCTCCCCTCTCTTCCAGGGTGCTTTCTCCTCACTCTGTCCTGCGGCAGCCCTTTGGGCTGAAGTGATTCTTTCTGTGTGGACCCCTGCCTCCCAGCTGACAGACCCCAGAGGCAGGGACTTGCTTTCCATTCCCTGGGGCTTTTTCTTGGACTATCCAGGGCCCTGAACCCAGCAGGACCTTAGGAAATACACAGGCTCAACCCTGCCCTCTCCATCTCTCACCCACATCTTACAACCACAAATATCACATTGAGAGCCTGCCACCCTGACTGTTGTCCCTACCTCCTGCCTGCCCACTGGCTCACAGCAGCCCAAGGTCGCCCCCCTCCACCACAGCCTAGAGGTAGAGGGGATGGACTGGGGGAAAGATCAGGGCAGGGGGGCCATAGGGTCAGGAGGAAGAGGAGCAAAGCCACGGGCCCCAGGAGAAGAGGAAGGAGGCTGAGGGAAGGAATGGACAGCCCAGAAATACGAGGTGAACATCTGATGGAATCTTCATTTACTCCCCGTCCCACATCTTGGGTATTAAGAAGAGATAGGAGTCAGTGACTGTGTAACATCTTCCTATGGTGACAGGTAGTAACTGCACTATTGGAGGTGAGGATTTAATAATATAGGTAAGGGTGGAACCACTGTGTGGTACACTTGAAACCAATATAAGACTGTATATCAACAATACTTATAAAAAGAGAGAGAGACAGGTTTGTGATCAGACAGAGGGTGAGTCACAGCTCGACCACTATCTCTGTGACCTAGTGAGTTGTCTCCCTTTGCCTCAGTTTTCTCAGGGAAATATTAAAGGGATAATACCAGTACCTGCCTGTGGGATTGTTGTGAGAATTCTTGGGGATTCCTGTAGAGTACTTGGCAGTGTCTGGGGCATCAGCATTTCCCTAGTCAATGACCCCTTACCCATACATTAGAAGGAGGCTAATCAGTTAAATGGCCCAGCAGCTTTTTCTCTGCAGGACAGGACGTCCCAACCCTTATTAGTCAATGACACACCTCGGGACATGGTAGAATATGGGGGGTAGGGGTCTCCACCCCCAATATGTGACCTGTCCCAGTCATCCATAATTGCACACACACCCAATATGTTTGCTCACATACACACACACTCATGCAATCACAAATACATACTCATAAGCCTTATGCTCCTTGCAGGCAGAGAGACTGTAACTCTTGCAATTTTTATTACACTTAGCACAGTGGACTGCAGGTGTTTCCATGCCTATCTCTTCCATCTTATTCTATCTTTGTGTTTCTACCACCTAGCAAAGGACTTGGCCTTAACGAAGAGTGTATGAATTTTTAATGAGCCCATTTGCCAGGTGCCTAGCAGTGTCTGTCTGGCATTGCCGGACTGAGTGAATATATAAATAAAGGTATATATAAACACCCAGCCCTGCCCTCCTTTCTTCTCCACGGTTACCACCCCCTTTGGCTTTCAGATGAAAAATTGGCACAGAACAGTCATGAAACTCAAAACCTCAGGACACACCTGAGCACTTAAAAATCAGGCACCTGGGCAGGTGAACTCTTCAGCCCAGCAGGGGTCACCTGGGTGTCAGGAGACTGGGGGACAGGCTGCTTTCTGTCCTGTCTGGTTCCCGCAGCTCTCCACCCTCAGCCTCGGCTGGCTCAGGGCTCAGATCGCTTTGCCACCACCCCACACTTTGTTTTCCCCAAAACGAACTCCTTCCACACTAGGACAGATGGGCAGGGCCCCACCTCAGCCAGCTCCCACCCCCCACTGCCACACCACCACCTGCGCGGCCTCGCCTCCCCATTAGAGTCCTCTCTCCAGGTGGGGGTGGGGGCTGCCTGCCCTTTCCTCTCCTCTTGCCCCAGGGAAGGGATGGGGATGATCACTACTGGCCTTTTTGGCATCTCAACCTCACAGCACTCCCTCCCACATACAGGCAGAAGGGACGGAAAGGAAGAGGGGTGGTCCACCCGCACCCTGGGTGAGGCTGGGGGCTTGGAGGGCCCCGTGGGCAGAGCCACCGCCAGTCCATCAGGTAGAGGGTTCCCTGTCTTGCCCAAGTGAGGCCTGCTGGGGACAGGAGGGCCGCCTCCTGCCCTTGGGTCTGAGGGTCTGCCTGCTCAGGGGGAACCTCTGGGCCCCCCTGAAGTGGCAGAGGGACGACTGACCTGTAGGGATTGAGAGTGCAGATGGTAACGGCGGGGAAGACGAGCTTGTCCGAGTTGAGATTGATGTTGAGGCTGACGGGGTAGCTGAAGTACTCTCCAAACAGCAGGCCAAACTGCCAGTACATCATGCCGAAGGTGCAGAGCCAGAGCACGGCCCAGAAGGCAGTCTTCATGCGGTTGTGCTGCGAGCACACCAGGCGGATGGCGCCATGGATGGTGGTGTTGTTGCAGAAGAACTGGAAGAGCTCTCGGTAGGAGCGGTGGAACTCAATCAGGGCCTCCTCCTCCTCTGTGGGCTGCCGGGGAGCCGAAGGTTCAGGGCCCGGCCCCTGCTCCTCGCGCTTGTCTCCCTTCATGAGCCCTTGGAGATTGTGTAGGGTGAGGGTCAGGGCTGGGCTCTGGGCGCCGTCCCCCATCATCACCTTAAACCCCAACTCACCTGAGCCCACTGCTCCCTCCCTCCACCTTCCCCAGAGCCAGCTGACCTCCGGAATTGGGGCCAGGACAGGAGCTGGACCGCTCTGCAGTGGCCTCTCTGTTCCCTGATAAAGGCCACGTTTTGGCCTCTGTCCTAGCACCTCCCTCTCTGTCCTCACAGTCAGCCTCCGCTGCGGGCCAGTCTATCTTCGGCCTTCTTCCTCCAGGACCTGTGTCTTAGCTGTGGGTCTCTCTCTGCCTGTTGCTTCTCTGTGGGTCTCTCCCCAGCTGTCTTCTTCCTTGCCTGCCTCCTTTCTGGTTGCCAGACTCTCTGATCCTGCCTCTCTTGCTCTTGTCTTTCCCCCTCTAAGTCGGGCTCTCTCCTGGGTCTCCCGCCCTCGCCTCAGGCTGTGCCCTGACTCCCTCGTCGTCCCAAGGACTGCAGGGTCGGGAGGCCTGGGCCGCCTCCCGCTCCCCACTCCCAGGTTGTGGCTGGACTGGGACTGGTTCCTTTCCAGCTGAATCTGGCAGCCCAACCTCCCCCTCACCTGACAGGTGCAGCGGCCTGGCCAGGGAGCCCGCCCGCCGGGCAGGGCGGGAAGCCACAGAAGCCTCATTAGCATCTCAATTAAAGGTGAGCAGGGCAGGGGGTGGGCCAGAGGCGGAGTCAGAGCGGAGTTTTCCAAAGGGAGGAGGGCTCCTGAGAGCCGGTGACTGGGGGGTGCTGGGGCCGCAGAAGGTAACCCAGGTCTGAAGAAGAGTTGGGGAGCTGACCAGCTAGGAGACAGGATGGCAGGGAGGGCCAGAGATCTCAGACAACTGGAAGGATCCTGAATGCAAAGCCAGGAGGGCAAGACACGGAGAAAGGACAGCCAGGATGAGTAAGACAAGGAGGGCAGGGAGGGTGGGAAATGGAAATGATGGAGGAGGACAGGAGGAAGGACTTGTGAGGGTGTGGAGCCGGTTAGGGGAGAGGCAGACAGGGGGGTGGGGAGTCAGCCCCAAAGGGACCCTCCCCTCCTGGCAGGGGTGGCAGGGAGGGAAGGGAGCCCCAAGTGGGCTTCCAGAAGCTAGGTCCCCTCCCTGAGGAATCCCCGAAAGGGCACTCACAGGTCAGCCTCACCCCAGGTCTGGGAGGGGAAGGAGAAGGGGTATCTGCAGGTCCCTCCCTGCCCACTGATGAGGGCACACCTCCTGGCCCGCCCGGCGCTGGCACTCACTGGAAGCCCTCTTCTGCCTCACCTCTCCCCCCGGCCCATCCTCTTCCCTCCTGTCTCTTCATCCCCACCCCGACCAGGCCAGCCTGGGAGGGGCCCAGGTGAAGGTGGGGGCTGGGCGGGGCCCTGGGACATTCTGTTCTTTTTTTACATCACTGGCTGCCAAGCCAAGAATGTGTAATGTCCGCTGTTGTAGTCACGGGGTTGCAGGAATGTGGGCACCAAGAGGCAGCACAGGGGCCAGGCTGAGCGCTTGGACACAGGCCTGGAGCCCAGGGAGCATCAGGGCGGGACGTGGGCAGTGCTGGGCGTCACAGAGGAGAAGGGTGGGCAAGGCTAGAGGCCACACCTGGAAGGAAAGGGAAGCTCACTGGCAGAGGCTGTGTTTTTCCCCAAAATCTCTGCCCCAAACTTAATCCAGCAGCAAAGTGCCAAGCAGTGAGCAAGCAGAGAGGGAAGGGTCAGAGAACCAGGACCAAAGAGAGGGCCCAGGGAGGCCCAGGCGCTGCATGTGACTGTGGAGATCTGCCACCGTGGACCCTGCCGGAGGTGCCCAGAGTGTGTGCCCGGTTTCTCCCGCTTCCTGGGCGGAGCCGGCCTTGGACAGGCAGACAGGAGCCCAGCTTGAGTGGACAGGTGGGGGAAGACAGGCCTGTAATATGATAAGATAAGGATTCTAGTGGCAGAGATAAGAACTGTGTGCTGAGGGAGCCAGGGGCATGGGGGGAGAGGCACTCACTGTGTAGAGACTTAGGAAGACTTCCTGGAGAAGGTGTCATCTCAGCTGAGTGTTGAGGAATGACAGGAGTTTACTAGGCAAAGAAAAGGGGAGCAAGGTACTCCAGGGTCAGGGCACAACCCAGCCCTATGGCTTCCTCTCTGCTGGTCTCCTGTGGCCTCTCAGAGTAAGAGCTGCTGTCAACCAGGATTCCAAAGCCTGGTCCTTTGCTTCCCTTGACACCTGATGGGGACACCCTGCTAAGGAAGGGGAAAGGCTGACTTTTTCTCCATTTTCCAGATGAAGAAACTGATCCTCCACAAAGATAAGCCAGTTTTCTGAGGCCTGCTGGGACCAGGAGATAAGCCAGTTTTCTGAGGACACCAAACAAAATAGCAGCCAAGTGAGAAACAGATTCAGAATTCCTCTCCTCTGGGGTTGTCTCCACTGGGCTTTTGCCATTTACTTCCCAAGACAGACCAGCCACAGACTCATGGAGAATCGGGGCTCTCCCGCACCTGGTTTTGAAAGCCAGAAAGGTTCACACATCACAGAGTCCATGGATTCATCAGAAATCTGGGTCCTGGATTATCTCCCTGGCTCTGTGATCTCTACACTGTCCCACCTTCCTACAGAACCCAGGCACCCCTAGAAGAGAAACTCCATTCACCTTTGAACCAGGTATTTAAATAAAGGACGATCCTATATAATGGAGTACGCAGCACCTTGCCTACTTTATCTCAAAGGTTCTGAGAAGTACCTCCCTGCCTTTTCTATTTGCTAGCTGGTGCCTGAAATGCAACCACTGGCTTAGGGCAGCACACCAAATAGTTTTCATCTCAAGGGCTCTGCGAGAAGAACTGCAAGGCCTGATCTGAGCTGACCAGACTGTGTGGTGTCCCTGTAGCTGCCTGCCAGACTATGCGCTTAGAAACAGCAGCATTCTCGATCTGGAATGGGCTGGAGCAAGCTTGTTGTTGTGAGAAAAATAGAAATCTGAGACCTATGCATTTGTGATAGCACCAAATATTAATGTAACATAAATACTAAATATTATCTTTTAAAGTGCAGGTATAATACCCAAATACATTTTTGTTGTGATATAATTTTTCAACAATACAGAAGTATAAGGAACAATAAAAGCCTCCCTTTGTCCCATTCCTTACCCACTCCTTACCCAAGGGGAACCACTGTAATCTGTGCATCCATCTATATCTTTTTGTGCATTCTTATAGATTTACATGTATTTTTTTTTAATGTGTAGTTTTTCCATGAGTGGAACTATGTTACAGGTATTCTGTAACTTCCATTTCTGCTTTTAAACTGTGTGACTTTGCAAAAACCACTTTGCCTCTCTGGATCTCAGTGCTCTTATCTGAAAATTGAAATAGTGGGGCAGGGGGAATAAGCCCAGATGGTCGCAAAGTCCCCTTCCAGCTGACTCCACATCCAGCTCCTTGCTTAACGCACAAGGGAACCAAGGCCCAGAGAACAAAGTGACTTGTCCACAGTCACCCAAAATTTAGGGATGGGGCCCGATGGATCACTGAGCTTCCCTTTTCCCAGTACTGCTCCCCTGACTTCCAGAGAGGTGGAGTCTTGCTCTGTGGGGGACCAGACACCATGGGGATCCTTGTCTTGGAAGCTCCCCCAACCCTTCCCAGAGCCCCAGCTCTTCCTTCCCTCCCAGGGCCGCCAACCCCCACCAGCACCAGCTATTCCCTAACCATTGGTGTGGCCATAAAGTGTGCAAAGGCTACTGGGAGAGAAGTAAAATAGAGGTTCTACAGCTGGATGAAGGTCATGAGTCCAAAGGGTCTTTCCATCTCTTGCTCTCTGAAGAACAGGACATGACAGAAGTGATCACTTTCTCCTCCACACTCCCAAGAGAGCCTTGTCCAGAGCCCTTTCCCAGCACTGTGTACTGTTATGCTGCTGTGTGCATGTGCATGTGTATATTGGCATGTTTACCTATGCGCGGGTCATATTGTGAGTTCTCTGACAGGCACTGGGCTTATCTGTCTTGGGGGCCCCACTGTCTAGTGGTAACTCTTTGTTGGCCCACTCTGCAGAAGACAGCAGAATTAGCATCTTGGGCAAGACCCAAGGTTTATTTTTGACAGAGAGTGGTATGCTATGAGCAAGCATCCCCAAAATATCAAACATCCTAATTTCATCTGATAACCAACTAATTTGTCATCTATTCATTTATCTAAATTATCCTCCACTTTTTCCGTTTCAGTCTCTATCCTTTCTGGGGTAAAAATGAGTAACTCAATTAAATATAACTCTTATTTCTTAGTGCTTAGAGCTAATTAGCTTTTCCACAATGGGCTGCCCAAGGTGAAAACAGTAAACCCTTTTATCTGTGTTTATATGCTGTGAACTTCTCCTTAACCTAAATTCATGTACCAGACAATCTCCTGCCACTCCTGGTCCAGTCACCTGGCAGGATGCTTAGACATTCACCATTAGCAGCTTATTCCTTCAGGTTGAGGCAGGATTTCTCAGCCTTGGCACTACTGACATTTGGGATAGTTTTTTGTTGTGGGGCATCCTGTGCAGCAGACAGGCCAATATCCACTCGACGCCTCCTGCAACATGGCGATCAGAAACTCCTCCAAATATGGCCAGTGTCTTCTGGGGGCCAAAATCACCCCAGTTGAGAACAACTGGGCTAGAGGACCATCCCTAGTGAAAATGCACTCTGGAGAAAGATGACCCTCATCAGTTACACATTTCTCAGTATTTACCAGACTCTTTCCAAGGGCACCAGTTGGCTAAGAACAGAGAGAGGGGAAGAGGAAGGAAAGGGAGTATTTAGAGGAATCCACACCCACCAACTCCCTTTTGGATTCTTCATGGGCCTCTGAGAAGAAGGATCTCTGAGCAATCCCCTCTGCTGAAGACCTGGGGGAAGAGCCCCACCCCACAAATCCTGAGAGTCCATGGTGTGCTCACTCTGGGTCTGGTGTTCCTAATGCAAATCATCAAAACTTCAAGGAAGCTGTTGAAGAACGTGAAAGGAGCAGAGACAATGGCATGCCTTCAAGGAATCCAGAATTCCTCACCCAGGGAGTCTCCCTTCGTCCTCCTGGAGGAGGCTGGGAAGGCACAAGAACCATTTACCGACAAGGTTTGTCAATCATGCTCCAGCTAGGAAAGAGGAAACACTCCAAGTCTTTCAAATGGAAGAAAACAGAGGGAATTGGTACATGGGTAGTGGATGAACTGAGAAGCCAACAGGAAGCAAGGTAACCCAGAAACAGCAAAGCTGGAAGCAGCTACGACTCTAGGGCTGGACAGACAGCAAGGTAATGTAGTATAGACTTGCAGAGCTATTTGGCAAGATCTAAATAGTGGGGGCTCCCTGGTAAGAGATGGGATTATGAAGGAGGAAAGGATGAAACACAACCAACCACAGGCTGTCTGAAAGCAAAAAGACTGGGGAGAAAGCCTGAATTCTTCCCTCCGCCCACCCACCTGTCTTCCTATTGGCTGAACCTACCCAGAAGACAGAGGCATCTGGGACATGTAGTTCCCAGTAGTGGTACGTACCAGAGCAGGGGAAGGTGGAGGGCAGTTCTGCAGGTAAACCAACAACAACTGACTGGCACAAAAAAAAGAGTCCCAGAGAGGTGAAGTGATGGGGCAAGATTAAAGTACAGGCTTTAGGGCTCTTTCCTTAGGTCCCAGAGAGTCCTTGAAGGCCAAAGTGACATTAGAAGCAACAGAAAGAAGGATGTAGTTCAGCCAGCTGGGGGTAAAAAGCATTGGAGATAGTGCTCACCTGTAAAGCAGGGACCTTCTGCTGTGCAGGAAACCTTCTGGGGACATTCACAGGAACAAACGAAAGTGGAAATTCATCTGTACATGTAAAGTTAGTGTGCTATGCACTTCATTGTTTATATATTTTAGTTAAAAGAAAAAGAACCCTGTCTTTTAGAGTAAAATCCTGCAATGTTTTCAAATGACATATGTCTGGGATTTGCTTCAAAATAATTTAGGGGAGAGTAGAAAAGTTGGGGAGGATTGTATGGAAGAATGAAGACTGGCCCTGAGTTGAAGCTGGGAGTTCACAAGACTATTTCGTCCCCTTTTGTGTTTGTATATATTTTGTGTGAATTTCCATAATAAAAAGAAAAGGGAGAACAAAAAATTTGAGGCCACTCAACACACATACCCTTATGCATTTCAGAGCTCAGCAGTGCCAATCTCAGCCCCAGTTGCCTTGACTCGGAGAGAGCCACAGCCTGAGCAGGGCGCGCTGTTCTGTCTCTTCCCTTTCTGGGCAGCGGTGGACCACCTGGATGAACATTTACAAGCAGAGTGCAGGTCGGATGCCTGTTCCAGGAGAGGAGAGTGGAATGTCTAGAGCTCAGGTGGACCCCTGCCCCTTTGTGAGCCCTCCTCCCCAGGCGCATGCTGCACCAGGACTTCTCTGCTCCTCCTCCCAGAGCCTGCCAGCCTGTCAGACCAACGAGGGAAAAGAGGAGCACTGAACATGGCCTTCCAGGGGCAGGAGCAGAGCAGTGCCCAGGGGACCTCTCACAAGAGAGTAAGCCAGCCTCTCATGCCAGAGGAGGCAGCCCTAAGTCCCAGGGAGGCAGTGTGTTTGCTGGAATGATCTGGGACCTGGAAGTCAGGAGCCTGGGGCCCTAGGCTGGTTCTGCCATAGACTGGCTGTGGGATGTGGGTAAGGCATCATTCATTTATTCTATAAATATGTACTGGACACGCGGTGTGTGCCAGACTCTGTGCCAAGTACTGGGAACCCAGACGTGGCCATTGCAGAGCTCATAGGCTGGTGGGGCAGGAGACCCTGTGGGTCACTGAGAGCTGTCTGCATGGGGGCTGCACAGCCTGGGATGGGGGTGCTTCCCAGTGCCTGAGCAAACCTCAAGGACAGGTGGAGGTCAGCCAGGATCACAGAAGCCTGGAGACCAGAGGGCCTCGCTGAAGTGGGGAGGGGGCAGACAACTGCAGGGAGTCACGGGGTTGTTCGTGGTTGCAGGGAAAGGATGGGAAGAAAGGGGCAGGGACCACACGAGGCTCCCCTGGAATCCTGGTCTCCTGTGCGCATCAGCCGCACCTCAGTCTTCTCATCCTCGAGGCGAGGGGGATGCATCGGCTCAGCTCTGGCACAGTGGGCCCTACTCATCTGGAACTCGGTCTTCATCCTCCCGTGCTTTAGGGACCAGGAGCAGGGGCCCACTGCACCTTCTGTGGGGTCTTGTAGGTGACCTGTGCCCACTAATGTGTGGACAGAGTTGCATCAAGGGAGGGAGGGCTGGCCTGCTACTCTTTCGTAGCTTATCTTAAAAAGTCACACTTTTTGTGTGTTTGGGGGGGGGACTTGGTGAAGGGGGGAGTCTAGTAAACATAATGTTCCTCATGTAATTGTAGATTAATGATACCAAAAAAAAAAAAAAAGTCACACTCTAGGGCCGGAATCCAGGAGTCCAGAGAGTCTGCCAACTGGAACTGTGGTTCCCACACGCTGCCTCTGGCTGGCTGTCCCCAGCCTCTGTGGGTCTCTGCACTCTCCGTGCTTGTCAGTCCCAGGCCCCTCGGTTTTTCAGATCTGGCTCCTGGCTGAACAATGCTCTGTCTGAACTCTGTTTGTTCCTGGTCACCTCGGCCCAGACGGGCAGTTGGGGGCCTATCTGAGGATTGTGCTCTCTCTTTCCCACCAGCCGGGCCTGGCCGGCCCTGCAGTCCTCCTCTCCCAGTCAGCCTCTCAAAGAAGGGAGGAGGCCTGGTTCCGGCCCCGCTGCCCTCACGTGCTTTCCCGGCCACCCCCTCCCGCCCTGCGTCGGGCAGCCAAGCCTGTTCCTCTTCCCGATTGCGACAGCTGCCTCAGCTCCCAGCGCTCCCTGTCCCCGCCCCGTGGCTGGCTCGCTCCACTCCCACTTCCTGAGCCCGGCTCTGGAGCCCTGGAGGCCAGGCCAGGCCCGAGGCTCCAGCCCCCCAGGGCGCATCAGCCAGTCCCGTCCCAGCCCCTGGGCCCGGGAGGCTGCTGCCACCACGGCAGGACGTCCAGGCCTCCCACCCTCCTCGCAGGCCTCCACCCCTCTGGTCGACGGGCTGCCTGGTCGCCATGCGCCTGCCGAGGGCTGCCTCCTCCTGCGGCCTGGCCTGGGGGCCACTCATACTGGGCCTCTGCGGGCTCCTGGCAGCCTCCCAGCCCCGACTGGTGAGGGAGGGGCCATGTAGGTGGGTGGGGCAGGCTTGGGGAGGGAAGATGGGTCTGGGCAGTCCTCTGGCTAGTCCCTCTGCCCTCCCCAGCATAATTCTACCCCCACCTCCATCTCCTCTGGAAGGTGCCTCCCTATCGCACGGATAACCAAACCTGCCGGGACCGGGAAGAAGAGTACTACGAGCCCAAGCATCAGGCCTGCTGCTCCCGCTGCCCCCCAGGTGAGAGGCAATGGCCGCAGAAGGCCTGGGACAGGGATGTGGGCTACAGGGCCCCCGGTCCACCTCACTGCCTCAGAGACAAGTTGGACACCATCTCCCCGGAAAATCAGATGTCAGAGACAGAGACACTGGCCATCCTTTGTGTGTGGGCCCCAAGTGGGGCAGGCCCAGGTCACGCAGCAAGAGCAGCGGTGAGGGCGGAAGCTCAGTCCCTGGACACTCCTGCCCCCCCCACTTTCTAGGCATGCACGTCTCATCCGAATGTAGCCGCAGCCAAGACACAGTTTGTGCCATGTGCCCTGAAAATTCCTACAACGAGCACTGGAACCATCTCTCCATCTGCCAGCTGTGCCGCCCCTGTGACCAGAGTGAGTGGTGATGTGCCCGGGGAGGGCTGGGACCTCCCAGAGCGCGGCTCCTCTGCTGAGCACTCCTGCCCCCCCATCAGTGCTGGGCTTCGAGGAGACTGCGCCTTGCACTAGCAAACAGAAAACCCAGTGCCGCTGCCAGCCAGGAATGTTCTGTGTCCTTTGGGACCCTGAGTGTGTACACTGCGAGCCACTCTCTAACTGCCCACCTGGCACAGAAGCCGAGCTCAAAGGTCAGAGGTCACCAAGAGCAGAGGGTAAGGGGGAGGCTGGGTGCTGCTGGTCTTGAATGGGGGCAGGGAGCATGGTACTGTGTCCTTGGGGAGCCCTCAGGTTCTGTTCTCCCTCCTATGAAAGGCTCACAGAAGGGACTGCTGAGGAATAGACCAGGGACTGGAATCAGGGGGTGCAGGGGCTCAGTAGGGGGAGCTCGGCAAGGGGGGCAGCCAGGAAGCGTGGGAGCCACAGAATGAGGCCGGTGGGCAGGAAGGGGGCCACCCAGTGGGTGTCAAGGAAATTTCCAGCTGGGTAAGAGCATCCCTTTGCCCACTCACCCTGGCCGGCCTTGCCTTTTTCCTGCCAGATGGAGCTGGGGAGGCTAACAGCAACTGTGTTCCCTGTAAAGCAGGGCACTTCCAGAACACCTCCTCCCCCAATGCCCACTGCCAGCCTCATACCCGGTGAGTGTGCCCCTACCACGTTGCTCCCGCCCTCCAAAGCCCCAGTTGTTGACAAATCACCCCCAGCACCATGCTCAGCTCTATGGGCTTGCCTCGCCACTTCCAGCCACATGCCTACCTGAGTGCAGCCTCTCTTTCCCCCACAGGTGTGAGGACCAGGGCCTGGTGGAAGCAGCTCCAGGAACTGCCCAGATGGACACCAGCTGCAGAAATCCACCAGAGCCCCCCGAGATGCCAGGTGAGGGGTCAGGGCTGAGGGGCTTGGGGAGGGAGGGTCTGGGAAAATGCC
Organism: Manis javanica; assembly: GCF_040802235.1. Taxonomy (NCBI): domain Eukaryota; kingdom Metazoa; phylum Chordata; class Mammalia; order Pholidota; family Manidae; genus Manis; species Manis javanica. The sequence goes on along the minus strand of NC_133170.1, from coordinate 26,045,176 downwards.
TTAACTCCTCCCATCCAAAAAATAGGGAAAAGATGACTGCTTCCCTCTCAGAACTGGGGCAAGAAGAAATGCTCCTAAAAGAGAAATATGAGTAACCCTAGACCAGTTTACACACATACACACACACTTCTAAAGTTATGCATTATACAGGACCCCAGGGAACACCCCCTCACTGACAGGTAACTGTAGCTGATATCACTGTCATCATTTTGGACACGCTACCATCATGTAATCCATTTGCTAGACTGAACCCCTCTTTATTAGATAATACACTTTCATTGTTCGATGATTCCACATTCGACTCTTTCTTGTTTTTTTTCTGTGGAGTTATTCTTCCTAGCCTAATAGACAATTACTGGATATTTCTAATGACTGCAATCATTATCCATGGGGAGAGAGTTTATTAACTTTTTTAAATGACCAAATATTTATATAATAGCTTCCATTTATTGAGAAGCAGTGTGCCAGGCACTCTGCGAACACTTGACATTCACCAACGCGTTTAGTCCTCTTGATGACCCTGTAGAGCAGTTCTCTCATCCTCACTGATGAGGGACACGAAACTGATGCTCAGAGAGGTTATGTGGCTTGCCCAAGATCACCCGCGTGGCAGCTGGTGTTATGAGGACCTGTCCTCAGGTCTTTCTTACTCCAAAGCTGGTGCCATGAGGCATGCACACTGCACAAAATGAGAAAATTTAGATAAAACTAAAATTCATCCACAGGACACTCACCTGGCATATCTGCTCTTAAATTTTGAATAGGTTCTGCCAGATGTGTTTCTGTGTATGTCTGTATGTATCTTTTCTTTTTCTAAAAGTAAAGTCATTTGAATATTTTATAACCTGATTCTTCTTTCAACTATGTCATACATTTTTTTCCATATCCTTTTATTACTTTTAAACTATATATCAAATACAGTTGGCATTTTAGAGCTGGAATCTGAGTGAGTATGTGAGCAACCCCCTCATTTGAAATTACTTAAAAACTCATACCACTGGGCTGGAACCCAGGAATCCAAGACTCCAGATCCAGTTTTTTCCCAGGTCTCCCATTCTGCCCTTCCTTAAGCCACAGATTTAGGTGGGCCAGAAAAGGCAAACTCCAGTATGCAAATGTTCAAGCTTTACTGCCTGTCCTCAAGCACATGTGATGGGCACTGTAGGCTCCGTGCTAGCAATGGCCACGCTCAGGCCCGTGAAAGGACGTATCATCCTGAGACGCCGAATTCCCAGCCTCCCTTTTTGTTCCCCTCCTGGAACCGGCAGCCCCTTCTTTCCCAGGCAGCCACAGGCAGAGTGGCTCCCCTCCTCCCCCAGCCCTGCAGACACCCCCACAAAGAGGGGCAATCTCTGCTCCTACAGTGGCCTCTGGTAAGACAGTCAAGTCCGCAGAAATGTGGCTCCACCCCGTGGCCTGAGTCTGCGCACAACCCGAAGTCCCACCCTCCCTGATCTGCCGCCCCCCTGCCACCTTCAGCCCTTGAAAACCAACTGCACAGACTCCCGTCCTCCCCACCCAAGATTGTCTCCGTCTTGGTCGTAGGTGGGTGGCCTCTTGCACCCCCCCAAACAACTCCATCCACCACACAGTTTCTCTTGGCTGTCAGGAGGCTCTCCCCAAGACTGGCCTAGTTCCTCTTCTCTGTAACCCAAGGGAAGCTTCTCTGATTTGGCCTTTAGGACCTGCAGGAGGGCTGCAGGAAAAGCAGCTCCCTCTTTTCTGTCTGGGTTGCCCAGAGAAGTGGAAAGCTGTTCCGTAACTCCCTTGCCCTCTGCCCTTCTCATCACCCGTGCTGTCTGCTGTCCAGCAGGAACCATGCTGGTGCTGGCCGTCCTGCTGCCTCTGGTCTCCTTCCTGTTCCTCACCACTGTGCTCGCCTGCACCTGGAAGAGCCACCCCTCTCTCTGCAGAAAGCTGGGTAGGAAGTAGCGTGATGCAGGCAGGGGTGCAGGCCCTGGATGGGTGGGGTGGGGATATTCAACTTGCCCAGTGCTGACCCTCAAGACTCCCAATGCCTGCCCCCAGCATAGACCTCACCTCCACCTGGGCCCCCACCCTGAGGCTGAAGAGAGGATAATGAAAACCTGTTCCTCTGGGACCCCAGGGTGGGCAGCAACACGCCATGGTGGGTGCAGAGGGTGGAAGCCTGCCAGCAGCCCTACATGCCTTCCATTTTGCGTTGCAGGATCCTTGCTCAAGAGGCGTCCAGAGGTAATGGGGAAGGCTGGGAAGGAGGCAAGGAGGGGCACGGGAGATAGGTGCACAAGGTGGGGCAGGCAGGCATCAACATCCATTTGCTCAGTCATTCGGCTAAGAATTTGAGATTGTCATGTGCCAGGCACTTGGCTAGAGCAGTGAACAACGTAAAGTATCTACCCTCCTGGAGTTACAGGCCAGTGGAGCAAGAAAAAGTTTAAACAAATATGTATCGGGTAATGAACATTTCTAAATAAAGCAGTTTTATAGTTGTATTTAGATAATTTCTAAATAAAGTAGGGGGACAGGGAGTGACAGTGGCCAAGGATATCAGAGTGGACAGAGAAGGCCTCTCTGATGAGCTGATCTATGAGCAGAGAGCTGAAGCAATGAGGGAGTGAGCCATTGGGACACCCGGGGGCACGTGCTTCAGGGGGCATCAAGGGCTGAGGCCTCCACGCAGGAGCGTCAAAGAGGAGGAGAGCCGGCGGAGCACAGGGTCCATGTGGGAATTAGGGAAGGTGTGTCTGAGGGCTACGTCACTGGTTGGTTCTCTGCCTCTGTCTTGCAGGGAGAGGAATCAAATATGGATCATGGCAGCTGGGAGCCCCCAAGGGTGAACCCACATTTCCCTGACCTGGTCGAGCCGCTTCTGCCCTTCTCTGGGGACATGCCCCCCGCCTTGGCTGGGCTCCCCACGACCCCAGTTTTGGAGGACGAGGTGCTACAGCAGCAGAGTCCTCTGAGCCAGGCCAGAGAGCTGGAGGCAGAGCTCCCAGAGCAAAATCAGGTGGCCCATGGTAAGCTTGGGGCAGGTGGCAGGGAGGGGAGTGGGTGGGGAAGGGCGGGTAGGGAGAGAGGGTGTGGGCCAGATACAAATGAAAAGACTGACATGGGGGCTGGGTAAAGACTCCCACAGCCAGCCAGAGTCCCAGCCAGAGAAGAGAGGAAGACTGGAAAACCCAGACACAGAAATGATGCAGAACTCAAGACACTAACAGCAAAGGGGAGCAGGGGCAGAGGAAAGGGGAGAAGGCAGAGGGACAAGGGCATTCGGGAAGCAGGGGTCTGATGCTAGCCACCCAGGCCTGTGTTCCTCAACAGTGTCCTCCCCCCCACCTTGGCCCCACTCACACTGCCTCTCTTCCCACAGGTACCAACGGTATTCATGTCACCGGCGGGTCTGTGACTGTCACTGGCAATATCTACATCTACAATGGGCCAGTGCTGGGGGGGTCCCAGGGCCCTGGAGACCCCCCTGCTGCCCCCGAGCCTCCATACCCTGTCCCTGAAGTGGGTGCCCCTGGCCCTCCCGGGCTCTCTACACCCTACCAGGAAGATGGCAAAGCTTGGCACCTGGCTGAGACAGAGACACTGGGGTGCCATGCCCTCTAACAGGGCCAAAGACCCTCTGTATCACCCATGCCTGATGGTGTCTGGGAAAAGCCAGGAGAGGGGAGGCGCAACATCCTCTTCTCCCTGAGGCTGCCCTACCCCCCACAGGATTGACAACGGGCCTGGGTAGGGCTCCTGAGAGGTACCCCAGGGGCCAGGCCTCAGACAGGTCTCCAAGAGCAGGGCCGGGCACTGGCTGGGCACAGTGTGCACCAGGGACTCTTACCATCACCTGAGCATGCCTGGGACTTCACTGCAGAGCCCCTGTGCACTGGGGCTGCAACAGCTCAGCGTCGGGCATGGACAGGGCATACCGAGCACATGCCACCCCCCGTGGCACTCCGCACCCTCGGCACAACACAGAGGGGTGCCAGCCACGTGGTCACTTGCTGGACAATGCTGGGACCTCTAATGGATTTGCACGGTGCTTGTGCCAAACTTCAGAGGGCCTGGGAGGGCCCACACTTCACGTGGCCTGAGGTGGACCCGATACCATGCAGGTGGAGCTACATGGAGGACCACCCTGCCCCTTCCCTCCCAGAGAGGACAGTGAGTCACTAAAAGCCAGGGAGAGGGGAGTTACTAGTAAAAGGGGGAGTTGTGGAGGGGGAAGAAAGTGGCAAGTATATTTATAAATTGTAGCCACATGCAAATAAAGAAGAGATTGAGCCTTAGATCATTTATTTCCTCGGGATTTAAATAGAAACATTATTCCACTTGAGCACTATCAAAGGCAAAGGTCAAAACACTAAAATACAATCCCACCCAGTTCTGTGATGGACTGGCAAATGTAACTCAGTAATAAAGATTGCAGCCAGCGGTTGCTGACAAGGTGCCAGGCCGTGTTCTGAGCTCTTTACAGTATTAACTTAAGTGATCCTCATAATGTCTCATGAGATACTACTGTTACTATTCTCATTTAACAAATGAGGAAACTGAGGCACAGAGAGGGTAAGTCACTTGCCCAATTCAGCTGCAAATGGCAAAGCTAGATTTGCAGCCAGTTAGTCCGACTCTAGAGGCATCCTGGGTAAAAATTTACATACCACCTCTGTACAGAATTTCTTTAACCAGCTAAAATGGGCTGGTTTTCTCAAATAATCAGACCCCCTGCATGTCCCACGGATAGTAAGTCTCAGCCAATGCTCACGTGTTCTGCCACAGTGCACAGTGAAAAAGTGTTCTGCAAGGTTGGCTGAAGAGAAAGATAGGCACTTTGACATAAGATGAGAAAGGCCAATTCACCTTCTGCTGGTGTAGAGATCTAAGCCTCCTTCATGCACACATGATTCCTACATTTTATTTTGTTTTTTGGTCTTATTATACTTTTTCCCAAGAGAACTTTAAGTGTTCTCAAGCTCTCTTCTTAATAACTGTTTGATCCCCAGAATTGATCTACCTTGCTGCCTGGTAGAGACCATACCATCCTAGCTGGAAGGACTGTGAGGTGAGCTACCAGCTGCCTGCACCTTCCATAAAAGGCCACCCTCGGGGTCTGATGTGAAGAACTCTGTTGCTGGGGCTCATCAACATGGTGTGGCTCCAGGGAGGACACGCCAGGAGTCCTCTGGTCCAACTGAGGATGGGTTCCTTAAGGCTGACCATGGATGTATTAGGTCCAACTTTCTTTCTGAGAAATAAATAATGGTGAGCTTACAGAGAGTCAAATCCTCCTGCTTTTGCAGGATACATCCACGCAATGTGAATACATAATAATTGTTCCAGTGTGTTTAGATAGAAAAACAAAAACAAAATATATAATTTTTCAACAAAATAAAAGAAGGCAAAATTTTTTAAAGAAATGGTCCTAAGGCCAAGTCCTAAGTGACACTAGTCACATTTAGGATTTTATCTGCCTGTCTGAATCTGCTCGGGTTGCATAAGATAGTACTGCCAATTGGGTAGCCATCAACAGAAAATTATTCTCCCACATTTCTGGGAGCTAGAAGTCCAAGACCAAAGGGTCGGCAGGCTTGGTCCCCTCCCCTGGGCTGGCTGATGGCTGTCGTCTCCTGTGTCTTCACATGGGCTTCCCTCCGTGTGTGTCTGTGTCCTGATCCCCTTTTCTTATAAGGACACCAGTCACATTGGATTGGGGCCCATTCCAATGGCCTTACTTTAATTATCTCTTTAAAGACCCTGTCTCCAAATATAATCACATTCTGAGTTACTAGGGGACGTATGGCTTTTGGGGACACAGTTCAGTCTAAACCACAGCCCATGCTTGTTTTGTCATAGGCTCCCAGACACATTAACAAAGCTTATGCTTCATAGTGAACCGAGCACCTGTCTAGACTGAAAGCGGATAGGAAGTCCAAGAGGACAGCCTCTTAATTACTCTTGTCAAAAGAGGGAATTAGATACAATAGGGGTTAATAATGGGATAATTCAGTCTGAATCCAGCTAGTCTCTTAATGTATTGTTTTCGAGAACGCTACTCCTTTACCACATGGAGGAGAAAACCAATACAGAGCCCGATGTCACCCTGGATGCGGGGAGGCCAGCGAGGAGGCAGAGGCAGATGGGTGTAACTGGGTATTGGGTCATAGCAGGGGGAGATGTAGGGTATGTTCTCCTGGGGTAACTGAGAATTTCAAAAATGGAGTGGTTCACACTGACCTCTGTGATGGACTCTTTCTGCTACCTGTCTGACAGACTTCTGCGCCTTTCCTAGGACAGATCCCCATTTCTGTGCCAGGGCAGAGATTCCATGGTCTCAGGAGGGAAGACCTTCCCCCTCTCCCAAGAGCCAGTGAACCTATTCCCCTTTGCCAGGAATTGGTTTAGGTTGGGCACGGGAGCCATTTCTGGCCAATGACATGTCCAGGGAAATCTTCCTCCACGGGACAAAGAGCATCATTAGGAGAAAGCTTCTGGCTTTCCTTGTCCCTTCTTTCTCATTTGGGAAATGTGTGTGTGAGGACATGATGGCTGTGCTGTGGCAGGCATCTTGCTATCATGAGGAAACAGCCATGGAGATAAAAAGCCAATCCTTTGAGGATGGAGGTGCTAGAAGAAAAGGAAAAACCTGGTTCATGAGGTATCATCGAACAGCTGAACCAATACTCAATAAGTGCCTATTTTGGGCTTCTTCCCATGAAAGAAAAATAGGAACATGCTATAGCTTTCTGTTTGTTGATTCCACTTGGGTCCCTCTGTGTATTTTAATGTTTTTTTTAAGTATAGATCTTGAGTATTTCTTGTTAAGTTCATTACTAGGTGTTTTATCTTTGTAAGCATTATACCTACAGTAGTTTTTCAGTTGGTTCTCTTAGGTCCTCACCTATAAATAATGTGAAATTAATCTCTGCTGTCTAATTTTTATACTTCTAATATATTTTAACCTGTCTAAACACATTGGCCGTACCTCCAGGACAATGTTAAATGGGCTGCTGTCTTGATCTTGATTTTAATGGGAACACTTTTAGCATTTTCCTATTAAGCAGGAGTTAAAATAGACCTATTTATTTTATTATGCTAAGGAGATATCCATCTCTTACTATTTCATTGATTTAAATTAACGGATATTAAATTTTTTTAGGAAAACACATGTCTTTTAAGCATCTGCAGAGGCAATTACACTATTTTCTCCTTAAATCTATCACTCTGATGAACTACATAAATCAGTGTCTTCCTACTCAACTATTTTTACCTTCCTGGAATAAACCACACTTGATCTTGGTGTTTTCTTCTAATGTACCTCTGGCATTCTGTTTGATTATATCTTATTTCAGATTTTTGTAAGTGAGCTAGGCCTATAATATTGGTCTGTTTTATACTCCTCATAGCTGAAGGCATTTCTGATACAACAGTCCATCCTAAAGAAATTATACCTTAGAGCTAATTTAGCTTAATATCTAAGACTGCCAACCTCTCCTCTCCCCCATCATTGACACATCTTTTATCCACACTTAGCTCATAGTTCTATGTTAAGAGATCTTCTATGTATCTGTTCAGTTTTAGGAAGTCATCATGAAGAGAGTTACATATTTCAAGTAGTATACTTCTGAGATCCTGAGATTACAGAGTGACCTTCAAAACACCTGTTTGATAAAGTAGCTTGTTCAGACAGGATGATTTATGCAGCAGCCATTCCAGGGCACAGGACCCCAAGAGACAATCATTGCCAAACCTGAGGCTTAAAGACTACCTTTGGGACTGGTCTTATTTACAAAAGCTCTATCAGTATTATCCAACAGAACTTTCTGGAATGATAAAAAATTATTATCTGTGCCATCCAATATGGTAGCCACCAGCCACATGTGGCTTATGAACACTTGAAGTGTGATTAATGTAATGGAGGAATTGAAATATTAATTTAATTTAATACATAAATTAAATTAAATTTAATACATAATACATAGTGGCCACCATCCTGGACATCACAACTCTAAGTGGTCTATGGAGATACCTGATTCAAGGAACCTGTGGCTTCTAACAGCTGGGAAGGCAAGTGTGATGGTAGAGAGAACTCAGGCATTGAGGTTTCCATTTGGTCATTAAATCTCAGCTATGTACCTACTGAGTACCTACTATGTGCTAAGCATTGTTCTAATCATTGAAGACACAGTGACAAAGTTCTTGCTCTCCTGAGATGAGGCAGATAATGAAAATAAATAAGGACAATAAGTATTATGATGAAAACTGAAATAGGGAAGGTGATAGAAACTATACAACTACTTTAGGTTGAGAGGTCATGGAAGTCCTTTTTGAGCTAACATCTGAGCTGAATAACCAGAAGGAACCAGTCCCGGGAAGGCTAAAAGGAAAAAATGTTCCGGACAGAGGGACCAGCTAGTGCAAAGGCCCTAGGAGCTTGGGACATGAGAGGAATTAGGAGTCTGCAAGTCTAGGCTAGAGTCTGGGGTGGGGAGAGGGGAAGTGGCTTCAGATGGGGGCAGAAAGTCAGATCACATAGGGCTTTGTAAGCCAAGGTGAGGAGTTTGGTGTAGTGAAGCCACTGGAAGTTTCAAGCAAGGAAGAGACACAATCTCCTTTCACATTAAAAAAAAAAAAAGCAATCTGGCTGCTCTATGGAGAATAGATATTGATGGATTAGTATCTATAGTAAGCTGATGGATAATGAATAAGAATGGAAGCAGAGAGATCAGTAGATGGCTATTGCAATAGGGAAATGGAAAAAGGTAGCCGGTTTGAGGAACTACCTTGGAGATGGAGTCAACAGGGTTTGGTGACAGGCTTGGGTCCCAGCTCATATTCTCTGGCCTCTCACTACTCATTTGTTAAGCTAACCCATGCCTCACTTTCATAATAAGCATTTAGTAAATGAGTATTTACTATGTACTGGGCATCTGAAAATACAAGTCAGACCAGCTACCTAACTTCCGGAAGCTTGAAAAGTAATTACAGTGAGATAAATACTATAAAGGAGAAACAACGTGTAGTCAGAAGCCTGATCTAAGCTTGAAGATCAGAAAATGCTTCCCTCTGGTGATTTAAGATGCTTCCTGAAGAATAATCAAGATTAGCTAAGTGAAGCAGGTGGGGAAGGAGAGCGATCCTAGTGGATGGAATGGTACATGCAAACGCCTTGTGATGTGAAGAATAATTTGGCTGGAGCCTGGAAATAGATGGAGCTAGAGAAGTTGGCAGGAAGCAGATCATTCAGACTTGTAAACGACAATAAGGATTTTTTTACTTCACCCTAAAAGCAATAGGAAACCACTCGTTTTTTCTCCCCATTGTAGTTTTTATTCTTTTTTATTTCACATGTTAAGTCATAACATACATACAGTAAAGTAGGCAAAGTGGACTAATCTTAAGTGTACAACACCCAAAAAGCAAATAACTGGATTAAAAAATAGGTGGAGGATATGAACATATTCCATATCTTAGGTCCAAGTTGCCATCTCAAAAGACAGAGAACACTTTCAGCGCCCTAGAAGAAGATGTCATGACCTTCCCCAATCAGTAATCCTTACTGCTTGGGTCTCAGTTTATATTCTAGGAGATATATATGCTATCTGAGATATACGCTATCTCCCGGAAATATCTGCTATTTGACTTATGACTTTTCCCTACCGATTAGTTTGGCCTAAACTTGAACTACATATAAATGGAATCATGTCATACCAACCTTTCTGTATCTAGCTTCTTTTGATCGTATCTTTGAGATGTATCCTTGTTGCTAGTATCAGTAGTTTGGTTTCTTTTTATAATTTTGCTGTGTGTTATTCTACTGTATGAATATACCTACATTTATTTCTCCATTCTCCTGGTTCTTTCCAACTTAAGGGTTGTTTTAAGCTTTCAGCAATTACAAATAAAGTTACTACGTTCTTGTACATGTCTTTTTATAAATAAATGATCTCATTTCTCTTGAGTATATACCTAGAAGTGGAACTGTGAAATCATAACATAGAAATATGTATTGTTTTAGTAAATACTGCTAACATGTTTCTAAAATGATGGAAGTAATTTAATATCAATGTGTGAGAGACATATTACTTCACATATTCATTTTCTTGCCTTATTACACCAGTTAGGACCTCCAGTATTGAAACTGTGCCTTGCAGGGTAGCAGTCACAGACAATTCTTATTTTGCAGAAAATGACTAGAAGCTTCCAAGCCCCTATCAGTCTCATCCCAGAAACCCATTAGATCTGGGTGGAACCGGTTGAGCCATCCAAAGCATGTGCAGGCCCAAATCACTGTGCAGCTAATTACCTAATACATAAAACATGGTCATCAACAGGCATCAGAGGATGTGGAAATCACTGTGGGATGGAGAAACTTGAATAGGAACTCCCACAGTCAATCCCACTTCACCACACCTTAAAAACCTCTCTTGCTGATGGGCAAGGAGACATATAGGAATGAGCTTGCCTCCTGTCTCCTTGCTCAGTCACCTTGCAGTAAAGCTCTTTCCTTTCGCAAAAGCTGGTGTCCCATGCTTGGCTTATAGTGCTCACTGGGCAGCAGACACTTGTCTGTATGGTATAATACTGAATTGTAGTTCTGGCCACAGACTCCTTATAGCAAAATGATCATACCTGTCAGAGCATTATAGTTGGTGTTGCATTTATACAATAAATAGAGCAAAAGTACCAATAAGAATATGCTTAACATTTGAAGAAGCCAGTGTGGAGTAGGGACTGATGAAAAGAAACAACTAATATGTTCTATAAGTCTATTACATACATTTTATATTCTTATACTAATTTGATTACTCTCCCCTTCCCCTTGATCTATTGCTATTTGTACCTTACCATAAGCTTGTGCAGAACTATTTAGCATAAAAATCAGCTTTGGCAATCAGACAACACAAAGAAATAAAAGGCATCCAGATTGGTAAGGAAGAAGTTAAACTATCATTTCAGATGACATGATATTGTGCATAAAAAATCCTAAAGAATCCACCCCAAAACTACTAGAACTAATAGCTGAATTCAGCAAAGTTGCAATATACAAAATTAATACACAGAAATCTGTTGCATTCTTATATACTAATGATGAACTATCAGAAAGAGAAATCAGGAAAACAATTCCATTTGCAATTGCATCAGAAAAAATAAAATACCTAGACACTTCTCCAAAGAAGAAATTCAGATAGCCAACAGACACATGAAAAGATGCTCTATATTGCTAATCATCAGAGAAATGCAAACTAAAACCACAATGGGATATCACCTCACACCACTTAGGATGGCCACTATCCAAAAGACAAACAACAACAAATGTTGGCAAGGATGTGGAGAAAAGGGAACCCTCCTGCACTGCTAGTGGGAATGTAAAATAGTTCAACCGTTGTGGAAAGCAGTATGGAGGTTCCTCAAAAAACTATACCATTTGACCCAGGAATTCCATTCCTAGGAATTTACTCGAAGAATGCAGGAGCCGAGATTCGAAAAAACATATGCATCCCTATGTTTATCGCAGGACTATTTACAATAGCCAAGAAATGGAAACAACCTAAGTGTCCATCAGTAGATGAATGGATAAAGAAGATGTGGTACATATACACAATGGAATATTATTCAGCCATAAGAACAAAACAAATCCTACCATTTGCAACATGGATGGAGCTAGAGGGTATTATGCTCAGTGAAATAAGCCAGGCAGAGAAAGACAAATATCAAATGATTTCACTCATCTGTGGAGTGTAAGAACAAAGCAAAAACTGAAGGAACAAAACAGCAGCAGAATCACAGAACCCAAGAATGGACTAACAGTTACCAAAGGGAAAGGGACTGGGGAGGATGGGTGGGAAAGGAGGGATAAGGGGGAAAAAGGGGCATTATGATTAGCACACATAATGTAGTGGTGGGGGGGTACAAGAGAAAGGCAGTATATACAGAGAAGACAAGTAATGATTCTATAGCATCTTACTACGCTGATGGACAGTGACTGCAATGGGGTATGTGGGGGGGGACTTGATAATAGGGGGAGTCTAGTGACCATAATGTTATTCAAGTAATTGTACATTAATGATATCAAAATAAAAAATAAAAATAAATCAATAAAGAATAAAACACCTAGGAATACACCTAACCAGGGAGGTGAAAGACCTATACCATGAAAACTATAAGACACTCATGAAAGAAATTAAAGAAGATACCAATAAATGGAAATACATCCCATGCTCATGGATAGGAAGAATTAATACTGTGAAAATGGCTATCATGCCTAAAGCAATCTACAGATTCAATGAAATCCCTATCAAAATATCAACAGCATTCTTCAATGAACCAGAGTTCATTCTTCAATGAAACAGTTCTAAAATTAATATGGAACCACAGAAGACCCCGAATAGCCAAAGCAATCCTGAGAAGGAAGAATAAAGCTGGAGGGATTATGCTCCCCAACTTCAAGCTCTACCATAAAACCACAGTAATCAAAACAATTTGGTACTGGCACAAGAACAGACCCACAGATCAATGGAACAGAATAGAGAGCCCAGATATAAATCCAAGCAAATATGGTGAGTTAATATACAATAAAGGAGCCATGGACATACAATGGGGAAATGACTGCCTCTTCAACAAATGGTGTTGGCAAAAGTGGACAGCTACATGTAAAAGAATGAAACTGGATTACTGTCTAACTCCATACACAAAAGTAAACTCTAAATGGATAAAAGACCTGAATGTAAGTCATGAAACTATGAAACTCTTGGAAGAAAACACAGGCAAAAATCCCTTAATATAAACATGAGCAACTTTTTCCTGAACACATCTCCATGGGCAAGGGAAACAAAAGCAAAAATGAACACATGGGACTACATCAAACTAAAAAGCTTCTGTACAGCAAAGGACACCATCAGTAGAACAAAAAGGCATCCTATAGTATGGGAGAATATATTTGTAAATGACATATCCAACAAGGGGTTAACATCCAAAATGTAAAGAACTCACAAGCTCAACACCCAAAAAGCAAATAACCCAATTAAAAAATGGGCGGAGGATATGAACAGACAATTCTCCAAAGAAGAAATTCAGATGGCCAACAGGCACATGAAAAGATGCTCCACATCGCTAATTATCAGGGAAATGCAAATTAAAACCACAATGAGTTATCACTTCACACCAGTTAGGATGGCTAACACCCAAAAGACAAGGGACAACAAGTGCTGGCAAGGATGTGGAGAAAGGGGAACTCTCCTATACTGCTCGTACAAATGTAAATTAGTTCAACCATGTGGAAAGCAATATGGAGGTTCCTCAAAAAACTCAAAATAGAAATACCATTTGACCCAGGAATTCCACTCCTAGGAATTTACCCAAAGGGAACAAGATCTCAAATTCAAAAAGACATATGCACCCCTATGTTTATCGCAGCACTATTTACTTATAATAGCCAAGATATGGAAGTGTCCATCAATAGATGAATGGATAAAGAAGATGTGGTACATATACACAATGGAATATTATTCAGCCATAAGAAGGAAATAAATCCTACCATTTGCAGGAACATGGATGGAGCTAGAGGGTATTAGGCTCAGTGAAATAAGCCAGGCAGTGAAAGACAAGTACCAAATGATTTCCCTCATTTGTGGAGTATAACAATGAAGCAAAACTGAAAGAACAAAATAGCAGCAGACTAGCGGTTACCAAAGGGGAGGGGTATTATGATTGGTACACATGGTGTGGGGGAGTCACAGAGAAGACAATGTAGCACAGAGAAGACAAGTAGTGACTCGGTGGCATCTTACTATGCTGATGGACAGTGACTTCAATGGGGCGTGGGAGGGGATTTGATAACATGGGTGAATGTAGAACCACAATGTTTTTCATGTGAAACCTTCCTAAGAGTGTATATCAATGATACCTTAATAAAAAAAATTAAAATAAAAAAATAGTTTATAATAAAGTCCTGTCCCAGACTTCTGAAAAAACAAAACAAAAACAAATCAGCTGATGGCTAGCGAGATCCAGTTCTTCCTCAGGCCAGTCGATTTCCATAGGTATTACATCCTGAGGAAGCCTTAATACCATCTCCCAATACATTCGATCATCAATATCAGAATTATCATAATACTTATTTACATGAGGTAATTGAATCTTACCAACAGCACCAGGATCACTGTGGTATGACCACAGTACAATTCAGTTTCATTGCAAAACAAATCAGTGAGAATTACAGAGGTATCCACTTTGCCTTCCCAACAGAATCTGCCTTGGCCCATGTACCAGATATTATTGAGAACAGGTATCATTACAATTGACCATGACTCACTTATTTCTGGGTTCCAAGTTAATTGAAAACAAAGCCAATCACCCTACTTCATCTCACAGGCTTCTGTCAGACTGGTTTCCATTCCATAAGAGGTATTTGGACTAGTTCCTATCCCTACTAACTATTCTATAAGATATGTCTTATTTTGACCTATTCTGGGGTGAGCCCAGTGCCCCCAGAGACTTCCATAAGATCACAGGGCCGTGAGCTCTCTGTGGGTGTGTCTACTGAGCCTCAACAGCTAGGACCAAGGGCCATTGGCCCGTGGCCACATTAACCTCCATCTGTATTAAAATAGTCAAGATCCCTGTTGGTCAGGCTTCAGGCCCTTTCCTCACTCTGGGCTCTAGTATCATCCAGCACTTTGTTGAGCCTGCCTCACCCACTTTGCTGAAGCCTCATCTTTCCAGGCTGACTCCCAACATTTGCCTTTCTCCTAAAGAGAACTCCCTCTAATCGGCCTACTGGAGTTAATAAATGTTTTCCTCTGAATGTGCACTGCATTAAAAGCAAATTCCATTTGTCCCAGGATACCTATTGCCCCTAAGGCCCTTTGCTGTCGGTGGCCCAGTGTTGTTTAATCCACCTGCATGTTGTTGGCATTGCATACAAGTGGCCCAAGTGCAGTTAGAATACATGTTTTGTACCCAAAAATGCTGGGTCCCCAGACTGGGGTTAGATAAGTGGCAGTCAGACCAGGATGTAACGTGGTTTGAGATGCCACAAGGCCTCCCACGGGCTTTCTTGTCTCAGTGTGGAGCCATTGTCCAGGGGAACTCAATCCACCATTTGATGCCTCCACTTTAATACCATCAGGGCCCATTGTTTTCCCTATTTTGCTTAATAGCCTCCCATCCACAAAAACAAGGATAGGTTTTTGTGCACAGCACCCTATGGCATGGTAGGCATGCCACCATTATATTGTGTTGATTATAACCAGGGATCTTTCTTAGAATTTGATCATCAAGATTTATAGTTACAAAGATGTCAGTCTGCTGGGAGCTGTACGCCACGCTGTCTGAAGTCCCAGTAGGAAGCAGTTTTCAGAAATTCCTTCCCCAGTGACATCCTTTGTAATAGATACAGCCTGAAAAACAGGAGTTAAAAGATACTGGCACATTACTAGAGCTCCATTTAGTCATTAACAGTTGGTCTAGTTCACCACCATATCATATGAGCACAATGTCTTCCTGAGAAATGCCCACTCAGGTTTGCAGGCTGCCATTTGGACTTGTCAGTGTCAATCTAAATAAAGGAGGTAAACTGGGGCAAGGTGAAATTATGAGAAACTGCATTTATTCTGGAATAGCACAGGAATTGCAATTTAGGAAATGCATTCTATAGCAAGCCACAGGCAAGTCCATTGAAGGTTTAGGGGGGCTGTATTTATGGGCAAGGAGTGCAAAGGCAGGGAAGCCCAGCCAGAGTCAAAGCTGTTAAGTTCACTGGCCTGAGGATGGAAGAGCTTCTTGGGAGATGTTCATCACTGGCCAGAAGATAAGTCTCAGTCTTCTGTAAATCAGGCTTTTAATAGAAGACAGTCCCTCTCTTGTTAAGTTTCATTCTTCTGAGGGCACATGCGTGAGATTCTCCATTTCATAGCTTCTTGTACCGTTTTAGATTGAAATCCTTTCATATCAGGTTACAGAAGGAGCGGCTGTCCCAGCAAACACATAGCTTCGCCCTTTCCGGGCGTCTGGTGTAAGTCCGCTAAGACAGAGCATTAATCTCTAGTTCTGAGTCTCTCTCAAGGTAGCAATATTATATTGGATTCCCCTTATTGATTAACCCACTTACTCATGCCTTACCCTCAGCTCTGATTTCTCCTTCTCTCCACTTATTTTCACCCAGACTTTTCCACGTTTGGTCCACCCAGAGGTTCGGCCACAGTGCTGTTTCAGATTGCTGGCAGCAAGGCTAGTCTAGCAAGTGCCTCCCCATCAGTCCACGCCCACTTATATAGGGAAGTGGGACACAGGGACAGAACTAGGGGACTCTCTTGACCACGAGGCAACCCAGCAGCATTCCCTGTTAACCCCAACTTCGCCAGATGCGGTGAAGGCACTGTCCACCCTATCAGGCCCTTAGGAATTCTGGCTTAACGGCCTAAAGGTATAGTTATAGTTTCTTGTTTAGGAATCACCCCTGCTTCTGGCACAGTTGTATGCCTGGTCCTGGGATCACTGCATCCCATCACAGGAAAGTTGCAGTGATGTGGGAAAGGACTGTGGAGTGGCTCCAGCATCCTCCCCCACCCCTCTCCCCGACGTCCCCCAGGAAGCTGGAGGAATCTGTCTACTCCTCCTTAGCCCCCTTACACTGAGTGAGAGCAGACACCCAGGAAGGCGTGTAAGCTGCCCCTCATGCCTTTCTCTCCCCACATTTTAGGCAGCAAATATTTCTACTACATGTTCCAGTTCTCTCCTAGACCTCAATTACCCTAAGGATGATTCACAATGTGATTTGTTCATTCACTGTCATGCCACTTGGTCCACTGCTGGACACTATGGGCTGTAAAGTGTGTCCCTTGGTCTGAAGAAATGTAACTCAGCAACCCTAATTGATGCAGTATCCTCTGGATTGATCCTTTAATAACATTTTGAGCGTTTGCATTTACCACAGACACCAAGTAGGCAAAGCCTAGTCTACAGTAAGTGTCTGTTCCTATTGGGACACATTTATAGTCCCCTGGGACTACTGGCATTGGTCTAATGTAATCCATGTGCCAGCTATGTGCAGGGCCTTCCCCCGGGGAATCTTCTCCAGAGCCATCTGCAGTCTCTGTCTCTCTTGTCACAGACTAGTTCTTGTTGGCATTTCGTGCCTCACAGAGTGCAAGAGGACTATGTCTAGATTCAGCCCTCCTCTGCATACCCCATGTCCACTCATGTCATGGACACAGATGGCCACTTCCCAGATGGTTCCAATCACCTTCTGAATCCGGAAGGGGGTTCTTCTGATGGACATCAACATGTACTATTTTAATGCACCCTTTAAATTATCGGAGTGACTTCCACAGGGCCACAGCCCGTACAGGCATCCCCTTAATAGTCCAGCTTTCCACTGCCTGTGTACCTTCATCATACAGTCATCCTATTGGCTATGGCGGCTCATGAGTCTAAAAACCCAAACACAGGGCTTTTTGCCATTGTTCAATTCTTTCTACAGTGCTAGAAAACGGCCGCAATTCAGCCTACTGGGAGACAACCTTCCCTTCAGTCTTTCTGACAGTCTCAATGGGGTGGCTTTCCAAACAGGATACTGTCCATTCATCCTGGAACTACCATCAATTTGCATCCAAATTTTTACTTAATTCCATCAACCACTGCATCACATATCCTGCTGACCTCATCTTAGCCCCTTCTTAAGACTCACCAACAGGTTTTGGAATCACAGTGCATTGGGCTACTGGGTGAAGGAGTCTCAGAAAAGTCTCTGCCCCCACCCCACCCCCAGCCATTTTACCCACACATGGCTTTGGGTCCTCAGCTAGGGGTGGGACCAAGATGACCTTGGCCTCTGAGTCAGTCTTTACCTCGATTAAGCCGTCTAACCACTGCCCCACACGTTTCTCATTGTAATTTTTGCCTTCTCACTTTTTAAACTCTTACAAACTAGAATAAAGGAAAAATACTTATTTGGGGCTTTTTCATGTTGGGGAACCAAGAAGGCATCCCACTGGTTCATCCAACCTTCAGTGAGGTTGTATCAACACCTTTGTATCACTGTCAATGTCTGCCATCATCATTCAGTGCATTTCTCAATAACCATCTAAAAACTTCTACCCGGCAGGGACAGTCCCTTGATGCTCCCGTATGTCACTCCCCATTTTCTTGTCATTACTTTAATAGTCTTGGTATCGGTGAGAACCATACAGGGAAGCTGGGACAGCAAATCTGACAGGGCTTCTGGGAATTACTGTTCAGTTTTGCAGCAGTAAGTTTACATGAGGTGCCCATAAAAAGGGGCCCTTTTACCTAACCTGGGTAATGGGCATATTCACAGACAAACATCCTGGTCATCATAAAGCCACTCCCACATGGCTTGCATATGAAGCATATCAGCTGCTTCATCTGGGGTGTTCCACGTGGTGTTTACAGGGGGAATGGGGTGGTCCCTCTTCTCAGGGTAAACACATGTGAACGGTGACTTTTATCCAGCCCAGCAGGCTGGTTGCTCCCTCAGGAATGATCTCCAGGGCAGTGGTGGGCCATGTAGAGCCATCTGTGACTGTTCTGTAGTAAGCTGCAGTACTGCATCGGCCCAAACAGGCCCTCTACTGAGATAGCAATCTATAGGACAAGAGGATTCCTTCTCAGCACACCCCTTGGTTTCCAGTTTCCTGGTTTTGTCCTCCCCGAGTCTGACTACCTTCTTGTTAAGCGGAGGCCTTAGAGGTACTTCCTGTTGTCCTGGCATAATTTTTCCCTGTGCAGATGGCTTCAAGGCCAAAAGTCAGCCCCACTGCCTGTAGGCTTGGCCCAGCATGGAGAGCCATCGCAGCACTCCTTTCACTTTCACTTAAGCTATCACAGCTAACGAGAACCGAGGGGCTGTGTATTAAGCACCCTTATTACATTGCATTTCCTTACATGTCCAGTGAGCCAACCCCTCAGGAATGGAGTCTACCACCTTTCCTAAATTCCACATGTAACTGGTCACGTCACAGCTGCAGTTTCAGACCGTGAGGGACTAGGGAGCTACACAGGAATCAAAGGTTCCTCACCCACCAACTCCTCTCCGTTCATACTCTCTCATCCCAAGCTACATGTTCCCATGAGTCAAGGCTGTTTCAGCAAAGCCTACTTCTCTGTCACCAATTAATAGGACCTGTTTCTACTCACACCACTTCTGACACCAAACGTGTGCATTTTCCACACCAAGAAATTATCCAGTTCTCTGCGGATATCAGTTCATTGTGACCTATGGTTTAATTCAGTTTTGACACTACCTAGAGTCAGCAGGTTACCCACTTCTGTCCAACTTGGCTGCAAATCAGAGGTTCCCAAGATCCCCTCTTCAGGGTGTGATAATTTGCTGTAAGGGTTTATAGAACCCAGGGAAACACTTTACTTGCTATCACAGGATTATTATAAAGGATACAAATGAGCAGCCAGGTGAAGAGGTACATAAGACCAGGTCTGGAAGGGTCCAGAGCACCAGAGCTTCTGTCCCCACAGAGCTGGGGGTATACCACCCTCCTAGCTTGTGGATGCATTCACCAACTTGGAAGTTCTCTGATTCTTTTTGTTCAAGTTTAAGGATGTCATGTGGAGGCTTCATCATTGGAAGCATCTTCGATTATTAACTCAATCTCTAGCCCATCTCCTCTTCTTGAAGGATGGATGGGTTCCAAGAAGTTCCAAGCTTCTAACCGTGGCTTAGTCTTTCTGGTGACCAGTTCCATGCTGAAGGTATCCGGGACCCTACCAAGAGTGACCTCCTTAAAACAAAGGCACTCCTGTCACCCAGGAAGTTCCAGGGGTTCTAGGAACCCTGTGTCAGGAACCAGGGTCAAAGACTAAACATTAGAACAAAAGATGTTCCTATCAGCCCTATCATTCATCAGATTGCAAGGGTTTTAGTAGTTCTGTGTCAAGAACCTCAGGCAGAGAAAGTACACATTTCTTTTTATGTCACAGGAGAGGTGAGAGAGGGCATCCTTACCTCAGTCCTGATCTTCATTCAGTATCTCACCATTAGGCATCATGTTATCTGTAAGATATTCTTTACTGGGTTAAGCAAGTTGCCCTTTTCTGAATTGCTGAAAGTTTTTATCACAAATGAAGGTTGAATTTTGTCAGTTGCTTTTTCAGAATTTATTGAGATAATCATGTGGTTTTTCCTATTTGGTCTGTTAATATGATATATTACATTGATTGATTTTTAAATATGTAATCAACCTTGCATTCATGGGATAAATTTCATTTGGTCATGATATATCATCCTTTTTATGTGTTACTGGATTTGATTTGCTGATATTCCATTGATGAATTCTGCATCTATGTTCTTGAGGAATTTTGGTCTCTGTAGTTTCCTTTTCTTGTAATATCTCTGCCTGGTTTTGGTATTATGGCAATGCTAGTTCTATCAAATTATCTAGGAAGCATTCCTTTTTCTATTTTCAAGAGACTATGTAGAATTGGTGTTCTTTCTTAGGTGTTTGGTATAATTTATTGGTGATTTAATCTCAGCCTGAAGCTTGTTTATTGGAAGGTTTTTAATAACAAATTCAATTTCTTTCAGATACCTATTTCCCCATGAATTAGTTTTGGTAGTTTGTGTCTTTCAAGAAATCAATCTATTTCATCTAAGTTATGGAATTCATGGCCATAAGGCTGTTCTTGGTATTCCTTTATTATATCTGTGTGGTCAGTGCTGATGGCTCCTCTTTCTTTGCAGTTACTGGTCATTTTTGTCTTCTCTTTTTCTCTCCTCTCTTTTTCTCCCCCTTAGTCATCCTGGCTAGAGGTTAATCAAGTTTACCAGTCTTTCAAAGAACCATTTTTTTGTTTGTTTTTCTCTGTTGTTTTTTATTACACTGCTTTCTACCCTAATCTTTCCTTCTGTCGGCTTTTAATTTGCTCTTCTTTTTCTTATGGTGAAACTTAATTGATTTTAGGTTTTCTTTTCTAATATATGTGTTTAATGCTATAAATTTTCCTCAAAACACTGCTCTAGCTACATTCCACAAATTTTCAATATGGTATGTCTTCATTTTCATTTTTATTCAAAGACTTCCTCCTTGACCCATAAGAGATTTAGAAATGTGTGGTTTAGCTTCCAAATACCTGGGGACTTTCCAGATATTCTTTTGTGATTCCATTATGATCTGAGAAGATGCTTTGTATGATTATTTTATTTTATTTTATTTTTATTTTTTATTTTTTATTTTTTATTGATCAAATGGTTGTTAACAACAATAAAATTCTGTATAGGGTACTCAATGCACAATCATTTGATTATTTTATTTTAAATGTGTTGTGTTAAGGTTTGTTTTGTGGTCCAGGATATGTTCTAACTTGGTCAATGTTACATGTGCTTTTGAGAAAAATATACATTTTGCTGTTGTGGGGTAGAGTATTCTGTAAATGTCAATTAGGTCAAGTTGGTTGATAGACTACTCAGGTATCTATATCCTTACTGATTATCTGCCTACCTGTTCTATCAATTACTGAGAGAGGAGTGTTGAAGTTTCTGTTAAAATCATGAATTTTTGTATTTCTCCTTTGGGTCTATTAGTTTTTCCCCCTATTGTTAGGTTCATACACGTTTAAGATTATTATGTCTTCTTGAAGAAATGATCCCTTTATTAATATATTATGTCTCCCTTTATCCCTGATCTGTTTTTGTTCTGAAGTCTACTTTATCCGAAATTAATATAGCCACTGCAACTTTCTTTTGGTTAGTGTTTTCGTGGTTAATTTTTCTCCATTCTCTTATTTTTAATCTATTGAACACTTTATATTTAAAATGAATTTCTGGTAAATAGCATAAAGTTGGATATTGCTTTCTATTCTAATCCAACTATCTCTGTCTTTTAACTAGTATGTTTAAACTATTCACACTTAAAGTGATTATTGGTAAAGTTGGATTAAAATATGCCATCTTATTTGCTGTTTTCTACTTGTTCCACTTACCCTTTGTTTTTGTTTCTTTTTTCCTCTTTTTCTACATTCCCTGGGTTTAACTATGCACTTTTTATTATCCCATTTTATCTCCACTACTGACTATTTTTATCTTTTTTAAACCTTTTTAGTGGTTGTCCTAGGGTTTAAAATATATATTTTTAAATTATCAAGTCCACCTTCAAATAGTATTATACAGCTGATCCTTGAACAACGTGGGGTTGGAGTGCCAACTCCCTTTGCAGCTGACTTTCCTATATTTGTTAATTTGTAAACTTTTAATTTGCCCTTCACTTGTGAGCTCTTTTTCCTGGACATAGATACAAATGTAAATATTTCTATGATGGAAGATGAACATTCCTTTCCTTCTGCCAGCCCTTTAGTGCGGGGGTTTCCACTCATCTAATCGGGAGGCAAGCTAGGTTTGAAGTCTGCTTTTGCTATGGTTACTGGCAGCTTCCTGGGGGCTTCAGGTTCCTCTAGTGATACTTTGCTTCTGTCCTCCCGTTGGGCTCTGCATGTTCCCTTTGTGCTATTTCCCAAAGAGTATCTGCCTCCTGCAGGCTCTCTCAGGTGCCTCCCCCTGCTGAGCTGACTGGATGCCTGTGATGTGACAGTGGGAGTGGAGGAGGTTGTGTGTGTTCCCCAGCGGCATGATTAAGCTGCAGTCTTAGGTGGACATCATGAATCCAGGTCTTGGGAGTGTGGCCTTTGCAAGTGTTCCTGCCTCTCCTCCAGATGTACTGCTGGGCCTAACAAGTGTTCCTGCCTCTCTCAAGGGAAGGGTTTACTTTTACCCATGTTCTCCTCTTTCAGTTTCAGTGAGTTTCCATCTACAGGTTTGGATGACTTTCCTCCTGCAGATTAAGGCTCATCCCAGAACAGGGAGTCGGGGGCTGGTGACAGTGGCTGCTGTCTGCTCCCTGCCACCCAGTCCGCACCACAGAGTTTGGGGGTGGGGGACTTTCTCAGAGTCCTCTGCTCTTTCCTCTTTCTTCCTGTGGTGACTGGTGGTGTTCCTGAAGCAAAACCCTGAAAGACAGTGCAAACCTCGCTATGCCTGCAGCTCCCAGTGGCTCCACACTCTCAATAACCCATATTAGATCTTTATTAGTTTTTAAACTTTTTCTAGTTTAATGCTTTCTCAAGTAAGCAAATACTCAGGTCCTATGTCTCCCTGTAAGTGCCTATCTCTCTCTAGATTCCAGGTTTATTGTGCTATGACCTCGATTCTCCGATGAAATCAAGAAAAGTCACTCATGAGAAGTTTTTCCCACTATTTTCTTGTACAGATGGGAGCAACACTCTTGCTAGCATTTTGTTTCCGTCAGAAGTCCACTAAAGGGTTTTAAGCCGAGGAATGAAATGATCAGATATGCAACTATGAAATGCTACTCTGACTACAATGGGAGAAATGGATTAGGCAATAGCAAGAGAGGAAGGGTGTGGAGATACCAGGAGGACCTGCTAGTCATGAGGGAGCTGACAGTCACCTGGGCAAAGCTGGTGGCAGTGGGCTGAAAAGAAGATGGACTCCAGAGCTATTTGGGAATGAGAATAAACAGCACTTGCTAACTGAGTGGGTATGGGAAGCAAGGGAGAGGGAGGAGAGAAGGGAGATGCCAGATTTCTGGCCTGAGTAACTGAATGGGTCATGATGTCATTTATTGAACTAGAAAATTATGAAGGGTTAATAAATTTGACCACATTAAAATGTAAAACTTCTGTCTATCGAAAGACACTATAAACAAAGGACAGACTGGGAGAAGTTATTTACAACTCATTTAACTGGTAAAGAATTACTATCCAGAATGTTAACAAAACAAACCACACGTCAGTAAGAAAAAGACAATCTAACAGAAAAACAGGCAAAGAATATGAGCCAGCAACCCACTAGCGAAGAAAACCAAAGCCAAAACAGGTTTTTGAAAAGATATTCAACCTCACTAGAAGTCATGAAAATACGTATGAAAATAACAAGATACTATTTCACACATAGCAGATTTAGCAAAAATTAAGAAATGTGATAAAATCAGGAACTGGCAAGGATTTGGAGCAACCACAGCTTTCATGCATTGTTAAGGGGAATATAAATTTATATCATTTTGGACAGCAATTTGGCCATATCTTTCAAAACAGAACATACATATCTTACATATGATGCACACTTCATTTCTAGGTACATAATCTGGAGACACTCTTGTTCAGATGGACAAGGAAACATACTCAAGAAAGTTGATTTGGACATTGTTTTGTACTAGTTTAAAAAGTGAAAACCACATAAACTTCCATCAACAGAATGGATATATATATCAGAATATATTTATACAATGTAATACAAATACACTAGGAGAGTAAAAATGATACATGTAGATTTAGTTATTTCATTTTTATTGTTGCACATTTATTTATATATATACATTTATATTTGAAATTTACCCATGTGACATATGATATACAGAGAGAGAAGGAATGAGAGATAAAGAGGGAGAGGTGTTTAAAAAAAAGCTAGTTGGCACAGTTGCAGGGGGGCCATCAGGTGAGAAATTGGGGATCAACAGAGGTGAGGCTTAGAACCTCCCCCCCTGTTCTGAGAGAAATCTTCTGCATCCGTGGATGTCTTGCTGCCCTTGTCTAGCTTGGATTAACACATAGTCCATAGGCACACACCTGGTCATCTACATTTGCTCTCTTACAGCACTAAACTATGTTTTCTACCTTTATCTTGTATCTACCTACCACTTCAGCATTTTATCAAAAATAATAATAATAAAGAGAGAAATGTGGGATCCACATATAAATCAAGTATAAAAATCAAATGAATATTCATATTTGAACTGACTGTTTATAGTTCATAAGGCCTGAGCAAAACCAAAAGCCTCTGTGACGACTGCCCTTGTAATGTTCACCATGTAACTTATTCACTATGTAAGAATTTGTTCTCCATGTAAGAACTTGTTCGTTATGCTTCAGAAGATTGGAGACTGGTGAGAATTAGGCTTGGGGTGGATTAATGATTGTGCATTGAGCATTGACCCCCCTATACAGAATTTTATTGTTGTTAACAACAATTTGATCAATAAATATGAGAGATGCCCTCACACACACACACACACACAAAATATATATATATATACACACACACTTCCAATTGTAAAATAAATAAGTAACTGGGATGTAATGTATAACATAAGGAATATAGTCAAAATATTGTAACAACTTGGTATGGTGATAGCTGGTACCTAGAATTATCATGTATATAAATGTTCAATCCAATCACTGTGTTGTACACCTGAAACTAATGTAATACTGTGTGTCAACTACCCTTCCATAAAAAATAATTATCTAAAAAAAAAAAAAGCTAGTTGGTAAAAAGATACTTAGTGTTTAATACCATTTAGGTGAAATAAAGAAATAAGCAAGATTTCAATATATAGACTTTAGATATATTTGTAGAAAAATTATTAAAATATGCATAGAAATGATGAAATCAAAATCAAGATATTAGCTTCTTTTAGGGAGAAAAAGACAGGGAAAGAGATCTATAAAGGGGTTCAGGTTTACATGCAAATTTCATTTTTTAAGCTGAGTCAGGTTACATGTGTGATTAGTTATATTATATTATTATCCATGCATTTTTATATGCCAGAAATATTGTATTGAAGAAAATAATAGGCCGGGACGGCTGTACAACACAGAGAAGACAAGTAGTGACTCTATAGCATCTTACTAGGCTGATGGACAGTGACTGTAATGGGGTATGTTGGGGGGACTTGAAGATGGGGGAGTCTAGTAAACATAATGTTGCTCATGTAATTGAAGATTAATGATACCAAAAGAAAAGAAAAAGAAAATAATAGAGAAGTTCCTGTCTCAAGTAATAACAGACTACGTTTCTCAGTCCAAATCTCTGGCTGAAAGCAACTAAAAATCATGGACACTTTTTAAATCATGGAAAAGTGAACCAGAGAAATGACAAGCTAGTAAGGAATGACCCAGAAAAAAGTCTAAGAAGCAGTGAGAATCCAGACACATAGGTGACAAAACCTAAATTCTCACATCACCAAAAAAGGAAATCCAAACATCTAACAAATACACAGAAAGGCGCTCAGCCTCATTAGACATCAGAGATAGATAAATAAAAGCACATCTACCAGATCAGCGAAAATTTTAAACTCTGACAGTACATAGTACTAAATGTTGATAAGTGTGTGGAGCAACTGGGACTACCACATACTGTCCAGGCAGTGTAAATTGGCTCAATCACTCTGGAAATCAGTTTGTCATTATCTAGTAACGCT
The DNA here is from genome assembly GCF_040802235.1 of Manis javanica. Classification (NCBI taxonomy): domain Eukaryota; kingdom Metazoa; phylum Chordata; class Mammalia; order Pholidota; family Manidae; genus Manis; species Manis javanica. The sequence goes on along the minus strand of NC_133170.1, from coordinate 26,018,957 downwards.
GACGATACTCTGTGACCCAGCAAGTCCACTCCAAAGGGGTGTCCAGAGAGATGTATGCATGTCATAACCAGGATACATATACCACAGGGTCAACAGAAGCAGCGGCCATAATTCCAGTTCCAAAAACTGAAATAAACCCATCAGTTCATCATCATAAACAATGGTGTAATCACCAAAATGGAATGCTATAAAGTAATGAAAGTGGATGAACATAGCAAAATATGGCAATAAGCATAAATCTCATAAACATTTTGTTGAGAAAAAGCAGCAAGGCAGAAAACATACAGTGTGATTCTGTTCATCAAGTTTTAAAACACCAAACTACATTGTTTAACATGCACAATAAGTGGTGAAACTAACGCAACAAAATTCAAAGCCACGATTGGCACCACAGACTGTGTACTCATTGCTCTAGGAAGGAGGAAGTTGATTGTGATCAGAAGGAGACATGGATGACTTCCAAACTTCTAATAATGCTCCATCTCTTGATTTAGGTGGTAATTACATAGCTGTTTCCCTTCGTAATTATTTAAACTATACATAAACATGTGCACAATTTTCTGCTAGGATGTATATTTCACACATAAAGTAAATAAAAAGGAACAGGTTGGGTTAAGTACGGTGAAGGACCTGAAGAAGTCAGTTTTGAGCATGTTGATTATAAGGACCATATGAGACCACCAAATGTTGGTACCAAATGGAATGGAGACCTAAATTTGGAGTCCTCACTAGATAGATGATAGCTGAGGCATAAGAGTAAATAGGATCACCTACAGAGTGTATGAGGGTGACAAGAAAAGAGGGCTTGTGACAAGACTCCGTGGAAGTCCCACATTTAACAGTCAGGTAGAGGAGGAAGAGCTGGCAACGGAGACTGAGAAGGAAGAGTCAAAGAAGCAGGAAGAAATCAAGGAAATAAGATGTCTGTGGGAAAATGTTTTAAGAAAGGACTGGTCAACTAGGTCAAATCCTGCTGAGAGGTCAAATACAATGAAGACTGAAAAGAGTCCATTGGATTTACTAAAATGCAGCCATTGACCTTAGCAAGAGCAGAGCAAACAGAGATGGGGATGGAGCAAGACGAAGGCTGGGTGAGAGATCAGCTGGGCTCACTCAGGAGGCACCTTTTACATTATGTCCCAGGGGGCACTACATACACTACAGTATCCTGGTGCCCACCGAGCTGTGCAATGTCAGGGCCCTGGAGAGAAAGTGGAGCTGTGCATACAGGGATTTATGAGCTCTGCCTCTAAGGTCCAGCAGCCTGTCCTCAAACACTGGTTTCACCACTTACCAATAGAGTGAGGCTGGTTAAGTTCCTAAAACCTTTACACCTCAGGGTCCAACTCTATAAAACAATCCCAGTGCAGTAGGACTCCTGTGAGGAATAAATACAATAATCTAGGAAAAGTGTTTAGTACATAGTGAGCATTCAATAAATGTAAATTATTTTCTATATTACTTAGACAAACTCAAGAAGTTTGGCTATGATGGGGGAGAGAAATAACAAAAGCTGGAGGGGAAGGTATAATTGTGAAAAGGTAGTTTCTGTTTTGTTTTAGTTAATAGACTATTTCTTAGAGCTTGAGTTTACAGAAAAATTGCCCAGCGAGTACAGTTTCCATATACTTTCTCCCTCTACGCACACACACACACACACTGAACCCCTACTATTAACATCTTGCATTAGTGTGGTATATTTGTTACAATTAATGAACCAATATTGATACATCATTACTAACTAAAGTCCATAGTTTACATTAGAACTCACACTTTGTGTTGTAGAGTTCTATGGGTTTTGACAAATGTATAATGTCATGTATCCATCATTACAGTATCATACAGACTATTTTCACTATCCCAAAAAAGGCTTGTGACTCATCTATTCATCCCCCCTTTTCTGCATGCCCCTAGAAACCCCTGATCTTTTAATTGTCTTTATAGAATTTCACTTTTTTCCAGTATGTCATATAGTTGGAATCATACAGTATGTAGCTTTTTCAAACTGGCTCCTTTCACTTAGCAACATGCATTTAAGCTTGCTCCATGTGTTATTGTGGCTTGATAGCTAATAGCTTCTTACTGCAGATTATGTTATTATCTAGATGTACCACATTTTATGTATCTATTCACCTAGAAGGATATCTTGGCTGCTTCCAAGTTTTGGCAATTATGAATAAAGCTGCTTAAATAAAACACGCAGGTTTTTCTGTGGACGTAGGTTTTCAACTCATTTGGGTACAAACCAAGGTAGCAACTGCCAGATCATATGGTGAGACTATGTTTAGCTTTGTTAGAAATCACCAAACTGTCTTCTAAAGTAGCTGTGCCATTTTGTGTTCCCACTAACAATTAATGAGAGCTTCTGTTGCTCCATAAACTCGCCAGCAATTGGTGTTATCAGTGTTTTGGATTTTAGCCATTCTAATACGTGTGTGGTAGTATCTTGTTTAATTTACATTTACCCTAATTAACAAGTATTAGACAGGATGTAGAGAAAAGGGAACCTCATGCACTATTAGTAGGAATGTAAGTTGATGCAGCCACTATGGAAAACAGTATGAAGGTTCCTCAAAAAATTAGAAACAGAACTACCATATAACCTAGTAATTCTACTTCTGGGTATTTACCCAAAGAAAACAAAAACACTAATTTGAAAACATACATGTACCACTATGTTTATCACACCAGTATTTACAATAGCCAAGATATAGAAGCAACCTAAGTGTCCATTGATAGATGAATGCATAAAGAAGATGTGGCATGCATGTATATATATATATATATAAATAACAGAATATCACTCAGCCATAAAAAGGAATGACATCTTACCATTTGCGACAATGTGGATGGACCTAGAGGGTATTGCGCTAAGTGAAATAAGTCAGACTGGGAAAGACAAATACCATATGATTTCACTTGTATGTGGAAACTAAAAAGCAAAACAAGCAAAGAAAACAGACATAGACTCATAAACAGAGAACAGACTAATGGTTGCTACAGGGGAGGTTGTCACAGGGATGGGCAAAACAGGTGAAGGGGATAAAGAGGTACAAACTTCCAGTTATAAATAAGTCATGGGGATGAAAAGTACAGCATACAGAATACTGTCAGTAATAATGTAATAACTTTGGTGACAGACTGTAACTACACTTATGGCGAGCATTTTGCATTGTATATTATGGTTGAATCACTATGTTGTACACCTAAAATTAATGTAATATCATATGTCAAGTATTCTTCAATGAAGGCCTAATAAAAAAATAACTTACATTTCCCTGCTGACATAAAATGTTAAAGCATGTTTTCCTATGCTTATTTGCCATCTCTGTATTTTCTTTGGTGAGCTATCTAGTCAGATCTTTTTGCCCATTTTTTGGTGGATCTTTAAATTGGGTTGTTTTCTTACTGTTGAGTTCTTTGTATATATTTAACACAGATTCTTTGTTATATTTGCATTTGCCAATATTTTCTCCCTGTCTGTGGCTTGTCTTCATTCTCTTAACACTGCCTTTCACAAACAGAAAATTTTCATTTAAATGGAGTCTCACATATCCATTTTTTCTTTCACACACAGTACCTTTGGTGATGTATTTAAAAAGTCATTGCCAAACCCAAGATCGCCTAGATTTTCTCCTGTATTACCTTCTAACAGTTTTATAGTTCTTCATTTCACAGTTAGGTCTATGATCCATTTTGAGTTAATTTTTGTGAAAAATATAAGGTCTATTCTGACTCCTTTTTTTGCCTGTGGATGTCCAGTTGTCCAGCACCCTTTGTTAGAAAGCCTGTCCTTTCTCTATGCATTGCCTTATCGCCTTTGTCACAGATCAGTTCACTGCATTTGGTGAGTCTACTTCCGGGCTCTCTAATCTGTTCCATTTATTTCTGTTTATTCTCTTGCCCATCCCCTACTGTTTTGGTTACTGCAGCTTTGTAAGACTTGAAGTTAGGTAGTGGCAGTCCTCCAACTTCATTCTTGCCCTTTGATATTGAATTAGCCATTCTGGGTCTTTTTGCCTCTCATATAAACTTTAGAATCAGTTTGTACAGAAGTGGTGGAAGCCTCAGAATGGAGAAAATGACCAATAAAATAAGATTCCTGAGCAGGTCACATGAAATAGGGTTCAGAATGCATGTGGAAGAATTGGCCTCAGAAAGCAGAGGCACCTGTGTCCACTGCAACAGAGAGAAGGGAGGAGGATATGTACAAATGCAGGTGTGTTTGTAAATTTGGTGGCATTTAGTTTTTTGGTAAAGATGGATGTCAAGCCAGCTGTTGAGAACAAGAGGAGGGGGTAGGACTTGGAAGTTAGAAGAGAGGAAATGTGAATAGTCATTGCATGGAGGAAAGAAGTAGGTGAACCAGAAGGATGTAGCAGGTTCACCAGGCAGTGTTGCGGGCTCAACTGGTGATCATGAACTTGAAGTATCAACCTATGCTGACATGTGACACTGCCCAGTGATACTCAGAGACCCAGCTGCACGCATGGAGAAGGAAATAGTTCAGCTCATTCAGGATTAGGGTGTTTCCACAAAGATGTGATGAAAGGTCAGAGAGGCAAGGAATTTTATAATATTGACAAAAGAGTAACAGAAATAGTGGATCCAAATGGACAGAACAGGAAGTGAAATTGGAAGGAGCTGATGGTTAAAAATTAGTGGAGGAGGCAGTGGACTGGCAGCCCTGAGTGTAGGCCAGGCAAGCGCGAGTGGCTGAGCAAGAACTGGAGGTTGTGGTCAAAGAGTTTCCACATCCATAAAGTGGGGGAAATTACATAATTGTAATGAGGATTAAATGCAGCAGAACACATGCTCCATGAACTGTTAAACACACACCAATATCTGTTTGCTCACTACACTACAAGCCTCTTGAAGGCAGGAACCATGTCTCAGACACCCCTGCTCCCAAATGCCTAATATGTGCTTTGTAAATCTGTGAGTGTTTGAAGGATGAATGAATGAACTCACTTCCCTTGAAGATTTAGGCTGTGCCAGAATTTTCTGGACTTTCTAATCCAGGAAACAGCTGATCCTTCAAGATTCTTGTACACAGACTACCTGCAGTCTGACAAGGTTAAAAGATCGAATTGTGTTCTGATAACGGCCGAGTAGCTTGTAGTGAAATAATTGCACAGCAGTCCCCCCTTATCTGAGGTTTTGCTTTCTATGGTTTCAGTTACCTACAGCTGACCACGCTCAGGAGGCAGACGATAGTCCTAAAGCAGCCTAACACCACGTCACACTGTCAGTCACCTTACTCATCTCATCATGTCGGCGTCTTACATCGCACACCACCACAAGAAAACGAGTACAATAAGATATTTTGAGAGAGAGACCACATCCATGTAACTTTTACTACAGTATATTGCTATAATTATTTTGTCTTATGATTAGTTACTGTTGTTAATTTCCTACTGTGCTTAATTCAGGAATTAAACTTTGTCACAGGGATGTGTGCATAGGAAAAGACATAGTATATATAGGATTTGGGACTATCTGCAGTTTCGGGCATCCACTGGGGGTCTTGAAACACATCCCCCACAGATAAGAGGGTACTATGAATATATATGTTCATAAACTCTGGACAAAATTTAAAAAATAGTTGTTTGAAGACATTAGAAAGTGATCAAAAGGGTAGACATTTGAGGAGGTTTCATACTTAAAAAAAGGGTAACGCACTGGGTGGGATCCACGTCTGTCTGGCTTTTACAGGTTTTCATAAGGTGCATAGGGACAGAGCTCAAGAAGAAATTGGCAGTCTTACTAAGGAGTCAGAGTTTGGCGCTGTTGCATCAGCTGGAATTGAAGGGCACTCTCGGGAAAGAAGGAACTAGAGCAGAGCACCCCAAGTTAGCATACAAACTCCTTCAAATCCTGAGCCGAGTCCCGGACTATGGAGACAGACTCCAAGGAGCCAGTCACCCAAGGAATATCCATCCCTCTGCAGGCATGGTTTAGGACTGATGAAGGTGACAGAATAATTCAATTGGGAGAAAGTAGTCTTTTCAACAAGTGATGCTGGGACAACTGAATATCCACATGCGAATGAATGAAGTTCAGCCCCATCTCACTCCTTATACAAAAATGAACTCCAAGTGATTAATATACCTAAATGCAAGAGATGAAACTATAAAGCTCCTGGAAAGAATATAGGGCTATTCTATACTCCGCCTAGGTGAGGCAATGGCTTCTCAGATATGATGACAGAAGCACTAGCAACAAAAGAGAAGATAACATAAATTCATCAAAACATCTTCAAGATGAAAAATTTTTGTGCTTCAAAGGATACCATCAAAAACTGAAAAGACAACCCACTAAAGGCGAGAAAATATTTGAAACTGTGTATCTGATAAGAGACTTTTACATATAAGGAAATCCTATGACACCATGATAAAGGGACAAACAACCCCGTTAAAAAATGTATAAAGTACTTGACGAGGCATTTCTCCAAAGAAGATATACAAATGGCCAAGAAGCACATCAAAAGATGTTCCACATCATTAGACATCAGAGAAATGCAGGTAAAAACCACAGTGAGCTATCACTGACGAGGGTGGTTATAATAAAAGTAAGATAATAACAAGTGTTGACAGGATGTAGAGAAGTTGTAAACCTCATACATTGCTGGTGAAAATGTAAAATGGTGCAGTCACTTTGGAGAAGAGCCTAGCACCTCCAAGGAAGGTCAAACATGGAGTTACCATATGACCAACAACCATGCTCCTGCATACACAACCGAGAGAAGTCAAAGCACATGTCCACATAAAACATGGCACATAAATGTTTATAGCAGCATTATTCATAATAGCCAAAAAGAGAAAACAACCCAAAGGTCCATCAGCTCGTAAAAAGGTAAATAAAAGGTGGTATATCCATGCAGTGGAGTATTATTTAGAAATGCAAAGGAATGAAGTACAACATGGATGAACCTTGCAAATACTATGCTTAATCAAAGAAGTCGGTCACAAAGGACCACATATTGTAAGATTCCATCTATATGAAATGTTGAGAATAAGCAAATCCACAGAGACAGGAAGTAGACTGGCTGTTGTTTAGGGCAGGGAAGGTTTGAGGGAAAATAAGGGGTAATGGCTAAGGGGCATGGAACTTCTTTTGGGGGTAACAGTAAAAATGTTCTGAAATTCTGTTGATGGTATTCACCATAAAAAGAAAAGAAATACTGCCATTTGCAACAACATGGATGGATCTAGATTGTATTATGCTCAGTGAAATAAGCCAGGCAGAGAAAGACAAATATCATATGATTCCAGTTATTTGTGGGATTTAAAACAAAGCAAAAGCAAAACAGAAGGAACAAAACAGTGGTAGACTCACACTGAGAAGTGACTGGTGGTTACCATGGGGGAGGACAGGTGTGGGGGGGCAGAGGGATAAAGGGACACAATAATTCGCAGTCACAATATAAGTTGGTCACAGGGACTGTTGAATGACTGTGATGTACATATGAAACCAACATAAAACTGTATATTAATGACACTTTAATAAAAAGAAAAAAGAGAAATTGTGTTGATGGTACACAACTGTGAACATACTGAAAATTGTTGAACTGTATATGTTAAATGGGTGAATTGTATGGTATATGAATTATATCTCAAAAAACTCTTTTTACAAAAAATTTTATGTGTTATAGTCATGCAATGGGATATTATTTGACAATAAAAAGGAATGAAGTACTGATATATGGTACAAAATGAATGAACCTGGAAAGCATGATGCTAAGTGAAAGAAGCCAGACACAAAGGACAACATGTTCGGTCATTCCATTTATATGAAATGTCCATAATAGACAAATAGATAGAGACAGAAAGTAGATTAGTTGTTGCCTGGAGTTGAAAAAGTGGGGGCGAGGGAACGACTGCTAACAGCCACAGGGTTTCTTTTGGGGATGATAAAAATGTTCTAAAATTGTGGTAATGGTTGCACAACTCTGTGAATATGCTAAACACCATTGAACCGTATACTTCAAATAGGTGAATTGTATGCTATGTGTATTATATCTCAAAACTGTTGCCAAAAAAAAGAAAAGACTGACCCAGAAGAATACAACATCACTACACCAATTGGAGATGAGAGGACCTGTAGGTCAGATCCTGCAAAGGGGGTAGTTGACTGCCTTTGGAATATGGGGGTGACATAGGATGCAGGCCTGCCCACACCTACAGAGTGGAGGCACTACAGAGTGGAGGAAGCACCTCCATAGTAATAAGACGAACAGGTGAGTTGATCTACAGGTCCTAGGGTTGACTCAAGCCCAAGGGTTGGCAATGGGCTATATCAACACCCAGAGCCCTGACTTCGTTGTGTATCCAACCTCAGACTTACTTCAAAGAGTGTATTAGCACCATTCTGGTGGAAGGGGCCCACACAGAACAGGTCTGGTCTGGAGGCACCCTGCCCAGATGGCAATGCCAGGCTGCCTTGTCCAAAGGCACTGGTGGGGGCCTTAGAAATTTTTGAGGAAGGCACTCCAAAGCATGGGGCCTCCTGAGATGTGGGGCCCTGGGCACCCTTGCTTCTGTCTCAGCAGACGGAACATGTAGAGAACAAATAACAAGATGGTAAGCTAAACCCAACCATACTGATAACTGTATTAAATGTAAATGGACTAAATATATCATGTAAAATGTTGTCAGTCTGACCCAGTTATACAACATTTACAAGAGACAAGCTCTTAATATATAGACACAGACTCATTAACAATATAAGGACAGAAAAATATATACCATGCTCACACTAAGCATAAGAAAGCCGGTTTCAAAATAAGTATTGCAGAGATATTTAAAGGTCATTTCATAAGGATAAAAAAAGTAGAATCAAGAAAAAGAATTAATTATTAAGAATTAAGAATACTAAATGTGTACACACCTTAAAATAGAACTCCAAAATAAATGAAACAAAAATACCACAGGAAGAAATAGACAATCATAGTTGGAGATTTAACAATTCCTGGGAGATTGATTCAAGATGGCGGCATGAGAGGTGAGACAGAGAACTCCTCCCAAAACCACATATAGTATGAAAATATAGTTAATACAACTAAACTTGTTGGTGGGGTTGGGGAGCTGGGACAGGTGGAGTGCTTGAGAGACTGAGATTCTGGCCATTTCTGGAGGACTGGGATCCACATCCAGCTCCTCTGGGACAAAGGAAAGGTGGGTGGTCTGAGAGTCTTCCTAGTAGCGAAAGGGCTGCTGAAGGGGTGGGGTTTGCATGGAGCTTGCTGTGCGGGAGAAGGGATAGGTGGACAAGGTTGTCTGGGTGCACTCTGCCCAGCCGGTTGGGAACTTTGAGGAGCTTCAGGGGCTCCATCCCCCTGGCTGACTACTCGGCTCCGAAGCCCCCCACTGTGACACACAGCCTGCTGCATCTCCCTCCTGGGCTGCCAGCATCAGTTTGCAAATGGGCAGTCACTGCGCTGGTGTCAGGCCAGCCAGAGGGAGGCCCAGCCTACAACAGCTAGAGATGCAAAGCACAGAGGCTGACACCTGGGTGCTTGGCCCACTGGCTCCGACACGGGAGACAGGCCCTGCAGATGGGAATCAGGAAACAGCTCTTTCCTTCCCCCAGGCACCAGTGCTGCTCCCCTGCAACCCCCAATCTGACTCCAGGGGCCAAGCAGCTCCAGAGACTAGAGCTTCTGGGCACTAGAGGACACCACACAGAAATATGAAACGTCAAAGGCCAAAATCTCACAAACCCCAGAAAAAGGGCCAAATGAAACTGAACTCACAGATCTTCCTCAGAGAGTTCAAAATAAAAACCATAAACTTGCTCATGGAGGTACAGAAAAATATTAAAGAACTCAGAAATGAATTTAAGACAGAGATTCAATCATTAAGAAATTCCATATCTGAAATGAAACATACAATAGAGGGATTTAAAAGCAGATTAGATGTAGTATCAAAGAACTGAATGTAAGTCATGAAATGATAAAACTCTTAGAAAAAAACGTAGGCAAAAATCTCTTGATATAAACATGAGCAACTTTTTCCTGAATGTATCTCCTCGGGCAAGGGAAACAAAATCAAAAATGAACAAATGGGACTACATCATGCTAAAAAGCTTCTGTATCCGCAAAAGACACTATCCGCAGAACAAAAAGGCATCCTACAGTATGGGAGAATATATTTGTAAATGACATATCTGACAAGGGGTTAACATCCAAAATGTATAAAGAACTCATATGCCTCAACACCCAAAAAGCAAATAACCCTATTAAAAAATAGATGGAGGATATGAACAGACAATTCTCCAAAGAAGAAATTCAGATGGCCAACAGGCACATGAAAAGATGCTCCACATCGCTAATTATCAGAGAAATGCAAATTAAAACCACAATGAGATATAACCTCACAGGAGTTAGGATGGCCAACATAGAAAAGAATAGAAACAACAAATGCTGGCTAGGATGTGAAGAAAGGGGCACCCTCTCCTACACTGCTGGTGGGAATGTAAACTAGTTCAACCAATGTGGAAAGCAGTACAGAGGTTCCTCAAAAAACTAAAAATAGAAATACCATTTGATGCAGGAATTCCACTCCTAGGAATTTACCCTAAGAATGCAGTTTCCCAGTCTCAAAAAGATACCCCTATGTTTATTGCAGCACTGTTTGCAATAGCCAAGAAATGGAAGCAACCTAAGTGTCCATCAGTAGATGAATGGATAAAGAAGATGTACATATACACAATGAAATATTATTCAGCCATAAGAAGAAAACAAATCCTACCATTTGCAACAACATGGATGGAGCTAGAGGGTATTATGTTCAGTGAAATAAGCCAGGTGGAGAAAGACAAGTACCAAATGATTTCCCTCATCTGTGGAGCATAAGAGCAAAGCAAAAACCAAAGGAACAAAACAGCAGCAGAATCACAGACTCACAGAACCCAAGAATGGACTAACAGTTGCCAAAGGGAAAGGGACTGGGGGTGGGTGTGGGAAGGAAGGGAGAAGGGGAATAAGGGGCATTATGATTAGCACACATAATGTAGCAGGGGGCACAGAGAAGGCAGTATAGCACAGAGAAGACAAGTAGTGATTCTATAGCATCTTACTATGCTGATGGACAGTGAGTGTAATGGGGTATGTGGTGGGGATTTGATAATGGCGGAATCTAGTAACCACAAGGTTGCTCAAGTAATTGTATATTAATGATACAAAAATAAAAAAATAAAAAAAATTCCTCTCTCAGTAGTTGATAGACCAAGTAGACAAAAAAATCAGCAAAGATATGGAAAATTTGAACAACACTATCAACCAATTTGGCCTAATGTACATTCATAGAACACTCTCCCTGACAACAGTGACTACACATTCTTTTCAAGAGCTTATGGAACACTCACCAAAATATAACACAGGCTGGCCTTTAAGCAAATAGCAGTCATTTGAAAGGATTAAAATTAAAATATTATGTTCTCTGACCTCAACAGAATTAAATTGGAAATAAGTAATAATAAGATTTAAAAATCCCCAAATATTTGGAAAGTAAGCAAAACACTTCTAAATAACCCAACAGTACCATTATACCAGAACAGCTAAAATTTTAAAAGCTCACCACACCAAATTATTAACAAGTATGTGTAGCAACTGGGACTCTCATAAATTGCTGGTGCAAGTTTAAAATGTTACAACTACTTTGGAAAACTCTTTGCAAGTTATTATAAGGCTAAATAAACACCTATTATGAAGCAATATCCTAAGCAACATTCACTCCTAAGTATTCATCCAACAAAAATAATAACATATATCCAAAATACTTGGATAAGAATGTTCACAGCAGCTTTATTAATATCAGCTAAAAACTGGAAACCCACATGTCCACCAAGTGAATGGATAAGCAAATATTCACACACATATTCACACAATGGAACACACTTAATAATAAAAAGAAATTAACTATAAGTATAGGCAAAACGTGGATAAGTCTCAAAAACTATGGGCAAAAAAATTTAGACAAAAATAATTATTCCCTTGACATGAAATCCTAGAACAGGCAAAACTAATCTACAGTGATAAAAGAACAATGGCTGTACTTGTTTGGAGGGGAGGAAGACGAAATGGTCACAAGGGAACTTCCCAGAGTGATAAAATATTCCATGACTTGATTGGAATGGTGATAACATGGGTATACACAACTGTCAAAATTCATCAAACTGTACACTTAAAATCTATGCATTTTATGGTATATAAATTACACTTCAACATAAATATCTTCTTTAAAAAAAATCAAACTCTTTTCAAGTGTTTCTGCCTCCTGCCACATTGGAAATCTTCCTACAAAATATTATCCAAGACAAAGAATACAGAATTGTTTATCTATGGGGTAATAAGATTTAGGGATCTGGTAAGACTGGATAAGGTCTGGCTTTGGAAGGAGAGCCCCTAGCTGGTAAAGAGCTTGGAAGGAAGTGGTCCAAAGGACTGGGGTGATCTTCTTTGTTGGACAAGATCTTCACTGGGATGGACTCGAGGCAAAGGAGTGGGATCCTCAGTTGGTATGTGGTCAGATGCAATTTGGACAAAGGCCAGGGTGCCTGGGCCTTCGAAGCAGTAACAGTCTTAGCAAGGGCCTCCGAGGAGCCGTAGCCCCTGAAGCCCTCCTCTCGCACTCAGGCCTTCAGATCCAGGCTACTCCAACTGAAGGAGCCCCTTCAGCAGCAACCCGGCACTGTGACCACCAAGGCCAGGAGGGGGCCTGAGAACTGAGGCGCTACCTCGTTTTCTTTTTATTTACTTATTTATTTTTATTTTTTGTTTTATTTTATTATTATTATTATAATTTTTTTGATATTATTAATCTACAATTACATGAAGAACATTATGTTTACTAGGCTCTCCCCTTCACCAAGTCCCCCCCACAAACCCCATTACAGTCACTGTCCATCAGCGTAGTAAGATGCTGTAGAATCACTACTTGTCTTCTCTGTGTTGCACGGCCCTCCCCGTGCCCCCCACCCCACATTATACATGCTGATCGTAATGCCCCCTTTCTCTTTCCCCGCCCTTGTCCCTCCCTTCCCACCCATCCTCCCCAGTCCCTTTCCCTTTGGTAACTGTTGGTCCATTCTTGGGTTCTGTGAGTCTGCTGCTGTTTTGTTCCTTCAGTTTTTCTTTGTTCTTATACTCCACATATGAGTGAAATCATTTGGTACTTGTCTCTCTCCACCTGGCTTATTTCACTGAGCATAATACCCTTAAGCTCCATCCATGTTGTTGCAAATGGTAGGATTTGTTTTCTTCTTATGGCTGAGTAATATTCCATTGTGTATATGTACCACATCTTTATCCATTCATCTACTGACGGACATTTACGCTACCTCGTTTTCTAATCTCTAACACTGCCTCCCATTCAACTGTTGCCACTGGAGCAAAGCATCTTACCTTGGACTGTATCTTGAAAACCAAAATCACAACCCCCACCTGTCCCTTCTTGGCTTTGAGTCCTGACCCTGAGCCACAGCCAGTAATAGCAGGTAGCAATAGTCATGGTGTGACAGGAGCCCTGCCATTGTAATAGGACTAGTAATTAGAATACAAGTGGTTCATGTTGTAGCTGTTATTATAGTACATCACCAGCTAATATTTCATGATGCTTAGCTACATGCCAGGCCCTGTGTGGAATGTTTAAATGCCTTATCTTTTTCAACCCCAATGGGTGTCTCCACCTTACAGGGAAGGAGACAGAAACTTTTTGTAAATGCTCTGCTATAACTTTATTTACTGTTGTTGCAGAAGTAAGACCTATTTATCATAGGAAAAATTAGAAGATTCAGGTTAGCAAAAAGCATAAAATTCAAGCCAGAGATGGGTAAGATTCCTCAAGGGAGGAACAACCTAAGACAGGCACAGTCGCAGGGGGGCCATCAGGTGAGAAATTGGGGATCAACAGAGGTGAGGCTTAGAACCTCACCCACACTGTTTTGAGAGAAATCTGCATCTGTGGATGTTTTGTTGCCCTTGTCTAGCTTGGATTAATACTTAGTCCATAGGCACACACCTGATCATCTACATTTGCCCTGTTACAGCACTAAATTAGGTTTTCTACCTTTATCTTGCATCTACCTACCACTTCAGCATTTTATTTTAAAAAATAATAATAATAAGGGAGAAATGTGGGATTCACATATAAATCAAGTATAAAAATCAAACGAATAATCATATCTGACTTGATTGTTTATAGTTCATGATACGTGATCAAAACTGAACATTTCTGTGATATAACTGCCCTTGCATTGTTCACCATGTAAGAACTTATTCACTATGTAAGAACTTGTTCACCATGTAAGAACTTGTTCGTTATGCTTCAGAAGATTGGAGACTATTGAGAATTAGGCTTGGGGTTGATTGATGATTGTGCATTGAGTCCCCTATACAGAATTTTATTGTTGTTAACAACCATTTGATCAATAAATATGAGAGATGCCCTCTCAAAAAAAAAAAGCATAAAATTCAGTCATCATCACCTGTCTTCAAATTAATCACTATTATGCCCGCACAGTTGTAAATTCTTCAATACATTTAAAAAAACAGTATTATGCAGTACACAGTTTAATCTGTTTATTTTGTTCAGTAACATATTGAACCTTTTCCCCTATTGATAAATAGATTTTTTAAACATTATAATAGCTCTTTTATATTCCATCATTGTTAATACAATATACTTACCCAATCTCCTATTGTTGGACATTTAGATGATTTCCTTTTTTGAAAACATGTTTTGCTGTTATAAAAATTTTTTCACAAATGTTCCTTATAGCTCAATCTTTGCACTTATCTTCATTTATTTCCCTAGGGTAGAGTCCAAAAAGTGGGATTACTGAGTTAAAGAGTGTGGGCATTTTTAAGGTTTTGAAGTCAGACAGCCCTGACCTTGAATCCTGGCAAGTGGCATGAAGCCTGAGGCCAACCCCTTCTGGGTGCTGAGTTTATCCCCAGTACTCCTTCTTCTCCTTCTATTGCCATTTATCACATTTTACTGTTATTACTCTTTGTGTGGGTCTCACCCTCCTCCCTGATTATAGACCCCAGGGGCAAGGCCTGTGCATATTCCTCACTCTATCCTCATCAGTACCCAGCACAGAGCTCAGCATCTAGTTGGAGGCAATTCGCTGCTGCAGAAAGAGTAATGGTCTGGAAAGAAGGCACCCAGGTTCCACCCCCAACATTGCCACTACTAGCATTACTGTCACAGATGAAGCCCTTCCTGACCTGGCCTTGCTTGCCTGTCCACTCATCACCTTTCACCCTGTGCTTTTACACTAGCAGTTCTGAGCTAATGGCTCTCACAATGAAAAGTTCTCAGAACGCACCTTGCACTTGCAGATTTCTATGCATTCACCCACGTTTTAGGACTGGAGGCCCATACTGTGCTTTTTGTGCAGATTAGGAAAAGATGCCAGTTCTTCCGAGTGGAGTGCAGGCTTGATTTCAGGCCCCCCTCATCCCTCGGCCTGGCACCATATTGCACTGTCCAACCTGTGTACTGTTTCTTAAGCCTGGCAGAAACACCACCAGCACACTCAGCAAAGCCCTGTGCATTCATCAAGCTGTGGCTCAAATGCTACCACCAATGTGCAATCATCTTACTTGAGCAATTGTAGATGGGTTTTGGCTACATTTCTTACACTTTTTGAATAATCTCCATTTAAGCAATTATCTTTTTTGATTTATGGTTGTTTGTCTACACACCTCTCTACCCCATTATTCTCAGTGTTTTTCCACTTTTATTCTTCATTCAAAGCCCAGTTCCTGATGCATAGGAAGTGATCCACAAACTTGAGTGGATAAATAAATGAGCAATGAATGACATTTTACCTTTCTGGGCCTGATGTTGTTTGTCTTAAGAATTAAGGGATCAGAATAACAGACGTCTGAAGTGCTTGCCAACTCTAAAATTCACTTTTCCAAGTACATTAAGTAAATATTTTCTGGGCAAATGAATAGCACCCATCCAAAAGAAAATCCATTTAAAGGTGTGTCTCAGGGACATGAATCAATTTAAGTTTGAGTCTAGAAACAGACCAGTGCAAGTTTTTTAATCTCTTAAATATTTGCCTTGTCAATGGAAACATTTCAGAAAATCTGAAGTAGAGTTTAAAAGGAATTGTTTTAGAAAATCTTTCCAGAGAGCAGCTCACCTTTCATCTCCTTATGTGAATTATCTATTTTTGCTATTTTTTTCCAAGATACTTTCACAGAAGGACCACCTGTTTCTTGACACAAGGCAGCTCTCTACACATCTTGAGGGCAATGTTACTTCTCTCACAAGAGAAATTTTATCCCTGGTCCTTCTCCTCCAGATATCTTGTCCTTAAGCTGACACTGTCCATCTCCTCACAAGGGAAGCAAACCTATTTAAGGCCGTCAAGTCTTGGAGACACAGAGTAGGGGCTTCTACAAACTATATGGGTCCCTGGATCCCCAAAGAGTTCATTAACTTCCTGAGATTATTTTCACAATATTGTGTATGTGCGCATTTTCTAAAGGAAGATCCACATCTTTCTTCAGATTCTCAAAGGAACCCCCTTGACCCCTCAAAAGCTAAGTAAGAACTACTTGTCTACAGTCGGCCTAATAGACTGAAAGTATAGGAGCTTTTAAGATCAGCTAATGCTCATGTTATTTTAAGGACAGATTATTCAACAGCTACAGACTAGATAGAGTCTGTGGGACTGAGTCCCTCTGCCTGTATCAGCGGACTTCCCTTAGGGGCTCCACCAAATCCCTAGGACTCACTGAAACCCGCTGTGCAGACACAGAAAAGCTTTGCGGGTATGTCAGCCACCTGGCATCTCTGCTCTTACGTCTTAATAGTAATGGTCACGGAGCCAGAAGATTGGGCTCCTGAGAGGGCGAGACCCTATGAAGACCGGAATCACTATTCCACCACAAGGGGGCACTCAAAGCCCAGACAGACAGGACAGGACTACAAAGCATCCAGCCTCTGCTCAAATCAGCGCTGAAGAGCCGAGACGCTCCTCGCCGCTGAGCCAAAGCTTGAAGCTTATGCTTATGCAGTGAACCCACAAACCCCTTCTGACCACACCCAGAGGTCCCCAGGCGGCCTCATTAAAATTTTAATGCACAGTTTGTGCATGGTTCTTTCTGGCTTCAGTCCTTTTCTTGGACGTATAGTGCTGCCCTGGATGCGTGATTTGAATTGTGAAGATCCCGATAGAGGGCGAACATAGTGACGCACTTATCTCCACTCCCCAGAGTCGCCCGTGGGACTTTGCAGGGTCCTCACTCAGCGCTTAGCATTAGTGTGATTTCAGGGTAGCAAGCAGATGCCTGCAGAGGTGTGCAGATGCTCATGGGACGTCACTGAAACGTCTCTAGAGTTGCTGACCCATTTAGACAAGAGTAAGGAAAGGATGCAGTATTCATTTAGGCCAAAGGGCGGAGCTGCTAAGAGTAGCTGCAGCTCTGGTGGGGTTCCCAGACTGTCAGGTACTCTTGTACTATTTGGATCCAGAAGGCAGGGTGCGAATCTAAACCCACCAGGTATGGACTTGGACAAAATAAAAAATATGTTAAATGTATAAATGGAGTTAAAAACATTTAAGGGAACTTAGTTACTCAATCCAGAAGACTTGTGCAAGCCCCAGGTCTGGCATCCTAGCCTCTGGCATATAGATGACTTTCACCTTCTTGAGATGGTAATCACAGATCATGGTCATACATTGTCCACTTGAGACAGTAAAACTGTTCCCTTAGTGCTCCAGGCAGGTTTGGAATTCACGTGGTTGTTCTGTGTGATGTCAGCTTAGCTAAGATGAAATCCCTCCCTGTATGGTTCCAGGTGAGAGTTGGCCACAAGAGAAATGTGAGATTTAAAAGCAAAATTGAAGCAGCAACCAGTGCGCCCTGAGGGTTAGTGTGGGCTGCTAAACGCTGCTGCTCGTACACACAGTCACTGCTCTGCTGGCTCATGTTGTCTGCATGGGGAGTGGCCAGTCCTGCAGGACTTTCAGATCCTGTCAGATCTCTTCCTTCAGCTTTTCCAAGTCTTGGGCCAGGCTTATACACATCCCCATGGCAAAGAGTGCCAGGTCCCATAGGCAATGCTAATCATCCAGGTTGGAGGTGGTGAGGGACAGATAGTCTACTTGGTCTTGCTCTCCCCCACCTCACTTCCAGCACTTCTTTCTGACTGACCTCTGATAATCTCAGGCCCACCACAGATGCAGAGGACAGACACCCACAGACCCCTTCACCACTTCCTTATTTCATATCACTCATGGCAGTCCTGCTTCGCCAGCCAAACCTCAACTGATACAAAAGTAATGGAGCAAGTCAAGCTCATGCTAAGTTTCAAGTAAGTTTTATTCATTGTATATTTAGTATTTTAAGTTTTGTAATGCTTAAAAATTTAATATAGTAGAGCTATAAAATTATCCTCATTCTATTAAAAATGTATAGTTGATTTTTCAATCAATGATTCTAAGTTGAAGGGTATATAAGATGTTCACTGTAAACAGAATGATAATGTTTGAGGGAACTTACAATCCATTATATCTAAACATCTATTAGACTTACAAAAAGTAAGTATTTAGGAAGTTTTTATCTTGTTAGGGTCATAAGCCTATCCAGTCATGCATCTAAGTACTTATGTGAAACTTAGTTATATGATTTAAAATACTTAAAGGAATTCAGGGGATTATATTTGTAAATGGAATTTAGATTGTTTGACTTAAGTTAATCAAATGTTAAATTGAAAAAGTGAAGATTATTGGGAAGATGGCAAAGAAGGTATCCCCAAGAATCTGGCTCCCCACCTAGACAGCAGTTGCACTGACAGAGTCTGTCTGATGCGACTCTTTGGGAACTCTGGGGTCTGCGGAAGGCTCACAACTTCCAGGGGAAGACTTGGACAGAAAATCATGGTTAATTTTGGTCAATTTTATCTGTTATCACAGTAGCAACTATTCATCCTCTGCCCCCAGCTACACAGAAGGGAGCTGTGCACATGTTCCTAGGGCAGCTAGCACATGCGCTGGAGGACACAGGGTGGGCAAAAATGATACTGTCTTCTAAATATCAGGAATCTGTGCTCTGAGAGCTGATTGCTGCTTCTGATCACAGAGGTACAGACAAAGACACAGGTGGCCATTGTTGCACCTCCCCCAGTTGCTGCTAGATCCTCCCCTTGTGGCTGAAATGACTTCTAAGGGATTTAAAGGGCCAGAGCCTTTTCCCCCACTCTTCATTTGTTGCTTTTTTCCCTTTAGGGAGCCAAACACTAAAGACTAGAACATTCAAAAACAACAGCATACTTAGGGAAAATTAGAAAGTGATAATGCATGCCTATGCCAAGACTCAGAAAAGACCTTAAGTTTATACCTCAAGCTAATCCTTGGCCCAGAGACAGCCTACAACAATAAAAAAGGGGAAAAAGCAATACACAACAAACTCTGGGGAAGGCAGAGAATCTGATTTCCAAAGTTACCACATTATTAGATTCAGATGTCCAGTATTCAACCAAAAACCTCACAAGACATATAAAGACATAGAAAAGTATGGCCCTTTAAAAGGAAAAAAATTAGTCAACAGAAACTGTCCCTGAAAAAGACCTGATGGCAGATCTTCTAGGCAAAGACTTTAAAACAATTGTCTTAAAGATGTTCAAAGATCTAAAGGAAGATGTGGAGAAAGTCAAGAAAACAATGGGTGAACAAAGTGCAAATATCAATAAACAGAAAACCTAAAAAGAAACCCAAAAGAAATTGTGGAGATGAAAAGTACAATAACTGAAATGAAAAATTCTCTAGAGGATTCAAGGAAGATTTGAGCAGGAAGAAAGAATCAGTGAACTTGAAGGCAGGACAATGGAAATTATCCAGTCTAAGTGTCAGTAAAAAAAAAAAAAAAAAAAATGCTGAAGGAAAGCAAACAGAGCCTAAAGGACCAGAAGGACACCATCAAGAGGTATAACATACATGTTATGGGAATCTCAGAAGGCCAATAGAGAGAAAGGGGCAGAGAGGATATCTGAAGAAATAATGGCTGAAAACATCCCAAATTTGATGAATAATATGAATATAAACATCCAAGAAGTTCAATGAACTCCAAGTAAGATGAACTTAAAGAGATCCAAACCAAGACACATCATAATCAAACTTTCAAAAGGCAAAAACAAAGAGAGAATCTTGAAAACAGCAAGAGAGGAGCAATCACCACATACAAGAGATGCTCAGCAAGTTACAACAGATTTGTCACTAGAAACTTTGGAGACTAGAAGGCAAAGTGTTAAAAGAAAAAAAATTATCAACAAAGAATACTGCATCCAGCAGAACTGTTCTTCAAAAGTGAGGGAGAAATTAAGGCACTCCCAGGTAAACAAAAATTGAGGGAGCTCATGACCAGTAGACATTCCCTGCAAGAAATGCCCAAGGAGGTGCAAGGTAAAATGGAAGGACATTATTAGACTGTAACTCAAAGCTGTAAGGAGAAATAAACATCTCAATAAAGCCTAAGTGTAAAAGCTAGTATTACTGTAACTTTGGTTTGTGACTCCAAATCTTGTTTTCTACATACTTTCAGTGATTACATTTAAAAGAATTATTTTAGTTTATGTTTTGAGGCACATGATGTATAAAATACAATTCTCTGAAATCAACAACTGAAAGAGGGTGGAGATGGAGCTTCCTCTCATCACAAAAAAAAGGAACAGTTTTTGTATGTTATTGAAGTTAAGCCCCATGGTGAGCACAAAGAAAGTAGCTACAGAATATACACAAAAGGAAATGAGAAAGGAATATAAGTATGAAAAAAATAAAAGAAGAGAGAAATGCAGGAAATGAGGGACAAAAAAGCTATAAGGCATATAGAAAACAAATAGCACAATAACAGAAGTAAGTCTCTTCTTATCAGTAATTACTTTAAATACAAATGGTCTAAACACTCCAATCAAAAGAGTTTGGCAGAATGGATTTAAAAAAACACATAATCCAACTAAATACTATATAGAGAATCACTTGAGATACAAAGACACAAACAGGTTGAAAGTGAAAGAATGGAAAAAGACATTCCATGCAAACAGTAACCAAAAAAGAGGAGGAGTGTCATACAAAGTAGACTTTAAATCAAAAAAGTTACAAGATACAAAGGACATTATATATTAATAAAAGTCTCAATATAGCAAGAAGATATAACAATTGTAAATGTTTACACACATAATGACAGACCATCAAAATATATGAAGCAAAAATTAACAGAGTTAAAGGGAGAAATAGACAGTTCTACTATAATAGAGACTTCAATACCCCACTCATAATAATGGGTAGAACAGACAGAAGATAAGGAAAGAGAGGACTTAATGCAATAAACCAACTAGACCTAACAGACACATACAGAAGTCTTTATCCAACAACAGCATACACATTCTTCTCATGTGCACATGGAATATTTTGCAGGATAGACCACATGTTAGGCCACAAATTATGTCTCAACAGATTTTAAAAGATAGGTATCATACAAATTATCTTCTCTGACTACAGTAGGATGAAGTTAGAAATCAATAATAAAAAGAAAACTGGAAAATTCACAAAATTGTTGAAATAAAGCAATACATTTTAAACAACCAATGGATCAAAAGAGAAATCACAAGGGAAATTAGAAAATACTTAAAGACAAATGCAAATGAAAACACAATATGTACCCAAACTTTTGGGATACAACAAATGTATTACTAAGGGGTACTTTATAGCTACAAACACACTAACATTAAAAAAATTAAGTCTCAAATCAATAACTTAACTTTACAACTTAGGTACTAGAAAAAGAAGATTAGACTAAATTGAAAGCTAACAGAAGAAAGGAAGTAATAAAGATTAGAGCAGAGATAAACAAAATAGAGAATGGAAGAATAACAGAGAAAAACAATGAAACCAAAAGTTGGTTCTTTGAAAGATCAACAAAATTGACCAACCTTTAGTTAGATGAACTAAGAGAAAAAGAGGGAAGACTTAAATTACTGAAATCAGAAATGAAACCACAGACATGACTACCTATTCTAAGAAGGATTTTAATAGAGTACTATGAACAATGTATACCAACAAAGTGAATAACTTAGCTGAAATGAACAAATTCTTAGAAACACAAAACCTACCAAGACTAAATCATGAAAAGCTAGAGAGTCTGAATACAGCTATAACTCATAAGAAAACTGAATCAGTAGTCAAAAATCTCCCAACAAAGAAAAACTCTAGAATTCGTGAATTCTACCAAACATTAAAGAACTAATACCAATCCTCAAAGTTTTTCAAAAATTGAAGAAGAGGGAACACCTCCTAACTCATTCTACAAAGCCAACATTATCCTGACACCAAAGCCAGGCACAGATACTACAGGAAAACTACTAGCCAATAACCCTATGATCTCTAATGCAAAAATCCTCAACAAAATACTAGCACACAGAATTTAGTACCATAATGAAAGGATTATACATCATGAACAGATGGAATTTATACCTAGAATGCAAGGATGGTTCAATATAAAAAAAAATCAGTCAGTTGTAATGCACCACATCAACAGAATGAAGGAAAAAAACATTTGATCATCTCAATTGATGCAGAAAAAAGTGTGACAAATTCAACACCCTTTCATTATAAAAACACTCAACAGACTAGAAATGGAAGGAAGTAACCGCAGCATAATAAAAATCATATAGAAAAAATCCATGACAAATACCATATTCAATAGTGAAAGACTGAAATCTTTTCCTCTAAGATCAGGGACTACCTAAGGATTCCCACTTTCACCATTTCTATTCAACACAGTACTGGAAGTTCTAGCAAGAGCAATTAGGCAAGAAAAAAGAAATTAAAGGCATCCAAGTTGGAAAGGAAGAAGTAAAATTATCTGTTTGCAGATGATATGGTTTTATATGTAGAAAACCTTAAAAATTCACACACAAAAAAAGCTGTTAGAACTAATAAGTGAATTCAGCAAAGTACCAGGATACAAAGTCAATACAGAAAAAACAGTGGCATTTCTGCACATGAACAATGAACAATCTGAGATGGAAATTACAAAAACATTTCACTTACAGATTCATCAAAAAGAGTAAAATACTTAGGAATTAACTTAGCCAAGAAGGTGAAGGACTTGTACAATGAAAACTACAAAACAATGCTGAAAGAAATTAAGAATGCATAAATAAATGGAAACACATTCCGTGTTCATGGATTTGAAGACTTATCATTAAAATGTCAATACTATCCAAAGCACTCTACAAATTCAGTGCAATCCCTATCAAAATCCCATATGGCAGAAATAGAGAAACCCATACTAAAATTCATATAGAATTTTAAGGGACTCCAAATAGCCAAAATTATCTTGAAAAAGAAGAACAAAACTGAAGACCTCACACTTCCCGATTTCAAAATTTACTACAAAGCTGTAGCACAGAGAAGACAAGGAAAGACTCGATAGTATCTTTCTATGCTAATAGACAGTGACTGCAATGGAAGGGGCAGTGAGGACTTGATAATATGGGTGAATGTTCAAACCACAATACTGTTCATATGAAACCTTCATAAGATTGTATATCAATAGTATATTTTTAAAAAAGAAAGAAAACAGTAAAAAAATTACTACAAAGCTATGGTAATCAAAAGAGTGTGGGCATAAAGACAGTAGAAACAAAAGGAAGAAAACAGACAACACAAAAACAAACCCTCATATATGGCCAAATGATTTTGTCAAGGGTGCCAAGATCATTCAACAGAGAAAGGACAGTCTTTTCAACAAATGATAATGGGAAAACTTATTCACATGCAGAAGAATGAAGTTGGACCCTTACCTAACATCATATACAAAAATTAACTCTAAATGGATCAAAAATGAAATGCAAGACCTAAAACAATAAAATTCTTAGAAAAAAACAGGACAGAAACTTCACAACATTGGATTTGAGAATGATTTCTTAGATATGACATCAAAAGCACAGGTTACAAAAGAAAAAATAAACACATTGGACTTCAGGAAAATTTAAGAATTTGTCCATCAAAGTACACTATTAAAAGAGTAAAAGGGAAACCCACAGGATGGGAGAAAATATTTGCAAATCATATATCTGATAAGGGGTTAATATCCAGAATATAGAGAGAACTCCAATAACTCGGTAGCAAAAACCAAACAACCCAACTCAAAAATGGGCAAGGACTTGAATAGACATTTTTCCAAAGAAGATAGATAAATGGCCAATCAGCACACGAAAAGATGCTCAATGTCACTAATCAGGGGAATGCAAATCAAAACTAAAATGAGATACCACCTCACACCCATTAAGATGGCAACTATCAAAAAAAAAACAGAAAACAACTGTTGGCAAGGATGTGCAGAAATTTGAAATATTGCACACTATTGGTAGCAACGTAAAATGGTACAGCTGCTATGGAAAGCAGTATGACAGTTCTCAAAAAATATAAAATTAGAATTCCACATGACCTAGCAGTTCTGTGTCTAGATATATGCCCAAAGGAACTGAAAGTAGAGTCATGAAGAAATATTTACACACCCATGTTCATAGCACTATTCACAACAGCTAAAATGTGGAAGCAACCCAAATGTCCATTAGTGGATGAATGGATAAGCAAAATGTGACATATACATATAATTAAGTATTATTCATCCTAGAAAGGAAAGAAATTGTGCAATATGCTATATAACATGGATGAACCTTGAAGACATCATGCTAAATGAAGTAAGCCAGTCACAAAAGACAACTATTGTATGAGTCCACTTATATGAAGTACTTAGAATAGACAGAATCAAAAGACAGAAACAAGAATGGTGGTAGCCAGGGACTGGGGTAGGAGACAATGAGGAGTTTTTGTTTAATGGGTATAGAGTTTCAGTTTACAAGATGAAAACAGTTATAGGGATGGATAGTGGTGATTGTTGGACAACAATGTGAATGTATTTAATACCCCTGAGCAGTACAGTTGGTGGTTAAGATGGTTACTTTGTTATGTGTGCTTAACACAATAAAAGATGTTCCTAAAAAAGTGAAGACCAGTGCCTTTGTTTTATTGTATTATAAATAGTCAAACAAAATTGAAAGGTTGAAATAAAAGAAAATAAGATTTTCAGAATTGTATTAGATTTCAAAAACAGATAACAAAATTTGTATTTGAACCTAAAAAGCATAACTCGATTTTGAAATTGATTACTTGAATAAACTAATATTTGTTTAAAATTCCAGTAACCATGCATAGACTTAATTTTTTTTTGGCCTGCAAATAATACAAAACACAAACTTGCAATATCTTGCTTCTTGCAGTTGTCCCCAGACAGGCTGTCCCATTCCTTTGGCATGAAAATGTGATTGGGTTTGCTCAGCCCCAGAAACCTCCATATTGCCCATCCTAAACCTCCCATTGCTGACTCTGAGCTCTAGCAAAGAAGAGATTTGTTCCATATGCCTCCCATATACCTCCTTCTACTGAATTCTACCCCCATATCCCTCCTTTCCCCTCCCTTATGAGCTCTGTGCCACTTCAGGGATCCTGAGCTCTCACACAGCCCTAACTCCAAGAAGGAAAGGAGTTTAATGGTCAACTTGTACTCCAAAGAACATTTACTGGCACCTTCTCCAGCAAGCCCCATGCAGGATGTTCCCCATGTTACCACACTTAGTTGTTCACGTCCACCCTGTGACGCAAGCATCAGCATCCCACGGTATAGTGGAAACAGACTCAGCTTGAACGACGGGCCCAGCTAGCAAGTGATTGAGCAGAGAGGAGGTTTTGGACTTGGTCCAGGCAGCACAGATTTACCTTGAATGGTCCTCCACTTCTCGGATTTTCACCGCTGGTTGATTGTCATACTCCCTCCCTGGGTTCCTCTGGCCCTGCCAGCCCCCACGACCCTGCTTGTGCCTGCCATCCTCAACATTCCTCCATCAGCAAGATGACCGTCAAAGGTGGAAGGAATCTGGCCCACCTTGCAGGTAGGAGAAAAGGCTGCTCCTGCCCTTCAAGAATACCTTTGGGGGTGCCCCCAAAAACCCTGAGGGAGAGGAGGGTCAGGGGAAGCAGCTGTGAGAGGGAGGGGTCCTCACCGCCAACTCACTCTCTTCCTCTCCCAGTTGAGAGGAGCTGTCAAAAGCAAAGGGAGCGTGGGAAAAATGAGTCAGATATGTTTCCGTTTGCATCACAGAATCAAATTCTTCATCTGTGACTTAGATAAGTCACAGGTGAGCCCAAGCAATGGCTCACAAGGTGCAATAGCAACACACATACACAGTGGAGAGAACTGCCTCTTTTGGAAGTTAATGTGTTATATGAACAGTGAACAATTTGAAGGTGAAACTAAGAAAAACAATTCCATTTACAATAGCAGCAAAAAGAATGCAATATTTAGGAATAAATTTCATTAAGGAAAGACTTGCACACTGAAAACTACAAAGCAATGTCAAAAGACGTTAGAGACCTAAATAAATGGAAAGATCTGTGTTTATGGGCTGCAAGATTTACTATTGCCAAAATGACAGCACTCCCCAAATTCATCTACAGATCCAATGCAATCCCTATTAAAATTCTAATAGCCTTATTTTGCAGAAATAGACAAGCTAATCCCAAAATTCATATGGAAATGCAAATGACACAAAAAAGTCAAAATTATCTTGAAAAGGGAGAACAAAGTTGAAAGACTCACACTTCCTGATTCCAAAACTTAATGTAAAGTGACAGTAATCAAAACAGGGTGGTGATGGCAAAAAGACAGACGTATCAAAGAATGGAATAAACCTTCAAAGAATGGAATAAACTCAAAAGTCCAGAAATCAACCCATACATTGATGGTCAGTTGTTGGTTCTGATAAGGGTGCCAAGACCACTCAGTGTGAAAAGTCTTTGCCACAAATGGTATTGGGACGAAGCACACCCATAGGCAAAAGAATGAAGTTGGACCTCTACCACAAATCATATACAAAAATTAACTCAAAATAGATCAGAGGAATAAATGTAAAAGCTAAAACAAAAAACTGTTAGAAAGAAACAGGTGTCAATCTGTGTGACCTTGGATTAGGCAACGGTTTCTTAAATATGATACTAAAAGCAAAAGGAAAAAAATAGATAATTGGACTCTATCAAAATTTTAAACTTTTATGTATCAAAGCACACTGTCAAGAAAGGAAAAAACAACCCACAGAATGGAGAAAATATTTGCAAATTGTATATCTGATAAGAATCTCTATCCAGAATATATAAAGAACTCTTACAACTCAACAAGAGACAAATAATCCAATTTAAACATGGGCAAATGATTTCAACACACATTTCTCAAAGAAGATATACAAATGGCCAGAAAGCAAAGATGCTCAGCATCATTAATCCTAGGAAGACACAAATTAAAACCACAGAGGGGTATCACTTCATACCAACTGGGGTGACTACAGGTTTTTAAATGGAAATTAATATGTGTTGGTAAACATGTAGAGAAACTGGAACCTTCACATATGGCTGGTGGGAATGTGAAATGGTTCAGTTGCTGTGGAAAACAGTCTGTTACTGCCTTAAGAAGTCAAACATAGAGTTACTATGTGACCCAGCAATTTCACACATAGGTGTATGTCAAAGATAATTCAAAACATATGCTCACACAGAACTTGTACATGAATGTTGATAGCAGCAGCATCCATAATAGCCAAAAGAAGAAACAACCCAAATGTCTGTTAACTGATAAATAGATAAACAAAAGGTGGTATATCCATTAATAGAATATTATTTAGCCATAAAAAGGAATGAGGTACTCATGAAACATGCTACAACATGGATAAATCTTGAAGATATTGTGCTAAAGTGAACAAAGCTAGACACAAAATGCCACATATTATTTAACTCCATGTATATGAAATGTTGAGAAAAGACAAATCCATAGTGACAGAAAATGGATTCATGGAGAAAGGAAAGGGGAGTGGGGGAGGGGGGAGGTGGAGGTAACTGCTAATGGGTATGAGGTTTCTTTTAGGGGAGATGGGAATGTTCTCAAATTAGCAGTAATATTTGCACAACGTAGTGAAAATGCTATAAACCATTAAATTGCACATTATAAATGGTTAAAATGTTGAATTTTACATCAATTAAGAGTCAACATGCACCCAGGAGCCTTCAGGCTAGGCTTTGAGGTCAGTGTAGTCTTAGGGAGGCATCTAGCGCTGAAGCAGAGGGGTCTAGGGGTCACCCAAGTCCAAACTGTCATCTTACAAATGAGGTAAAGGGCCCACCTCCCTGTGACAATGAGGCTTTTCTCAGCCACTAGAGCAAATAGTTCTGACAGGACCCACATGATCAGCAGAGGCCCTGCAGATTGGGTCACAAAACAGGATTTCTGTACAGAAGGGCCAAGAGTGGCCTTTAGAACACTGGTGGTGACACGAGGATAAAAAGAGGTTAGTCACAAAAGGAAATACAAACAGCCAGTGATCACAGAAAGATGCTCAGCCTCGCAGGAAATCAGAGGAATGTATGCTGAAACGAGACAGCATTTTCCTCCAGTTAGATTGTCATAAATGGCTTGTTGATATGAAAGGTTGGCAAGATTCAAGGAACTATGTGTTCTCATTCCACTGCTGGTGGGTGTGTAAATTGGTAGAGCCACTTTGGAGGGCAACTTGCCAGTATCTATTAAAGTGAAAAATATGCATACCGTATGACTCAGCGGTTCCAGTGCCCAATATTTATTCTAAAGACACATCCCACGTGCACAGGGAAGCTAAGAGTTTATGCAACACCATTTGTAATGCTGGAAAAAAAACTAAGTATTCATGAGTAGGAGAATGGCTAAAAGCCTATGTACATCCATTCACTATTTAACAAAGTAGTTCTAGATGTATAACACAAAATGATATCTAAGACACATTATTGGATTTAAAAAGAAAATTCTAGAAGGATATATCATTATGAAAAAACAAAACACAAGAGTGCAGAGGCCTTTGGAGAATTCTGCCTGGCAGGCTGAGACAGTAGACCAATTAACAATCCTTTCTTTACCTGGAAAAAGATGGGACTTTGAAAAGCAACACAAGAAGGACATGGTGTGGGCTGTTTCATTTCCAAGAGGTAATTTTTCAGCAAATGGAGAGGACCAATGCATGATTTGTTCCTTAGGCTTTATTTCTTGCTCTGTGTGTTAGGAGAATTTTATGCAGGCTGTGTATATTTCCTTTAGAGAACAAAGGCAACTTACCACACTCCAAATAAGAAAGGGAAAGTTAGGTGTCCTCACTGTTAATCATTGTGGATATAAACGGTGGTAAGACCCTTCCCAAGGAGAAGCGGTAACCAGATGCTGTATGTGATGAGGGTCTCCAGAGATGGGGGTCTTCCCTGCTCTGAGAAATTCAAGCAGAGGGTCCTCAATAGGAGAGGGCTTGAGATCATACTGAGAAATACTAGATTATTGCTTAACAATATTTTAACTAG
Organism: Manis javanica; assembly: GCF_040802235.1. Lineage (NCBI taxonomy): Eukaryota > Metazoa > Chordata > Mammalia > Pholidota > Manidae > Manis > Manis javanica. Next base: position 25,989,503 of record NC_133170.1, on the reverse strand, counting down.
AAAATAAAAGGGACTTTGCTGGAAACATCATCTGATTTTTTGCTGATAGATGACTATCTTCAGGGGTTCTGAACCTCCATTCTCTTTGTCTAAAAAGAACCTGTTCATTAACATACAGCTTACAAAGAGTGGGGGGAGTCCTTCCCTCATTTTTGGCCATGAATGTTCGTAAACTAATAAAGTACACAAACAAGTTATATGTCTGTTTAGAAAAAGTTCTAGAAGAATACTTGCTAATCTGAAACAGTGATTATCTCTGAGGAGGCAGGGAGAGGAGAGGGCTGGGGGGAGGAGACCAAGTAAAGCAATATTGAGGCTTATTTCAATTGTTTTTCATTTTCACTTCTAATTGTCTAAATAAAAAAGGATGAGATAAAGTTGGAGAAAACAATATTTAAAGATATTATTTTTACTCATATATAAACATGAAAGAAGGTATTTGCTCAATAAAACATTACTGTATAGCAAAAATGTACACATTGTAACAGTATTTAGTAAATATATTTAGTAAGAACATGTAAGTTAAAGTGTTTCATTACTGTTAAAAATTTTTGCTTCAGTTCTTTATATGTAGTGACTAGTAGGTCTGGGTCTAATCAAATGTTTGGTTTAAATGACTGACTGAGATGAACAGGGTGCTCTAGGTCCAAGTGTTACAGGTGTGTTTTCTAATTTGGAATCATTTTATGTTGGGATACTCCCTGGCCTAGGCGGAGGGCATGTCCCTTCAGAGTGGTTTTACGGCTGACTTTTTCAGACATTTTATTTATATTATTTATATTTTAAAATATTTTTTATTGGGAACTTCATATATACAAAATAGTATATACAGATAACTATACAAAAGCCATGCTAAGATCAGAACATCAGTAGGCCCTTAGAAGCTTCCATATCACACTCTTCCTTCCCCAACAGGGGACCAGCTCTGAGCTGTGCCCATTCTAGTTTTACCATTTTTGTGTGTACAACTGAACAACAAATTCTTTGCTTTTGCCTGCTTTTGTACGTTATATATACGGAATCTTACTCTCGTATTTTTCTGTGGCTTGTTTCTTTCACTCAATATCATGCCATACAATGGCTTTGTTATATTGTGGTAATATATATATATATATATATAGCACAAAATTTACCACTGTAACTGTTTTTAAGCATACAATTCAATGGCATTAAGTACATTCACACTGTTGTGCAATACTGTTTTAAAGACTTACCCATAAGAGCAAATGTGGCTGAATGTAGGCCATTCATTTTCATCCCTCCAAAGTATTCCACTGGGTAACTATACTACAGTTTATCATTCATTCTACTACTTATGGGCCTACAGATTCCTTTTTTCTTTCTTTTTCCTTGCTGTTATAAACAGTAGCACTTGAACATTCTTGCATATATCTCCTACGACATGTGCAATAACTCTAACTGCACATAACTACTGGTGGGATTGATGGATTTTACTGGTTTAATGTTCTATAAAGAGATGGTATGAATGTATTACTTGCATAATTAGATTTCAATTTCAAAAAAAGAAAAGCAAAGAAAGAAATTGGGATGCTTTTACAGAGCAAAAGAGCAGGGAACAGTCTCTGAGATAGGAAGCAGAAAGGCACAGGAAGAGCGGCTGAGACATGTCTTTATTTCTTGCTCTGTGTGTTAGGAAAATTTTACTGCAGAATATGGAAGGTATTGTCAAGTATAAATTCAGTCCTACACATGTACTGTACCCCAAATATGTATCTGGCTCTGTTAAGTGCTACATAGTCAGAAGACTGGAATTCAGGAGACCTGGGTTCTCTCCCAGCTCTGCCATAAAGAACAAGTTATTTCACTTCCTTGGCCAGCAGTTCTGACACCTATAAAATGAGGACACAGACCCCCAGGATCAGAAACCAGCCAGCCAGCCCTACTAGTTTGGGATCCTAAGCTGGCTGGAGTAGTAAGACAGGAGTTCACCATGAGTAGTTCGGCCTAGAAGCCAGAAGGAAAGGCTGGAGGCCCAGAGAGGAAAGAACTCTACTTCTTCCGGATCCAAAAAAGACAGAAGAAAATTACTGGGTGCAGGCCTAGTGAGCCCATAGAATAGATGTGGTGGCACATGTGTAACAGCCAGTTCTCTGGAGTGGGGAACTTGCCTCTGTGGCATTTGCTGATTTACGTGGTTGTAGGTATTCCCACCATCGCCAACTTCAAGCTACCAATGTGCAACCAGATCCCTAGAGTCCTGACAATTTAACAGTCAGACTTTGCCTAGATGGTCTAGCTGGCTCCAGCACGCCACTGGAAAGAGAACGGGCCCCACAAAGGAGGGCTCAGATGACACCCGCATAGGCCAGGAGGGGAAATGAAGGCAAATTACTCATGGGAGTTACTCATGGGTTACAGCAGTGCATTAGACTTGGTGGACAATGGGAGAAATCACAGAGTTGCCTCCCCCCACAGAGATCCCTAGATTGGTTGTGAGTCTAGTCTTCACTCATGTGAGCTGGCAAGAGGAGTTGCTCAGGAACAAAGCAAATAGAAAATGCCAGGGCCCGGGAGCCCACTGTGAGGGGAACCATCCCCCAGCCCCTACAAAACCGCTTGGCTACACTACGAAGAACCTGTACGTGGGACTAATACATGGAGCAGATGTATTGCATGTGCACAGCTTGTTCAGTTTAGTAAGTTGTTCTGTCTCCTCATGCTCCTTTATAATTTAGTTCCCAGGTTAACCAGCTGTTCCTTCAGCCCCATTGCTTGGGACTCAAACATCAAGAAAAGGAGGAAAGGAATGAACATTTATTGAGTACCCAAACGAGGCAAGGCATTTCATTTATACTACTACACTTAATTCCCCGACATGCTGCATAGTGACACCACCCCCAAATAGATGCTGACTCAATTCAGAGAGCTTCTGGGACTTGCCCAAGGTGGTCCAGCTACTAACTGGCAGAGATGCTTTTGGACCACTAATCTATGTGATTCTGAAGCCACACTCTCTTCACCTACACGGGCTCCTCCTGCCTCTGTGGGTTTGGGACCCAGGACCCTCCTTGTTCCTCCATTGCCCTGGTGTCCATGAGAATTTCCCTTTACTAGTTTTGCCCTTCACTGGCTACATGACCAACAACCAGAAAAACCCAGTATTACCACTCAAACCCTACACACGTCAGTTTACAAAATATCTGATTTCAGAAATTAGCTTTACCTTAAACCAACATTAATTCTTTTTTTTTGGTATCATTAATCTACAATTACATGAGCAACATTATGTTTACTAGACCCCCCCATCATCAAGTCCCCCTCACATACCCCATTACAGTCACTGTCCATCAGCATAGTAAGATGCTATAGAATCACTACTTGTCTTCTCTGTGTTGTACAGCCCTCCCCATGTCCCCCCCCACTACATTATGTCTGCTAATAGTATTGCCCCTGTTTTTCCCCCTTATCCCTCCCTTCCCACCCATCCTCCCCAGTCCCTTTCCCTTTGGTAACTGTTAGTCCAGTTTTGAGTTCTGTGATTCTGCTGCTGTTTCGTTCTTTCAGTTTTTTAATTTGTTCTTATAGTCCACATATGAGTGAAATGATTTGATAGTTGTCTTTTTCCACCTGGCTTATTTTGCTGAGCATAATACCCTCTAGCTCCATCCATGTTATTGCAAATGGTAGATTTGTTTTCTTCTTATGGCTGAATAATATTCCATTGCGTATATGTAACACATCTTCTCTTTCCATTCATCTACTGATGGACACTTAGGTTGCTTCCATTTCTTGGCTATTGTAAATAGTGCTGCTATAAGCATAGGGGTGTATCTGTCTTTTTGAATCTGAGATCTTGTTTCCTTTGGGTAAATTCCTGGAAGTGGAATTCCTGAGTCAAATGGTATTTCTATTTTGAGTTTTTTGAGGAACCTCCATATTGCTTTCCACATGGTTGAACTAATTTACATTCCCACCAGCAGTGTAAGAGGGTTCCCCTTTCTCCATATCCTCACCAGCATTTGCTGTTCCTTGTCTTTTGGGTGCTGGCCATCCTAACTGGTGTGAGGTGATAACTCATTGTGGTTTTAATTTGCATTTCCCTGATAATTAGTGATGTGGAGCATCTTTTCATGTGTCTGCTGGCCATCTGAATTTCTTCTTTGGAGAACTGTCTGTTCAGATCCTGTGCCCATTTTTTAATTGGATTATCCAACATTAATTCTTTAAACCATATATTACAGAAAATTAGGAGAGTATCCTGAGAAAATGGGACTTCCAACTTTGCAATTACATTGCAAAGTAGCTAATAACATTCTTTTACATGGTGAGTTAAGCTGTTGACAATTCCAGGGAAATTTGAAGTTTCCTGGTGCCAGGGAAGGGAAATTTCAGGTGCCAGGGAAGCAGGCAGAGCTAGAAATTGCTCAATTTTCTGCATGAGCAGCTGAGGAGGGGCTCTGATCAACTAGGGGCTGAGGTTTTAATACCCACAAGGGCCCAGGGGAGGAGACCTTGCTCCCACCTGAACTGGGAATTGGGAAAGACGGCCTTCCACCTACAGCTTAAAGCATTTAAGGGAAATCTAGAAAAATCCACTCACCATCACAGAGTCTCAGTAAAAAAGCTTGTCTCTGACTGCCTTCTGGGTGGAGAAAAAGTTATATTGAAAATTTGTAACTGTAAGTTTGGGCTCACCCACGTTTAGGGTCCCAATTTATATTATCATGATTGGGAAACCTCCTTTGTCCCCAAGAAAATAACACAGAAAGTGGTCTCAGGCCAGTAATAATGCTAGAAGTTCTGATAAAATTAACTACCAAGCCACTTTGAAGGGACATGCCCTCCACCTAGGCCATCAAGTATTCCATCAGGAAAAGCCTTGCTGAAGATGGACTCACAAATCATAACTAGAAAACACAGCTGAAATCATTTGACCTAGAGCACTTTTTCATCTCAGTCATTAAAACCAAATAACTGAACTTAGACCCAGACCTACTAGTCACTATAAACAAAGAATTGAAGCAAGATTTTTCAGTAACGAAACACATTAAATCACATTGCTGCTATTAGACATATTATTAATATACTGTTATACTATATAAAATGTTAACTTTTATTCTTGTCAGAGTAAAAAGATCTTTTAAATAAAAATAACATCTTTAACTATCATTTTCCCCAACTTTACCTCATCCTTTTCATATTTTTATATGTAACAATGTAAATTTATCTCATCCTTTTTAATGTCTACATATACTTACATAGAATTTATACTTGAATATATAATCTATGAACACAATTTATTTCAAATATTGTGTATATTTGAGGATGCATACTCAAAATCATTTTCTCAATGAAATACAAAATCAAAAAAGTTTGGTTTACAAGTACACATTTTTTTCAAGCACATATGGAACATTTACAGTTACACTCTAGGCCACAGAGTAAATCTCAAACACAGGCCAGGGGATCTGTATGTACTAGTTTTCTATGGTTGCTATAACCAATGGTCACAAACTAAGTGGCTGTCAAGAACCCAAATTTACTGTCAGAGTTCCATGGGTCAGATTTGGCATGGGTTTCGCTAGGCTAAATGCAAGTGTTGGCAGGCTGCGTTTCTTCCTGGAAGTGCCGGGGGACAATCAGTTTCCCTGCTCATTCTAGCTTCTGGAGGCCTCCCCCAGTCCATGGCTCATGGACCTCTTCCTCCATCTTCAAAGTCAGCATCATGCTGAATTCTCGTGCTGCCGTCTCTCCAGTTCTCTCTCTGCATCTCTTCCACTCACAGGAGCGTCTCTCCAGTTCTCTCTCTGAATTTCTTCCACTCACAGGAGTGTCTCTCCGGTTCTCTCTCTGCATCTCTTCCACTCACAGGAGCCTTCTATTACAATGGATCTACCTCCATAATGCAGGGTAATCTCCTACGTCAAGGTCGGCAGATCAGCAACCTTGATTCTGTCTGCAACTTTAATTCCCCTTTGCCATGTAACAGAACCTGTTCAGTTCCTGGGATGGAGACAGCACTGGGGGGGGGGGCGATATTCTGCCTACCATATTACACGTACAGATGACATTCTCTGACCACAATAAAATAAAGCCAAAATTAATTTTTAAAAAAGGAAAAAAATGTAGACTTCATTTGTCTGGAAGTTTTAAAATGTACTTATGAATAAATATGTCAAAATAAATAATAATGGCAAAAAATAACAAACAATAATGAAAACACAATACAGCGAAACTTAAGAGATGTGGCTAAATAGCTCTTAGAGGGAAGTCTATAGCCTTAAATGCAGATATCAGAAAAGAAAAAGTTAAATCAATGAATCAAATAATCCAGAAGTCAGAAGAATAGCACAATAAACTCCAGGAAAATTAAAGGAAGGAAATAATTTTAAAATTAGATCAGAGTGTAAAATGGAACAGAAAGCAAAGAATAATACAGAAAACAATAAAATCAAAAGTGGTTCTTTGAAGCAATTAATAAGTTAGACATATTTCTGGCAAAGTGTATCAAGAAAAAATGAGGAAACTATAAATGAACAATATCAGGAGTGAAAAAGGGAAAAATAATTACCGATCTACTGGCGATTTAAACAATTCTGCCCATAAATCTGAAACAGATTAAACAGACAATCTCCCAGAAAACTATAACCTACCAAAACTGACACTAGAAGAAATGGAAAACCTGAATTAAATCAGTAGTGAAAATTTTTCAAAATACGCATGCACACATGTAAATTCTACCAATTTACAAATTCTGCCTTCAAGCAACAGATCATCCCTATTTCATATCATCTGTTTATAAGAAAAACAACCACTGATCAAGTAAGAGAAGTGATCAAAGGAAGACTAGGGTAGGGGTCGAGAAACCCAAAGCAAAGAAACAATTCTCAAGAAAGTGGAGAGCAGTCAGATCTCACTTACCTCCATTCAACTATGCTTCCTAGTTGAGGCCCCAACTCTCAAATCCCCCATTAGGGGACAGGCGCCCCGACTGTCCTCTCATGGTACTGCAGTAATGACCATTACTAATAACTCCATATTTGCCTTTGAGATTATCTGACCAATGTCTGACTCTCTCGCTGGTGTGTCAACTCCATGAGGGCAGAAACCACATGTTATTTCTCACCCTTGTGGCCTGTCCCTTAGCTGGTACCTGGCACAGGATGGACATGCAACAAAAACTTGTCAAATGCATGAGGCGTGGAGTTTAGGAGGTGAATGCGCCCTTGGGCCCCCTGAAGTTTCAACCTGATACTGTGGATAGAACTGTCATGGGCAAGGCTGAGGCTAGACCATCAAATAGTTCATGAGTGCCTGCATGCTAGGAGACACTAGGATTTGGGGCTGAGGTACTGAAATGTGGTCAGAGGTTGGAAGAAATGTCCACAGTTGGTCAGTCCCCCATGAGACCCAGACTGAGGAATCCCAGGAATGCAAATTATAGAACTGGGATGTGAGCACACAGACCCTCACTGACCAGGTCACCCCACTGTCCTGCCCAGTTGTCTCTCAAAAACTGGCTGGGAAGGGGGATCTAAGGCAGGAGGATATGGTGGGGTGGGGGGCATCAAAGAAAGTAGGAGTGGAGGAGGGCACGAAGAAGGCTGGAAAAACCAAGGGGTTTGGTTGATAAGGATCAGGAGCTGTGGTTTCTGACAGCAATGTAATATAACAGAACGTTCTTCTAGGTAAATGTCTTGAAAGACTTTAATTCCTCTGAGTACTCTGTGTATAGATTTATAAAAGGTCACAACTGATTTTTGGATTAGGGGCTAAAGAGAGAGGAGGTATGCTGCCTGACAGAAGATTTCTAAAAGGCAGCGTGCCGTGGAAAAAGGAGGCAGGAAGGGAGAGAGGAGTCGGCAGGATGGTCAGTGCCCTTCTGCTTTGCAGGGTAGCCACACTAACAAATCTCTGGGGTGGGAAAGACCAGGAAGAACAAGAATATCCAAAATGAGATTTTAAATTACATCTTTATGCTATATAAGCTTCAGTAGAAGTTTTGCCATGCATAACACTCTTCTGGTAGCAGTTGGTTTGGAGGAAAATTCAAGAAAGCCCTGTGTCCCAAACGTGGAGCCCGGGGCAGGGCAGAGGTAAGGAGACACCAGAGCAAAGAGGAAAGCAGAAGACTCCAGGTGGACAAGGAAGCAGAGCAAGAGGTGACCGTCACACCTGACACCTGGAATCCTACCAGCCCACAGCGCCACGCCCTCCCCACTCGGCCCAGGCTCTGCCCTGATGGGAAAGCAAGGGGCACCTGATCTAGATATTGAGGAGCAGGGTGACCCCAGCTGACACACAGGCTACAGTCACTGCTCCAGATTGAGGGGCTGGTCAGGCCCTCTCTGACGTAATGGAAGTCATCAAAAGAGAAGGGCTTCTGTGGGCCTGGCTCTAGAGATGGGAGAAAAGGGAGGGAGTTGTTTAGAAAAGACCATATCTCTTTGCCAGCCAGGTGTGGGGAGAGGCTGAACCCCAAAAGAGAAGGCGGTGGTAGAAGATCGGAGGGAGAGGTCAGCAGGTGGGCCTTGCAGGGCCTGTAGACAAGAGGAGGGGACTAGGGAGCCAGCTGAGGAGAGGCCAAGGCTCACAGAAGTCCATGCAAACAGCACAGAAGGCAGAAGAGGTGGTCATTCCATTTGCCCAGAAGAAAGGTCCGGAAGCCAGGCTTTCCTGCTCTGGCCAGGGGCACTCCATGAGAGCCAGGCAGCCCCCACTGCCTCGGGACCTGGCTGAGAGAATGTAGGCCTCGCATGGATGAGTAGCCCTGGGCCGGCCAGGCTGGCGGTCCCCTCAGCCCCCCTGCTCCCCTTTGGCAGGTCCCTCCCTGCAGGTCCCCAATCGTCACCATTCCTCTAGGGTCTCACCCATCCCACAGGCCCCACCGAGGCTTATGACTAACAGTGAAGACACTGCCCTTAACCCGAGAAGGGGAAGGACTGCCAGTGACAGCAGCATCCTTGGGCCCCAGCGTGAAAGGAAGGGCGGGCCTCAGCGGCTCTTCAGCTCACACCCCTGGGCAACTTCCCCCTCAGAGGACCCTCCCGAAGAGCAGAGGGGGTTGGGGACAGGCAGGAGGGTATGGAAACAATGAAGACAAAGGAAACCAGAGTGAGATAGAGAACAGATCTAACAGGTGAGATCACAGGAGTGTGACATTTTACCAGCAGTGTGGAAACAACTGCAAAGTCCCTGAATGAAAAATGGCCTGGAGAAATAAGCCACCCCATACCTCAGGCCTTGGAGAAAGAGGAGGGGAGGCTCCGAACCATGCATTCCCAGGGGTCAAAGAGGGAAAAATCCAGCTATTTCCAACATCCCCAAAGTAGTCTTCCCAGGAGAATCACAGAAATAGGGAAGATGAGCCCTGGAACCGGATCCGAAGTGCCCGAGGCTGGGGGAGGAGATGGCCCAGGTGCTCCAGACAGGAAGGGGAGGATGACAGGAGAGGAGGGAGGCTGGCCAGATGGCAGTGGTGATCCCGTATCCCAGGCTGGCAGAAAGACCAAACAGGGCCACATGTCATGTTTCGACAGGTTTCCATCTCTTGTTTGCAATTCTGAGCAATTCCATAGCACACCGCTGGCCATAAAACCAGGCACCAATGAATGCAAGGGCAGTCAGTCATTATTCGCCCCACTTGGTTGAAATAGTCAATCATTCTGAATGCAGAGATGTTGTGCGGGATTGTGAGGGCTACCTCAGTCCTGTGAGGGGGGCTCTGAGTTAGTTTCTCCCCCAAATCTGTGAAACCCTTAATTTGAAAACTTATCTGACCCCAAGCATGTGGACCTGTACTCAGTTCTGGGTCCCCTTCCTTCTCTCAAGTGCTTATTAGCTTGTGAGCTGTGACCAGAAGGGTAACAGGCGCACCTTTGTGTACAAGTGAGTGAACAGGAAGAGGGGCGACTGCACACCCAACATCTTATGTTCTTCACGAGCATAAGCACGAGAGAGAGACAGGCAGAAGCCAAGGAGAGGCTGGTATGTTAGCGCATCTTTGAAGAGCAGCAGGTCTTCTTCTCACACTTTGACCTTTAACACACTCCCCAGCACCCAGCACACGGAAAAGGGGGAGGAGGGTGCCGCTGTGAGAGAAAAACAGCCACAATAGAGCTTCAACTGCCATCAAAGGTTGGCTTGCCACCTGAAGCCAGGCAACTCAGAGCAGACCTGCAGCTACCACCCAGGAGGTGCAAGAGGCACCAGCACCCAGCTGGGAGCTACCCACCCCAGAGGCCAGCGCTGCACAGCCACGGCACAGAAAAAGCATCCTGGGCAGGAGCCATGGCCCGGCCACCTCCTTGCTGGCTGTGGGTGCTGGGGACCCTGGCGGGGCTCTCAGCTACCCCAACCTCCAAGAGCTGTCCAGAGAAGCACTACTGGGCTGGGGGACAACTGTGCTGTCAGATGTGTGAGCCAGGTAAGAGATGTGGGGAAGAGGGGGCTGTTTGGGGTGAAGGGAAAGCAGAGAGCAAGGCTGAGCTTGAGCAAGAAGAGGAATCCAGCCCCCCACGGGCACCACCTTGAAGGGGGCAGAGAAGCGGCCTCCCGCGGGCCTTGACCCTGGCCCTCTACTGACAGGAACATTCCTCGTGAAGGACTGTGACCAGCATGGAAAGGCCACCCACTGTAACCCATGTGTCTCCGGGACCTCCTTCGCACCAGACCACCACCACCGGCGCCACTGCGAGAGCTGTCGGCACTGCAACTCCGGTGAGCCAGGCGGGGAGGCATTTGGGGGAGCGAGGCTTGGGCAGGGCTGGGACTGGAGAAGCAGAGAGGAGGGGAGTTGGGACTTCAGGGCTACACCAAGTGGAGCCAAAGCTGGCAAGGAAGTGGGGCGCCCTGAGTAGGCACACAATGACAGGCAGAGAGGTCTAGTGTTGCAGGGAAGAAGTAAGCAGAATTTGGGGGACTGCAGAAAATGGGTCTATGGCTGGAGCAAGGCAGTAAAGAGGGAGAACAGCCTCTAGGACCCCAGATTTCAGCAGAGCAGCCCCCCACTGATGAGCTGGCTATGTCTGAGGTGCACATTCGTTTGGAACTTGGAATACATCTTTCTAAGGAAATAACACTACCAGCCAGTGGGTAAAAGCCAGTTTAGGGAAATGAATATATATATATATATGTGGCCTGTGTTTTTCTTATTTACTTTGTAATTTCTGCTTTTTTAAAATTAAGAAGTGTATTATCTGCAGCTGTTAGGAATTCTTTGGTTGTTTCTCCATTTTAGCTAGAAGTTCAGAAACTATGTACCAGTATAGATACGAGTATCAGGCTTTAAAGTGGCCCCTTTGAACAAATGGTCTCCAGCAAGACACTCTAGAGGACCACTTCACTGAACCACTACACTACTGACCTGTAAAATGCAGTCAGTCTCACTAGGCCTCTTAGGACTGTATTCTTTAAAATAAATAAAAGGTCCTGCCATTGCAAATCAGCCCAATGGCAACATCTTGAATGCGAGAGAAGTACTCTCAGTCCACTGAACTTAAAAATGCAATTGTTAATGGATGCTTTCCTCTTTGAGGTAGAAACCCCAGCAGGGCTGGGATTTTCTTAGTCCAAGCCTTCCCACACCTTGCAACTCCACCCCCAGGCCTTTTCCCAAATGCCAGGCAGTCTGTGCTCCCTGTGCCGTGTTCCAGAGCCGAACCATGTGCCTTCCCCATGGGATCCACAGATGCCCAAAATACTCAGGCAACAGCTGGCTGCAGGACTCTGGAGGAGTGTGGCCACGTGTGAGGGGGTCAGAGGAGACTGAATGAGTTTAGCCCTCTCTGACCTCAATATTCCCGTCTGTAGGATGGTGAAGTGTCTGAAACTACAGGCCACACGTGGGGAATGGAACACCCAGGTCTCTGGGTGCTCATCACTGAGAACGTCACTGCCTCCATTCCTTACCAATCCCAGCCCCTCCTTAACCTTTACCTTCCCTTTGGGCAGACACCCCCGGACCACCCCCTCCTCAGCCTCCTTCACCTTTGCCCACCTCTTGCCCTCTCTGCCAGCACTGTTCCCTCTTGGGGATCCTGGCCAGGCTGGCTCACGTTTCTTGGTGAGCCACAAGGAAACAAGCTTCTAGTAACAACTTTGAGTTGGAATTCAGGAAGAAGAAGCCCTAGGGGCATAGGATGGCAAGGAGGATCTTGTGTCCCTCTCCCTTTCCAGACGGAAGGAAACTGTTCGCATTGATTGTTGTCTGTGGCTCCCTACCTTGGATCCTGCACCTTCTCCCACCTGCCAGGGCTCCTCTCACTGGGGCCCTAGTGAGTTGCTCTAAGGCACCACCAGGCTCCCGCTCAATCCTGGCCCACATCTCGGTGCTGCTGCCTTCCCCAGAATCACCTTCCTCTTCTCAACCCCAACCACCTGAGGGTCCAACTCAGCCCAGGGACCTTCACACCCACCTCCCCCAGTATAACTAATCAGCAGCCATCCAGCACCTGACCTCTATACTTGAATAAAATGTATACTTTAAAGGCAAAGTAGGTCAGTAATCAAGCAATTCTAGTAGAGTGGAAAAACCTACCAGAAACCACTGCAACACGATTTCTGATTGCTAAAAACTGGAAACTATCCAAATGCCTGTTAACATCAGAAGGGATGGACCAGTCATGGCCCATTCATACGGTGGAATACTACACAGCATGAGCACAGACTGTGGTCGCAGGCAGCAATACAGAGGACTCTCACAGAGACTGAGCAAAAGCAGCTGGACAGATGAGCACACACGAGTCTATACATGTGGTGCAAAACGACTGGCACCAGTAAAAGTCAACCTAGTCGCTATTCTTGGGGGTGTTAGATGACACTGCTGGTCATCTTGTTTCTTGATCTGGTGCTGCTTACTCCTATGAACTCAATTGGTACCAGTTCTCATGCATTATATTTATGGCATGTGCACCTCTAAGTATGCTATGCTTCAGTTACAAGTTATAAAGGTATCAGTAAGACAGAAAATCTCGTAAGCTGTTTCTACTTTTCAGTGTTCCTATTTCTGAATCATGAGTTTTCCAAAAGGTCCAAGTTTTTTCTGTAATGACAACAGCAATAATGGCAAAGGCAGTGGGTGACAGTGACAGGGTCAAGTTTCCGGTGGGGGTGGGGAGGACACAGAGGGCAGCATGTCCCTGGAGGTGGGTCTGAGGTGGGGCCTGGCGGGGAGGACTAAGCAAGTGGGCCTTCCAGGCCTCTGAGGCCTGAGGGTCCTGTGTGGCCCTCCTCTGTCCCCAGGTCTTCTCATTCGAAACTGCACCCTCACTGCCAATGCCGAGTGTGCTTGCTCCGAGGACTGGCAGTGCAGGGACAAGGAGTGCACGGAATGTGACCCTCCTCCCAACGCCGCGCTGAGCCAGCATCCATCTCCAACCCTGGGCTCTCCCCCACAACCCAGCCACTTACCTTATGCCAAAAGTAAGTTCCAGGCAACCCTCTGTCCTGCCACAGCAGTAAGGGTCACACCCCAACCAGCACCCTACACGTGGTACCCATCCCACATGAGCTGCCTGGCCAGCCTGTCTGCCTTCCCATCTCACCCAGCACCTCTTAGGCCTCCAGCCCAGCCTTAGTTGCTGCGGGATCCCTGCTGATGCTCACTCTGTGTGTTTTGCCAGAGGTAATAGAGGCCAGGACAACCCAGCACTTTCAGACTCTGGCTGACTTCAGGCAGCTGCCTGCCCCAGCTCTCTCCACCTCATGGCCACGTGAGTTTTGTCCCCACTTCCCAACTGCAGAGAGAATGCCCAGAAAGGTCCTGGGACTAGGGGTGAGAAAAGGGAGCAGCAGCAGAGTGTGGGAATTAGGAGGGGACTTGTTCACCGGCTGGGTGGAGTCGGGGAGAGGAGAGAGGCAGGACAACAGGAGGCCTGGAATACGGGGAGTCAAGCACTAGGCCCTTCCCCAAACCCGCGGTGTGGCCCCTGCCCGTCACAGCCAAAAGGTCCCTGTGCAGCCCAGACTGCATCCGCATCTTTGTGGTCCTCGCGGGAATGTTTCTTGCTTTCACCATTGTCGGAGTGGTGTTCCTCCATCAGCAAAGAAGATACGGACTAAGTAAGAGACAAAGATACAGGGCTCCAGTCCTGCCCGCGCACCCTGCCCCACCATCGCAGCCCTGCTACCCATGCCTGGAACCTTCTGGAAGCTCCCTAGCTCCACCTTTACCACCCGGTGCCCCCCTTCTTCCTCCGCTCTCAGCGCCGCCCCTGACAGCCCTGCCCCCAGCCTTCCCCCCTTGCTCATCTCTCCTCCTTCACCCCGCCCCCCAGTGCTCGCCAACTCATCTGATTCCTTCTGCAGATGAAGAAGAGAGCCTAGTGGCGCCCGCAGAGCCTTGTTCGTACAGCCACCCCAGGGAGGAAGAGGGCAGCGCCATCCCCATTCAGGAGGCTTACCGAAAACCAGACCCTGCTTCCTACCCCTGAGCCAGCGCTCCCCGGAGGGGGTCGTCACTGCAGTAAAGTCCCAGCCTCCACCCCACCCCACCGGGCACCCCCAGTTTCAGTACCGTCCTCTCAGGACCTGTGTGCAGACTTGAGAAAGTGCCTTTTCAATACTGATGGTGACGAGGACACATGGGAACGAAGTGGGCGTGGGAAGCCGAAGCCTGGGAGTGTCCCGCACAGCCTGCCTCACCCGCGAGGGGCGGAGCTGAGGCGGAAAGCACCCTTCCGCCCACCCTAGGAGAGCCCCGCGCGCTGTACCCTGACCTGCAGACACGGTGAAATAAAGCGACAGGCTGCGGCTCTCCGGTCTCCGCAATTCCAATCTCACAACGCGGACCGCTCCCCGCCTCGTTTCCCCACTGCAGATTTGTGTTGGGGCCCACCCGAAGTGTGTGTCGGCGGGGGTTGGGGGGTGCCGGTGGGTGTGGCACCAACAGAAAAGGAAGAAATGTCCCCAGACTACCGGGAACCCTGCTTCTGGCTTCAGTCTCCCCTCCAACCCCACCTCCTTTCCCGCCCGTCCAGCTCCACTTGCTCGGGGCTGGGAAGGGGCTGAAGGGTCAGGTCTCCAAAGGGCCCAGGCTTTGGGGAGCGGGGCGGTGAGGAGAAAGAGTGAGCAGAACTCCGGCACCAGCCGCAAACGGCTTCCCAGGGGCAAAGGCAGCCTCGGTGACGCCTCTTCAAAGTGAAAGCGAAAGGTAAGTAGGCGGAAGACGGAAAAGAAGGCGACAGGTAGCGGCCAATAAGGGGCTTGGAGAGCCCTTTCTCCTCCAGCGTCGCAGTGTGCAAGCAGCGGAGAAGGGCTGAGGGCGAGGAGGCCGGAGAGCAGCCCCCATGGGCGCCGTGGCGGGGTGGTGCCTGCTGCTCTGCTGGGCGCTGACGAGAGCGGCGGACGCAGGTGAGCGGGAGGCCGGCAGGGGAGTGCCGGGAAGCACAGGCGCCACCTTCCCCTGGACTCCAGAAGGCGACGGGGGCCGGCGTGACTTCCAATCACCTCCCAAGCCCAACAGGAAAAAGGCTCAGTGCTGGCTGTGTAAGGAACCCACTGTGTTGTGAGAGAGGCTGAGCGTTCTGGTGGAAAAAGGCCAAACAAAAGAGGGACCCCTCAGCGGATGTGGTGGGGGGCCGCTGTCCCCCTGCAGCGGGCACTGCTGGGGAGCAGACACCTTCCCGAGAGGAAGGGTATCCCCGGAAGCCACTGGGGTGTCGGGGTGTCCCCTGAGGAGGGGGAAGGGACGCCCTTGTACTGAATGGCAGAGAGCAGAGCACGTGGGCTGGCCAGAAACTGAGCAACCACCACCAAGCCCCTAGTAACACGATGTCCGGTGTCTTCTCCCAGAGACAATTTTGCTCATTTGTTTGCTTTTGCTGAGAAGTCCTTTGACTGAAAAAGGTCTTCCATTCAATAGTTGTAAATAAGAGTAAAACCATAAACCCTTCTGAGCAAGGAAAATCCAGGATTTTAAATAACACACACCAAGAAGCAGGTACCTGGAGTAGCAGGTGCTTCGAAGAAAGTTGGTTGTGGGGATGACAGAAGGAACACAGACAAAGCTAGGACCCTAGATGACAATTTTCACCCTTTTATGACTCAGTTTGGGGTAAGAGGTGGTTGTGAATACAGAAATAACTAGACAGGAGGCTCACCTGGCCTTCTCCCTGCAGCAGAAAGGCAGTGGTGGGCAGTGGATGTGGTCTTAGACTGCTTCTTGGTGAGGAAGGTGGGGTCCTTGCCAGCAGTAGGAACATGGTGAAGGCCTTACTCGTGCTGAGGCAGGTGCCAGTGACAGATGATGGCTCCCTGGAAGGCTTTGCTGATTTCCAAGGGGACACACACCAAAGACAACCCACCTGTTACCTTCGAGGCCTCAGGTAAGAGCCCTCCACCCAGTGTCCCAGCCCTTCTGGGATCCTCTGCCGGAACAGTGTGCTCCTGAGTACACCCACCATCCCCTGCCCCCCATGGGCCCAGGTGTTCTCCATCCAGCCTGACCTCTGTGCTGCCCTTCTCCCCAGCCAGCCTGGTACAGATTCCCCAGGCCGAGGCCTTGCTCCATGCCCACTGCAGCGGGAAGAAGGTGACCTGCGAGATCTCCTGCTATTTTCTCCAGGCCAGACAAGGGGCCCCTGTTGACACAGCAGCTTCATTCATCGCCAACGTGCAGCTGTCTGGAGGGGGGCCTAGTGTCTCTGTGGTGATGAAGACTCTGGGGGACACTGAGAATGGGGCTGTCTTGCACCCCACACTGTACCTGCAGGGCTCAGGGGACTATTCAGACTGCAGGTGAGAAAATGTAAGTTGCAGAAAGGAAGTTTGGTTTTTTCAAGTGGTCAGAGATGGAGAACAAAAGGGAACAAGTCTACCTCCATCCACATAAGTCACCTCAGGGACTCTCCTAGGCCTGTCCTTTCTTCCTGAACACCC
This sequence comes from Manis javanica, assembly GCF_040802235.1. Lineage (NCBI taxonomy): Eukaryota > Metazoa > Chordata > Mammalia > Pholidota > Manidae > Manis > Manis javanica. Next base: position 25,972,664 of record NC_133170.1, on the reverse strand, counting down.
CAAATGGGGATAATGTTCACCTCACTGGGCTGCCTGAGGAAATGAGATAAACGATGCTCTGTTCACAGATGCCATCCACAGCAGTCTTACGGGGCCAAACACCAGTTTACTCCCGGTGAACAGCCAGCCTGGTCTGGTGCTTCAAGATGACCAGAGCAGAGCACAGGGACACAGATTTTGCTCATTATCTCCTTAGTAAAGCCCAGCCGTTGCCCTCTCCGACCCAGCACATCCCAGAGGGCATGGGAAATTGAGAACATGATGATAGGTTTCTCCAGAGCCTTTCAAATCCAAGTTTGCCTCCAAAAAGAGATGACCACATCCAGAGATTATGGGTCTGCCTTCCTATCCTGAGAAGGCCCCAGAACACTTGAAGCTGTGGTCCAACCTAAACTTAGACTGCTACATCAGAAAAGGGGTTCTCATATCCATCCAGTGTCAACCATAGCCCTGGCATTGCTAGGTAGGCCCCCCTTTTTATTTTGAGATATTTTAGACCTACAAAAAAGATTAAATAATGTAATGAATATCTGTACACCATTCACCTAGATTCACCAATTGTTAATACTGTAGTCTTACCTGCAGATAAACATGTCTTTCTCTAGATATATAGATATATATAGATTCCTCCCTAGACTAAGTGAAAGGAAGCTGCAGGTAACACTTCACCCCAAATGCTTCCATGTATATATAGCATGAAGAATATTGTCCTTCATAACCATAAAACTATCATCTTAACAGCAAACCAAAGTGGAGAGTGGCCTATTGTGGTGCAGGCAATAATGGGGTGCAGTGTGTAAAGATTAAAGAATATCTTCTCACCATTACTGTACATTAGCAATCCTGAACAGTATCAATGGTAAAATACCCCTCCCTGCCAGGGTAATCTGTCCCCATCTCACACACCACAGCTTGGTAGCTACTAGACATCCTAAGACGTGTCAAAATTGATACAACACTGTCAAATATAATGGCCAAATGCAAACTTCTCTAACTGCCCCAATAATGCTTTTTATAGCTTTCTTGTTTTGTTTTGTTTTGTCTTTTTAAGCCCAGGAATCATACAAGACCATACATTTCATGTTGCTGTCTTGTGCCTTTAGCCTCTTTACTCCAGAACGATTTTTCACAGCATTGACATTTCCAGAGACTTCAGGCCTGCTGTCTTGCAGAGTACCCCACCACTTGGATTTGTCTGATTAGATATAGGTTTGGCATGTTTGCTACAAATACTACCACTGTGTGCTTTCTAAGCTCATACTTAGTCAGCCTTCCCAGCAGCCTTGCCTCAAGCAGACGTGTTGGCCACACTAAGGGCTTGCCCACAGTCACAGGGCTAGTAAGTGGAAGAACCAGGGTTCCAAAGCTTTCTCTGCTACTCCAGTAGTTCTTATCTGAAGGTCAACAGCAACCCATCATTTGGCATGTGTATTTTTCTGCTGAGAAGTCCACAGCCTTCATCACTTGTCCTGGGGTAAATGACTACAAAAGTTAAGATTACCACGTGTGCCACACTGCCTTTCCAGAGCCCCATTTCTTTGTGGTTACATCTGATGGGAAATGAACTCAACTGGCCTCCTGAGAAGGCAGGAGCAGATGCATGCCTACAACAGCTTAGAGGTCAGGTGACTTGGAGGAAGACGCCCACCACCACCGCACTTTTTCTCGCCACAGTGGAGTTCCAGGTGACAACACGGACCCCATCCCTGAATTTCCTGCTGGGGTCCTCGGCCTCCCTGCACTGTCGCTTCTCCATGGCACCAGGCTTGGCCCTTACTGGCGTGGAGTGGCGGCTGCAACATAAGGGTGATGGGAAGCTGGTGCACAGCTGGACCACAGGGCACAGGCAGGTCAAGTGGGAGAGCGCTGCCCTGGAGCCCGAGCAGCTACTCATGGCCGGGGATGCCTCCCTCACCCTACCCAGCCTCACTCTGAAGGACGAGGGTACCTACATTTGCCAGATCACCACCTCTCTGTACCAAGCTCAGCAAATCATCCAGCTCCACGTCCAAGGTGAGGCTGCGGCTCGGTTATCCGCGGGAGGGGGAAGGGATGTGCCTATTGGGAGTGTTTTCCAGAATGGATTCCAAATAGAAAGCGATTTCCCAAGAGGCAGTCTGCATTCCCACAACCTAAATGCCACTCCACCCTAAAAGCGCACACAGGGTTGGACTGCTTCCCGCCACACTCGGATGATTCTGTGGAGAAGCTTCCCAGCCCAGGATCCTGCTGCCCTGCCTTGGCTGCTGTGTCCAATCACCCCAATCCTTCGGGACACATCCTGGGAGGGGCGGTGGCAAACCAAGGAGGGGCACTGGGAGGGTCCTGACTGGGAGGCATATTTCAACTGTGGTAACACTTAAAATCACTGGCTTATTTGCCATAAGCAGCAGCAAGCCAACCTTTAGCTAGTTTTACTATTGTTTTTTCAATTACCTGGGGAGGATGTACCTCCTCCTGGCGTGCATCCGTGTGGTCCCCTCACGCCCCTGTGGCGCCACACTGAGGAGGATATGTCAGCACCCAGCCTAGGCTTCCTCTCGGGAGGCAGCTGTATCAACTCTGCGGTCCCACTGCATCCCTTTGGAATCTCTGTACTCACTCTTCCAGCTTCTCCCAAAGTACGACTGAGCTTGGCCAGCGAAGCTCTGCTACCCACCCTCACCTGCAGTGTCTCTGGCTACTATCCCCTGGACATGACTGTGATATGGATCCGAGAGGAGCTGGGTGGAGCCCCAGCCCCAGCCTCCGGTGCCTCCTTCTCCAGCCTCCAGCAAAGCACAATGGGCACCTACAGCATCACCTCCTCCCTGACGGCAGAACCTGGCTCTGTGGGGGCCTCTTACACCTGCCAGGTCACCCACATCTCCCTGGAGGAGCCCCTCAGGGCCAGCATCCGGGTTGCTCTGCCAGGTACTGGGCATGCCTTCCTTTCCCCGCATCGGACGTGGGCTCATGGCTCCCTGACCTCCAGCTCATCTGTGGCCTTGTTCTGCTTCCCACAGCACTTTGTTCAGTCCCCACTTCTTTCCCAAGGAGGCAGCCTCCACAGCTGCCACCACACATCCCGAGACATCCTTTCCCCCCAGGTTCGAGGGTACCAGGCAATGTGCTAAGAGCAGGACACCAGCTTGCATTAATTCCTGATCCTGCCTTCAAGGAGCTTAGTCCACTTGGGAGGGACAGAGTAGGCAATCGGGGAAAATGACCCCAGGGAGACATGCGAGCTGAGCTGCTAGTTCAGGGGGAGGGGGACACCCAAGACCAAAAGAACAGCATGAGCGAAGGCCAAGTTATAAAACAGCCAGAAGAGAATTGGGGTAACTGCGTACCTAGAGCCAAGAGTCTAGGAAAAGGGGAGGTGGCTCTGAAGCTTGGGAGGTAAATCTATTTACTGAGCATTTACATGAATCAAACACAATACTAAGCACTGGATGGAGAAGTACATGTATTATCACAGCTTCCATCTCACTGAGGAGTAAGTTGTCACTTACAGATGCTAAGTAATTCACCCAAGTCACCTACCTAGTAAATAATGAGAGAAAATGAAAAACAGGAAGCCTTAAACCTTCTACTACTATCAGTGAACATATCACAATGGCCTTCAAGCTGGAATTTCATCCTGAAACCACAGCATGTTGTTAAAGGTTTTAAACAGCACAGGGCAGGCACCCACACCCCAAAGTGTAAGCATCCAGGAGCACTGGGCATCACCTGGTGGCTCACCAGACTTTAAGCTTCAAACCAGGGCTTTGTCTCAGCTCCTATCATTCCCCTGCGATTTCACAAAATAGTAAACCTAACAAAGCATTTCCTAGCAATTAAAAACAAAATCCCAGTTTAACTGTTAACCACGAATCTAACCTAAATCTCTCTTGCAAAGCAATTTTAAGAAACTCTTCTCCAGGCGTAGGAAGAGGTAAAGAATTGTGTGTGGAGTAACAAACAGACCAACAACCTAGAGCAAGTGTGGACGCTACTCTGTGCCCAGTTCCTGGGAGGGAGCAGAACACTGACATGAGCTCCTCCCCCAGGGATGGATCACATTGCATCATGGCCCTGCCAGGGCGGACCCCTGGGTGCAGCTCCAGAGATGATCCATGCCCACTCTGCTCTCCCCTATAGGGCAGAGAATGGCCTTTGGAGTCCTTTTCGCCAGCAGTCTCTTATTTCTTGCACTGTTGTTCCTGGGGCTTCAGAGACGGTAAGGTAAGAGCCTGGTGACCCTCAGCTCTGCGCCACCCAGCCCACTTGTAGATCAGCCTGCCCTAACTAACCACCTCCCCACCCAGACCAGGGATGAAACCCAAGTTCCCAAGTTCCAGCCAATAGCCCCACCACAGCTCCCAGCTTCTGGGGTTACCCCAACTGAATCCAACCTTGTTCCCTTGTTTTCTCCTAGCTGGCTCACCGAGGTCTGCCAACACCCTGTAGTGCTCCAAGTAGCTACTCTCCTGCCTCAGAGTAAAAAAGAATGATCACGTGTTCCCAGGACTTTACACCAAGTCTCGGAGCTCAAAAAGCCCCAGGACAGATCATGGGGGCTCTGGCTCAGGCGAAGGGCAGGCCTGTCTCCCTTCACCATGACCCTGGGTTGAGCTCCGAGGGAGACAATATGAGGAGGTGAGAGTGGCAGCAGAAAGGAAGTGTCTGGAGGCTAAAACACAAGTCAGACTTGAGGTGCAGTGGCAGGAAAAGAAAACAGGAAGAATTTATGAAAAGGGCAGGTGAGGGATGGTGGGCAAAGGCGGAGTTGGACCACCATGCACGAATATTGAACTCTGTCCAAATAAAAGCCCCTATGTCCTCAGAGGTCAAGCTTTCTACTTTCCTGTCTCTCCCCATGCTAGACCCAACTAAGCGTGTCCCTGGGCCTAGAAGCTCCAACTTGCCCAGTGTTCCAGGTGTGAAACGCAGGCCCTTGGGGGCAGCCCTGAGGCTCTGTCTCCACAACTGGGCTGCAGCTAAGGCTCTGCTCCTCTAGACAGATGTTGGGAATTTCAACATACCTACAAACACCTCACTCCCCCAGCTGCAAGGGAGAGAGTTCTCCTTTTACTCATTTCTAGAATGTGCCTAGTCAATAGAGTGGACTTAGCAAAAGAAAACCCATGCACGAGGATGATGGGGAGCAGGTTGTGTGTACCAGAGGCCTCATCTGGTCCTGACCCCTGGGACAGGACAGGCAGGCTGAGGACCTGCAAGGAGGGAGAAAGGAGCTGTTTGAGCAAACCTGCAGTTGTTTGTGACGGGATGTCTGAAACGCCCACTCAGCTTCCTGCCGTCACTTCCTCTCACCACACCTGTTAGAATGGGGCTGCTTCAAGTATGAATGCGGAGACCACTTCCTCTGCCAAAACCCAGATCTTTAATCTCGAGGAGACCATACAGCACACATAAGCCAGGCTTCCGGCCCCAGCAACGACAGACTGCTAGAAGAAACACTCCCAGTTCCCCAGTCCTCAGTTAGTCCAGCCAAACAACAACCAAGTCAGTGTAGTGGTAGGAATCTGTATTTTTTGCCTTTGTTCAGAATACATGAAATTGGTAAATCTGCCACATGCCTTTGGTGGAAGTACAAGTGTTATTATTCTACACAAGTATGAGATTGGGGTTAGGAAAACAGACAGAGAGGTGGTGACAGACACACAGTGGAAACCCCACATCATCTCATGGCAAACAAACCCAAGGAGGAGATGTGGGACACTTGGCTTCATTTGACTGCAAGTCCCGGGATTCAGTTGCACATTTGCTCATGCACATGGGTAGTGGGAAGAAGGGGGATAACAAAGACACGGAAGAGGGTAGGGGTTGGGGTGAGAAAGGAAGAAGGGCTAACACCCCCCAAAAGAACAGAGCCAACTACACCTGGTGAGCCCCAGAAGGCCAGAAACCCAGGAAATAATTCCTGTGACAGGGCTTGGTGGGCCAAGGAGGCGAATTTGCTTCAAGCTTGGGACACATCGAGGACAGTGGTGGTTCTTTCCAGCGGTGACCCCCTGCATTAGGCAAGGAGGAGCCCAGAGGAGAGTGGAGACCTTCGAGGAGGCCGTTGGGAGGGTACACTGACTGTTTTCTTCCAGCTTTTCAATCCCGCCTCAGGGCAGGACGAAGGGAACATGAGAAACAGGAGCGAAGGGAGAGGGAGGATGGTTTTGCACAATGAAATGCTGCTGCATGGAAAGAGCATCTAGACCCAGCCTGGCCTGGCTTCAGCCTCTTCCTGCTTGTGGATCGGAGGATGGAGGGACCAAAGGGTCATGGGGGTTCCACCTTCCGTTCCCAGCCTGCCCTCCTCCCCTCACACCTGAGTCTATCCCATTCAACCGCCTATCCTGAAGCCCAGCAGTATCTACCAAGACAGGCTCAGCAGTTACCATGGGGCATCCACAAACCACACAAAGGGAAAGAAGGGCAAAGAGGTAAAGTGGAATTCCGGAGGGCATGGGTGGTTTGGAAGGGGAACCTACTGCATCAAGAACAGAGCTGGCTCTAAATAAGAGACTCCGTGACAGCAGAGCAATATACGAAAACACCTGTCTCCAGACTTGTCTAAATGCTCAGAATCAGCCGGGCCTCAGGAAAGACCTCTTGCCTCACCCCTTTGGCCAGTACGTGGAAGGGGTGTGGAGGAAAGGAAGCCAAGGGGTTCACTTCTAAGACCCCCTAACTTCTAACAACCTCATGCTCCTTTAGCAACCGAAGGGAGGAATGGAACAGGACCTTCTGTAACCAGAGGGTGAGAAGTGGCTTCTTCGAAGATTGTTATTTTCAAATCAGGCCCCTGACTCAGTTTTCCTGTACCAGGCATTCTCTTATCTATGCCAATAATCAAACTAACTGAGAGTCCCAAACTTTTGCAATGTAAAATTATTTGGTGCTCTCATGAACAATATAGAATGTTGCAGAAAATGTGAACAAGAGACACTCTTTCCAGTTATGAGCTTGTGGGACTGCTTCTAGAATGGGAATGAGAGTTCTGGTATTTTCATAATTAATAGGTGTTCTCTGAAGAACAAAGCAGGACACTGTTAAGATCCCTGAAAACATAGAAAATTTTGGCCAGATTAGAAACAACCACAAAACACAGGTTTTACTTTCTAAAAGGGTACTGCACCAGGACCAAGTTGTACTTTGGGGCTCCCCCAGGGTCCTCTTCAGGCCTGGCACAGGAGAAGAGCTCCAAGTGGCCAGGGAAGCCCTGAGTGGGCACCATTTCCCCAGCTGTTCCCAGCCTTCTGCCAGTAGCCTGGCCTTTCCTGGTGACACCACGAGTACCAGTACCCTTCTCCCCTGACCCTGGTGTGTCCATGGGCATGCCACCTCAGCTGCGCTCCTTCCTCCCCTCCCCTCGGCCTCTAGCTCTTTCTGGTTTTGGGAGAACACGAGAGTACATCGGAAGGGGGCAGGAGGAGGTGCCACTGCCGCTCTCCAGGTAGTGACTTCAGGACTGTGCCACAAGCAGCATTTCTGGTGTTGAGGGACACAGTGCAAATGAAAGCAACAGAAAGGGAAGAATGGGTGATGGGAGAAGCCGGGGCCGGGCTGGAGGAAGGTACATGGGGCACTTTGTTGAGAAAGCACAGAGGGAGAAGGACGTGAGTTTGGATGGCAATGGAGAACAGGGTGGGAGTGGCACATTCTCAAGTAAAAAAGTAGACTGGACACAGGAGTCAGGAAGTCCCAGATGGAGAAAAGAAAGAGACAGGAGGGAACAAGAGGGCAAATTACATCATTACTAGACATTTAGGTCTTCCAGTTGTAGGTGTCCCATCCCCATGGCCTACCTCTGACCCAAGCCAGTGACAAAGAGCACAGTCCCACTTCCCCAGAACAGCAGGGACCCTCTTCCCACAGTACCTTGCAGAAGGAAGGCTTGTCTATCAAGGAAGCCCATTGTCTTTGCCCTTCCCACCTCCCAAACCAGGTGATGACCCCACCGCCACGCTCTCCATACCTCAGTCAGAGCAGCCCCGCTGCCCAGGCAGGCAGGGCTCAGAGAGGATGCCAGGACCTTCCCACCTCTTCACCCCACCAGCGATCTCAGCAATACTTACTTACAATAACTACCACGACGATGGCACAGATAGCTCCCAGCATGATCATCATCTGAGGAAACAATGACAAAAAGCCGGCCCTTGGACTTGGGGAAGAAGGAGCCAGGACTAGACACGTGGGAAGAGAACGTCTGCATCCTCAGGATCGTGAAAGAATCCACACGTCTCCCAGGAGATCCGCAGGCCTCTCGGGGAGGGCCCAACCTTCATGCTTCCCACCAGAGCAACCCCTGCACCACAGCTGACACTTCTCAGAAGCAACAGAGCACCTGTAGCTCTTTATCGCTCAAATTCCAATGGAGGTGCAGCATTTGGACCTTGGATCAATGGGTTCATTTTTCGTGGTGAAGTGTTCAGCTCATTCCTAAATGCTGCAAATATGTAACTACATCTATACCAGCCATTGATTCAGTGCTTGTCTGAGGAAGGGCCAGGTGAGAATTCTTCCAGGGATCTTGGGGAAAAGCACCTTGACTAACCACCTCCAAACTCATCACTGCCTCCCAGTGAGCATTCTGAATTCTCTAGCCTACCCTGGTGGCCATTCCTGGTAATGCACCTCACGGAAGCGTTCACGATTTCCTCCAAGTTCTGGAGGGCAGAGATTCTACACCACTAGAGAGAAGGAATGTAGAACCTGAGGGTTTTCTTGCCCTCTAAGACTTGAGACCCAGGAAAAGAAGGGGGAGAGGGCAAGAAAATTCACCTTGCAGTTTTTCCACCAATACTTTCTCTTTAGCTTGGCAGCACTGCTCTCAAACTGTGACGCTCCCACCTGCAAAGCATCAGCTCGGTCATCCAGCTCTGACAGTATCTCGTCCCTCTTCAGGACCTTGTCCACATTCACACGCATCATGTCCACCACCTAAAGGGGATGCAGAAACGAGCCTGCTAAGCTCCCCACTAGAGGTGGGAGACAGAACAGTGACCAGGGAATTGTGTGGCAATTTTAAGTAACTAAGTAACACTAAGGGATTCCTTGCCTCCCAGAGCATTTAGCCAACCCTCTATAACAAAGAGAAGTTTCTAAACTTCTGTGATTTGGAAACTCAAAGAAAAAGCTCTCCACCTACCTCCTCCACTTGTGCCTGGGTTTGCTGTAGTCGTCTGTTACTGGTGGTATTGGGAGGGCCAGGGGGCCCCCCACCTGGGGCAGTCCCTTCTGACCCTTCGGTGGGAGTTTGGGTGGGTGGCTGAGCTGCAGCAGACCTGTGCAGAGACGGGAACAGTGTACACAAAGTAACCAAGGCAGGAAAGGATCACAGGCGTGCTCAGCCCACACTACCTCAACAATGCTGGTTAGGTTCTATGCACAGAAGGGATTCTAGCTCTCTGGCAATAGCAAGTAGGGAGATGCAGCACAGAGGCAAGAAGCAAAAGCTGGAAGATCCTGTAACAACATTTAGGTGGGGCGTAGGGGCATCCAGGGTGGCACCACGGAGTCCTGTTTGGGCTGTCCTTTGACCCAAATACAAACACATGCTCTGGCATGGCAGCTACATGGACAAATGTGCCAGCTGTGGCCTAATGGCACTTCCCTGTCAGAAGTCTTTCAACATGAAGTCAAACTAGAAAACTCCAAACCAAGTTAGGAGAAATTCATACAAAAGATTAAACCCTCAAGGAAAAGACCATGGACTGAACAACTTTTTCTTTTGTATTTTTGTAGTAACAGCTTTACTGAGATATAATTCACATAGCATAAAATTCACCCTTTTAAAGTGCAACCCAGTGGTTTGTACTATATTCACAAAGCTGTGTAACCATCACAACTAATTTTATAACATTTTGATTGTCCTCAAAAGAAACTCTGTACCCGTCAGTCACTCCCTTGTCCTCTTTCTCCCCAGCTACTAGCAACTATTTTCTGGTCTCTATGGATTTTCTTATTCTGGACATTTCATCTAAATTGAATCATACAAATATGGTTTTTTGTGACTGGCTTCTTTCACTTAGCATGTGTTATCCATTGAACAGCTTTTTTTTTTTTTTTTGGCCATGTCTGAATATTAAAAAAAAAAAAAAGAAAAGGCAAGCTGACAGACTTTGTGAAGGGGATCCAGTTTTTGGCTGTTTCATGCAATGATTAATTAGTATATTGGGGCTGTTCTGAGGACAACTTGGAGAATCACCCAAAGGCAAGGCTTCCATAGGTGGAGTGAGTCAGGGCTGTTTGCTTGCTTTGTTTCTGGCAGAGAAGATGGGGGCTTCACTCAGAACTGGGGCCCAAAGCAATTGTGTTAGCTATGAATCTGTTCCAAGAGCATAGAGAGGAAGCAAAAAATATGGGACATGGTCCTCAGTGTACATGCACTGAAGGGACATTCTGTCCCTTCCTTTTCTAGATTTGGCATCAAGACTCAGAAGACTCCCCTAGTTCTTTATGTTCCAAAGAGAAATCTTAGTTTGTATTACTTAAGAGAAATCGTCCTCTCTTTCCCTTAGCCTAAGAATGGATTCATCTAGGGTGGAGTCTTCAAGATGAACTCCTCTCCATGTCCCAACACAACCAGGCTAAATTCACCCCGTAAGGAATTTCTGTAAGTCTAACCTAAGACGAGATTTTCTGTCCCAAGAAGAACCCACTGGCAAGAGAAAGATCCCTCAAATGTGATGGAGAACAGAAATCACAGAACTCCTCAAATAGAAGCAAAATATCACAAAATATACCTCACAGGGGCAGTCCAAGTAAATTAAATACACCAGGGAGTAAACCATCAGAGTCACAGAAAAGGAAACGCCTTGACTACTCTCAATAGAACTAACACCCAGGAGTTCCTCCTCCGTAAGTCAATTTCTTTTGGCCTAAAAAGTTAGAGGATAACTCCTCAGAGAAGCTATACTAGCAGATTACATCCAGCTCATTCCCATTTAAGGAATCCTTTCCCATTTCCCTCTAAGGCACAAAGAAGCCAAAAAAAAGACACAAAGCCACGAAGCCCCAAGACTCTTGTGCTACTGCTGAGCTAAACAATCTAGTTCTCTGACAGTGGAAAATTCAGTGAGCAGGTAGCAGCCAGTGTTTGGTCTTGGAAGCATTCCAGAATGGTGGCACCAATGACAAGATTAAGGTCAGAGACCTCGTGACACCCTGCTAGTCACCATGCTTTCTTCATCTCCTGTTCATCACATATGGGTGCCACTGGGAACCAGTCAGCTGAGAAGGGTCCCTCTCCCCAAGAGGAAAACAGATGGAATCCTAGGACTTGGCCAAAATGCAGAGGAACATATACAGATAAAGCCGCAGAAATCAGAGAAAAAGTGAAATGGTTATAAAGCATTTGAAAGGACCATTTCATTTACTATTATTGGGAGTTGGGAAAAGTCAGCAGTAGAATATCTAGGGATAGCTATAACCCTTATGTAACATTAAGTAAATCTTTTCCCTTTTTTGTCACTAAGAGAAGCAACACAAATATACCTAAGCCCAGGCCAAGACTCCAGGAAGTAGTAAGAAAGAAAAATCTCTATTATATATACTGTGGTCCTGACAGGGAAGTACTTCATTTGTCTAGCCACAGTTCTCCCTCAGTATCTTGAAATGGGGGTGATGGTGAAGATAATGGTCAGAGACTAAACTGAATATGTTCGGGGACGGTGGGAATCCTCAGCTCCATTTAAACTTGGCCAAGACTCAATGACAGGAAAACACCTCCTATATGGGTGGGTGGCTTTGGGATGAATGGCTGCTTGGAATCACATGCCACTGTCCCTTGAGTCTTTATGAGCTGCTCACCAGGCGCCAGAGAACTGGCAGATAAGTTCTGGAGCTCTGCTCACTGCCAAGAGTGGGGATGCATGTCACAGCTAGGGTGAGGGGCATACACAAATCCAGCGATTGCAGGGCAATCCAAATTACCACTGGCAGGTGTACAGATCACAGACTTCCCAGAGGTCCTGAGCACAGATTCAGACAGACAACAAGAAAGGATCTCGAGCCCCCTCCCCAGTGTCTGCAAGCCCCACCTTCGCCCTCTCTCCAGCTCCACTATACCGAGACCTGAATAAGGTGCCCCGCAGACCAGAGGAGAGGATGTAGTGAATGTGAGTCCCCCACGCCCCTGCCCCGCCCTGGGGTGCTGACTGGAGCTGGGGCAGGAATGGGGTGCTGCCCCCCTCCCCGGGGGTGGCCAGGTCTGGGGGCGGCCGGCGGAGGTAGTTCCCAGCGTAGCCGCAGCTGCTGCAATGCGCCATTTTCCGTCTCGCAGAGTCCGGCGCTGAGCGTGAGAACTGGCAAGGAGATGTGCAGCCCCCACACCAGAGTCAACTCACATTTCTCTGGCAGAGGGAGGAGGGGTCCGTGTCCTCTCTCGAGGCTGCAGAGAGAAAACCCGGCGCGGTAAACGCTGCGGTTGAAGTACACTGAAGCTCCGAGCCCAGCCCCGAGAACACAAGTCAAGCTCTAGCGGCGACAAAATCCACTGCGGCGACCGCGCTGGTCCCCGCTTTTATTGGCGCCGACCACGCCTTCCGGATAACGAGGCCACTCCCACCGCCCAATCCCCGCCCAGCGCAGGCACCAGTACAGACGCAAAGCCCGAGGCCGAGCTCCCGCCCCTGCAAATCGGCCAATCACAGCTCTCCTCTCACCCAACCCGGAAAGGAGCGGTTGCTGCGAGGGGAGTTCACAGCTTGCTTACAGTCCAGCGGAGCAGCAGGGCGTGGCGGAAATACGCGCCAGCGCTCTGGAAGGGCGGCTCCCAGTAGTTTGAATTGGCCTGTTTGGTGCCTCTCAGCCAATCGCTGAGCAGTGATTGAAGTCCCTCCAGCCAATCATGCCGCTTCCTCCCACGGACCCGGTGGCAGTAGCTGGGACCCTAGAATCCTCGAAGAAGCGCGTTTCGAAGCTCTACGCACTGCTGGTCCTTCTAGACCAGGCCGGTACTGCACCGCACCAGCCCACCCCTGGCAAACAGCTCTGAGGAAGCAGAATCCATTAAGGCACAGCCGCGGGCTCTCGCGGCCGAAGACTGGGCACGGGGCTCGGTACCCCCAAATACCAGTGCAAATACGAGGGCTGCGTGCATCCGTTTCCATCAACTCAGCCACCAAGCTCCTCACCCAATGTGTCCTAAATAGAACTGCCCCCACCAAACCTCCTCCTCCTATCCTTCCCTCCCAGGGAGGTTACCAACCGCACGATCTCGGTTGCCCACACCAGAAACCTGTAAACCATCCTAGATTTCCTCCCCGTTCACCTTCACCTCTCCTCTAATAATTCGCCGAGTTGAGTCGATTTTCCTTCCTAGTATTTCAAGAATTCTCTCCCCTCATCTCACTGACCTATTTTAGACAATTATGCTTTGCCTGGATGCCATCAGTTGTAAAACTCACCATTTTTTAGCTCCCGCTAAGAAAAAAGGTAGTAGTGACACACACATACTGTCTTATCACTTAGAATTTTTATATTTATTGAAAGTGAAGGTTTATATAGATTTTTCTTATCACATTTCACTTTCATGAATATATAAAAAAATAGAGAACATGGTTACAGTATCCCGAAAACTTCTCATTCAAGGGCTAACTCATGATTCATGTTTTTGACTCAGTCTTAGGTGTCCACAATTTTCCACACAATCTAGTTAGTCTTCGTGTACGATCAAGGGCTTTGGTGATGCAGCATTTTTTTTAAGTGTTCCTCTTTTTTCTCTGGAATTTTCTTCCAAGCCATTAGGCAAGTTTTCATCCTTATGAGCAGGAATGACAATTACAGTATGACTGCTGTCTGGCTAATAGTTATAGTGAAACTTCTCAATTTAGATTTTTTGAGGAGAAAAATAAGTGCCTCTTAGAATTAATGAAATGTAAAATCTGCTTCTAGTCTTGCCCTCCCTCATATCCATTTTGAGTTCATTGTTGCATTAGGTGTGAGGTTTAGGTTGTGGTTTGTTTTTTTACCCATGGATAGCCAGCTGATCCAGGGCCATTCGTTGAAAAAGCAATCCTTCCTCCATTAAATTGCTTTTGTACTTTTGTTAAAACTCAGTTGGGCATATTTATACAGGTCTACTTCTGGGTTCTCTCTTTAGTTCCATCAATCTATGTGTCTATCCTTCTGCCAATAACACACTATCTTAATTACTATAGCTATTTAACATTGGGTCGGATTATTTCTCCTGCTTTATTGTTCTTTTTCAAAATTGTTTCAGCTAGTCTAGATCCTTTGCCTAAAAGGTCACTTCAGAAATGAATTTGTGAGCTGGCAAGAAAGCAAAAACTATGTAAACACCAAAAACTAAGTGAAAGCTGGTGCGCAGAGAAATATGAAAAGCACCGAAGCATGTTTTGTTTTGAGGGCATTTGCTAGAAGTTGAATTTAGGCACGGTGGCTTCACAGGGTGCCACTGTGGCATAGGAAACAGAGCCCAGGGCTTTCCAGGGTTGGAAATCTAATAGAAAGCCCCTACCATAAAGCTGCAAACTCAGAGAACTGTATCTTCATCTAAGAGTGGATTTAAAATATGCTAACACTAAAACTACCTCAGGGGACTACATAGAAAATTGCTTGTCTGGAACCTAGATGCCTATTGGAAATCTTTTTTTTTTCTTTTAAATCTTTGCAAAGAATTTATAAACATAAACTGTGTCTTTTCTGCCTAAATTTCTTATTGATCCTAAAAACAAAATGGCAAGAATTTAAAGTGGTTTTGGGTTGACACTGCCATTAAGCAGCCAGCAGAAGCAATGCAAATCTTCTCTGGATGAACTCATCTTCAATTCAGGCCTTGGGGAACCTCCACAGATACAGTTCCAAGAAATATAAATTGCGGTAAAAAAAGAAAATTGCAAATAAAGGAACAAGGTACCAAGAGCAAGAACCAACAGAGATAGAAGAAATAGAAAAGGAAGTCAGAAAATAAAGCCAAATAGTTCAATGTCTGATTAGTAGGAGTTCTAAAAAGAGAAAACAGAACATGAGAGAGAGATGTAAAAGAAATACGGGAAAAAGCTCCTAAATTGAATGTCTTTCTGGATTAAAAATAGTGCTTACATACCCAGCACAATAAAAGACAAAGAAGCACATCAAGACACATCTTTTTGAAATCTCAGAATATTATGGAAGAAAAAAAGATCCTAAAAGCTTTCAAAAGGAGGAAAAGGAACAGGAATCAGAATCGACTTTCAATACAGTATTAGAAGATAGAAGACCATGTGGCAAGGGCCTTTAAAATTCTGAAGAATAATCATTAACTCAGAATTCTATACTAGCCAACCCATCAATGTAAGATCAGTGTATGTCAGTAAGAGAAACATAGAACGTAGACATCTTTCAGATATATAAAGAATCAACATTTTTGGCTCTCTTTCCAAGTAAGCTACTGCAAGATGTGTTCTGCTGAGTAGGAAAGAAAACGGCAATAGATGTAAGGAATGGGATGCTGGATCCACTTGCACAATTGGTGAAAGAAAATCCTTGTAATGGAAGCTATGCCATAGACCCAGAGAGCTTGTCCTGACTGAAGTAGAAGGATGGCAAAAACTGCAGGACAGTCTCCAGAGGAAGAAAACTGATAAAGTATCTGACATGTTTAAATATTTGACAAATAGTATTTTATACATCTGATGGGACATATGGAAATGATCACAGCTAGATATATAGAAAATTACATAAAAGAAAAATAGGCAATTATTAACTTAAGGGAAAACAAAAAGTTGAATAAGAAATTAAAGATACCTGACATTTACATCAAATTGATTGTCAACGAGGGCAGCAAGACCATTCAATGGGGAAAAGAACAGTCTTTTCAACAAATGGTGCTGGGACAGCTAGATACCAAAATGCAAAAGCATGAAGTTGTACCCTCCCCTGACACCATACACAAACCTTAACTCAAAATGTCTCAAAAAGATTTGGAGATTCATAACAATTCGAAAAAATATTTTCTTTCCTCTATCTTACTTTATTGTAAGAATGCAGTATGTAATACCTTTACATACAATATATTTGTTAATTGTTTATCAGAAAGGCTTCTGGCCAACAGTAGGCTATTTGTACTTAGGTTTTGAAAGAGTCAAAAGTTATACGCAGACTTCCAATTGTGTGGGAGTTGAAACCTCTAATCCCCGAGTTTTTCAAGAGGTCAGCTGTAATTCACTTATTTGGTATTCAGTTAAATGGTTTTTAGTATATTCACAAGGTTGTGCAAATATCACTAGTAATTCTAGAACACATTCTGATGAAAAAAGACATTTTAAATTATTCTGAACCCATCTTTTCTTCTCCATATCACTTAGGTCTCCATATGCTTTTAGATCAGTATTGTACCTGCCACTCATTTTAGTATTAAAAAACTGAAGACAAGTCACTTAAGTCACTTTCAGCAACTTCAGAAGTGACTTCTGTAGTTTTCACTTGTTCTAAAAAACTGTTCACCAAAGATACGTGGTAAAGAGTGAGGCTAACTAGGCAGACAGCACTCCCCAAGCAGGAGTTCTGCTACTTCCCTTGCAACTTAATCAAGAGTCATCCAAGAGCTGAAGAGTCTGGTTTTATGGAAAGCTGGTTCTTCATCTAATTTAAAGTTAATGTGTAGAACGGTTAACTACTTGCTCATCCAAAGAGAATTTGGCGCTCTACCTGCACCAAAACAAGTTTGCATCACCACCCAGGTTGAGCACGCTGGTTTCCATAGCAGCGCTTCTCAATCTTAAAGCACAGCTCACAGATCCGGAAGTATTGGGAGGGTCCGGAGACTCTAATAAGCTCCTAGATGATGTTCGTGCTGGTTTCCTGGCCACATTTGGAGTGGCAAGGGCCTGACACATGTGTGAGTTCACCCGAAGGCTTCGGACACTGGCACTTGGTTGTGGCGATTTTGTTTTCTGCACAGATTTTTCTGTCTTCCTTGTCGGGCTCCACGTGTGCCCCAGAGTCAGGACCCAGGCTCCTGCCCAGCTGCCCCCTCGCTGCTCCTCCCTAACTGGGAGGCTGCAGCATAATCAGGGAGGCTCCCGGCTTCTTCCCCCCCCCCCCCCCACTATCCGCCCCCGCCCCGCAGGCGCAGTGCCGCTCCAAGGTCCTCAGTGCAGCCTTCCGCTTCTGGGAAGGGGCCTCCAGAGGGCAGAGGTGTTGGCGCCACCTCCGGGAGGTACAGCGGCTGGGGATGTTGCGGGGCTGGGGGATCGGGCTGGGAGTTGGGGTGCTGGGCACAAACCCTCAGAGAAGCAGTGTGATCCCTGAAAAGAGCCCCCCATACCTGTTAGCAGTCACCTACCATTCTTCACCCCTTACCCCATCCCCAAGCAACAACCAATCTATTTTTGTCTCTGTGGATTTGCCTTTTTATAAATGGAATTATACAATATGTAGCCTTTTATGCCTGGCTTCTTTTATCTACCATAGTGTTTTCAAGGTTCAACATGTTGTAAATCTGAGTATCTTGTTCTTTTTTATGGCTGTGTAATATTTCAGGGGATGGGGAAACCACATTTTCTTTATCCACCATCAGGTGATAGAAATGTGGATTGTTTTTTCTCTTTCCCTATTAAGAACAATGCTATTATGAACATTCATGTACAAGCTTTTGTGTGGACATGTTTTCAGTTCTCTTAGGTTTACACCCAGGAGTGGAACCACTGGTTCATATGGTAACTCCTTATTTAACTTTCTGTAGAACTACCAGTTTTCCAAAGCTGCACCATTTTACTAAAGGCAAAGTCTTCTTAACAGTTCGTCAGTTTTCTTCATGATCTGACTCTCATCTCCATCTTCTGTTGTATCTTTTGCCACGTACATTTGTTCCACCAATAAATACTATTCACAGCTTTCCCATACATGCCATGCTGTTTCTTGCCTCTGGACCTTTGTTTCTGTTTCACCTGCCTGGAAAGCCTGCTATCCTTCGCTCCTTCGAGGTAACTGAGTAATGGCCTCCCCCACCAAGCCTCCCCTGCCCCCAGTGATGCACTCCCAGAGTAGGTGACCCTCGTCTCTATGCCTATGCATATTGATGTTAACAAGTTTTAAATGCCATATAATGGATTTAATAACTCTTCCTTGTCTACCTCTGGCAAAGATGGAATTCTTAAAATGTAGGAATTGTATCTTTTTTTCCCTTTGTATCCCTGGCACCTACTGGTGGCCTTCAATGAATGACTACTAGTTATTTATCAAGGTCCTTTTAAGAGCCAGTTTACAAAGAGACCAGATATTAGAATACTGCAGTAATCAAATATGTGCAAGAGTCCCTGCCCTCAACGGGGATGAGGCCTAACTACTGGGGAAGATGGACACAGACATATAAAACCAAGCAAAAGCAAAAAGCAAAAATGTAAGTTCAGAGGCTCAAAGTAAAAATTCCTTTAAAAACATTCTTTTGCCTTCTATTTTCCAAAGCAGTGGTACTCAATCCTGCTTTAGAATTTCTTGTGGAACTTTTAAAAATGAATGCTTGGGACCCCAGCTCAGTTTGATTTCACTGGTCTGGGAGGGGCCCTAGTCTCTTTTTTTTTTTTTAAGCTCTGAGAATTCTAACATGTAGCCAGGATTGAACAGCTCTGGTCTATAGTGGAAAACACACACACACACACACACAAATCTAAGCTTTGTCCTGGCTGGCATTCAAGACTCCTGGTTATTTGGCACTCGAATTCCTATCCAAACTTACTTCCTACTATTAAAGAAAACCTACCTGTGTGTTAAATATCATTAACTTAGTCCTATGGACCTGTGTCAGTAATCCCACCTTTTTCACAACTAGGCTACCCTCACCCCACTCCCCTTACCCACCTGAATTACTTCCTATTCGTCAAAGCTCCTCCCCATAGATATTACTGTCTACACTTAACATTGGTTTCCCATTTCTATCAGCTGAAATTTTCCAAGATTTAGTTCAATATGCCCCCCACCAAAAAAGAACTCTCAGAACTTTTTTTCCTGTGCAATTATCATATTCAAATTCACATTGTTTACATACATATCTCTTAAGTAGAATGAAAGCTACCAAGAGTTAGGAACCTATCCTAGTGATTTATGTCCTTCCAAATAACCCTGCACACAGTTTAGTGTTTACTGAATGTAAATGTTACATACTGTCCCACATCGAAAACAAGATTGTTCTCTCCTTGGAAACAAGAGCTTTTGTATCTTCACAGCCATAAGTATTCTATAAATGTCTAGATTGAATTATCAATTTACTCTTCACCAATAATCACATATTCTACTAAAACATGTATATGTATTCTACACAGCACCTTTTACTTAAGTTTCAAATATTTGATTTTCTTTTCTCCAGTTTCACTAAATCACGGGAAGTATCCCAGAGCCACTCATACTTTACACCAACCTCTCCATTCTTATATCCAGCTTCTTCTGTCTAACCATCCCTTTGAAAACTCACTCCCATGAGACCTGACACTGGTATATATACATTTCCGTAAGACCAAGAATCATAACGTGTGTACATATCTACCCATCAGTCTATTTCTCAAAAACCCACTTTTCACTTAATTTAATAAGTACTTGTTAATCTAGCTTCACTTCAATTGGTCCTACCGAAGGTAAAGTCCCAAGAAAGACATGAAATGTTACAGAGGAAGATTGTCTGCACACATGGCTCTTGACACATCCTCTCATCCCTGTAATTGCATGCTGCTTCTCTGACCCAAAAAATGGAATGCCTTTCCTCACAGCCTTGAATCTGAGCTGGCCTGTGACTTACTTTGACCAAGGGAATCCAGCACAAGTGACACCATGTGACTTCTTGGACTCCATCTATCAAGCCTTGCATATTTACTTTCATCCTCTGGGATGAAGCCTCCATTTAAAGTTTGGCTACACTATTGAATAACGAGACCATGTGGAAAAAGAATCTCACCCACAGCAACTGAGGCACTAGACATATGAATGAAGACACCTTGGACATTCTAGCTCCGGCCAAGCTCCCAGCTGAATGCAACCACATGACTGACCCAGCCCACCCCAAAAGAAGCGGCACAGTGCTGAGCCCAATTCAGAGAATATGAATAAACTGTTCTCTTCGGTCCTTAGTTCTGCGGTGGATTGTTACATAACCATAGATAACTGAAACGAGTACTTGTTTATGGGATGTAGATCAAATAAGAGACCTAATCATTCTTAATTCCTCTCTTCAAATCCCAACTTGTATCTTTAAGTAATTCATTTTCTTTACTTTGCAATACTACTTGTATAAGCAAAAAGTTAAAATAATTTTTAAAACCTATTTGCATTCATTTCTTCAAGTTTCTCTAATTCTTGACAACTACACAGACTCAAGTGTCATAACCATTCATACTCGCCAAACTCTGTTCTAAGTATTTCACATGCATCATTTCATTTACTACTCACACAAACCTGTAGGTAAAGTATATTATTCTAACTGACAGGCTAAAAAAACTAAGGCTCAAAGAAGTTAACTACTTTGCTGAGGGTCACACAGAGTAGTAGAGATTAAGTTTAAACCCAGACCTGTCTGACTCAAACAGCCATATTCTTAATAAACAGCTTATACCAGAAGCTTACCTTTATCAACTTAAATTAACCCCCCCAACAAACACAAAATGCACTTTTAAGCCACATAAAAAATTTTTAAATCAACATGTCAATACTTCAATACTTCCCTTACTTCATTCTGCAAAAATTTATTCAGTCTCACTAGTCTAGGCACTGAAGACATACAAAAATTAACCCTAACCAACATGTAATTCTAGAAACTGTAGCAACATATTTCTCGATTGTCACCCTTATTTGATCTTATGCACAGTCAAGTAATTATTAAACGTGTCATACATGCTTCAGTAAAGCTAGACCTATCTCACCATCTCTCGACACAATTCTACACTCTCTCACTATGCACTCATCATTCTTCCCATGCCCACTTGAAATGTTCTACCATTTCTCTCCTTACTAAAATCCAACCTATTCAATGAAACCTTTATCAATTAGAAAAAACACACTTCCTTATCTAGGTCATTAATGGTCCACATCAGTGGTTTTCAAACATGACTAATTAAAATCACCTGCAGGCTTTTAAAAATGAGAATTACCTAAAACTAGAGGAATCATACTTCAAAGAAGCAAAAGCCTGGAAATCTAAATGTCTATAAAAATGAAACTGGTTAACTCATTACGGTACATAATGTGAAGAAAATAAATGATACCCAGGTCGCATTAATTGAAAAAACAAGATACAGAAGAGTGTGTATGGAATCCCACTTTTTTAAAGTAGATAAATACATAGTTAAGATAAGCTTGTACTGCACAGTATATGTCCAGAAGGATTTAAAAAATCTTAAGAGTGGTTGCCTCTGTAAAGGAGCATAAAAGAAACAAGTGTTTATGTGGCATAGAAAGAAACAAATTCTACCATTTGCAACCTGGATGGAGCTAGAGGGTATTGTGCTCAGTAAAGTAAGTCAGGCAGAGAAAGACAAATACCAAATGATTTCCCTCATTTGCGGAGTATAACAACGAAGCAAAACTGAAGAAACAAAATAGCAGCACTCACAGACTCCAAGAAGGGACTAGTGGTTACCAAAGAGGATAGGGTGGGGAGGGCTGGTGGGGAGGGAGGGAGAAGGGGATTGTGGGGTATGATAGGTGCACATGGTGTGTGTGGAGTCATGGGGAAGACAGTGAAGCTCAGAGAAGACAAATAGGGACTCTGTGGCATCTTACTACACTGATGGACAGTGACTGCAGTGGGGTATGGGAGGGACTCAATAATAAGGGTGAATGTAATAGGCACATTGTTTTTCTTGTGAAACCTTCATAAGAGTGTATATCAATGATACCTTAATAATAAAGAAGCAGAAAGAAAAACAGGCTGGGAATTTTTTATCCAATTACCCTTTCATAATTTTAAAATTTTGCACTATATATGCATTTTTTTTTTTTAAGTATTACACACACACAAACAAAAAACACAGATGTGCAAGACTCAGCTCAGCTTGGATCTACAGATCACTTGGAGTTAGGGACCAGACTTTTGAAATTGTGTGAAATTGAATTAAATTACTGAGATGATTCTGATGATCAGTCAGGCTTAGGAATCACCCATGCAAACCACTTACACAATACTTAATGCCTCATATTAAAGTGCACGTGTAAAAACATAACTTTGTACCCCTAACTACAAAAGCATTAAATCTGCTACACTTTGTTTTTTCTACAGTTCTCAGGTCAGAAAAAGTACCCAGTAAGTATTGTTTGATGAGAATAGTGAAGTGCAATTCCACTTATATTTTATTCTTATTGTGTAAGGGTTTTTCAAAAAATATTTAACATAACAGTATTACAGGGCAATTAATATTACCACTTTCAAAATACGAAGGGCCAAATGTCAAAAAGTGCCAGTAACTATTTTCTTTTTTAAAGGCCATAAGTATGGCTAGACTGCAAAGGGCAAGTGGTGAAGTCCAAACCCAAGATTGTAAGAATTAGGGATGAGTCAGACTTCTGCAATCAACATATTTGAGTTAAAGTAAAATGTGTGGATAAGAGATTCCGAAGAGCCCCATTTTATTAGAGAGCATACAAATTCCTTTCCTCATAAGGAAAAGTACTGTTCCCCTTCTCCTGGGTGATCTGTGTGCCTCCTCCACGGTTCCCAGATTTCTCTTCTATCTGTACTTTCCATGTCGGTTAAAGTGTTTGTAGAGATAGCTGATGCGCTTTTTAAGTTTGTGCAGGTCGTCAAGGAACATCCGATTTCCAACCATTTTCTTCTTTCGGATACAACGCTGCAATTCATTCCCCTTCCACCCCCGAAGCCATCTGGGGCCCTTGATTAGCTCTTTGGGGTGTTTTTCAAAGTTTCCTGTATAACGTGAGAGAACATATTAGATCCAAGACCAAAGAAGCCAGTCTCGATCAGCCAAGCCTTCAACACACTTGCATCTATCTTCTTGAGCAGCACCTACAGACAAGATACATTACACTGCAGTATCAAGAGCACAGACTCTGGAGCCAGGCGGCTTGGGGTTCAAATTTTGGCACTGCCATTTACTAGCTTTGGAAAAATTACTTAACTTCTCCGTGCCTGTAAAGTGAAAAGGTTATTTTATGAAGATCAAATGAGTTAATACATGAAAGGCGCTCAGAACGGTACTGAACACAACGGAAACAACCACTCAAATATTTGCCCGTTATTAAAACACGGTACCATTTCTATAAAGGTGAAAAAAAGATAGTCGTTAAGGCATAACTGCTATTCTGAAATTCTGTACCATGAGTCGAGCCTTACCCAGGATCCCGATGTTGTCATACACCCCAAACATGGCCCTCTTCTCGCTCCAACGATCAACCACTTTAGTGGGCGGGAGGGTGAGCCTTACACGGTACAACCGAGAAACACCTAGGAATGAGGAAGAAATGGAATCAATCAGCGCTGCTTACTAACAAGCACTTCTGGGGCGTCTTTCTGCATTAGCCGCTTACCCAGAGAGAAGCTTCTGCAGGCCAGGGGCACCCAGCCCCATAAGCCCCTGCTTGCCCCCCTGGAGAGGCTGCCTGCCATTGCTGTCGTCTCTTCCCTACAAAAGCACAATGCACGAGCACAACGGCAAGGTCAGACGTGGCTTTCAAGGAGATGGCCAGAATCGTGGACGCCGGCCTCACACGGGTACTAAGCAGACGCAACCATCTTGGCCTTACCCAGCTAGCTCTGCGCGCAGAACCCGCCTAGGTCCCTCCTACCCCAGCCACAAGCCGCGCCCTCCGGGTCCCGGTGCACTGAGGCCTTAATGCACCCACCCAACCCGACTCTGCCAGACTCCTTCCGGTTTGTGTGCCGGAAGTTAGCGCCGGAAGAACTAGGGAGCTCGTTTCATTTTCGAGGGCGCTCTGAAACTGAATTTCAAGAAAATTCAACCTTTCCTGTTTCCTTGGGCATCCCTCAACTGTAAGAGAGATGAAGTCCCAGAACCTGGAGCCAAAAGCTTCTTTTCTCTGTGCCTCACAGCGGTTTTGCTCTGTAGCTGTTTTTTATTACCCCTCTTCTGCAGGGGAAGAAAGCTGAGGCTCAGTGCAGTGACCTGCTGGGCGTCACGCAGAGATGGCGGAACCTGGGTTAGAGCCTGAGCCTTCTCATTCCCGGCCTGGACTTGCCTCCTGTCCTGGGGGTGACTGAATGGGTCACTACCCCGGGGCACTACTGCCCGGGCACTGCCAGGGCCTCCTCGCAGCCAGCCAAGGAGGACCTCGTAGGGAAGGAGGCAGCGACGACGAGTGGGGCGGGGCCTAAGTCGAGTCCCCGCCCCTCCCGGCGGCGCGGCCCTGTTCCTGGGCTATGACTGGCCGGTCTCTCCAGTAAGCGTCACGATTGGTCCCCTTGCAGCCGTTGAGATTTGAACTCCCAAGTTTGCGCCGCGCGGCGCCTGGTCCCTAGGCGGGTTTTTGCCTCCGCCTTCCCGGCATTGGCAGATTTCCTTGCCCGTTTGAGCGCTGCCTCGCTGATCGGTGTGTATTGTACGCTCCGTATTTTTTTCTTTCATTTCAGCCCCAAAACCGGAGTCGGAGGAACGGCGGGTGAACTGTAAAGGTGTGCTGTTAATGGGGAGCGGGGAATGAAAGGCTGGGAAAATCGGATACGGGGCAGTTGACGCGGTATTAGGCAGCGTGGGAGGGACAGGGAGGTCTAATGGGTACATTTTTGAGGTACGGAAACAGTCGACAGATCGGCAGCGGAATTTGGGCAAATCGCTTAACCTTTCTTAGCCTCAGTTTCCTAATCTAAATAGATTTATATTACTATGCACTCTGTGAGACTGGCATTTGGAGAATTACATCAGATGTGATATATTCAAATAGCCTAACAGAACCTGGCACAGGGTAAACAATACGTGTTAATGCTCTCCCATTCTGGAGCTAGGAAACCCGCTTGCCCTTGCTGGGTCACTATTCCAGCTTGGGAGAGAGAGTCTCTCAGTACTTAAGCTTTGCCCGTAAAAATGAAAAAAATTACGCTAACTTAATTCATTGATATGCCACTTCACAGTTCCTTAAACACTTTCATACCCTTGACTCATTTGGTCCTCAGAACAATTTGTAATCAGAAATTAGTGACCCTGTTTTACAGATGAGGCTCCGGGGGTTAAGTGACCTGGCCAAATGGCAGAGTCAAGACTAGAATGAGATTCTAGACTATAGTTGATATCACATCTGTATGATAATGTTAATCAGCTTGATCTTGATGTAAGACTAAAAAGCTTTATTTTTTAGAGGGGGGAATAATAATAGCTAAATAACGAGGTAAAAAAGACAGGCCTCAGAGACTGACCTGTTTGCTGTTTGGCTTCCAGTCCTGTGAGCCAGAGGGAGAACGATGTCTCCCCAGGTGTATGAGTTCCAACTGCCTTTATCCCCAGAAGAATTGTTGAAAAGTGGAGGAGTGAATCAGTATGTTGTGCAAGAGGTACTGTCCATCAGACATCTTGCACCACAGCTTAGAGGTAAGACTCCATAGCTGCTGCTGTGCCTAGCACTTCAAAACAACCATCCCTTGTGTAATTATATTGTCTGTTCCACTACACTACTAAGCTCCCTGAGGGCAAGGAACATGTCTTTCCTATTTGCCACTGTTTTCTCCCTCTAGCATTGTATGAGATGCATTACACAGGGTATACTCACTGACCACCTTCTCTTGACTAGTCAATGAACAGTCTTGGTATATATATGGTTACTCTTTAGGAAAGAATTGTATTAGATCTTTATGTCTTATATGCCCAGATTAAGCCTTGGTGGATTTAAGAGTTATAGAAGATAGCTTTCTCATATGTCTGGGACTTGACCTGACCTGTTTCAGGTAACACCTTTAGAGTCTTGTCTCTTGTTTCCAAGAGTGTGCAAAACATAATATGTATGTACACCTGCACCACTGTACAATATATTTACAATGCAGTTACCCATTGAAACCTGTAGATGACCAAGACAGTTTATACATTATCAAAAAGACCCCATAATGTCACTTTACTTATTAGAAATGATCTTGTATCTGTTAGGTGGCTTTGGAGAGGTACATAGAATAGAAATTAAGACATTGGAGCAAAGCTGCCTGAATTTGAATCCTGGCTTTACCACTCTGACCTTGGACAAACAAGCTACTTAATTCTTTCTGTGCCTCTGTAAAGGTTTTCTCCTCTGTATAGATAGGGATAATAACCTACTTCATTTATTATCTTCTACAACAAGAAGGGTTAGATAATGAGTCAGCTTGATAATTTCACTCCAGCTTGTCTTCTCTTGCCCTTCCCATCATGGTTGCCAGTTGGTAGCTCCTTGCTCTTGCGTCCAGAGATGGCAAAGACGATTTCCTAACTTGTGCTTTTAATTTTCTTCTTTCTTTTTTCAAAATTTGACCACAAGTCTCCCAACAGACCTAGTCCAAGTTGGATCACATGCCTGTTTCCCTAACTGGTTATTACTGGTAAGGGAAATGGAATTACTCAGATTGACTAAATTGATCAAGACGATGATTACCTAAGAGCCTCCCTAAACCTAGGCATATCACCATTTGGGAAGCAAAGAAGAAGGGGGAGCATGGAGGTTGACTGGCGGGTGGCTAAACAGTAGTATCTATACTAGACTCTTCTCTCCATAATGTGTGGATATGTGGATCACCAATTGGACAAATTATAGCAAATTGTTCCATGGTTATTATAATACTTTTTTTTTTAAATAAATGATCACTTTTTTTTAAGAGACTGGTTTTAGTGTTTTTAATTGAAGTATCTTTGATATGCAGTCATATATTGGTTTCAGACGTACAACACAGTGGTTCAGCAGTTACCCATATTATTACTTCCTCACCCTCTCTACTGCAGTTACTGTCTATCAACATAGAAAGATGTTACAGAATCATTGACTGTATTCTCTGTGCTATACTACCATCCCTGTGACAACTTATATTGTAATTGCGAAATATTGTGGCCCCTACCCCAGCCCCTTCCCCTTGGTAACCACTAGTCACTTCTCAGTGTCTACGAATCTACTGTTGTTTTGTTCTTTCTGGTTTCCTTGGTTTTTTATATTCCACAAATAAGTGAAATCATATGGTATTTGTCTTTCTCCACCTGGCTTATTTCACTGAGCATAATACCCTCCAGTTTCATCCATATTGTTGCAAATGGCAGGATTTTTTTTTAATGGCTGAATAATATTCCATTGTGTATACCACATCTTCTTTATCCATTCATCTACTGATGGACACTTAGGTTGCTTCCATATCTTGGCTATTATAAATAGTGCAGCGATAAACATAGGGGTGCATATATCTTTTCAAATCAGGGATTTTGTTTTCTTCAGGTAAATTCCTAGAAGTGGAATTACTGGATTGAATGGTATTTCTATTTTTAGTTTTTTGAGGAACTTTTATACTGCTTCCCACAGCAGTTGCACCAGTTTGCATTCCCACCAACGTTGTAAGAGGGTTCCCATTTCTCCACATCCTCGCCAACATTTGTTACTTCTTGTCTTTTGGATAACGGCCATTCTAACTGGTGTGAGGTGATATCTCATTGTGGTTTTGATTTGCATTTCCCTGATTATTAGTGATGTGGAGCATCTTTTCATGTGCCTGTTGGCCATTTGTATTTCTTCTTTGGAGAAATTACTGCTGAGGTCCTATGCCCACTTTTTTAATTGGGTTATTTTTTTTTTGGGTGTTGAGGTATATGAATTCTTTATATAGTTTGGATGTTAATCCCTTCACAGATGAGTCATTTACAAATACATTCTCCCCTACTGTGGGTTGCCTTTTTGTTCTGCTGATGGTGTCCTTTGCTGTACAAAAGCTTTTTTAGTTTGATGTAGGCCCACTTGTTCATTTTTTATTTTGTTTCCCTTACCTGAGGAGATGTGTCTAGGAAAAAAATTGCTCATACTTATATTTCAAGAGATTTTTGCCTACATTTTCTTCCAAGAGTTTTATGGTTTTATAACTTACATTCAGGTCTTTCATCCATTTTGAGTTTACTTTTGTGTATGGAGTTAGACAATAAACCAGTTTCATTCTCTTACATGTAGTTGTCCAGTTTTCCCAACACCAGTTGTTGAAGAGGCTGTCTTTTCCCCATTGTATATGCATGGCTCCTTTATCATATATTAATGGCCATATATGTGTGGGTTTATATCTGGGCCCTCTATTCTGTTCCACTGATCTATGGGTCTATTCTTGTGCCAGTACTGTACTGTTTTGATTACTGTGGCTTTGTAGTACAGTTTGAAGTCAGGAAGCATAATCTCCCCAGCTTGGTTCTTTCTCAGGATTGCTTTAGCTGTTTGGGGTCTTTTGTGGTTCCACATGAATTTTAGAATTATTTGTTCTAGGTCATTGACAAATGCTGTTGGTATTTTGATAGGGATTGCATTGAATCGGTAAATTGCTGTGGGCAGGATGGCCATTCTGACAATATTAATTCTTCCTATCCATGAGCATGGGATAGTTTTCCATATATTGGTGTCTTCTTTCATTTCTCTCATGTCGTGTAGTTTTCAGGATATAGTTCTTTCACCTTGGTTAGGTGTATTCGTAGGTATTTACTCTTTTTGATGCAATTGTAAAAAAAGGTGGTTTTCCTGATTTTTCTTTCTGCTAGTTCATTGTTGCAACAGATTTCTATGTATTAATTTTGTATCCTGCAACTTTGCTGAATTCAGTTATTAGTTCTAGTAGTTTTTTGGTGGAGTCTTTAGGGTTTTCTGTGTATAATATGTCATCTGCAAATATTGACAGTTCAACATATTCCTGACCAATTTGGATGCCTTTATTGTCTCTTTGTTTTGTCTGATTGCCGTGGCTAGGATCTCCAGTACTGTGTTGAATAAAAGTGGTGAGAGTGGACATACTTGTCTCATTCCTGATTTTAGAGGAAAAGCTTTCAGCTTTTCTCTACTAACTATGATGTTGGCTGTGGGTTTCTTGTATATGGCCTTTATGGATGATCACTCTTTAAGCTCCTTTTATCACAATTGCATTACTTTTGATATTTAGAACCCTAAATACAAGTCTGCTACAAATATACAAGATCAAATCATTTAATTTGTTCAAGTATTTACTGATGATACGCTATGTGCCAGATGCTGTTCTTGGTATGGGAATACAGCAGTAAACAGAACATAGTATGACAAAATTCTTTCTCTCAAGGCTCTCAACAAGTAGTATATAAAAATGAAGTACATCGGATGGTCGGAAGTGCCAAGGAAAAAAATCAAAATAAAAAGGATAAGGTGAGACAGAGTAGAAACTGGCAGTTTATGTGGGATGATGAGAGAAAGCCTACTGATTGCTCACATTTGAGCAGAGACCTTAAAAGTGAGGAAGTGAGCTATGCAGAACCTCAAGGAAGGGCATTCTAAGCCTATGGATTTGGATGGAAAAAATAGAGGTCAAACGGGAAGTGATGTAGATTATTCTGGAGTCTCGCTCCTCAAGTGTTCAGACCAGCAGCATTAGTATCATGATTTAGAAATGCAGAATGGAGACCCAGCACAAAACTACTGTGTCAGGAAATCTGTTTTTTAAGAAGATCCCTGGGTAATTTGGATCCACATTTAAGTTAGAGAAGCACTGATCTGGGGTCTTGTAGGTCATGGTAAAGACTTTAGCTTCAGTGTGAGTGAGTTTGAAAGCCATTGGGTTCTAAGCACAGGAATAGCATAGCCTGATGTTTTGAAAGTATCACTGTCTGCTGTGTTGAGAGGAGACTGTAGGGGACGAGGGAGAAGCAAAGGCATTAAGAGACTAACATACTAACACCCAGGCGTATACCAAGTGAAAACAGTGGGGATGACCAAAAAAGGTTAGATTTTGAATATATTTTTAAAGTAAAGCCACCAGGATTGTTTTTGGATTGGATTGGATTTGTGGGGTTAGAGAAAGAAGAATCTAAAATGATTAGAAGGTGTTTTGACTTGTGCAGCTAGAAGAAGGGAGTTGTCATTTGCTGAGATGGGGTAAAAGAGGGGAGGGGCAGCTTTAGACTGGGTTATATGATTGGCAGTTCAGGGGAGAGGTACTAGCTAAACACGCTTTTGGGATTTAATAATTAGTATGTAGAGTACATTTAAAGCCATGAGATTCAGTGTAGTGCAGATAGAGAAGAAAAGCAATTTGAAGACATGAAACCATAGATGTTCCAACATTTAGAGGCAGGGACTTAGAAATTAATTACTGGACTTAGTAGTGATGTAGCAGTTGCTGGTAACTGATGAGAGCTGTTTCAGAGGAATGGTGGTGGCAAAAGCCTGACTGGACTAGGTTTATGAGAAAATTGGAGGAGACTAGAGATGGTGAGTTTAGCTACATTTGTGGTTAATTTGCTCTAAGGAATAGCAGAGAAATAGGGTGGAAGCTAGAGGGCAGTTACAGTCAAGGGAGGGTTTTTTGGGTAAGATGGGCTGCATTACATGTATATAGGCTGAGTGGGAATGATCAAAGAGGGAAAGTGGTGCCAGGGTGGAGGATAGCTCTAGGAGTATCCTGTAGTAGGTAGGTAAGGAAGCACGTGATCTGGTTGTGGGGATTATTAAAGCAGGGACAGTTTATCTGCAGCAGCAAAAGAGAAGGCCAAGTTTATGGGTACAGATGCAGGCAGTGCAGGGAACTACAGAGAGGGCAGTTGGGAGTTCTCGTCTCCAATGCTGTGTTCACAGTGAGATAGCAGGCGAAGCCTTTTAACTGAGGGTGAGTTGGAGAAGAGGGTCTCGGTGTTATGAGCAGAGGAAAGGTGTGAAATAATTGCCTGGAGTGAACTGGCATCTTTCTCTCTCTCTCTCTTTTTTGTAAAGTAGGAAGCAGTCATCTGCTAAATGAAAAGAAGCAAAGGATGAGAAAAAGTATAAAAAGGAGAACATGCTATGAGTATAGTGTTAGGGAGTCAGTAGGAATTGGCAGAATAAAACAGCTTGTTAAAAATCAGAGGATCAGGCAACGTTGGACCTATAATGAATCAGGTCAATGCCAGCAGTGATAACGGAGTACAAGATTCTAGCTTTACTTCCCAGGCAAACCAACATGATATTGCAGACATGAAGGATGCAGGGGAATTCTTTCCCTCCCCATCCATAGAAGGAGCTAAGTGTAAACTTGATTCAAAAATTGTCTAACTCACATCCTGCCTTGCCACTCCTGTTTTAAGATATACCTCCACTCTACTCTCCTTGATACTGAAGCTTTTATATGGAAGCAGTACAATCAGGATGAAAAGAGCACTGAATTTGAGAATCAAAAGACTCTTGCTGTGTTTTCAAAATGTAATAGAAGTAGTAACTAGTACATTACAAGTGTACTTACACACTAAGGAGTGGGGAAGAAAAGAACTAATCTAAGTAACTGAAAAACAATGTTTTTTTACTCTATATGAAAGAACTTTACATAAGTTATTGTAAGCTGGTTGGTAAATAGTTTTTACAGAAATGTGGTAAGCAATTCTGAAAGTGCTTTATGTGTATACTAAGACTGAGCAAATATGTAAATGTACCCAGGTTTTTCATATATACACAGAGATGAAAATAGATTGGGTAGTGTATATACATTTATATACTACTGTTCTCTGCTGAGAGGGCCTAAAAGCTATTGATGTTCCAATAACAGCAAGCCCAACTAGTGTGTAGAACTTGGGTATAAATAGCATTCTTCCATAAAAGAAACCAGGACTGTTTAAAATGGTTGATTTCAGGACCAGGCTACGAAAAGCACAAGATGAGCCTAAAACATCCTGTGGTATGAGAAAGTGAGAGGGCAGAAGTGAGGGGGGCATGTCAAAAGGACATAGGCCAAGTTGAAGGAGCCCCGTGGTCAAGTGTGGGACATTTTGAGCAACAAAATAAATAATAATAGGAATGGATTGAAGCAGAATAAAAGAAATATCCAGGAGTCCATTGAGACATAAATAAACAATTGAATAAGTAAATTCAAATTCAAGGGAAAGGGATAACTCATTTCTTACATGGCATTCCGATTAGTAAGTGTAAAAGGAATGATGGAGATAGAAAAATCACCATTTACTCAGTACTGCAGCAGGAGTTATAACAGGTAAAATGTGATGAGAAACAGAATGTTTACATACTTTCAAAGTGTCTCCCCACAAGATACTTATTTATTGCAAAAGAGGAAACAGGAACTTTACAGTGGACACTGCTGGCAAACACTTCCAAGTAATCAAACATAACATCACTAGTTAATAAAACATTGACATCCTGTATTTCTGGGAATGGTGCATTTGAAGGACCTTCTACAATAACCTTGTAAAAAATGCGTGACCTCAATCTAATCATGAGCAAATAATATCAGACAAACCCAAATTGAGAGACATTCTACAGAATAATTGGCTAGTATACTTCAAAAATATCAAGATCATGGAAGATTGGAGGAGGCCAAGGAGACATGACAATGAAATACACTGTGGGATCCTGGACCAGAAATGGGACATAAATAGAACTGCAAAATTCAGATAAGGCCTGTGGATTAGTTAGCAGCATTAAATTAATTGATGTTAATTTCTTGGTTTAGAATAGATTCTTGTACTCTGGTGATAGATGTTAACATCTGTGTGAAAAGTACAAGAGCTGTGTGCTGTTTTTGCCACTTGGGAAGATCCTGAGTTTGTATTCACTACTAACTACAGTGGACAAATGACAACTAATTTCTTTTCCCATCAAATAGGCGTAAATACCATCTACTTTATCTAGATCAGAGATACGATGAAACTCAAGTCAGTCTGTAGTTGTAAAACAGAACTAAATGTAAGATAGTATTGTAATAGGTTACATTGAAATGAACTGTCTCCATCTGTGTTTCTACCAATAAAAGTAATTGATTTTCTGCCGTGAATAGAATTTACAAAAAAAAAAAACCCTTCTTCTGTATTAATCAGTTCCTTTCATCTTTGTAGCATTTCAGGCTGCCTTCCAAGCTCAGGGGCCGCTGGCTATGCTAGAGCACTTTGATACCATCTACAGCATTCTGCAGTAAGTAAAGTACCCAGCTGGTGCTTTAAAAAAAGTTGTTGGACCTAACTTTGCATGTTAATCCTGAAATGCCAAATTAATCGGTTCACTGATAAATGGTTCTGGGTGCTAATATCTCTACTAATGAGCATTTACCCCAGCTTGACACCATATTTACTCAGTTTGTGATCTCACATGTATTTTTTGGTATTAGATTCTTCAGGTTGAACTGATCTGTCAGGATGAGCTCAGCAGGTTCCTGTCTCACCCCTACACTTTCTTTCCCTCATAGTCACTTTCGAAGTATAGATCCTGGCCTCAAGGAAGATACTCTGGAATTCCTGATCAAAGGTGTTTATGGGCCAAGGGGAGGGGTGGAAGGTGTTTGTTTGTTTACTGCTTCCTGCTTTTGATCAGCCACATGATGATATCAAGGCTGTTGTGATTCAGTTGGTTTGGCTAAGCCCGGGAGCCTCTGACCTATGAAGGTCTGTAATCTTGGTGAGCAATACAGAGTTATGTGTGTTCACTGTAAGGGCATACCAACAAGAAATTCTTCCTACTTTTGAATCGCCTCTACTCTTTAATAGAGGTGATTGTTCCAGTTGCTAGGGAAAAATTATGGTAACTGGAGTGAGAGAGTAGGG
Source organism: Manis javanica (assembly GCF_040802235.1). Taxonomy (NCBI): domain Eukaryota; kingdom Metazoa; phylum Chordata; class Mammalia; order Pholidota; family Manidae; genus Manis; species Manis javanica. The sequence goes on along the minus strand of NC_133170.1, from coordinate 25,939,056 downwards.
ACAGGGTGTGTTCAGGGTAGCTGGGTCAGGGGTCCCAAAGGACTTAGCTTGTGTTGTGGCCACTGAGAGATGAAACACAGATCTTTGGTAATCTGATGGCTGCAAGTGCAGGATGGTTTGAAGTTGGGAATAGATGAGGAAAACAAATGAAACTGACTCCAGATTGTGCCCCTTGCAGTGGTATCCCGCCATTCCCAGGAGCTTCCAGCTATCCTGGATGACACAGCTTTGAGTAGATCAGATAGACACGCCCACCTAAATGCCCTTAAAATGAACTGCTATGCGCTGATACGCCTCCTGGAATCCTTTGAGGCTATGAGCAGCCAGACGAGTCTCGTGGACCTGGACCTGGGTGGGAAGGTAATTCAGAGCTGCTGGCTCACTTACACTGGGGGCCTGGTGAGATAGGAGAACTGAAGAGAAAGAAGGGTATCCAGAGATTCTGGGAATCCTTTCTGTCCTGACTGAGGGTTTTTGAGGAACTCTTTGAAAGTATCACAGCATACCCCCTGACAAGCAGCACCTGTCTTTTTGGAACCTGTCCTACTTTTGAGTTACCTTCTACCCAGTCTCCACAGTGGATAGTTCGGGCATTCAGACTAGCAGATCCTGACCCTCTTTGTTTCCTTAAACATATACATGATCCTTTATTAGGGCAAGAGAGCCCGTGCCAAGGCAGCCCACGGCTTTGACTGGGAAGAAGAGAGGCAACCAGTTCTTCAGCTTTTAACGCAGCTCCTGCAGTTGGACATTCGTCACCTGTGGAACCACTCGGTCATTGAAGAGGAGTTTGTCAGGTGGGTAGTTACAGTGGCTACAAATAATACTGAGCTGTGAGGAACGTGGGCTCTGTTGCTGGTGTGCCTTTCAATACTTTGTTTCATGCTTCACTTCTTTCTGTGATACATAGAAGTGTACTCATGACATTGAGCTGTTAGGAAGTCCATAATAAATGTTAGAAACTGCTGCAAATTTCCCATCTTTAATGCCCATTTAAAATAAGTAAAATACATAGTATGTTTTGTAGTTCATGGCTGTGGAGAGAAATAGAGGAAAGGATGAGTTTGATGAGAGAGGGTTGTGATTTTAAATAACTGTTCCAGCAAGGCCCAAGGCCTCTTTGAAGTGGTGACATTAGAGCAGAGACCAAGAGGGGGTAACGCAGGCCATGAGAATATCTGGAGGAAGAGGAAGAGCAGGGAAAGGGAACAGCAGGGGCAAAAAGCTGGAGGAGGGAGTACACTCAGCCTATACAAGTAATAGCAGTGAGGCCAGAGAGACGGGCCCTGGGCAAGGGTGAGAGGGCTAGGCTCTGTGGGCTGAGGGGTGGTGGGGGCCATCCTCGCAGGCCACCATGGTGACTTTGGTGTGTTCTCAGTGAGGTGGTCTGACTTGCACTTTGCCAAGGTCATCTGGCTGTTGTGTTGAAACACACTGGAGGCAAAGGAGGAAAGTGGAGTTAGGAGTTAGGAGGCTATGTAGTAATTTAGACAGAAAGTGATGATAGCTTCAAACAAAGAGCGGCGGTAGATATGGAGAGAAGCAGGTAGATTCTGTAGTTTTTGAGGTGAGCCGACAGGCGTGTGTGAGGTCTGAGGGAGAAGACAGTCAAGAACAACTCACCAGGGTTTTAGCCTCGGTATTTAGAAAAACGAAGTTGCCAGTAACTGAAATATTGGGGGGGCCTTGGGGGTGTCTTTTGAGGGGACAAGAAGAGTTTCTCTTTTGGACATAGAAAGTTTGGGGTGCTTATTAGACGTCCAAGTAATGTCAGGTTCGGCTGGTAAATGTACAAACCCTGAGTCCAAGAGAGATATAGGCTGAGGCTCACATTTGGGGATACAGTGTATTTATGTCAGTGGTCTTTATGGCCTTGAGCTGAACAAGATTACTAGATCAGTAAGTGGGGCTAGAAGAGAGCAGAAATCCCTACTGCACCCTGGGACACTCCAGCATTAAGAGGATGAGATGAGGAGAGGAACCAGCTGAAGAAACTAAGAAGGGAGCTTGGATCGTGTTTCAAGGAGAAAAGACGATCAACTGTTGTCAGATGCAGCTGGAAGGTCGTCAGGATGAGGACTGGATTGACCGTTATATTCATAATGAAAAGTCATTGGTGACTTTGACCTATCTTTTATCATATGTTCAGGTTTCGTATAGACATCATAACCTGTTGAAAGTTGGCATCTTGAAGGACTGAGTACTTATCTAGTGTCAGTGAAGTAAAACAACTTGGTGTAGAAGGTGACAGAATGAAGGAAACTAGGAGAGCCTGGCTTTGGGAGCGAGAGAGACAGTAAGTGAGGCAGGGCCTCCACATGATGGGGTCTGGACAACTGGCTTCATCAGCTCCCTCTCTTCCTTCTCAGTTTGGTTACCGGCTGCTGCTACCGCCTCTTGGAGAACCCCACCATCGGTCACCAGAGGAACCGCCCCACCCGGGAAGCCCTCACACACCTGCTGGGTGTAGCCTTGGCATGTTATAACCATATGCTCAGTAAGTCAGCCCCCGCTCGGCCCACCTTTTCATTTGCCCACAGGTTCTCACATCGGTCCTCCCCCAGGTGCCACCGTCAAGATCATCCAGATGCTGCAGCACTTTGAACACCTGGCACCTGTACTGGTGGCAGCCGTGAGTCAATGGGCAGCTGACTATGGGATGAAGAGCATAGTGGGAGAGATTGTAAGGTGACTCTTCTTTTAAGTTTCTAATTTTCATTTCTCTCAGGAATAAAATAAAGAAAAATTGGCAATATATTTACTAGATTCTTTCAGATCTTAGATACCAGTCTTACCTTCCCTTACTGGGAACTAAATTATCTTTTGATGGCTGTTTTCTTCTCTGCATAGAGAAATTGGACAGAAGTGTCCCCAGGAGCTGAGTCGGGATGCTTCAGGGGCAAAGGGCTTTGCAGCCTTCCTGACAGGACTAGCAGAGCACATACCAGCCATCCTGATGTCCAGCATGTGCATTTTGCTAGATCATCTGGATGGAGAGGTAGGTGGTCCCCTGGGTATCTCAGCTTCTTCAGGAGATTTTAAGTCATTGTTGAAAGGCTCTTTATTAACAAGCAGGTAGTTTTCAGCTGAAGTCAAGTTGTCTAAGCTTATCACTGTGGCAATTCCTTCCCACAGAGAAGCAAACAAAGTATACTGAATAAAGAGCCATGTGCTAGTCCCTTTTTGATATCACACTGGTCTTACCCAGATCTGATAGGGAGGTAACAGTTCCACAGTTAGGTCTGGCAAGAATGACTCAGCTGTGATTCTGAGTCCCATGTTCTTCAGGATGAAGCCTCTTCTTACCTTCTGGCTCACCTTTCTTTCTCCAAACAAGGAACTGTCTCAGCTCAGGTCAACCCATCCCATCTCTCTCAATTTTCTCTTATCCCAGAGTGCTAACCTGCTGCTTCCCAGGGTGATGGAGGGCACTCCTTCATGAAGATCAAGGACAAAAATAGTCTACTTGCTCATCTAATTCACTCTAACTTCTTGTGCGAGACCCAATTCTCTGGCTCTTGGCCTGACAAAAACCCCAACCCTGTTCTCCACCAAACTGTAGTGGATTTGCTGGGTACCCTAGGGCTGATTTCTCTTCTCTGTGTCTCACTCTCTGTTGCTAAAAGGGAGGAGAGTGGGAGAGAAAGTTTTATTAATAAGGATCAAAGGCTTTGAGGCCTCCGATGAAAGGTGGTAATCAGTACTTTTCAAATGTGTATTGGTGGATAGATGTGAGTGCACATTTGGCCTCCACCATGGTTACCTGGGTGAGTCATAACAAGGAAAAACTTTGTGGGTTCTTGCTTATTTTGTTCCTATATTCTCCTCTGAGCAGACAAAGCCCCTCTGGGATTCAGCTTTTTCCAATGACCTCAGGGGTGAATACCTACACAGTTGACCAGAAAGAGTCATAGCTATGAAAAGCAAACTTAACCTTAGCTAAAGCCCTGCCTCTTCTTTAGGGACAGGAGAGTTAGTATTGGAGTGCAGAGGCTCATACCAGTCTTATTACTGTCTCTCAGAATTACATGATGCGCAATGCTGTGCTAGCAGCCATGGCAGAGATGGTACTGCAGGTTCTGAATGGTGACCAGCTGGAGGAAGCAGCCCGAGACACCAGAGACCAGTTCTTGGACACTTTGCAAGCCCATGGCCATGATGTCAACTCCTTCGTGCGGAGCCGTGTTTTGCAGCTCTTCACCAGAATCGTCCAGCAGAAGGTGAATAGCCTTCTGCACAATAAAGATGTATGGTACCCCTCTATGTCCAGGCCTGAGAAAAGAGGACTCTAGTGTTGAAGAAAAATACCTGTCTCAAAGCAGAATCTAGAATTCAGGTTGTTGACTACCAAGAGTAAAGCTCTTCTGCTGCCAAGGACAAGGGTGCCAGGCTCCTCCACAGGACTGTACTGTGTAACCATTACAAAGAATACTCCTTAACTGTTTTATCCCATAGAAAAGCTCCTTTAGAGTGAGTTGGTACCTCATTTAGAGTATTTGTCACTATTTGTCTTGCGCAGATTGGTGATGTGGGATGTGAGCTGATCCTTCTCTTCCCGCCCCACATAGGCTCTCCCCTTGACGCGTTTCCAAGCAGTGGTGAACTTAGCAGTGGGACGTCTTGCAGACAAGTCGGTTCTAGTGTGTAAAAATGCCATCCAGCTGCTGGCCAACTTTCTTGCCAATAATCCCTTTTCCTGCAAGGTGAGTGGGCTCTGTCCATCCAAAAAAAAAAAAAAAAGAAGGAATTATATGAAAACAAGGATGAAGTTATGTGACTTAGTGATCCCAATAACCATTTTACCTTGGTAGCTTAGTGATACTGACCTTGCTGGACCACTGCAGAAGGAAACCCAAAAATTACAAGAGCTGAGGGCCCAAAGGCGAACTGCAGCTGCTTGTGAGTAGCTACGGTATAGGAATCCGCCCCAGACATTCTGCTTCCTGCAGTGAGAAACCAGTGAAGGAGTCTAAGCAAAACTTTCTCATTAAGCCACAGCTCTGGACCCAGAGGAGGAGTGGGAAGCTATGTTGCCGGAGCTGATGTCTACCCTGCAGCAGCTGCTAAAACTTCCCCAGGGGGAAGAGGAGGTTCCTGAGAAGATTGCTAGTAAAGAGACCGCCGAAGAGGTGAAGGGACGCATCCGCCGGTTGCTTGCCAAAGCCAGTTACAAGTATGTGAGAGAATGGAATATTCTCTAATGGCCTGTGTAGATTTAGAGTCAACTTTTGAGAAACGATATTTCTTTAAAATGAACTGCATTCAGGGTATGCTGTCTCCAGACCGATGAGGTGTGTTTTCACTGGAGGAGTGGTCTGAACACACGAGTCATGCCAAAGGGATACATAGTCCACAACAGGCATGCTTTGCTTTTCTACTTTCATAAAAGTTCAAAGAAACTACTAAAATAACTAGATGTAAACACTATTATAATTAAATAGCCAAAAGTTCTCCTTCATTTGAAGGAGTTATAATATAAATACAGTTATACAGTTCCAGTTGTATAATGTTGTTTAAAAAAAACTTTCATTATTTGTAAAATGAAGAAACTGATTAGATCATCTGGTCTCAAATGGCTTTGTAATTCTAAATTCTCTGAGCTGCATAAAGAGAGACTGTAGTTTTATTTTTTTTACTTTTATTTTTTATATTAACCTTTTATTTTAAGATAAGTATAGATTCGCATGCAGTTGTAAGAAATAACACAGAAAGATCCCATTTCCCAGTTTCCCTCAGTGGTAACATCTTGTAGAACTGTATAGTTCAATATCACAACCAGATTATTGACATTGCTACCATCCACAATCTCACTCCGATATTCCCCATATTTCACTTGTACTCATTTGTGTGTGTGGAGTGTATTAGTCCTATGCATTTTTATCACCTGTGTGGGTTCATGTATCCATCACCACTGTCAAGGCACAGAACAGTGTCATCATCACAAGGATTTCTCATGTTGCACTTTGATATCTACACCCACCTGCCTCCTCTTCCCTTCACATCCCTAACCCTTCGCAGTGACTAATCCACACTCTTTTTTTTTTATAATACTGTCATTTTAAGACAGTATGCCATTTAAGACAGATGCCATAAATGGCATCTTGTTTAACCTTTGGGGCTGGCTTTTTTTTTTAATTAAGGTATCATTGATATATAATCTTATGAAGGTTTCACATGAGCAACATTGTAGTTTCAACATTCACCCATATTATCAAATCCCCCACACACCCCATTGCAGTCACTGTCCATCAGCATAGTAAGATGATATAGAGTCATTACTTGTCTTCTCTGTGCTAGAATGCCCTTCCCGTGACCTACCTATATTTTGTGTGCTTATTATAATGCCCATTAATCCCCTTCTCCCTCCCTCCCCACCCACCCTACCCTACCCCTTACCTTTGATAACTGCTAATCCCTTCTTGGAGTCTTGTGAGTCTGCCGGTTTTGTTCCTTCAGTTTTGCTTTGTTCTTATACTCCACAAATGAGTGAAATCATTTGGTACTTGTCTTTCTCCGCCTGGCTTATTTCACTGAGTGTAATACCCTCTAGCTCCATCCATGTTGCTGCAAATGGTAGGATTTGTTTTCTTCTTATGACTAAATAATATTCCATTGTGTATATGAACCACATCTTTATCCATTCATCTACTGATGGACACTTAGGTTGCTTCCATGTCTTGGCTATTATAAATTGTGCTGCAATAAACTGAAGGGTGCATATGTCTTTGTGAATCTGAGATCTTGTTTTCTTCGGGTAAATTCTTAGGAGTGGAATTTCTGGATCAAATGGTATTTCTATTTTTAGTTTTTTGAGGAACCTCCATATTGCTTTCCACAATGGTTAAACTAATTAACATTCCCACCAACAGTGTAGGAGGGTTCCCCTTTCTCCACATTCTCACCAGGATTTGTTGTTTCTTGAAGCCTGTAGTTTTATAACTGCTGCTTCTGCTTCCAGCCATGCTACTATTTTCTCCTATCAGTTAGAAGAATATTTCTTCTCATGCTAAAGATGTCACTTCCTCTTTCAGAAATCCTTACCAATCAATAGAGTTAAAGGCTTAATAATTGAAATGTCTGCTTCCAGTTGAAAGTTTAAAAAAATTTTTTTATTGAAGTATCGTTGATATGCAATCTTATATTGGTTTCAAATATGCAACTCAGTGGTTCAACAGTTTACCCATATTATTAAACCCTCTCCCCCACTAGTGCAGTTATCTGTCAACATAGGAAGATGTTACAGAACCATTGGCTATATCCTCCATGCTGCACTAGTATCCCCGTGACGCCTTCAACTGCAAATTTAAACATATGTTAGAACAAAACTGTTTAAATAATTTAATTTTTTTTAAACAAATATACTTTTTAAAAATTTGCCAATACATTCACATTAATACAGAATTTAAAATTATAGAAAGGACATGCATGGAAAGTCCCTTCCAAACCTGTTTCCCAGCCACTTTCGTTCCCCTCCCCTCAGGGTAGTGGTGCTATTAGTTTACTGAGCATCCCTCTGGAGATAACATAGAGGTGCAGTCAGACATTTGTTCTTTCTCCACAACTTTGAACCCAGTTGATAGAATTCTCTACCCACTGTTCTACCACCTTGGTTTTTTCACTTAACTATATATTTCAGTGTGTTTTAATATTTCTACATGAGTAGCTGCCTTGCTATTTTTTATGGTTACATAGAATCCCATTGCATGGTTATACCATAAATTGACCAGTTATTGGAAGTTTCTTCCAAACTTTCACTTAGCAAAGTTTTTAAACAATGGTTGGAGTAGGTCGGTGATTTTGTAAATTTAAAATAATTTTTAAATTATTTGAGTTTTTGAAAGACTCTGGTAAAGCCTGTCACTTCAGAAATAGAAGTGTTTTGAGCTCACCCCTTTCTAGGTACTTCTCAATTAAAGTGTGAGAAGTGTTCCTTGTCTTTGAAGCAGGAAGTCTGGGTTCTTGGTGGAATTATGAAGTAAGCTGCCTTTCAAAAGGCTGCAGTGACACTCTTCTTGGGTGCTGAGTTGGTGACAGATTGATGTTCTTTCAGGCAGGCAATCATTCTCACTCGAGAAGCCACAGGCCTCTTCCAGGAGTGTGAACCCTTCAGTCATATGGACCCTGAGGAGCCAGAGGAGACCAGCTTTCTGCATCTCTTGGGAACTATCTTCAAAAGTAATTCCTTTTCCTTCTTCAGAACAAACAAAATATTTGAAGTAGTATTTATGACCCTTTTACTTTATGCCAGATACTGACCTGGTTAATAGAACCTGGTGCTGTAAGAGGCCAGGGGAGGTGGCAGTGCTTCTGCTCTGGAACAGAAGCAGCCAAGGGCCAAAGATTGAGCCTTGGGTGTGAAAGGGTATTTCCAAAACCATAGAGAACTTGAGGAATCTTTTCTGAGAAATGAACCAAAATGTTTTAGAATAGGTTCTAAATTTTACACCTTCCTTTTGTAAAAAGATACATCCAGAGATGTTTATAGTCATTGGATTTCCCCATATACCCTTGAACAGAAGCCATTCTGTAATTCTCTAACTCCTAGCGCCAGCAGCTTCCACACAGAAGAATCCCCAAGGGTCTGCAGGGAACATGGGCCCAGGACAGACGGACTGTAAAGACAAGCCAAATGTGTCAGAACCTGAGAAATCCAGGGGAAGCGATGAACTGGTGAAGCAGGAGATGCTCGTCCAGTATCTGCAGGATGCCTACAGCTTCTCTCTGAAGATTACAGAGGCCATTGGAATCATCAGCAAGATGATGTATGAAAACACAACTACTGGTACGTAGTTGGAAAAACCAGTCTTGTACATGTTATATTGATACCTGTCTGCTCCTTTAAAAGACAAGGATTCTGTATTTTTGTTCGCTTTGTATAGTCCCATGGAGCGTATATTTTAATGTACATAGTATTTCATGATAAGGCATTATAGGAGGAGTCCACATTTTCAGAGAAAAGGAGAGCCTTCACTTGAGTGTGCTACTTTAAGAAAGGCTCCATCTTTAAATATTGGGGCAGTTTTGCTAAGCAGGTAGGTGACATTTGTGTCTCCTCTCAGTGGTACAGGAGGTGATTGAATTCTTTGTGATGGTATTCCAATTTGGGGTACCTCAGGCCCTATTTGGGGTACGCCGCATGCTGCCTCTCATCTTGTCCAAGGAGCCTGGCATCCGGGAAGCTGTGCTTAATGCATACCGCCAACTCTACCTCAGCCCCAAAGGGGACTCCGCCAGGTGTGTGGGCACTTGTCTTGTTGACTTTTCTGAGGTTGCTTCTTACAGAGACGTATCTGCTCTCCTAAAGGAATGGGGTGTGGGGGACTCCCTCCTAGAGAAGTTCTGAACCCATAGGCAGGTGGTCTGAAGTGGGGCGCAGGGTGGGGCCTAACTTCCACAGAAGCCCGTGTGCTCTGCAGCTCTGTGACGCTGTGGTGGGATAGCCCTGAGAATCTGTTTGCCAGGTTCTACTTACCAGTCCTTTAATGACCTTGACCTCTGCTGTTCCCACAGAGCCAGGGCCCAGGCTTTGATTCATAATCTCTCTTTGCTACTGGTGGATGCCTCAGTTGGGACCATTCAGTGTCTTGAGGAAATTGTAAGTCTCCTCACTTCCTAATTCTTATTCATGCAACAAGTATTAGTGAATGATTACTGTACATTCAGCAATTTACTCAGTGCCACAAAATATAAGATCGTTTCTTTTCAAGGTCCCCAACTTAGAAGGAATCAACAGTTTAGTTGGTAACCAAATAACACAAAACATTTCTAGAACCACATAGCAGAGAGACAACTTAGTGCCAGAAGAAAGGCACAGGAAACGGTTATAGTAGCGAGTAGTAGTGTGTTAATAAGAACACTTACCATATGCCCAGCACAGAGCTTAGCATTTTGCACATATTCACTTGTTTAATCCTCACAGCGACCCCATGAGGAGATGCCATTGTCTGCATTTTACAATGAGAGTCTAGAGGCTCAGAGAGGTTAAAGGACCTGGCTAGTTACAGTGTAGGTGTGCAAAGTTTGAGACTGAAACCCAGGCAGTAAGAGCTCCAGAAAATACAGTCTTACCATATAGGTCACACTGATAAGTCCAAAGTGGGAAAGAGAAAACATGAGGTGGGGTGGTCAAGGAAAGCTTCCTGAAGGAGGTGGCACTTAGGTTGGGTCTCTATGAATAGGATTAAAGAATCAGAGGAAAAGCAGCATTCTCCATGGATAGCCGAGAAAGTTCAGCCTGTGTGGCAGATGAGAAAGATTGTGTTCTAGCTTAAAACTGCTCTGTGGAAAAGACAATAGAGATGGAATGTGGGTTGGAATTCAGTTGTGAAGGTTTCTGGGTGCCTTTCAAGAGTCTGGGACTTGAGTCTCATTAGCAGGCACCCCAGCATTTTCATGACGCAAATCTGCTTTGAAGCATTTCCATTGTGGAGACAGAAGGTGGAGGTGGTGCTGACCACCAGCTTCCACCAGGAGGAGCACTACCACCAGCCGCGTTTTCTCCTCCTGGGAAGAAGACAGCCTGGCTGGAGCTGACCTGAGCTCTCCTAGCGGGATGCCCTGCAGGAGGCCAGGGGGAGCTGCTTCTCCGTGATGAGCAGAGGTGTGGCGTGATGGAATAGGCGCATGGAACGCTGATCCAGCAGGAGTATATAAATTGGTTGGAGAGGAGGCTAGGAACAGGAGGGTCCCTGGAGAGTGCTGTCAGTGTGCAGTGACAAGGGACTAGACTTGGGTGGGAAGAAACGCTATAGAATTGACTTAATAGAAGACATATTTTTAGAGGAAGAATAAGTAGGGCTAAATGAGTCAAAAAAAAAACTAGCTGACTGTGAGGTTTTAAGCATATGTGACTAAGAGTGTTGGTACCATTGGAAAAAGAAAAGGAAAGGGAAGATGATGGCTTCCCTTCTAGACACACAGAGTCTGTGGTAAGAGCAGGAGAACCTAGAGATTTCCAGAATGCAGTCAGAACGACAGAGCCACACAGGTCTCAACAAGGTCAGTTTCAATATGTCATCTTAACAAGAGTAGATTTGCAGGCCTGGAAGTAGAAGAGCAGCAGAGGTGGAGGCACCTCCCCAAAGCCTGCTTTCACATTTTGAGCCTCCTTCCTTTTCCGTTCTTGAGTGTGGTTTTTACCCACTTCAGATTCTCTCTATTCTCTTCAATAAGTGGACCAAGGGTCTAGGGAATTGTCAGTTTTTAGTCTAAGGCCTTTTTCCTCTTCAGGTCTGTGAGTTTGTACAGAAAGATGAATTGAAACCAGCAGTGATCCAACTGTTGTGGGAGCGGGCGACTGAGAAGGTGCCCTGCTCTCCTCTGGAGCGCTGTTCCTCTGTCATGCTTCTTGGGATGATGGCACGGTGAGGCTCAGACGCACACGGGCAGTGGGATCTCAGCAAAGAAAGGTACTGAGAGTGCTCCCCTTCCTTTAGTAGTAGCAGTCGGGCCAGCTGAGCTCAGCATGCGAGCCAGCTGTCTCCGTGGAAGATAACATGAAGTTCCAGCCCCCATGCCTAGCAGAAATGTGGGGTTCGATACAGAAGGGTTTGGAGGGGCCAGCCCTGTCAGAGCTGCCCTGCAGTCCTCCACGGCTCTTGGAGCACTTTGTTGGGTGCTGGTGCCTGTGGCCCCTTGGCATTGTCCCCCACAGAGTCCTCCCCATGACTGGCTTTAACTCTATGGCTTCCTTCCCCTAGAGGGAAACCAGAAATTGTAGAAAGCAACTTAGACACACTGGTGAGCATAGGGCTGGATGAGAAGCTCCCACAGGACTACAGGCTGGCCCAGCAGGTGTGCCACACCATTGCCAACATCTCCGACAGCAGAAAGGTATGGGAGGGTTACTTCCAAACTAAGGAGGTGGTGGTTCCCTGTCCACCCTCAACAGACACCCACCCTCTGGCTTTGCTATTCTTAGCAGCCCTCTCTGGGCAAACATCACTCTCCCTTCCGGCTGCCTCAGAAACACAGGTTGTTTGAGCGACTGCGTGACATGGTCACCAAAGGTGAGCTATCTTAAAGGGTCTCAGGCAGAACTGGCTCCTTCGTCTGCAGTGGGTGACTTCTCCCTTCTCCTCTGAAGGCTTTGTCCATCCAGACCCACACTGGATCCCATTCAAAGAGGTTGCAGTGACCCTCATTTACCAGCTGGCAGAGGGCCCCGAGGTGATCTGCGGCCAGATACTGCAGGGCTGTGCGCAGCAGGCGCTGGAGAAGCTGGAGGAGCGGAGCCCCACCCAGGAGGACCCAAGTGAGTGGGCAGAGGGTTAGGAGACCAGCAGGCAGCAGCCAGTTTCTGCTGCTTTCCCTGCCAGGCCAGAAACCACAGCCAGCACCACACCCCAAAGCGGCTCCGACCCCCACAGCCCATGTTGTTTGTGTCACTCAGCTTGGGCCAGTCACTGCCACCACCACCACCACCTGTCTCCTACTCTTTCACGCGTTGTGTAGCACATGAGCAAGGGGGAGGTCAGCAAAAACAGGGTGTAGGGGCCTGTGAGACTTGATCTTGTCTTGTCCTCCCTCTTTCCCCCCTCTTCCCCAGAGGTCACCCTCATGCTCCCCACTTTCCTGTTGATGAACCTGCTGTCCCTGGCTGGGGATGTGGCCCTGCAGCAGCTGGTACATCTGGAACAGGCAGTGAGTGGAGAGCTCTGCAGGCGTCGAGTGCTTCAGGAGGAACAGGAGCATAAGACTAAAGATCCAAAGGAGAAGGTGAGTGAAGTGCCCGGGCATTTGGGTTTGTGTCCCAGCACTTCATGGATTTGATTCAGGACCTCAGGTCATTCACACTTCCTTCTGGGCGTCTCTGCTTTTTTACCATTAAGTGAAATGAAGAAGACGCTCTGCCTTCTTGCCGCCTCTACTCTGGGAGAGATGAGTGAGAACAGAGACGGAATAGTGATCATGATGCCCCAGGAAGGGAAGTTTAGGGCAGATACACAGCATGGAGTTAGGGAGTTCAGTACGCAATACAGGCTGTGCCCAAGGCAGCGTTTGTGAGAACGTTCAGGCACCCCACCCCCTTTCCATCAGCCTTGGTTGCTGGCCTCCTGCGGGGAGACCTCGTGTTCTGTCCACTAGAGGCAGTGGTGTCTTGCAGACAGATGAGACACACAGCCTGGCAGCAGTGAGATAAGGTCTGGCTTCTGTGACCTTGAACCACTGTATGGCATGATCTGTCTGGTTACTGTCTACAGGAAATTGCATGCCTCTATGAGGATGAGTTAAGAAGAGATAGGAATATGCTTTGGCAACTTAAGTATAGGAGACCTAGTTCTTTTCTTGTTTCATTCAGGACCCCTTCCTCTTCACAGACACATCGGACAAGCCTATGAACAGCTTTGCAGTTTGCCTTTCTCCAGATCCCACTCTCGCAAAATGAAGATAGGCTGGAATTAAAAGAGTCTCTGATTACCCATGATCCCTGGCTTCTTTCCCATTAGAATACAAGCTCTGAGACCACCATGGAGGAGGAGATGGGACTGGTAGGGGCCACTGCTGATGACACCGAAGCTGAGCTAATCCGTAGCATCTGTGAGAAGGAACTATTAGATGGTAAGGAGAGCAGCTGAGTGGCCTTTTCCCCAACAGAGATCGCCTGCCCCAAACTGGAGTTGTTCTTCCAACAGGCAAACAGATGCTGGCTGCCTTCGTTCCACTTCTGCTTAAAGTCTGCAACAACCCTGGCCTCTATAGCAGCCCAGAGCTCTCTGCAGCTGCTTCCCTTGCCCTTGGCAAATTCTGCATGATCAGGTAGGCCCTGGGGTTGCTACCGCCTTCTCAAGTAGCTTGGGGATGGTGTGATTTCCCTGATGATCTTCTCCTTGCCCCTAGTGCCACTTTCTGTGACTCCCAGCTTCGTCTTCTGTTCACAATGCTAGAAAAGTCCTCACTCCCCATTGTCCGGTCTAACCTCATGATTGCTACTGGGGATCTAGCCATCCGCTTCCCCAACCTGGTGGACCCCTGGACGCCTCATCTGTATGCTCGGTAAGAGATCCCACCCAGTGCTTCAGCAGTCCCTGCCAGCTGCGGGAGGCTGGAATTCGGTCAGCATGACATTCATGAAAACTTTAATTCCATTATCTTTACCTTGAACATATACTTGATACTTGACCCATCCAGGCCCTGGCAAAATATGGCCCCAAAGGGATTGATCCCTCTGTTGCAAACTGTGGCTGCAAGCTTGGCCTCTCCCCAATCCCAGCTTTCAGCTCTAGACAGCTTTCTAAACTGCTTCTAGAATGACACATTAAAAAGGGGTGATAGATTCCTATTGAGGCCCTTCCTGCCATCATCAGGGTGTAGCCCCAGTCTGGGTCCCTCCCAATGACTTGAGATCCCATTCCCAGCCTCCGGGACCCAGCTCAGCAAGTGCGGAAAACAGCAGGGCTGGTGATGACCCACCTGATCCTAAAGGACATGGTGAAGGTGAAGGGGCAGGTGAGCGAGATGGCCGTGCTGCTCATCGACCCGGTGCCACAGATCGCTGCTCTGGCCAAGAACTTCTTTAATGAGCTTTCCCACAAGGTGAGAGGCGGAGAGGCAGTTTAGGGCTTGCTTCTGAGGGAAAGTATGCCAGCTCATCTCTAACGTGAGTCTCTCTCACAGGGCAATGCGATCTATAATCTCCTTCCAGACATCATCAGCCGCCTGGCAGACCCTGAGGGAGGGGTGGAGGAAGAGCCTTTCCACACCATCATGAGGTATGGCTTCCTGGGCCTTGGGGCCCATTTTTCCTGCAGCACAGGCTTAGGAATCAGAAAAACCTCTATTGAATTCTACCTCTGCTACTTTTTTAGCTTTGTGGCCTCCCACAGTAACTTGGTTTCTCTGTGTCTATTCCTTTCTCTATAAGACAAAGCCAGTAATACTTACCCCTTAGTTCTTGAGAATATTCACGAAGGTAAAGTTGCTAACATGGGGGCAGGCACATAGCAGTACTCACTAGGTGGCAGCTGTTCCGTTAGAAATTTCAATTCACAGTAAAGACTCCCTGGGGTGGGAGTGTGCCCTTCTCCAAGGCATGGGAGGGGGCAGGAGGAGCAGTGAGGCAGGCCCAGGCGGGGCAGAGAAGATTCTTTCAGGGGACGACAGGAGGCCGGTGCAGGGGAGGGTACGGGTTGGTCTCAGTGGAAGGCATGGAGCTGCCCCATGAGACCACATGCCCACATCTCCCCCTCCTGCAGGCAGCTGCTCTCCTACATCACCAAGGACAAGCAGACCGAGAGCCTGGTGGAGAAGCTGTGCCAGCGCTTCCGCACAGCCAGGTACACTGGCCCATGGAGGATCTTTGGGCAGAGGGGGGCCCTGACAGGGAAAGAGCCCCCACGGGCATCCCTGGGGTTATGGGCATCTGATGAGGAAGGAGGGACCTTTGCTTCCTGTGTCTTGCTGCCCCTCACGGAGCCCTTCCTGGCTGCAGAACTGAGCGGCAGTACCGGGACCTGGCCTACTGCATGTCGCAGCTGCCCCTCACCGAGCGAGGCCTCCGCAAAATGCTGGACAATTTTGACTGCTTTGGCGATAAACTGTCAGATGAGTCCGTCTTCACTGCTTTTTTGTCGGTTGTGGGCAAACTGCAGCGTGGGGCCAAGCCCGAGGGCAAGGTACGCAGCCCCTGCTAGCTTCCGTACTGGTCGCGCCTTCTGTGGGTTCTGAGCCTCTCTGGCTGCCCGCTGTTACTGCCTCACGGTTCCCGGCTTGGTTGCAACCAAGTAACCACAGTGACCATCTCTCTGCCTCCAACTCCTGTTTGTTTTGTTTGTTTTCTCTTTTCTTTTTTTGTAGACTTTTTATTTTAGAGCAGTTTTAAGTTCAAAGCAAAATTGAATGGGAAGTATAGAGAGTCCCCCCATGCGCCCCGTCCCCACACACAGCCTCTCCCCTATCAACATCCCCCACCAAGGGCACATGAGTCACAGTTGATGAACCTACACTGACATGTCATTATAACCCAGAGTCCATCGTTTACATTGGGGTTCACACGTGGGTGGGTTGGATAGACAGTGACCTGTGTCCTCCATCACAGCATCTCGCAGAGTGGTTTCCCTGCCCTGAATGCTCCCTGCTACCCCTGCCTCCCACCTCCCCTCAGCCCCCCACACCCGCTGGTATTTCTGCTGTCTGCACTGCGTGGCCTTTGTCTGATGGACGGTCTCATAGCTGGAGTCACAGGCTATGGAGCCTTCTTATGTCGGGTTCTCTCCCTGAGTACTATGCATTTAGGGTTTCACCACACCCTCTCATGGCCTTGTTTCTTTTTAACCATAGAAATAACTATATTTCCAGACCTCCTCTTTATCTCCTTTTCCTACCAGGCTATAATAGATGAATTTGAGCAGAAGCTTCGGACCTGTCACACCAGAGGGTTGGATGCAATAGAGGAACTAGAGCTTGACCAAGGGAGTAGCCGAATTGCCTCATCAGCCAGGAAACAGTCCACCGGTAGGTGAGGCCGCCCCACGGTGGAGAGGCCAGGCCACTCCTCCTCAGGTGGAGGGGCCTTTCTGGGGACTCATGCCTCCACCTTCACTAGTCTCCAGGCGGCACCAGCATCCAGTGTCTGCAGACTCAGACAATGACTTTGTCACACCTGAGCCCCGCCGGACTACCCGTCGGCATCCAAACACCCAGCAGCGAATTTCAAAAAAGAAACCCAGAATTGTCTTTTCAAGTGATGAGTCCAGCAAGGAAGGTACAGTGCTCCCTCCCAGACTCTGCCCCAAAGGAACAGTGTGCTGGGGAGGCTGGTTTGGATGGGGTCCTGCTGTGTAGATAGATTCTCCTCCCCCAAGGTTGCCTTCCTTCTTGGGCACTTTGGGTTTTGTTTGTGCCATATGGTCTGGGGCCATCTCATTTTCCTCTGAAATTTATTTTTCACCATCTTTGTGACTCAGCTTTTTCTTATTCCTCCAATTCTTTGAATAGAGCTTTCAGCAGAGATGATGGAAGAGGAGACACCCAAGAAAACAACCCCCATCCACCGAGCGTCCACTCACAGGCCCAGGCCCTAGAAGGCCCCTTGCCCGTTCTGTCCCTGCTGTGCAGAGTATCTTTGGGGTGACCTTCAACTCCATTCCCCTTGTCAAATATATGCTTGCCTGTCTTCTGGCCTTTTAATATGTAAATGACCTTTATAATATTGTAAGGTATTTCTCTTAACCTAGCTTAAATGACCGGAGTTTAGCCACTTTCACTGGAATATGTTTGCCAATCTCCTTGTTTTCTCATGAATAAATGTTTTTATAAATTTTTAGACATCTTTCCCTAAGCTTGTCTTTGTTTCATATTTCACATTAGCTCAGGTGTGGGCAGCAGATCCAGTAATCAATCCAGAAAGAAATGAGAACAAGAGTCCCAGGGCCTCTCTTAGGATCTGATAAGCCTCATGCTCCTGCTGCCTCATCTTCCCCACCCTGCACAGGGAACAAGATTGCGCCACTGTGGAGAATTATGCAGGGTCTGGACTCCAGCTCAGCACTTCTGCCCTCCAGGGGACATTTGGCAATGTCTAGAGAAGCTTCTTTGTCAGAAACTAGACACAGTGGGGTGGGGGTGTGACCTGGCATCTAGTGGGTAGAGGCAAGGGGTGTTAAAAAGAGCCCCCAGTGCACAGGACGGCCCCAAGATAGAACCACCCAGCCCACAGTGTCAGTAGTGCCGAGGTTGAGAAGCCCTGCTCCAGAGCAAGGGCTGGCTTCCTCTGTGCACTCCCCTGCCCCCACCAGTGCTCCCTGAACACAGGCAACTGACCTGGTGGGCTGATGGGACCTCCTGTGGTCCCCTCCAGCTCTAGACATCTCCGGAGACAAGCTGTCTGAAGGACCCCTGACTTGCAGGGTCTGCAGGAGTCGCGCACTCCTAGTGTCACCCACCTGAAGCCATCACCCCTCTAACTCCTCAAGTGTCTGCTGAGTCACCTGGAACAGGAGGCGTGAGCCTGCTGCCATGACAACACAGCACAGTGTGCTCCCCGATCCCTGAGCTCCTGCTCTGGCAGAGGATGGTAATGAAAAATGACTACCATGAGACGAAGAGGAAGATGGTACCCCAGACACATGCTTCAGTCGCTGCAGGAGCGTGGATGGCCCCCAAGGCCTGCCCTTGTGGGAAGTGGTTCATGGTCCTGGTTGAATCTGAGCGGGAATGAACAGTAGCCACTGAGTCTTCCACTTCCCCACCTCCTGTCACCATTAGGGGCTTTCTGGCCCTGCTCTTGCTCTTCGTGAAAAGCCTGGACACGAACCAGGCACGCTGATGGCCAGACACATAGCCTTGGCTCTGGGGCCCCAAGGAAGGAAGGCAATGCCTGAAAGGGAAGGGAATGCGGCTGGAGTCGGGGTGTAGCACTGCGTGCTCTCTGCCTTTTTAAGCAAAGGTTATCACCAGGCCGGCTAAACTTAGCCACAGGCTTTTCAGCTAGAAAAGGGGGCTGGTCTCAGGTTACGCTGGGCCAGCAAAGAGGCCCCAGATTCCTGGTCCCCAGCACCTGCTAATGGTCAATGTCCGCTCAGCCCCAACCCCTTCGTTTAGAAACCCCACCCTCAGCCCTCAAACCTGGTGTAGCTGGGTCTCCTCTTGGGGGGAAATGGATCCCTGCCTACATATCGCGTGTGAGGCCGGGGGGTGGGGGCTGTTTCCACCGTGTGCCCAGCACCTCCCAATTTTTCTCTTCCTCTGGACTCCTCACCCTACCCCTCAACATGCCCTGGTCGCACCAGTGAAGGGGAGTCCCTGGCTCCAGGGCTGGCCGGCACGTCCCAGGATGGAGAGGGAGGGACTTCCGCCCTCACGTCCCGCTCTCTGCTCTGGGCTGCAGAAGGGTGAAAGAGGCATTGTCTCCCAGCCTGGGCGGCACAGCCTTCGGTTTCCCAGGAGCGACCCTGTGGGAGGCCTGTGGCCTTCCATCCGCCCAGCCCCCATCGGTGATCCCGGCCCGGTGCACACGGCCTGGTTTGAATGCGGCAAATAGGTCTCCAGGCTGCCGAGCTCCAGGACAGCGTGACCTTCAGTGCGCAAACCTCCCCCTCAAGCCTCGTTCTGAGCCCCCTTCCTTTCTCGGCCCCCATTGCCCAGTGCCGGGCCTAGGCCCCCCCGCCCAAAGATGCGGGGAGCCGGGGGTTGAGGGGAAGGCGGTGCTGGGAAGGGCCCGCAGGAGGCGGGCTGGCCCCTCCCGGGCTTTTCCTTTGCGGTTCCCGTGTCACTACCGAAGAGCCTTGAGAAGTTCCTCAGCTTTCCCGCCCCTCAGCCTTTGAAAGAAAGGGGACGAGGGTAACAGAGTGCATTCGCGAGCAGCCCCGGGTTCCAGCCCCACTCCCCGTCCCACCAGCTCCAAAGTCCCCCGATCTCATGTGTGCAGCAATTTTAAAGTCTCTGGCTCCTGGACCGCTTGGGTTCCCACCAGGACCCCCGTCCTCGAGTCCAGTGCCCGGCACGTCCGCCGTCCCTCCCTGGGTACCCTCAGCGGTCCGCTCGCCCTCTCCTCGGCCCCAGCCCACGAACACTGTGTACGCTGAAGAGCCGGGGGGGTCCAAGGATGGGCGGTTGGGGCGCGGGGGGCGAAGAAACGGCGGGCCCGGCTACTCTCAGCTTTACGGCCGCACGTAGCTCAGGCCTCCGCGCCCTCGGGCTGCGACTGGGTGAGCGGGCTGGAGGCGGGCCCGCGCCCCCTCCCCGCCGCGCCTGCTCTATAAATGCAGCCCGCAGTCACCACCGGTGCTCTCTGCTCCTACCCGTTCAACAGACAGCCACAGCTTTTGGTGCAGCGCCAGGTAGCGGAGGCAAGGCGCCGTCCCGATGGCGCAGGCTGCTCTGGGACGGCCCCGAGAGGGTCCGGGGCGTGCGCGGACGCGGGGGTGGGGGGGTTCTGGGGTCGGACCGGGCCTCCGCATTGCAGGGGCGGAGGAAGGACGTGCCGAGGCGCAGAGTGGCAATGGAGGCCTGGGGGAGGGGCGGGGGGCACCGGCTGGAACGCGGCCGGCGGAGCCCAGTGCCCTCATACTCGCCTCCTCTCCCCGCAGCCGCGTCCTGAGACAAGATGGTGAAGGTCGGAATAAACGGGTAAGTGCGAGGTGGCCGGGGTAAGGCACTGGGTCCTGTGACCCCACGAATTGGGTCTGCAAGGCTTTGCAGCGCGTAGGGCACATGGTGGGATGGTCGTACCGCCGTCTCCAAGGAGAGTTCAAGGTCAGCGGGCAGACCCGGCAGGCAGCCTCGTGACCCTGTTGCGCTTCCAGTGACGTCGCCCCTGCGGGGACAGGACACGGCGCCCCCGCTCCAGCCTCAGATAACCCGGAGAGGCTCCGATTCCTGCAGGGGTTACGTGCATCTCGCCCCAGGCCGGGGCCGCTCTGTCCTTTGCGCCCTGCGAGTCACGTGCTGGGGCCTCTTCGCCCGCCGGCGGGGGATGCGGGCCGGGTGGTTGGCTGCGGGGGTGGGTAGGCATGATGCGGGGCTGGCCGCCATGTTGCAACTGGGAAGGAAGTGAATGAGGCCGTTAGGAAACCTCGCTCGGCGCTGGGTTCGCTTTCCTACCTATGACTAATCCCAGTCTTGCCTCAGTGGGGTGGAGACGCCTTTATCCGGTAAACCGAGTGAGACAAAGCTTTACTGTACTTTCTCTCAGAAGAGCTGGACCTCAAACTAGACCATATAAACCCTGGACCATCCTTTAAGCCACCAGCCAAATTTCTGTTGGCAGTGATGCTCTTCCTAACGATTCTGTGATGACTCCAAAACGGCGGATTCTTGGGGTCCTCCTGTGTCTTTCCTTTTTTTGGAGAGGTGTGGGTGTGGCTTAGTGCCATGCTGGGGAAGCTGAGTCATTGATGGTGAGAAATTTTCCACTGCAAAATGGCTCTCGCAGTAGCAGCCCCTGTTTTCACACCAGCTCCCCTCGAAACTCTTGTCCTCGGCCATGCCTAGAGCTGACCCAGCCCCAAAGACCAGGCTCCAAAGGTCGCAGGGAGGATCAGGTGTCCATGCGCCTTGAGAATCTTGCCCTTCTCCCCATTCCGTCTTCCAGAAACCAGATCCCCCCACTCCACCCTAATGTGGGGTTAAATATAGCTGCCTGACCTTTCTGCCGCTGAGGGCCTGGGCTTCTGCTCTCTTCTACCTCCTTTCCCGCAGGCACATCTACATCTGTTGTTACCACTCCTGATTTATGGAAAGGAGCTAGGAAGGGCGAGTAGCTTAGCAAACTAGAGCCCTGGGGTTAGGAGTTGAGAAAGGTTCGTTTTCCCCCATCTCTTTCCCTTCAGTAGGAGGGACTTGGAGAAGGGGGTGTGGGCTTTTCCCCAGCTGGTTAATTTCTGACCTTTACTCTTGCCCTTTGAGCTTGGTGATGCTAAAGTGTATATGTCTTTGCTCCCTAGAGTGTGTAGCCTGAAGCTGGGCCAGACAGAACAAGCATTCCCAGCACAGGTGGGAGTGACATGTGCCCAGGCTGTAGGTGACAGCATCAATGCCCCGCACTGCCATTTCTCCTTGAAGGGCTTCAGATGATAGTGGGATGGGCATGTATTTGAGCCTGATCTCTTGGGCTGGATAGGAACCTTCACTTACGGCCATACTGTAAAGCTAGGCCATCCTGGAAGGGTCGCTCACAGAAGATAAAATGAGATCTCCTGGGGCTTGCAATGGTAGGAAAGTGCCACTTTCTAACCTCTGAAAGAGGATGAGTTGTTCTAGGGCTGCTTACTCACTCAGGAGAATTCTCTACTTCCCCTTCCTCATGCTGCCTTGCCTCCTACCTCTCAGATTTGGCCGAATTGGGCGCTTGGTCACCAGGGCTGCTTTTAACTCTGGTAAAGTGGATGTTGTCGCCATCAATGACCCCTTCATTGACCTCAACTACATGGTGAGTGTTGCCCATGCGACTGGTGTGAGGGCCAAGCCTGGCCAAAGCACAGTCCCTTGAAGCCCCCACCTGGCCTTTCAGGTCTACATGTTCCAGTATGATTCCACCCATGGCAAGTTCAATGGCACAGTGAAGGCTGAGAATGGGAAGCTTGTCATCAATGGCAAGCCCATCGCCATCTTTCAGGAGTAAGTATGGAAGGTGGGACAGGAAAGAACTTGCTTGCAGGGAAGTGCGAGGATGATGTGATGACACCTCATGTATATGGTACCCCTGTCCCTGAACTCTGCCATCTTCTCTTGCAGGCGAGATCCCACCAACATCAAATGGGGTGATGCTGGTGCTGAGTACGTAGTGGAGTCCACTGGTGTCTTCACTACCATGGAGAAAGCCGGGGTGAGTGGCAGGAAGACCAGAGATGGAAGGTGACCTGGGGTCTGGTGTAACAGGAAGGATGGAGCAAGCTGACTTAGGCCTATTAAGGGAGAACCCCGGGGGTGTTAACTGCTCCTCTGCTACAGGCGCACTTGAAGGGCGGGGCAAAGAGGGTCATCATCTCTGCGCCTTCCGCGGATGCCCCCATGTTTGTGATGGGTGTGAACCACGAGAAGTATGACAACTCCCTCAAGATCGTCAGGTGAGCCTGGCAGCAGGGACAGGGCCGGGCAGCACACAAGTGGCCATGCAGTGCTGTGTGTCCAAGGTGGGCGTGCTTCCCCTTGACTTGCCTCCCTCGTTTCAGCAATGCCTCCTGCACCACCAACTGCTTGGCTCCCCTGGCCAAGGTCATCCATGACAACTTTGGCATCGTGGAGGGACTCATGGTATGAGTAATGGGAAAGAGCCCAGAGCATGTCCATTTCTCGCCCAGGATTGGCCCTGAGCTGAGGGGCGTTGGGGGTGCTAAGGGGTTTGGCTCTAGGCATGCTGTCCTTTAGTTCTTCCTGAGGGGAAGAGGAAGCCTGAAAGGCAGGGAATGTGAGGAGCACCATTCAGGGGCCCCCATTCCCTCCTTCATGTTTGCAGACCACAGTCCATGCCATCACTGCCACTCAGAAGACTGTGGACGGCCCCTCTGGGAAGATGTGGCGCGATGGCCGAGGGGCTGCCCAGAACATCATCCCTGCCTCCACGGGCGCTGCCAAGGCTGTGGGCAAGGTCATCCCAGAGCTGAATGGGTGAGGCTCTTTGCTGCTCTTCTGCCCTGGGGGCCTGGCTAATGAGCAGGTGTGGTGCTGACCCTGCTCCCGGTGTCTGCAGGAAACTCACTGGCATGGCCTTCCGCGTCCCCACGCCCAACGTGTCCGTCGTGGATCTGACCTGCCGCCTGGAGAAAGCTGTACGAATGTGCTGGAAAAGATTTGGTGGGCAGGGGATTGGGTTTGTGGAAAATCATTGTTAAGAGTGGAGCTTGAATGACGATCTCTTTTTTTTTTGTACTCTGTTAGGCCAAGTACGATGACATCAAGAAGGTGGTGAAACAGGCATCACAAGGGCCTCTCAAGGGCATCCTGGGCTACACTGAAGACCAGGTACCACTGACTGGGCAAGTAAATGTGTCTACGTGAATCTGTTGAGCAAGACTGTTCCCACACTTGGCCCTCTCCCCTCCCCAGGTTGTCTCCTGCGACTTTAACAGTGACACCCACTCCTCCACCTTCGATGCTGGGGCTGGCATTGCCCTCAACGACCACTTTGTCAAGCTCATTTCCTGGTATGTGGCTGGGGTAGAGGACAAGCTTAAGAAAGTGACGGTCTCTGGTGCCCTCTGGTGTCTGGCTCAGGAAAATAGCCCTTAACTCTTGACCTTCTAGGTATGACAATGAATTTGGCTACAGCAACAGGGTGGTGGACCTCATGGTCCACATGGCCTCCAAGGAGTAAGAGCCCCCTGGATCACAAGCCCCAGCAAAAGCGCAAGAGGAAGAGAGAGGCCCTCGGCTGCTGGGGAGTCCGTGCCCCAACTCATCCCCCGACACATTGAGAATCTTCCAACTTCGATTTCCATCCCAGACCCCCTAAAGAAGGGGAGGAGCATAGGGAGCCCTACCTTTGTCATGTACCATCAATAAAGTGCACTGTACCCAGCCAGCTGTTTATCTTATTCTAGGGTCTAGGATAAAGGGAGGGAAGCCGGGCTGGTGCCAAGGCGATGATCTTGCTTCGAGTACCCAAGAACAATCTGGTCTACCCCAACCACACTTAAGCTCCACTGTGGGTTTAGAGCTGCGCATCAGTGAAAGGCATCCCAGAGGTGTGTGCACTCTGTTCTTCAAAGGAGCCATGCCTGTCTGTCCTCACCTCAGCTTAGTCTCCCCTCCAAGGCCTCTGGGTGCTCCAGGAAGCCACCACTGGTAACTTGAAAGAACAAAACTATTTTCTCACCATGCTTCAGCTCTGGATTACTCATTTGTGTTGGCTGAAGACAGGAATGGCCTGGATGTCTTTATCCAGAAGTATTTTGTCTGCAGCCCCCTGGAGGGTAGTAACATGGACCCAGGAAGCCAGCTTCGGAGGAGGGCTACCAAATCCATATGGCCGTAACCCGTTAACTGGCTGCTGTGAAGCAGGTGCCCAGTAGGGCATGGCATGCAGCCAGGCTGCTAGAGTACAAATTCCATTCCCAGCTGTGAGGTCTTGAGCAAGTTATATTTACTTTCTGTGCCCTAGTTACTCCATCTGAAAAATAAGGGCATGACTGATAGGACCCAGTTTAAAAAGGTCAGCCGGATTCTGTGAGCTCTACACGGTAAAAGATGAGGGCAGGGCCCACCGCCTGAGTTTGTAGTTATGTGTGCGGATACTATTTCAATGGTCATCAGCACATGAGAGACGGGGGCATGGGTTGGGAGCACAGGCTACAGGCCACTTGGCCTGAGACCCTGCTCCTGCCCTAGAGGCTCTTACTGCTTTGGCAAGTTAAAACTTACTACTCTGCATTCTGCACCTGCTCGTTTATTAAAAAAACTTGTCTACCTACCTCATGGGGTTGTGTACTATTATCAGAAAGTGCTAGAAACAGTGACACAAAAGTGTTCGATACTCTCCAGTTTCATTATTATTAAAGATTCCATTCAAATGTCAGCTCAGCATCGCCCCCCGCTGGCAGTTATGCTGAGGTGTCATCAGTCGCATCTCCCAACTTCTCCAGCCCTTTCCAAGGACCTCTTACTCAGCATGTTGGTCTCAGTGTACGACAGACATGGAAGGACACATCTTCAGCTGATACTTACAGAGACTGAGACCCTGAGGACATGTGCACCCGCACACCCATGGGCATGCACACCAAATAAATGTACACACCCACCTGCGTACACTCACATGCACACACACACGTGAAGTAGCTTCACATTCTCTTGTCACTCAGCAGTGACTAGAAGACGAGCTTCCATCTCCCTCCACAATACCGCACCCAGTCAAACCCAGATGCCATCTAGAACGGGGCACGAGGCCCCTTTAATGTACGGCACTTCCAGGAAAGGGGTCATAGCCACATCACTGCTGTCAGCAGCAGCCGACCCTGAGGGAGGACATAGAGCCCTGCCCAGTCCCGCCTCCTCCACCTGAAACAGAAGGGGAAGCCCTCCCCTGCCACATGCTGCACACACCAGGGAAAGTTCGGCCTGACCCACTTCATACCAGTGCCTGGGTCGGTTAGCACCAGTGCGGAATCAGACATCAAGCAGGCTCTAGAGGCCACAGGGATGGAAGGAAGATCTGACAATCACATTCCTTAGCGGAGAAGGTCAGGGGTCCCAATCGCTTGGCAGCATTTTAAATATGAGAAAGTAGCAGACACCCACGCAAGAAGGCAGGAGTGCCCCAGGTGAGCTGGGGTCGCCCAGGAAGGGCAGGCTAAGCCTCGCTCCAGACACCCCAGGCCAAGGACCAAGGGAGGAAGGCAAGGGAGGAGCCGCAGGCCCCAGAGCCAGGCTTGTGCAGCAGGACAGATGATGCTTCCCTTCCATAAGCCCCCAACCCTCTGCCTGGTGAGTTCCCAGCCGGGTGGGCCCAGGGGAGCCGGGCTGGAGGGAGGTCCCTATCTCAGGGAGCTATCAGATGAGACATCACGATCGGAGTCCTCAGTCTCACTTGGCGGTGGCGGCGGGTCGCTAAGCGGGACCGCAGTGAAAGCAGGAGACTTTCTAGAAAAAATACCAGCTGTCACCCTGGGGCAGGGAGAATTTTGTCTCAGGCAGGGATAGGAGGTGGGGGAGGCTGGGAAAGAGATATGGGGAAGGGGAAGAAACAATGCCCACCCACTCTGATGGGGGAATCGCTCCCTTTTTATCTTGGGGACTCTGGGAAGCTCAGAATTCAGAAATATCTGAAGTCACAGCATGAGAGATGTCGCCTGAGCCCAAGGGCACTGACTTGATGACCTCAGCTTTATGTCTACCTGTACTGTTTTGTGACTTCTTACATATTTTCTTTTTGGTTGCAGTATAACTTATGCAGAATCAAATGCAGGGACTGTGGCTGGGACTTCAGATAAACATCTGCCCTGCACCCCTTGGGTTCCTGGTCAGGTTTTAGCTGCCAGAGCTGGTAGCATTGGAGGTTTCAGCTGTCCAGCCACAAGCGGACACATGTACCATCCAACTGCTGAGGGGAGCTGTGGGCTGGGTAGACACACCAGGGGACCCCAAAAGGAGAGCCCATCAACACATGACACAGCCACTGCCAGAGCATCTTCAGGCCTTGCCCGCCCAGGGCTCTGGCCCACTGCTCCCTCCTGCATCACCCCGGAGAGCCACACCCATGGGGAGCCCCTACCGGTCCCCAGACTGCGTGATGAGCCGGCGACAGGTCTCCATCTGCACGTCCAAACCTCGCTTCATGCTGCACATCTCCATGTACTCGTGCAGGTGCCGGTTCATGTCATTCTTGGCCGTGGCCAGCTCCAGCTGTGGTGGGGACAGGGCAAGGCCATGGATCAGCAGGGTCCCTGCCCCACCCCAGGGGGCCAGCACGCCAGGAGCGCCACCAGGCAGGAGCCCAGGCAGCAAAGGTTGGTGGCTCAGATTTAAAAATAAATCAGGTCAAGGCAAAAGGCCCCTAATATACTATCATTCCTTCTCGTCTTCCTGACAACCTCTGCCTACAGAGGAATCCAAAGGTATGCATTCTTTTAAGTCGCTCCCTGAGGAGAGCAGTGAGGAATTGTCAGTGCAGGCAGCTCTGAGGCAATGGACATTGTGGGGAGCGTGAGTGGTTCTGTACACAGCGTCACTTCCTCTCCATGGTTCCTCCAGGTCCTGGCCCATCCCTCACTCCCCGGACAACTCTGCACCCAGTCTCTCCCACACTGAACTGGGAGCTCTGGAAGGGAAAGGTCTTCTTATTCATCTCTGCATGTGCATGCCCAGCACCTCGATGGGAAGTTATTAATGAACTTTGTGAAGTACCCACAAGACTCCTGGCCTAAGGAAGAGACCTGGCCACACCATTGAGAGGGGCTCAGTTCTCGCACCATCCATTTCCTCCTTATTTCCTTATTTTCTCATTTGCAAGCCATCATCACAGACTAACAGAAAGACTGCTGTCCTCCTGGTTATAAGATGTATTTTGATTTAAGAAATATTTCATGTGCAAAAATGTGGGCTCAGACTCAAGGCAGCACAGGCTCCCTCCCGAGCCCAGTCCTGGCTCTGAGGAGGAGCCGAGAGGTGGGCGCGGAGGCAGGAAGACAATCTGCTGCCTCACTCTGTCTAGGGTACAAAGGACAGGGGCCAAAAGAAGAGGCAGAGTAAAACTGCTCAGAGTGGTATTTGCTTGACTGCTGAAGAGCAAAGCAAAAGGGTAGGAAACCACCCATAAATGCTCTGAACAGGACAGAGGAAGCCACCCCAAACTAATCCAAACTTGACAAAGGATGGGAACTTGGAGGAAGCAGTAAATGGGCCACAGGGCCAGACAAAGAGGTGGTCAGGACAGTAACAAGACAAGATGGTGACCTGGGTGGGTCAGAAGCCCTCATGAGTGTGGCTCGAATGGCTGGGGTCCCACAGCAGTGGGCCCAAGAAATAGGATGTGCCGACTGTTCAGGCTAGGAAGGAAACCAGAGAAACCAGCTCTTGTTCAGCTCAGCTGCCCCCTTCACCCTAATTTCCCACCTCAGGAGAGCCAGTGAGCAAGGGGCTGGGTTCTAGAGCCCACCACTCAGTACAACAGGGATGAAGGAAATGAGACAAATGTGTCTATCAAAACACAAGCCTAGACCTGCCACTGGCTGTCTCTGTGCATCTGTATGTCTCCCCATAACTCACACTTCAAAGCAGGGAGGAGGTAAAGAAGATGACCCTACATTCAAAGGTGCCAGTGACAACACGCGCTGATGACATCCACCAACTGCATAAGCAGAGGGCAGGGGAAGCGCGGGAAGATGGGGAAGAGGAGGCAGGGTGAAAGGATCCCTCCACCTCTACCCTGGGCTTTACCATCCAACAATGGGAAATGGTCCTCGCCACATCTCAGTGACCCTGAGAGGTCAACCTCACTGAGATAACAGGACCTCAGGTACCCCAGACGGATCCCCAGGAGTGGCACTGCCACCAACACCTTGTCTGCTCTCCTCACGGTTCTCCCACTGTCGCCGCCTGGGGAGAGGGGAGGCGGGGAAGTCGGTGTGAGGGCAGAGGGCAGCGGTTCTCCCTGCGCAGCTCCCCAGCTAGCGGCATGAGTCTGCTCTAACACTGAGCAGCTGTCTGCCTGCGCAGGAAACCAAAGCAGGTTTTGCTTGAAGGAGCAAGACTGTTTGATGTGTGTTGAGAGAGTAAGTATGTAGGAAATTTATTTCTCAACTTCCTTCTCAAAACGCAGGCAGTGTGAGAGCAGGGACAGTGTAATTAGCCACGTGGGCCTGGGGAGAGGCTGAGTCACAGAACTCCACTGGCCTCATGCCCAAGTCACAGTGTTCAGGGAAGGGCCCCCAACATGGGTAAGAGGGCTCACAGGAGCGCCCCCCCCACCTCCATGCAGGGTGCCACAAACCCTTCCTGCAGCCCCCAAAGGCCTGGCATGGAAGGTACAGCACCAGAGCCACTTGCCACCTCCAGAAGGCTCCCTAAGGCAAAGGACTAAAAATGGAGGTTCTGAGCCGAGGCAGCAGCCAGGTTCAGTCCCCGCTTAGTGGTCTCTGTGATGGCACCGAGTAGTAAGGATGGTAATAATAAAGCCAACACAGTGTGTTTGCTGAGAAAGACACTGCCCTAAGCCTCACTCAGGCAATCTTTCATGTGATCTTCAAACAGCCCTATGAGAGGAAGTATTAAGACTCCCATTTTACAAATAAAGAAATAAGCTTGGAGAGAATAAGCAGCTCATGAAACATCAGAGCCACAAGAAGTAAGAGACAGAGCTGAGGTCTGAGCCCCCATCACCTGCCCCACAGTGCCTGAGGTGTACAGCTACTACAGCAGGAGACCCTCTTCCTCCACAAAAGAACAGGGGAGGCCCTGGGCCTGGGGTCCCATAGCCCCACTCACGGCCTCGCTTCAGCTCACATCCTTACCTCTATCTGGTCAATGGTTTCCTGATATTCTTTCTCCCGGGTTTTGAACAGGGACTCAGTATCTTTAATCACCTTCTCCAAACTGTCCTCTTGCTGCTGGAGTAGGAAGGGAAGCAGGGAAGCGAGGGGGAAGCCGACAGGGAGGACCAGGGTGGGGCGATGCAAGGGCCAGGCAGGGGAGAGAGAGAGAGAGAGAGAGAAAGTCCGGTTACAGGAAACTGCAGGAAGATAAGGAGGAGGATAAAGGAAGAGGGGAGAAGCAGATAAAGGATGACAGCCACAGATGGAAAACAGCAAGGAAGCAGGGAGCTGGCTGGGCAGAACTATAGGGGCCCCGAGGCCGGGAGGGGTGGTTACCTCTCCCTGGGCCTCTGCAGCTGCCATGGCATAGCCTGAGAAATCCTCCCAAAGCAGCAGGGTCTCCTCAGTCTCCTCCCAAGTCAGGCTGTCACAGTCGTCCTCAAAATCATACTCCCTCCTAGAGACAGGGAACCCAGCTGTCAGGAGGGTGGGGCCCACCTCCGTCCTGTGGAGGGGCCTGCGGGGAGCTCCGGCCTCTGCGGGGGCTGTGGGGGGCCTGCGGGACTCACAGCTGGTTGAGCATACGCTGCATCTCCTCGTTGATGCTGAAGGCTGTGCTCTCCTCCTCATCCCCATCGGGCTGGTGGGGCCCGCCACTCTCCGACAGGGAGGTGTCCTCCTCGATGGCAGCCTTGCGCTCCCGCTTCCGCCCCCCCATGGATGGGACCTTAATGGGAGACAAGTGCAGAGACTACAGAGACGAGGCCGGGTGCATGAGGAGAAGGGGGCAGGCGCCGGCAGGAATGCGCGGAAGGCAGGAGAAGCATGAACCAACAAAAGGGCGGGCGGACAGAGAGAGAAGACACAGTTACAACGACAGTAACGGACACCAGAGTCACCAAGAGGCAGACAGACAGACACAGATGGGGACAGGGCTGCAGACTGAGAAGGAAGGAGAGAAGAAATAGAGAACAGAGCAGTAAGATCAGGAGAAACGTGACCCTGCAGTGACCACGCTAAGATGTGCATAATGGCTACAGAGGACATTTATTCTTAAAAAAAGTCTTTCTAATGAAATGACTGAACTGAAAAGAAAAGTTTGGGCCGCAAGGACGAGGGGGCCAGTGTTTACAAAGGAGAACCTGAATCTATATCCAGATCTGGCAAGTCAGAGGTAGAGGGGTGGAAGGAAGGGAAGCCCAGGGGGTGGAGGTGGGGGGAAGGCAAGGGGAGAAAGAGGAGGGCGCAATCTGCGCCGAGCAGCCTGGCGGGGCAGCCCTGGGGGCCGGAGGCCTGGCTGCCTCTGAAACTGGGACCGGGACGTTACAGAGCTTGCATGAGAGCGCTACTAACCAGCTTCTTCTGTGGAGAAAGCAAGAGAAGATGAAGGAAGAGAGGCGAGGAGCAGACAGAGGAGAGAGAGAAGGAAGGGAGAGATGGCATTAGAAACAGCTTCCAAACTCCTCTCCAGAGGCTGCTACTTGCCCCCCAGCCTAGTCCCACCGAGGGCCCCATGATCAGGTCCCCCCGAAAAGGAGGGCAGGGCCTGGCTCCAGCCAGTGAGGACGGAAGGTTGTGCGTCTGCCCCATCCTCCCGAGGAGCTCGGGCCCTGGGCCGCGTGGGCCAGGCGCCTGAGCCCAGGCCTGCCCCTCCTGGGCCGAGGGTGGCCAGCCCTCACCTGGAACATCTTGATCACGTCCTCACAGTTGCGCTGCTGAGCCACGTCGCACAGTTTGGCAGTGATGTCGATGCGGCGGCAGATGTCCATGTCCACCTTCATGGCCTTTTCCTGGATCTTCGTGTCCAGCTCTGACAGGTTCTGGCCAGGAAACACAGGGGACAGTGAGCAAGCACCCAGACAAGGACTGCGAGGCAAGACCCTCCTCCTCCCTCAGGTTGTGCGCCACTGCCACCTCCTCCAAGCCCTCCTGGTGCCCTCCCCACAGCACCTGCTCACACAAGGAGCTGCTCTACAACTGGCTCCCTGGCCAGACGGGGAGCTCCTGGGAGATGCAGGGGCCCAGGGCCTGGGTCCCTTCCGGGACTATGTTCCCAGAGGAAGAGAGTACTGGGAATTACCCAGGGAGAGAAAGTGCTGTCAAAATAATACTACTAGTGAATACATATTTGGCACTAAGTATGTACAGCACTGTCCTAGGTACACTATATCCTTGCAGTCACTCTGCAAAGCACCTGCCTTGTCATCCCTTCCATGCTCGAGGACACAGGGCAGAGCACTGAAGGAGCTCACCCGTGCTGCACAGCTGGCAATGTGGAGAGCCAGGCTCTGGGTTCTTAACGAACTGCTTAACCACCATTAGGACCACAGAGATTATACGGCCCCTCAGACACAACATGGGGACTTCTGATCCTTCTTCTCTTGAATTAGGGGGCACCAGGGGAAAAAAGCAGAAGCATGGCAAAGTGGGGTGGGACAGGAGATCACAGCCCAAACTGCCAGGGCCGGCTGCGCCTGGTCCTGAGCAGCTCACGGGGTTGGGGGGCCACACTCACATTGCTCATGAGCCCCTTGAAGACCACCAGCTCAGCCTTCAACTGCTCCACCTTCATCGCCAGCTCCTCCTGGCAGGCATCAGCCTCTTGGGCTTCCTAGCCAGGGAAAAAATCCTAACATCAGTGGAACTGCCAGTGGGAAGGTAAGGACAGGGAGGGCCAGGGGCTGGCACCAGGGCCCAAGAGCAATGGGGGGGTGAGGGCAGAAGGCAGAGCGGCCCTCACCTCCTGGAGCTCGCTCACTCGCTCTTGCAGCTGTATGCGCACCGTGTACTCTTCTTCCCACCTAGCAGGCATGGGGAGAAGGCAGAGGGTCGGTGTGAGCCCTTCCCTGCCTGCAGCTCCCTGTTCCCCAACTCTCAGCTCAGGCTCACTCCCTGGTCTGGCTCCCTGGATAGGGAAGGGCTGCGGCCAGGAATGGCTGGCTTGCCAGTCAGTTGTCAGGCAGCTCCACACTTTCTGGCAAGGGCCAAGCTCACCAGCTCCCTTTCCAGAACATCCGGGCCATGCACCATGAACTACATTTTAAGAGAGAGTGCTGCTACCCTCGTCCTCCACAGTACCCGTCCCACCCAGGCCCTGTCTCACCAGCTGCCCGGCTGCCCACCACCACCCGCACCAGACCACCAGGCACCCCAGCCCAGTGTCCCACCTTCAGGCGCACAGATCCGGTCTCCCGCCTCCTGCCTGCACCAGAACAGAGCTCCTCTAGCCCGCTGCCCTGCCTCTTGTGGGACCATTTAACCCTGTAAAAGCAGCTGCAGGACACATCCCGCATCAACAGAGTTGGTCAAGAGCCTGGCAGCAGACACTCAAAGTCCATCCCCACAAGCTCCGGAAACTGCCTGCCCAGAGCCCCTCTCAGTGAGCCTAGAGGTGACAGGCTGGCCTGAGGCACCGAGGCGGTGGGGAGCAGGAGCCTGGGATGCCAAGCCCCTAGCCCAGAGGGAAGGGGCTGGAGTATTAAAAGTTAGTAGGGGGGCTGAGAGCTAGAAGCAGCATCTCCTGGGACCCAGATTCAGAGACCTAGACCACAAGTAGGCTAACAGGCACTCTTGGCCCCAGGCAGAGCTGTTATCCAGGTGGGCTTTTCACAGAGGACAGTGCTTGGCAAGCCAGGCTGGTTCCAGAACATGATGGGTGGGCGGCATCACCGCTTGGGCTCTTGGGATCCTGCAAGGCTGGCTGGGGGACCCCACCCACACAGCTAACACTTCTTGCCACATTCTGGAAAGGCTTCCTCCAGTCTGAGGAGGGGAACTGCACCAAGAGAGAAACTTCAACATAGGAGAGCTGGTTAGGAAGAAAAAAAAAAAGAGGACCGCAGGGAAATGAAAGCCCGCGAGGAACACTTCTGCAGACGTGGGGCTCTATCCTTCCTCCCCTCCCTGAGTCTCCTCCCATCTCGCCTGGGCATGCCCCCTGGGTGCTCCCATTCCTCTCTCACATCCGCACTGCAGCATTCCTAATTATAACTCCTCTACCTCACTGCCACTGCCCCTCCGGGCTGGGGAGAGAAGAGGCAGCCAGTCCAGCCACCACCCTGCCAGCTCATCACAACTCCAGTGCCCAGCCCTCTTGGCTCCTTGCCACCCTCCCCTGCTGCCCCCATGTCCTTCTCCCTCTTGCTCTGGCATCTCACTCAGGTGGGGGGTGGGGGTGCAAGGAAGGGCCCTAAGTCCATCGGGCTCTTAGGTAAGGCCTTTTTTTTTATCTCTTCTGGACCTTGGCTTCTTCATCTACAATATAAAGGCATGAGATGCAGTACCCTCACACTCTGGAGTCTCCGAGTCCCCAGAAGAGGAAATCAAGGCTGAAAGGACAGTGACTGTCCAAGATGCATCAGAAAGGGCGGGAAGCACTATTTGACAGTGAAGTAAAAAATTCAGGTAGAAACTTAACGAAGTTAGGTAAAGCTTAAGATGAGTAAACTCTTAGAGGGGTAAAAAAAAAATCTGAACGTAAATCTAGTAGTGGAAGCTACTGGAATTCTGTTTGCTCTCCAGCCAGACTTTCCCACAGATAGTTCCACTGTGACCTCCATTCAAATCTGCTCTCATGAGGTTCCT
Organism: Manis javanica; assembly: GCF_040802235.1. Taxonomy (NCBI): domain Eukaryota; kingdom Metazoa; phylum Chordata; class Mammalia; order Pholidota; family Manidae; genus Manis; species Manis javanica. The sequence goes on along the minus strand of NC_133170.1, from coordinate 25,905,070 downwards.
TTAACTTGGTAGAAAGTAAGCAATTTCTGGTACTCTACACTTACCAAACACCTCTCTTCTAAATAAATGGTACCCTTGAGTGAAGTGAGGAAGCAGGGACTATTCCTATATGGGAAAAACTGAGGCCAAGAGAAGGAGACCCACCCAAGGTCACACCCAGCAGGGGAGCTGAGAACAGAACAGAAGGCCTCAGCTCCTCCCCAGTGCCCTGCTCCAGCTACACCCCTGCCTTTCAGGCTACGGAGCTGCAGTATTGTTGTAAGGAGAACAAGGGCAGGACTCTGGGTGGATGAGTGAGCAACTGCCAGTGTCACATATCATACAGCCTGAGCTGCAGGGCCTCTACACAGCAGTGTGCTGCCAAGCGATGAGCTCGGTCCCCAGGGAAGAACTCTGTGCTGCCCTGGACAGCTGGACCAAGGACAAACACTCTTTCAGTTAAAAAAAAAAAAAGAAAGAAAGAAATGCTCCTGTGACAGGCAGTTGTTCTTGTGGTTATGGATGTATTCCAGAACTGTCCGTCCATGTTCCACTGCTGACTGTGTTGATTACCCTCTGCAGGGATAGGGGCAGGAGCAGGCTGGTTCTGGGTGGCATCTGGATGATGGTTTTAGGAGAACTGAGAGTCCCAAAGACTCCCATAACATGGACTGCAACTAAGGGACAGGACTCAGTCCCAGAAAGCCTGCTCATCTGGATCAACTGGATGCTGGCAAGGTACAGATCCCTCAGACCCAGCAGCAGTTTCTGAGAACAGTCAGTCCCCACCAGACAGCTACACTTGGCAGTAGGGGTTGGAGGCAGGAGTAGTTCCCAAGCCTGCCCACAAGGGGTCAGAGTGGCTGATTAAGAGGTTAAATTTGAAGGCCCCATACCAAAGCCTCCTTCTGACCTGTCATCTCCTTCCTCTTCAACCATGGCATGGGCGACAGAGCCTACAAAGCGCTGGCTGTGGTTGTGTTCCTGTCCTGAGAGCCTGATTATCAACCTTCTAAGAAGCCAGAGCTCCAGCACTGGGCCCCTGGTACTGCCCCACCAGTTCCTGCAGAAAGCCAAGTATGCACCCTCAGGATGCACTGGGCTGCCCCCAGCTGCATTATACTCACAGGGCATCTCCACACCCCTAGCTTTTCCCTCCTTGCTCCTTTGTTGGCTCTACTCACATTTCCTACGCCCTGGCTCTGCACTTTCTCAGATTCCCCCAGCTTCCACTGGCCCTATGACAACTACCAGGCTTTTCCCCTTTCCCTAGAGAATTCCCTTTGCTCTTTCATTTCCCATTTTTATTTTTTACCTACTCCAAGAATGCCCAGAGGTCCCCAGAGCCTTTCAGATGGAACTAGAGCAGGTACCCAGTTTCTACCAATATTGCTCTGGGAAACCCTGGGTGGGTGCAAGGTGCCCCTTCCTCCCCACCCCCTTCTAATTGCACTTAGACTTCTAAAGTACAGCTATATTCTTTGTCCCTTACTTTTGATCAGTATGTAGAGCCTATATGACAAAATTGCTCCAAGGTCTGAGACTGGGGGGATAAGCAGCACCCCAGATGTGACCTCTCAAAGCCATGTCCCCTTCACATCTCACAAAACCCCATAGTTAACAAGTCATCCAAACACTGCAGTTAGATAAGAGAAAAGAAGAGCCAGAAGAGAAAATATGAATTCCCCACGGTATTCCTCTCCCGGTGTCCTTCTTGTTGCAAGTGGGACTTCTGCATTCTCTGTGGATTCCAGCCTCCCTGTATCCAATCCCATCTACCTCCTTCCAAGCTCCACCTGACACAGCAGGAACTTCACTCATTTAACTTCTCCCTGATTCTTAGGCCCCAGCTTCTTTCCTCTTCTGGATCCACACCTAGTTCCGGCCATGTGAGCATGACAGAGGGCCCTGTCCCTCCTTCCCGGTCCCTACCTCCGCTTGTATTCATCCCGCTCACGCTTCACTTTGGCCAGCACGTTGTAGAGCGCGCGGATCTCGGGGGTGATGGTGTCGATCTGGACGCCCACCCCATCGGGGTGCACCCACGACAGGCCAGGCCCTTGCACTAGGGTGGGCTCCAGTCCCGGCCCGAGCCGGCGGGCGTGAGAGAAGGACCAGATGGTGCCGGGCATGAAGCGGGCCGACGAGGAGTAGCCGGCGGAGGTGGAAGTGGAGGGCGACGAGTGGCAGGCCGAGGAGGGCGCGAGCGGACCGGCTGGCGAGCGCGCGGGCGAGCCCAGCACCAGCGCCGACGGGGTGCAGACGGCGGCCGGCCGGGCGCCCAGGGTAAGGCCCAGGGGCCGAATGGGGCTGACGAAGCCGGTCTGCACGGCCTGGTCACGGCGAGCCAGGCCCCGCCGGCTCTGCTTACCCTCCTCCAGCGCCTGCTGCAGTTGCTTTTCCAGCAGCCGGTTGCGGCGCTCCAGCTCGTGCACCTTGGCCAGGAAGCAGCGGAACCGGAGGTTCAGGGTCTTGAGCACGTTGATGTTGGAGCCCAGGTCGTTGCGGAGCGCCATGGCGGCGGGGGGCGCCGGGCCCGGCCCGGGCGGCGAGTAAGCAGCCGGGCCGGCCGGAGCGAGCGGCACCGGGGGCACGTCCCCTCCGCCGGGGAAGTGGTCGCCTCCCAGGGGTTCCCCCAGCGGCCCGGCCAGTCCCTGCTGCTCCTGCTGTAGGAGGAAGAGGTTGGGACCGAATAACGGATTCATGGCTGCGCCTTCTGCTGGGAGACGGAGACCGGTGCAGGAGCAGGGATGGAGGGCGAGAGAGAAGAGCCAATGAGACGCCAGGGGAACGCCGGGCAACCAATCGGACGGCCCAACAGAAGGGTCAGAGGTCATGGGGGCGGGGGAGGGCAAAGAAAAAGCCAATGAAAGGCTCAACTGACGACTGGCACCTGGACCTTTCCGGGCCTGAGGTTGAGCCCGGGCCAACAGATCACCGGCCGGCCCTTCCAGATGGGACCCCAGCCCATGCCCGAAATCCACTGGGGTGGCAGAACACCCAGGTCCTCCAGTACTGCGAGTTCTCGTGTCCGGAAGCCCCACTTGCCCACACCAGTAACTGCTCTCCTTTCCCCAGGGTCCAAACACCCTTGACTGACCCCGACTCCTTTCCTGGGTCCCTGGGAAGACTCAGGGATCCCAGGTGCCTGAGTGTTACCTAGCTTTCAGTGTACCGCAGTCCCCTCCGTCCCACCCTCCCATCCCTGCCCTTAGAGCAGCAAAGCCTATACCCAGTTCCCTCAAAAAAAATACAGTCACCAGAGACTGAGGTGTATTAGATTTCACATGCGCAGCAGGGAAGCAAACCTCACAAAGGTAAGGGTTCCAACCCAGTGACTAAGACAATGAGCCACCCCAGTCTAGTTTCAACCAGCCATCTAAGACAGCAGTGGCTGGCTGCTGCCGCAGGACTGGGATTTTCTCCTCTTTGCTGGTGGGGGCCGGCTGGAATGGAGTGGGGACATGGAGGGAGTATTAGGTCTCTTGGGGGTGCCATTCTGTGTCTGGAAGGCAGCTTTCTTGAGAGGCTGTTCTGGCAACTGCTGCTTTACCTTCTCAACCCCTCTGGCATTCCCAAGGGGCTGATCGTGGTCCTCAGGCTTGCGGGTGGCCTGGGTCTTGGAGAGAGCCAGAAGAGCAGGCACCTCTGGGCACGAGCCCTTGTGGGGAGCACTCTGCTTCAGGAAGGCAACTTTCTTGGACAGCTGCAGCTTTGGTGACTGGTGCTTTAGTTTCCCAGTCACCTTCAGCTCCCTGGTCAGTTCAGCTTTTCCAGCTGGCTGACTGCTATCCTGGAGCTTGGAGGGAGCTTGGGCCTTTCTGACAGAAGATACAGGGGCCAGTTCTGAGTCTGTCGCTTTGGAGATGCCATTCTGCTTCTGGGAGGAGGCCTTCTTGGGATGTCGCTGTTTCTGCAACTGCCACTTGGCTTTCACAGCCACTCTGGCCTTCTTGGCAGGCTGGCTGCTGCTCTCAGGCTTTGGGGTCACCTGACCTTTCAGGTCAGACAAGTCTGGGTTTGTAGGGATGGATGCTGAAGAGTTGCCTGGGGTTAAAATTAAAGATGGTTTCAGAAAATGGCCTCATCATTGGGTCAGGATCATCAGTGGGGAGAAGCGGAGGTATTAAAATAAGGCAACTGCCTGGGTACTCTTGGCCCAGTGTTGCCACCAACTGGGACTCTGCCTAAGAGCAGATTCCCCAGTTTCACATTACTTAGCATTCACTTTATATCTGAACCTTGTATTAAATAAAGGAAAGGAACCACTACCCAACCTTGGGCCAAAAGGTTTTTGGAGGAAACTGTATCCCCTTGAGGGCAGCAGATAATAAGATACTCTGAGGAGGAGGTGAATCCTGAATAAACCTAAGGCACTGGGCTTTTTTTTTAATCAAAGAAGATAATTTTCTTAATGTAGACTTTGATGAGATGCAGGAAAATAAGGCTAGCACACAGCAACTACAAACAAGCTAGTAAGACATAAACAAGGACTGACATGAAATATGTACTTTTTAAATTACAGGAAAAGAGTAAATTTTGCTATTAAGGTTTTTTTGCTCTGTTAACATTCAGATGTAAATTTTTAAGGGGCATTATTTATTAAGAAAAAAAAGATCAACTTAGTAAGTCATTCATTTTATACTCAGAGGCTCTCTTCTCCCTTTTCCAATTAAACCCAGGTTACACTGAGCATGCAGAGCTCTCAAGCTAGTTTCAGAAAACTCCACCCTTCCCCAAGATCCAGGCCAGACTCCTCAAGATGTCTGAGAAAAAGACCTGCAATTAGCACGACGGCTCAGGAAACTGCTCATAGTTCTGAAGTCTTGTGCCAACCCCGTGCTGACAGTGCTAGGCCGGCAGAAGTATATTACCAGTAAGGCAACCCTCAGCCAAGACAGCAAAGAAACCACAACCTGCACTGGGGATGAATTTAGTGCCAAACTGTAGCTGCTTGGTAGAGTAAAAAAGAGATCCCCATCCACACGAGTGTTTTGAAATACTGCAGTAGGGCCCAGGCTTGGGAACAATTCTAGCTGGGATGCAAGGGGTCTCTCATCCAAGCATGCAAAGGCTGGGAACAGGAAGGCAGAACTCTGCAGTCACACTATGAAGCCTCTTGAAAGAAGCAAAGGTGGTGATAAGGGTAGAGAGAACAGATCACTTACCTGTTTGGGACTGGGGGATAGAATTGGAGAATTTCTTGAACTTGGCAATAAAGAAACCATCCATGTTGTGGGTGTGAGGGTAGAAGCGGCGTGTTGAACGCAGAGAGGGGTGGAAGCGCCTTTCTCGAAAGCGGGTAAAACCCTCCTGGCCAAAGTCCAGACCTGTAGGCACCAGCCTCACATTCCTCTTTTTCAGGGCATAGTTGACCACCCACTCATTCTCTTCCACCTGGACATGTGGGAGAGGCAGAAATGGAAGGGAAAGCAGAGCTAGAGCTCACAGGAGCTCTAAGGGGCAACAGGCCTCCCATCCCTGCCCCTCAGGCTCTGACACAACAGCGGTCTCACCATGATGGAACAGGTACAGTAGACAAGGTAGCCTCCTGTCTTGGAGGTGGCACTGACAGAGTCAATAGCACTCAGGAGCAACTCTTTCTGCAGGTGAGCACAGCGCAGGATGTCCTTCTCATCCTGTCCCAAGGAGGAGACACCAAAGGTGTCAGAATTTCAAAGACAGCCTCAGGTGGAGGGGTAAGCAACTGACTGTTTAGAGTGCTCCTCTACCTCCCATGCTGGCTCTGCAAGGCCCAGCCAAGGCCACTGTCTGGTCCTCCCACACTTCTTACCTTGTTAGTCTTCACAGCTGGATCCTTGGAGATGATCCCAGTGCCACTGCAGGGCGCATCCAAAAGCACTCGGTCAAAGCCCCCCACCACCTGGGAAACAGGGCATGTTAATCAGATGTTTCTGGCAACCTGACCACACCCTTTATTCCTAGGGGCAAGTCTAAGCATTTGAATGTCAGGAAGGGGGCAGGTGAATTGTAGACACCTCAGGAAAGCCACACCTTAGGGAATTGGCGCCCATCGTAGTGGCTGATAATGGTGTTGGTGACTCCCAACCGGTGCAGGTTGCCCACAACACTCTTGAGCCGCTCAGCATTGGCATCATTGGCAAGGATCACACCTGTGTTCTTCATGAGCTGCGCTGAAGGGCGGGAGGGCACATGCTCAGCAGTGAGCTCCTCTGCCTCCACACGTACCAGCTGACTTCCAGCTGGTAGAATCTCATCACTTCAAAGCATCTTCCCTCCAGAAGCCCGTTTCCCACTGTACTGTCCAGGTCTACCCAGTCTGCACCAAGCCCGGGTGACGGGCAAGCCTGCCACCATGGTTTTCACTGCCACTGAACATCCTCTGGCTCCAGACTGTCACTTCTTTGAAAAAGCTACAGTTTAATGAGGTAGTTCTGAGTAGTTATGTGCAGAACACTAGGTCAAAACCTGACAATGCTAGCTGACAATGCTAGGCTGGCAGAAATCTACTACAAATAAGGCAACCCTCTGCCAAGACAGCAAAGAAACCACAACCTGCACTGGGGATGAATTTAGTGCCAAACTGTAGCTGCTCGGTAGAGTATAAAAGAGACCCCCATCCACACGAGTGTTCTGAAATACTGCAGTAGGGCCCAGGCTTGGTAACAGTTCTAGCTGGGATGCAAGGGAGTCTCTCATCCAAGCATGCAAAGGCTGGGAACAGGAAGGCAGAAATCCCTCCCTTCTCTGCAGTCACACTATGAAGCCTCTTGAAAGCCTACTATGCCACTCTGTACACACAGCTCAACCCTCACAATGCAAGCACACTCCAACGGCCAGCCCAAGACCATGCCATCTTATAGGTGATGAAAGAGGACTGGGGGCTTGCCTAAGGTCATATGGGCAGTAAGCAGTGCACATAGGGCTGCAACCCAGGTCAGCTCCAGAGCCTTTGCTCCTCACCACTCTGCCAGCTGCCTGTGCCCTGCTTCTTGAACACTAACAAGTCCCTGATCCCATCTACTTTCAAGAGCAGAAAGCCAAATGAATCCCACCCCTGCCTGGCCCTCTCATACCTATGTAGCTGGTCTTTCCTCCAGGGGCACAGCACATGTCCAGGATCCGCTCGTGCTCCTGGGGTGCCAAGGCCATGACAGGCAGCATACTGGAAGCTCCCTGCAGCATATAGTGCCCAGCCAGGTACTCCGGAGTAGCACCTGTGCAGGAGAACCCGTCAGTGATGCAGTGCCTAGAGCAATGGCAGGGGGACTCCTAGGCAGCGCACACTTACCAATGGGCACTGAAGAATCATACACCACTAGTCCAGTCTTTGACCACTTGCCCACGGGATCCAGGTTAACCCCACGATTGATTAATGCCTGAAGATAAAAAAGAAAAAGATTTAGAAGTCTCATAAGCTACTATACCCAGAAAACAAATTGAGACATGAAAACCTCATTCTATCAGAAAATCTGTGGCACTACAACCGGAGCCTGTACTCAGAACACAACAATCAGAGTCACTGAACAGTTTTTCCTGTCTCATCCCAACCTAAATGTCCTTCACTGTAGCCTCAGGCTCTAACTCAAGGTCTGAACTCCATCCCAATGGAACAGACAGCTAATTCCATTCTTTTATCTCCTGAAGTAGACTAATTTTCCAAGAGGCTCAGTCCCCTTACCATCCTAAAATGAAATGTCACTGCTTACAGCAACTAAAGATAATTATCAGGTTATCTTCACACCAGGAGATATACAACACACAGGCCCACACCACATACTTTAGAACAGGGTCTTAAACCTGGGGCCCTTGAACTCCTGGAAACAATGAGCTTAAAGTGTTGTTTGTGCAAGTGTGTTGTGTCTTTTTCTGGGGGCAGGAATCACAGCTGTACCAGCTTCTTGATTTAAAGGCAGACTCCCTCCCATTTCTTTCTGAGGCAGCCCCCTCACCATGTTGCAGATTGCTCAACTCTGTCACTGGGAGCAGAGGCTAAGGGATGAGTTTTCTACTCCAGAGGTCCTAGGGCAAGCCAGCCAGCCAGCCAGCCCCAGCATGACACCAGGCCTGTCTAGGTTTGCCCCCTGGGACCATGACTGTACGAAGAAATGCTTAGCTCCTGAGACCCACCCAGCCAGGGTGGGAAAAGGGAAGTCTCTACAGTTAGCAGAAACCAGTACCTCCCTGAGATGAGCAAACTGCAAAACCCAACCCTCACCTGAGCAAGATCTCGGCGCCGAGTTTTCAAGGTATTGGTCCTGAGGGTGATGGGCCGAGGAACCTCATTAGCTTCTAAGAACTCCACCAGCTGGGAAAACAAGATGGCAGGGGGCAAGTCAGGCTGACCAAAGAGCTTAGCCAGAAGAGAAGAGAGCAACACAGCTGACGGCCTTCCTTACAGAGCTCATGAGGCGAGAGATGGTGAGAAAAGCAGAAGGGGTGTGAGATGGACAAATGTACTACCTCTGACAGAGGGAAGAGGTCCATGAGCTTGCCGAGCAGGAAGTCTCCATATGAATAGTAAGTAGCCAGATCCTTCTGAAGCCGGTGCAGGTATTCAGAACGAGACCGACCTTCCTCCCGCTGAGATCCAAAATCCTGCAGCACTTCTACTATATCCTGGATGCGCTTGTGAACTTGCTGCAAGTCTGGAGTCTGGGCATGTGGATGCGTTAAGGAACTGTTTCACGAGGTCCCAGGGCCTGGAAATCCCCTCACCCTGCACTGGAAGGATATCCTGTTCCATCTCCCCAACAGTGGGCAACACAAAGGGCTCCTCATCCACATTGATCTGTAGGCCTCCATTCATCTCCTTATTCTTTTTGGGGACTGACTCAGGCAACACTTTTTCCATTTCCTCCTCTTCATGAGTCTCCTCCTCACACCAGTGGCCCCTAGAAACAGGTCCAGGAACAGAACAACTCACAGATCAAAACAGACACCTCCTCCTTCCTCAGTTTCCTTCACCCCCTGCCTCATCTCTCTCCTAAGAGTTTTCAAAACTCACCCAGCAACAGCTTCCCGTGCCTTCTGCTTCTTAGCAGCTTTTTCAATGGGCAGCAACTGAAAAAGAAACCAGAGGCTGTTAATGCAAAACCTGCCCTTCCGCCCTCCGACTGAGCCCCTTCTCTGTACTTTTACTTTTTCCTAAATACAAGTGTAACACTTGCTCTAAAAAGGAAATGCCCTACCCTAAAGCAATTATTAGATTGGTACAAAGTTCACCACTGTTGAAACTTACTAAAAGATTGAAGAAGTTCACTGCACTGTTCTTTCTACTTTTGTGTATATCTCCCTTTCCATGAAAAAGCTTTAAACATTAACACCCACTCATAGAGAGTAAAAATGGCTCTTGGGCATCCATTTTGCCTTATTTTCTTCCAGACTTAACTCTCCATTTTTCATAGTTTCAACAGGGTGCATTTTCAAGTCTGTTCCTTGCATTTTCTCATTCACAAGCACTTTCATAGACATAAAGGCCAAATGTTAGTTCAACATATGAAAGAGAACCATAACTTAAGTATATTGGATATTTTGAAGTTTCCAGAGTTTTTGTCATTATGGTCCACATGGTGTCTGCAAATCTCGTAATAGTAGAGAAAAAGGGGTTGTGGGAGAGGTGTGCAAACGAGATTTATTTTTATTCCACACAATTCTACATGGCTTGAGTTTTCTAATAACATGCTCATGTTCAATTGTATAATACATAAAAAACTCATTACATCTCCATAAATAATATTTGTACACATTCTGATCATCTTCCTAAGCAGAATACTAGATCAAAAGGGAAAAATTTAAAGGTTCTCAGATACCAAAATCTTTATTAAAAATGTGTGTGCGTTTCTATTCCCATCAGCGCGGCATTCAAGTGTCCACCTTCCTGCATCCTCACCAGCAATGAGAACTCTCTTATTTTAAAATGCTCTACTCTACAGCTCTTTCACACCCACACATGCACCAAGAGGACACATGTAACAGGAAAACAGTGATAGAACTCTAAAATCCCTTTTCTCTGCTCAGGCTTAGCCTTGTCACTGAGGGACAGTCTCAAGGGTCTGGAAAAACTTTGCAAGGCAATGATTTCTGCCTGAACACCCAGAGAGGTAAATCTCACCTCTTCACCTTCCTCCTCCTCTCCATCCTCTGAATTAGAGTCTGCTCCATAGTCGTCTATCACGTCAGCATCACTGTCCTCGGCGCCCCAGAGGTCCACCTGGGTCACCACACCATCCTCCTCAGAGTCTTCCTCCTCCTCACTGCTGCGGGTCGGTGCTGGGCGCTCCTTGCCTCGAGCAGTGTTCAGGAAGTGCCGGGCTCCCTTCTTCCCAGGTGTCTGGACGGCTCCTCCAGAGATCCCTAAGGGTTTGAAGAACCCCAGACTGCTGGCAGCACGTACTGATGGCGCCTGTACTTTCTGCCCCAAAGATTGTCCTCAGGCTGTTCCTTTCCCTCCAGAAATGCCCAGCAAGCCCTTCCCTTCCCAGGACCCAGACGACTCCTCATGGCACCCAGCTCCTCCTTTCACTGACCTTTTGGTAGCTTTCCAGGCAATGGCTTGGCCCCAGGACACTTATTTGTCTTGGGGGCTTCAGCAGAGCCCAGCCTCCTCTTGGCCACCCTGAAATATGTAGGAAGTAAGAACATACCTCCACCTCTGCCACTTCCTATCACAGAGAAATGTGACAGCCCCCAAAGAGCCCTTTCCATCAATATGATCACATGGGCTCCCATGGCCGAAGATAAGCAGTACCAATTTAATTTGTGTAAGTCTGGACATCCACACTCACCTCTTTCGAGCACGACTAGATAGCCTCTTGGAATTTTCTTCATGAGCTGTTAAAAAAAAAAGAGGCTGAACAGGAGATTCCAGGAGAAATGAAAAGGGAAATGAGAGACACTATGGGTAGGAAGAGTATCAGTACATTAATTAAAGGGAGTAGATTGTAACTCACGCCACAGTGGTTTACAAGGAGCTGGATAAGAGATATAAAAAGTATCTCCATCTTTTCTCCCCAATATTAGTCACCTTTATTCATATATAAAAAGTATGTTAGGATTTATGTAAATGTATTAACATGTCAGTTTTTATTTAAATGGTCTCTATCTTCAGCAACCAAATCCAAATACCAACCACAGCAGATTTCACCTGTACAACTGCTATTTTCCATGCATTTTTCAACAAACAAAAGCTTAATTCTGTCATCACTTAATACCTGTATGTAAGTCACTTCACCTCTTAACATTCATTCTTTAACAGTGCCTCTCTCACACGGCACTAAGGAAATGAAGTGACAGAATGTGTGCACAGGGTTCAATATAGCGCCTAGCACTTGTTAAGACCTCAGTAAGCTGCATCTTTTATCCAAAGCCCTACATACACCACCTGTCCACTCTTCTCTCCCATCCAGTCTTCACCATGTGGGAACCAGATCTAGGGTTTCCTATCTCCATCCCCTCGACCAGGCAGGTCACAGTGAAGGGCCTGTTCCCTTCCCAACTTCTACCTGCTAAAATGTCACCCATTTTTCAAAACTCGGCTTCTTAACAAAATCTTCTTAAATTCTCTTAACAGCATGGGATCCTCTCTTCCTCTGAACCCCCCTCAATATTAAGCTGCACTTCTTTGCATGCCATATCTGTGTCCTTGTCACATCGTCCTTAACTTTTAAAGACTGTTAACAGTGAGTGTTTCGTACTCATTTTCTAGTAACTTACGCAAAGAAAATTCCACTCGAACAGAGAGTAAACGTAAAGACTAAAAAATGCAGAGTTACTATACAGATAAAAAGACTGGGGCAAAAGCTGGGGAATGGGTAGAGCCTCGTACCTGCCGGCAAAAATCTAGCGAGTTCGGTCTCAGCACCCTTCTGTTTCCTGGCTTTTCGGCCCGGCCCTCGCTTCTCTTTCTTCGTAGGGTCCAACTTGCGCCCCATGGTACTGAGGGAAAAAAAATGGGAGAAGACAGCGTCGCGCTCGTTGTAAAGGGAAAGGCTGACTGCAGACTCAGCGCAGCGCACTAGAGTGGGAAAGGGCATCGCCTGAACCAGAGCCTCGACGCGGGACGCCACCAGCCCCTCCAGGCCTGACCAAACCTCCATTCCATTCTGATACCCGGGCTCCGTCCCCACGCCCCGGGCCAGTCGCCCTTCCTTTCCCGACTTCCTCCATACCCACCGAAGCCTCGGCTCACCTGAATTCGGGTGCAGACACGAGACGCCCCCGCGGCCCGAGGCGTAGCACTCCACGTGCGCTGCCAAGACAGAGTTCGGGTGCCACACCGTGCGGAAACGTCTCACGCAGGCGCACTGTGAGCTTTAGCCTCGTGGCCCCGCCTCTTCCGGTTGTTTCCGCAAGCGCATCCTGGAAACGCTACTGGCGGCGTAGCCAGAGAAAATGGGGAGGCGGACCCGCTGAGCTTGACACACCGAGGGTGGAGAAAACTATGGGGGCGGGACCGCTTTCAGCCCCCAGCTTTTCCCTGGAGGTATCGGCTTTCTACCTTACTGTAGAGTTAGGTCCGAAAAACTGGTTATTTCAAAGTTGTCCCCTTCCCTCAAAGTAATGCCTAAGAACCTGGGCCTTCCTGCTGGCATTCCCGCGGTCTCAAGATCACAGACTCCCACGCCGCCTACCTACTTGCAATCCTCTGATTGGGAAGTCCTCCTTGACCCCAGAGGATCCTGCACAGCCTGTCAGGTAAGGTTCCTCTCTAGGTTGACACCTGGAGGTCGGAAGACATCTTACATCCTAATACAAGTTCCTAGGAACTTCAGCCCTCCCTCAAACGAACTCCAAGGAGTGCTTAGTAACTGCTGAAAACTGTTGCAAGCACTTTATTGGTTTTAGCTTCACAACGCTATGAGGAAGGTATCTATTTTATATGAGAAATCGACAGCCCAGATTAACTTAGTCCAGGTCAGAGCCATTGAACAAGCAGTGCAGCATTGAACCCAGGTTAGTTTTGGGAGTCTCTCACTTCCCACAGATGGCGGTCATCCGTAGCCCAGAGCACACAGGGCAGGCACATGCACACAGACTTAATACGGCTCCTTCGTGGAGTATCAGATCGCAAGGTAACCCTTGGTTTTCAGTTACAGGACTCTCAGGGCTCCTGTCATACACACTCATACCCCTGCACTGCACCCACACTGAGCCAGAGCACTAAAATACAAGGAAACTTTTATTTTCAGTTTTCATCAAGAAATTTGCTGTGGTTTTTTATGCTTTTGGTTCTTTTCCTTTTTTTTTTTTTTTAAACACTTTATTTCATTCTAGCTGCTTAGTGGCTGGAGCCGCTGGGTTCCTGGTATTAAAAAGATGCCAACAGAGGTAGCTGTGTCTCGCCCAGGGGCCCGGCCCACTCTGAATACGCCCAAAAAGGAGAAAAAACAAAACAAAATAAAACCAAAAGGAGGAAGAAATTCAGATCATTTTCTTCAAGCCTGGCAGGAACCCATAACAGTTCGTGTGTAACAGACGTTACAGCGGGGAGAAGCCAGGGCCCAGAAGGCCAGCCCGCCAGCTCCCTGCAGATGGCGCCGGCGCTACTGCTGCATGTCTCTCCAGCAGGAAGGGCACCACTGCCCCTCACTCCCCCTTCCCCCAGTGCACTGGGGGCTGTTCCTTTACAACATGGAAGATGGGGCAGAAGGAAGGAGAGGGTCTCCCAGGCCCCCAGAGGAGAAGCTGGGCAAGGGAAAGTGAGGAAGGTCACTGCTCAGCGGTGGAGGTGGTGTCCGTCTGGTTCTTCACTGCTGCTGGGCTACCTGTAGGGAGAGAGAGCCAAGGAGTCAGAATACCAGAGCACAGGCATTCACCCAATCCCCAGGGAACCCAATGGTAAGACAACCTGACTGCTTAGTAGGGGACAGAGAGCCTGAAGCCAGGCACTGAGAGCAGGGTTACAAGTCCTGGCATGGCTCTGCTCGAACAGCTGGCCAGAAGAAAATGGCCTTACCTGCTGTGGAGTCGGTTCAGGTGCTCGGTTTGCCAGGCGGCTGAGAATGTTACGCTCTGACATCTGTAGCCTCACAGCAACTGGAGGAATTCGGGCAATGGTAGCAGGAAGGCGAGTCACATCGGCTTTCATGTCACTCAGCAGTTCTTCTAGCTGTTTCAGAACTGTGCAGAGGAAAAAAAGAGGTGGTGAGCTGTAGTGCTCAGCACCGAGACCCTTACCACAGCGACCACCTCCCACTTCTCAGTGACCATGACTGACGTGCTTGAGTACTGTCTTCAGCCATTGACTCACTTGATCTGAGCACAACCATGCTCAAATTCCTGCTCTTTACAGTCCAGTTCCAACTGTCCATGATTCTTTGCTTTTTAGTCACCTAATTCTCACTGTCCCTTGCTCCTGTCTCTATTTCCTCCACTTCTTAGGAGAAGCTTATTCTTATTGTTTCCTGTCTTTTCTCCCCACCTTTTGGAGCTATCTCCCTCTTCCCTCTAACAGCCTTCTTCTTTTCCTCATTTCACCTTCCACCCCCGTGCCCCCCAAATGTTTTAACTTTAATTAGAAACAAGGTGTTTGAAAGAGGTCGAGAATTTGTAGGGATCTTAAATCACCTCGTTACCTCTAAAGTACCAAAGATGACAGACACTATATTCTGGTTTGCCTTCCTCCTCCAAGAACTTGAATACATTAAAAGAGGCAAAGAGCTACTGTCCTTGATTGCCACTAAAATATTAGCTTCCCAAGGAGGAAGGCAAAGATCCCCAGCACATCCTAAGCTTCCAGACAAAGGGGCTGAAAAAGGTTTGGGAACAAGGGAATGTGTGTTGGAGAGGGCTAGAGGAAGGAGACTGAGTCAGTAGGAGGCAGGAGAGCCACTGGCTACCTTTGTGCAGGACCGCATTGGCTGGCTTGTTTCCTGCCATTGACTCCTTGGACAGATGCTGATGACTCTCCGCCAAACACTCCACCTCAGCAAAGCGGGTGTTTAGGGCCATGGAAGGGTGAGAGGGGTCCTCTGACATGTTCAGGTAAGCTGCCCGGCGCAGCTGTTCCTCAATCACCAAGGCTTGTTCTAAGAGCTGGACAAGGGATAAAGAGGAGATGGGAGTTGGCCTGACACTGTTTGCTTATTTCTGACAGGCCTCAGAACCTATAAAGAACCTTCTGGATGGCTCCCCACACCCAAGCAGTTCAACATTACATTGCTTTTTTTAACCCCCCTTTGGAGATAAATGTAAAACTCTTTATCCTCTATTCATTTGCTCTAATATAAAAATGGTGACTCAATTTAGAAAATACAGAATGTATAAAGAATTAAAATCACAAGTAATTCCACCTCCTAGAGATACCATTAACATTGTGAGGCTTTCTTTTGCATTATTTCCTACGTAATTGAGAGCATTCTGTATACATTATCTATACTGGGTTTTCACTCAAAGCTATATAGTCTTCCTTTATTATTAACTGTTCTTTATAGAAGATGACTTTTAATGGCTGCACAGTAGTCCATTCTATGGACATACTACCATACTATTTTACTTGTTTAACTCTTTAAAATTATTCTTTCTTGTCTCCCTCACTACCATTCCTTTACTTACCCCTAAGAAGCAACCCCTTGAATATACTGTGTCTTTTTGTGTGTTGTTTTTGAAGGCTCAGTATTGTTTCATGTGCACATTTCTAATCTATAGAATGATGTTCTGTACAAAATGCTTTTCTTTCTTTCCCTATTACATCTTATGTTGTTATTTCACATGTATTTTGTTGTTTTAACAGTTGCTTAATGCTCCAGGATCTGAATCCACATTCTGCCTATCCACATTCCCAATGCTGGACATCCAGGTTGCCTCCACACCCCCCACCAAAAATCACACTGCAACACTTGGCACATGTTGTCTGATGGAGCTGTGTACAGGGTCCTTGAATTATATTCCAAGAGACAGAATGGTGATTCCTAAATTATGAGACTTAATTCGCTCAGTGTCCACTGGTTTTTAAAGAGAACGATTCCATTAGGGGGTCAGGAAAAAGGACAGTATGAGAATAATGGGCTGTCGTTTCTTCCACAAGATCTGGATCCATCAGGGCCTCCTGCTTAATCCCCAAACAGAATGAGCATCTACTTTCATCTGTAAACCCATCTCTCTCACCAATTCCTCATTCTGCCCCAAACTCTGAGCTTTGTCTAGGATACCTGGGCTTGCTGCTATTCTTTTAAAGCATTCTCCCAAGAGAGTGCTCCTCTCCTAGCATCTTCAGCACCTCCACACAAATGCTTTTCAAACCTGCATCTCAAGCACTGATTGTTCTGCTGCCACTCAGGGATGGTTGGGCACTCTTTGATCCCACTTGCTTATGGTAGTAGGGGTAGTGGGAGGGTATTTACTTGTGAGAAACATCAAATGACTTGTCTAAAATTGAATTTACTCTTTTCTACAAACTGTTCCCTCTCACTTCCTTGATACACCGATGATAACTTTCTTCGTGACTCAGCTCAAACTTCAGTTATTTTTGGAATCCTTTGTATCTCAAATCCAGTAAGTCAGGAGTTGGCAAACTATGGCCCGTGGGCCAAATCTGGCCCACTGCCTGTTTTTGTATGGCCCAAGAGCTAAAAATGTTTTTATGTTTTTGTATGGTTTAGAAAAAGTCAAATAAGAGTAGTTTGTGACACTTCATAGAAATTATTTGAAGTTCAGATTTCAGTGTAGATAAAAGTTTTATTGGAACACATTCATACTTATTTATCACCTGTGGTTGTTTATACACTCTCACAGTTGAGAAACCCTATGTCCCACAAAGCCTGAAACAGTTACTATCTAGCCCTTTAAACAGCAAAGGTTTTTGCTGACCCCTACAGTAAATCAGTAAATCCTGTAAATTCTTTGGTGTTTTGTCTCGTTTACTTTATCCTTTCCATTTTCCACAACCAGCATCATGCTCACCCCCACTACCTCACAACTCCACAACAGCACTATAATCTCATAAATGTTTCCATTTCCCTTGGTTCTAAGCACAGCTCTTTACAGCCTTCACTGGCTGCCCATCAACTGTAGTCCAAACTCTCTGATCTGGTGCCAAAACCCACCTACTGACTTCTAGCATTCTCTCTCTCTCCAATCTACCTCCCACCATCACCCAACACCAGTGCTTTCTCAGCCCAGTGGTACTGTTTGTTGTTTCCGAGCACCGTAAACTCTGCTGCCTTCTGTTGTCTTTGCCTAGCCTAATCCCTTTGGTTCAAACAGCTTTATTTCTATCCAACAATCTCAATTACATTCATCAAAACTTAATTTGAGTGCCATCTTTTCCAAGAAGCCATTTGTGAGCTCTGTCCCCACTCCCCAAATTCCCTCTGGAGAACTTTCATATGGATTCAGCAGTCTCCCTCTCAATACAGAGAATGGCATTCATTTGTTCATACATTTGCTTCTACTTTAAACCAAAAGCTTCTTGAGGACAGGCACTATGTCTTCTTTATTTTTGTATCCCCTATGTGACTCGCTGCTTGGCACATAATGCTTGAAGGTTTATTAGCATACATTTCTTATTCCCCCAATTACACTCATCTTAAGATCCACATATCTTGTCTTCATGGCACCCCATTTTGATGGTCTGCATACAAGATGCCCTTAATATACAATTTCTGAATTCCTGAGTGAGACTCCCTTCAGTCCTGGGCTCATCAGCCCTAGTGATTCTGAAAATGGAGTTCTGCCTTTGCATTTCCTCCCTGCACCCACCCAGCTCTTCCCCACAGAGGGACTCTCAGACCCAGAAAAAAGTACCACTAACCCACTGACAGCTCTGCCTCCTCAGAGATCTAAGTCAATCCCACTGCTGTTTCTTTCCCAAACACTTCAGCCTACAGTGCCCCACCCCCCACGGCACTAGTCTTTGTTTTTCAGTAGGCACAGTCATCTTCAGCCCTTGAACAGATGGTTAATTTTCAAGTCTATCGGTCTTCGCTAATATTTAAGATACCTAGGAGCAAAGCCTTTCAAGAATACAGGAAATTAAGCAAAGTGCACAGGAGAAAACAATAAGCAGTGTGGCTGAATGAACAGATTCCCTCTTTGCGGCCCTCACACTCCACTGGCCGCCACCAATGCTGTGTTCCTCCCCATGCTGCTCACCTTGAACCTTCGAGCTAGAAACTTATTCTTGATCTCTAAGAAATTGCCACGGTTCATTTCGCCCTTGAAAGGCTCATTGAGGATGGCATAGCGTGGGTCATTCTGGATGTCCTGCCACCGGGCATAGCCATGGCTGTTGGAAAGTTGCTCAGGAAAAACAAAGTGAGAAGAAAAAGAACCTCAAATTGTGGGACCTTCAGAAACCTTAGAACTGCAGCCCAGACTCGGGCAAAGGATACTTTATGATGCCAGCCAGCAGCCAGTAGTCATGCCGTCGATGCCAGATCTCGTAAGTCTTCTTGGTGACAGTGGCTGCCCGCTCCTCATTCTGCCAAAGGGAGTGCAACTCTAAGAAGGATTTAGGGAAGGTTAAGGAGAAAAGGCAAGTACCTGTGAGAATCCAAAATGCTATATATTCCTGCCCCCAGCTACCAAGTTAGTAGTAAGCCCCTGGTTTTTTGACTCATAGCCCAGAGGAGTCTGCAGTCAGCCTGGTATGTTCTCATCTAGGCAAGGAGAAGTCTCTGGCTTCTGACAAGAACCCTAATTTCACCTCAGGGCCTTTTAACCCCAGGGGCCCTTTGTCTCCATACCAGTAAAACCACCGTCTGCGATATTGAACATGAAACGCTGTTTAATATTCTTCTTCTGCTTCTCATCATTCAGGTCTTTGGGGGTCTCTCCATTCTGAAGCATCACCTCTTTCTTCTCTTCTTCTTCTTTCTTCTCTTCTACAGGATACAGAGAAGAAAATGTCAGCTCCACACAGAAGCCCAGCACCGTGGCCCTTACCCATAGCAGCATGTGCTGCAGTAACTGTCCACTACTACCCTCTCTCCACACAAACCCAGAAAAGGTGCCACCGGCCCAGTGACAACCAAATGTGAAGACCACACTCCTTTAGCTTTGGGAAACACGGCTCTATGGGTGGGGATAGGGCAGCAGGTGGGTAGGGAAGCCCCAGAGACAAAGTCCTTGCTCTAGTTCCAGAGCTCTTTTAACCCCCAGTCAGCTTCTCCAAACACCCACCTTTGTCCTCCACCACAATGGAGGTCAAATCTACTGCTGACTTCTCCTCCGCCTTCTCCACATCAGTAACACCTGGGGGAACAGATGGCATGCAGAGTCTAAACAGTGTTCTCTGTTCCATACTGTATCCAAATGAACAGTCTTAAACCTAAATCTTGATGTCTTAACGGGGTAGTAACTTCACAATTTAGAATCAAGTGTGCAGGTTTCATCAGTGCCACTTCCTCCTGACATTTCTACAGCCTGGCTAGATCCAAGAGCAACTCTGGTTCATACAGGGATCTGTAGTGCTTGAAACTGTGGATACCTCTGGGCTCTGTCTCCATAGGTTCCTCTGTTCTCTCCTTCACCTCAGCCTTTTCTTTCTCCTCTCCCTCAGGAGGTTCAACAAGGGCTTTTTCATCCTCTGAGGCAGGAGCAGGGGTCTGTGTACACTTCAAAGAAAAAAAGACAGAAATTAAAGCAGACAGGCCAGCATCCAAAAGGAAGAGTGAACTTATCCGTTTGCCTGTGGTGTGGCATCCAGTTACCCCCATCTCTTACCTCAACAGTGGCTTCAGGGGCTACAGATTTAACCTCCTTTTCTCCTTCTGCACTCTCTTCTTCTTTGAGGCTATTTTCCTCTATTTTTATCCCATCTTCTGCAGACCAATAGAAGACAATTAATTAGAAAGAAAGACCTAGATCAGAAAGTCATGCCTTCTCAGTTTGTCTCATATTAAATTGTCCTCTCGTGCCTTTAAGAGTCAGCCCCATTCTTAGGACGGCTCTCCTAAACTGAGAGGGAGCTTGCTGTGTGTCCCGCCAGAACCCCTTGTTAGAATTGAGCACAGAGAAGCAAAAAAGTATAGGCCAGGACAAGATGGGGAGGAGAATGACAGTCCAGGCAGACCTACCAACAGGTGGGGCAGGTGCAGGAGTATTGGGTTGCGTGTCCCCTGGAGTGGAGGGTGTAGGAGTCTTGGGGGAAGGGGACCCTGGCTGGGACATTTTCTTGTTTTCCTCTACTTCAGCAAGTTCAGGCATGCTCCAGCGCCCATTAACATGTTCAAACTCCTGTACCTGTAGTAATGGGACAAGAAGTTGAAGACCCATTTCCAGCCCTAGGCTCCTTTCCTGCTGGCCCTCTGGTCGGTCCCCCCCAAAACCTTGAACAATGCAGACAGAGTCAGGGCTCACCTTCTTGCGAATCAAGGACATGACACCAATCCTAGTAAGGACATGCTGGCGAGACAGGCCTTCTCGAGGGACACCATCAGCAAAGGTCTCAGCCCCATCTGCTCCTGGCTCACATAAATGCCGCATAAAAAGAGAGACATAAGCCCTGTAGTGAAGAAATAGAGAAATGAGCTAAACAGCAATCATGTCAACTCCTGGATCAGATTCTTTCCCACCTCCACTTCGGTATTATCAGAGACAACTAGGTAAAGCCCACCATCACACTGAAGGCTGTTCTCCAGACCCCATCCCATGGCCCAGGTTCTCTTCCAGGGTTCCTCTGTTCTACCAGCCTTACCTGCCAACTTGAGTAGAGGAAACCACTGCTTTCCCTGCATAGCCTGGACTAGCACCAGAGGTTCACGCCCTTACTCTACATTAGCCACTCTGGCTCTCAACTTACTTGAACTCTTTCTCTGATTTGCCTCGCAGATCTCTCACAAGCCACTGGGTGGTAAAAGCATCCTGAGGTGGCATCCCATATCTCATAATTGCATTAAGAAAGGCTTTTCGCTGACGAGCATTAAAGCCAAGTACCTAGGGAAGAAGGAACCTAGGTGAGAGGAGGCAGATCTTACTCTATCAGAGACCCAGTATCAGCACTTAGCCACTCCTCCTGAGAACTGTATGGCACTTACTTCAATATTCCCACCAACTCGGGCCAACAGAGGAGGCAATGGCTTATCTTTATCATTCCGCAGGCCCTTACGACTGGGCCTGCGGGGAGCTGCAAGAAGAAAAGGATGCATGAGTGACACTGGCCAAGGGTACTAGACAAAGCAATATTTTAAAAACCAGCAGAAAGGCATAGCCCTCACCTTCTGAACGTTCATCAAAGTCTTCATCACCTTCCTCTGAGGCCACTGAATAATCGGACTGGTTGTCGGACTGGTCGTCCTGCCAATCTGGAGGGAGAGAGGGCAGATGAGCGGGGCCCACTGCTCTAGTGGAACGGCCGATGGGTGGGGGGTGGGGCCGGCCACACACACCTCGGTCCTCCTGGGAGCCATCATTGTAGTTGACCTGTTTACGGATTCTTTTTCCTTTGCCCAGATTTCGGGCCAGATCTTCTTGCTGCTGCTCATAATGGTGCCGCAGCAATTTCTCCCAATAGTCAGGATCCACACTTTCTTCCTGTTTTATGATTTCCCGTTCTACCTCCTCTTCCTCCTGGGACAGAGGGAGGGCCAGGGCTCAGGGTTGCTGAAGTCAGCACCACCAGCTATCCCTTAACCTCAGTTCCAATTCCGCTAGCTCCTTTGCATGATTGACCTCTGAAATACTTGGTTTGCCTGCTGGGACCTAAGAACTTGGAAGAAATTTTATTGACAGGACATGGCTCTTCATAATTAGCAGTCAACATAACTCGAGAAAAACAGGATGGCACTGTTAACACAAGAGAAGGATGAAGAGACAATATGCTTTTTCTAATCCCTTTTACTGACACATATACAGTTGGGAGATAGCAAAACAAAAAGGCTTTTTTTTAAAGACTTAGCAAGGCAGAACGCAGAAGGTTCTAAAATACTGCAAAAGATTTTCCTAAGAGAAGAGGAGGACCATAAGCCGTCTATTCTTCATAAACCACATAAGTTTACCAACTCTTTAGAAATGTGTATTATCTCTTGTATATAAAAATATACATACTTGTATATGTATAAATAGATATATACATGTATTCTCTTACATCCCAATGTTTATGCTCTTCTGGAAGCCTTTTAATTTTTTTTTCAGACACTTCAGGATCATGAACTAATTCCAAATCCCTTACGTTAGAATTAAACTGCTGCTAATAGGGTAACATTAGAAATAACCTAAATGTCCATCATATGGAACTAACTGAATAAATTATAGAGGTTGAGAGGAGGGGCAGGGGGGAATGAAGGGGACCAAAACATATAAACTTCCAGTTTAAAGTAAGTTTAAACTTACATATAAGTCATAGGGATGTTAATGAACAGCATGGGTGACTGTAGTTAATAACACTGTATTATATATTTAAAAGATGCTAAAAGAATAGACCTTAAAAGTTCTCAAGAAAAAAAAATGTGTAACTACATGTGGTAACATGTTAATTAGACTTGTTGTGGTGATCGTATTACAACATACATAAATACCAAATATGTTGTACACCTGAAACTAATGTTACATGCCAATTATACCTCAATTTAAAAAACTAAATTAATTATGATACTTCCAAATAAGGACACATTATGCTGCCAAAAGAGTCAGGTGGGAGAGGTCTTTATGTCTTGATTGGACTAAATCTTCAACATTTACTAGGTGGACAAAAGCAAGGTAAAGAACATTACATATAAAGAACTATTTTTGTGTTTAAGGGAAAAAAATATGTGTGTATACACACACATGTACATGTGTATATAAACGTGTATTTATATATCCATCTATACATAGAGATGGATATTTATGTAATTTGTATGTACATAAAATATTTTCAGAACAATATACAAGAAACAGGAAATATCAGTTATTTCCAGGGAGGAAACTAGGTAGCCAGAGAACAGGGGAGGGAAAGAGATACCTTTGTATCTTTCAAATTGTGAACTATGTGAATTGTCATTAATTCAAAAGATGAAATTCTCACATCTTATAAACTAGCAGATGCACCCACTAACAAGAGGGCCATTTATATACCTGAGTGCTTGTTAGCAGGTTTATCAACAGGAGGGACGGAACCCCACCTTCCCACCACTCCGCACGCTGCCCAATCACTCCTGTACGCTCCATACGCAGCTCCTGCCCTGACTGGAAGGCCGAGCACCCTGTGGGAGGGCAGTTTTGACTGACTACTACTGGCCTATAGACCTGTCAGGCTTTTCAGCACAGCTTCACACAACTGAGTTCAGCAGCACCACCTTCAAGAACAAAGAAATTAGTTATGTATCAGAAAAACACAGCAAGAGGGACGGTTCTGAGTTGGAAGGATGAGAAAAGATGACAAAGACAACCAGAAACCTATGTCAATTCAGAGAACCCTGAGCTGTGTTTAAAGGGGACCACAAGACAGAGCAGTTTTTTTATATTTTATACCTTACTATATCATTTGGGGGATAATTATTACAGAAGCCACACAGTTAAATCATTGTTTTAGTATTTTGTTTTGTTTTGTTTACTAAAAAAGACCAAGAAAAGGAAGGGAAAATAATTCTAATGTTTTAAAAAGCACAGGTAAATAGGCTGCCTAGGTATGTATCTCCTCTCCTGCCTTTTCTCTGAACAGACTTGAAATAGTAATCAAAAATTCGTAGGGCTAATAAAATACCTAAGAGAAAATGGGATTCTGATAAAGAGCTAGTATATGTTTTGGGTGTTTTCTGACAGCCATGACAAAGATGAGAGTGTGAGTGCTCAGATGTTATTTACTTTCAGAGGGAGATGTACATCAACTCATCAATGTGCTTGTTTCCCTACAGATGTTTTCCTCTTGTCTCAAATACCACCTTAGCCACAAGTCTAATTTCCAGACCTGTCACCAAGCACGACATTGCCTTGGACTCATACTCACCCCCATTTCTTCTTCCCGTACTACATACTGGGCCACTTTAAATGAGCTCAGATATTCATTCATGCCCTGCAATTCCGTGTCTTCCGTCTCATCCTGGTTACGGTCCAGCAGTCGTTCAATGGCCTTATCATCATAATGGATAACACTGCTATCTTCTCCCTCTTTGTTGTCTCCTCCTATAAAGAATAAGGGGTCCGTACCCTCTAGAGTCAGCTTTGGCAGCTGCAGTGGAAAAAGCAAGTCCCACAAGACCCTAAGTCCAAGCCTCCAGACCTTAGGTATCAAAGATACCCTTTCAAGAGGCCAAGCCCCACACCAAAACAAGTGATAGGTCACCTCCATCTGTGGCTTCATCCTTGAATAGTTCCTCAGTGCCAAATTTGAGTATGTCATCAAGCTCCTGTTTGGACATGGATCCAGTCTTGGAGCCCAGCCCAGGCCGAACTACTAGATGCGTCAGCATCATCTTCTTCTTTGCCACCTGCGTGATGCGCTCCTCCACTGACGCACGGGTCACAAACCGATAAATCATCACCTTCTTATTTTGCCCGATACGGTGAGCTCTACTAAAGGCCTGGAGTTGGGCACAAACCAAAGCAAGAAACTGAAGTAACCATATTTTCCTGCTTCCACTCTTGCCTTGACTTTCACAAATAAGCTAAATCTAGCACAAGGCAGGAGCTGCAGCTTGTTTTCATACAAAACTTCCTTTTGCACCCCTGGCCCCAGACACCATCCTCTATCAGGTTACCCAAAATAGGACCATAGCTAACCCAAACTCTCTGGCTTACGGCTTATGATAAGGTAAAAGACATAAAAAGAATTTATTGTTTCCCCTGAAACAACTAATTCCAGATGGTGGAGCTCTCAGAGAACACTGCACATTTCCAGTAAGTCACCGTATACCTCAGCTGCTACCTCTGCTCACCTGGATGTCATTATGGGGATTCCAGTCAGAGTCGTAGATAATAACTGTGTCAGCAGTGGCCAGATTGATTCCAAGGCCTCCAGCACGAGTGGAAAGCAAGAAGCAGAACTGCTGAGCACCCGGTGCTAAGAAGGGAACCAAAAACACCATTAGAAGTGTCTCCTGAATTCTGATTAATAACTGTCTCATTAGGCAAGTAGTAATTGTAAACAGGTCCACCAATGGATAGTGCAATCATTTTGACAGTTTAATGAGAAACAGCGTATTATTCATGGTCTCAAATATTTCCAACTGCAATGGGAAAGAGAGTGCCTTTACAGCAGAGAAACTCAGCAGATGCCACCTGCACTAAGTGGTCAAGGCTAACATTGCAAGCAATGGGACATTATCAGCTTCACGACCTCCTGCTGTCTGATGCCCTGAAAAGGACAAGCTCGCTTCTGTGTTCTTCTTGCCCAAATGTCAAGCCTCGATTTCATCATGAGAAAATACCTGACAAACCCAAATGGAAGAGACAGCCCACAAGTGTAACTGCCCAGTAATCACCAGACGTGTCCCCAGCAGGAATGAAAGGAAAGAATGGGGACTTGTCACAGACAGGAAGAGACACAGCTAAAGGCAATGGGGGTCTGCACTGGATCCTCAAACAGGGAAAGGACATTAGGGAAGACAACTAGCGACATGCAATTAAGGTGTGGAGTTTAGTGACAGTATGACACCACTGATAATTTCCTGGTTTTGATAGTTTTACTGTGGTTATACAAGTTGTCATTATTAAACGAAGCTGTATTTTTTTTTGCAACTTTTCTTTAAGTCCAAAATTACTTTAGGATAAAAAGTAGAAATAAAAAAAAAAATGTGGCAGCAGCAGGTACTGAGACAAGCCGGCTCCTAACTTGCTGTTGGAGCTTGGGTATGTCCTGATCCCTCCAAGGGCTTCAAGATACAGGAGGGTTAAATAAAATGCACTTCTTTCTAGCAGAAAAAAGCTAAGACTCTAAAGGGAAAAAAAAGCTTCTGGGTGAATAGTTCTGTACATTCTCCCAATTAAGACTCACAAAAGCTTCACTCTTCCATATCATTGACAAAAATCCAGAAGAACCATACAGAAAAGCAGATGCCCAGGAATGAGTGATCAGTCCCAAGACACAAGTGAATGAGGATGCCTGGACTGAAGCCACTCCTTCTCTCACCATTGAATCGGTCAATGGCCTCTTGACGCATGTTCCCAGTGATTCCACCGTCAATACGTTCGTACTTATAACCTTCATGTTCTAAGAAATCCTCCAGCAGGTCCAGCATCTTGGTCATCTGGAAAAGGAGCATAGTTTAATTACAGGGGAGCCTGATGATAATCCCTGCGCTCGTGTTGCTGAACACTATCTACTGCTGTCCCCTCAAGCTCCAGCCCAGACCACGTTAATACCTGGGAGAAGATGAGGACGCGGTGCCCACCCTCCTTAAGGTTCTTGAGCATCTTCTGTAGCAGCAACAATTTCCCAGATGCTCTGATTAGGGCACTGCCATCATACATGCCATTAGGCATCTTAGGAGCTTCCTGAGCAAAGAAGCAAAACAAACAAACAAAAATATTAAAAGAAATGAAGCAGCTTCAACCAGGCGGGACTGAGAGGTCACCCAACGTACCATTGCAGCCACAGGGAAGAGATATGGGTGGTTGCAGCACTTTTTAAGATCCATCACCACATTTAGCAGAGAGACCTGGTTGCCACCACCTCGAGCATTGAGTGCTTCAAAATTTCGAGTGAGGATATACTTGTAGTATTTCCTACATGGGCAAGATAGAAAGACAAGTCAGACTCAAGAGCTTTTACATGACTCATGGTCCCACAGTCGGAGAGCTTCCTTCCAGCACATCCCACTTTGGGACTAAGGAAAACCAAAGCACCACCACCACCACCACCACCACCACTTTAAATAGGTGAGAACCAAAGGCCCCAGCCTTGGTCGCTCCCATCACCAGACTCTGACAGTGTACAGAGGAAAAAGAAACACCCTGCAGACTGGCAGAAGTCTAACTGTATTTGCAAGACAGAGTCGATGCTTTCGTCCCTTCCGACTCACTTCTGCATAGGACTCAGCTCCACACGCACAATCAGCTCTGTCTTAGATGGCATGTTCTTGAACACATCAGCTTTGAGCCGTCGCAACATGTGAGGCCCCAGCATGTCATGCAGCTTTTTAATCTGGTCCTCCTTGGCAATGTCAGCAAACTCCTCCAAGAAGCCTTCCAAATTGCTTCAGAAAGAGAAAGGAAGAAGTTGTTGGGGAGAGGGGGAAAGTGATATAGGAATTGGGCAACAGAAAGTCAAAAACAATTAAGAGCTGGTTATGAATAAACACTTACTGGAATCTCTCAGGGGTAAGAAAGTTGAGCAGATGAAACAACTCTTCTAGGTTGTTTTGTAACGGAGTCCCAGTCAGCAACAGTTTGTGCTGGAGTGAGTAACCATTCAAGACCCGGAAGAACTGGTGAACAGATAGACAGGTGAAATGCAATGAAAAGAGGGCCCTATGCAAATCCCGAGCTGTTTCACTGCCCAAGAGTGAAGCACCCCCATGCCCACTTCCATCTGTCTTATAAGCCCCCAAGGGATATCACAGCGAAAAAGGCAGACAGAGACCATGTTTCCCTTCTCTCTTCCTAGGTCTCCCCTTAATGAGCAGTAGGTACTAGAAAACAAACTGGATGCCATAATCTGGCCCCAACCCCTCACCTTAGACTGATTATTCTTGAGCCGATGGGCTTCATCTACGATGAGGCAGGCCCAGTCAATAGAACCCAAGATTGCCATGTCAATGGTGATCAACTCATAGGATGTCAGCAGCACATGAAATTTCACAGATGCCTCTTTCTGCACAAGAAGGCAGCCTGATCACTGATGTTCAACCCAGTGTGATTGACCCCAAAGGACCAACAGTTTTCCTCCTTCCAGGGCCTGAGTCAGAAGGCAACTCGGCCCAAACGACTCCCTCTAGGGCGGTCTCCCTCCACTGAGATACCT
Source organism: Manis javanica (assembly GCF_040802235.1). Lineage (NCBI taxonomy): Eukaryota > Metazoa > Chordata > Mammalia > Pholidota > Manidae > Manis > Manis javanica. The sequence goes on along the minus strand of NC_133170.1, from coordinate 25,877,289 downwards.
TCATGCGAGAGGCCTTCTTGCCACCACGAATGGCGTTGTCTTCAAAGGAGAACTCATTCTCTCGGATGATGGCACGGCTGTCTTTGTCACCCACGTAGGTCACCACATACATATCTGGAGCCCACATTTCAAACTCCCGCTCCCAGTTGATGATGGTAGAAAGCGGAGCACTCACTAGGAAGGGGCCCTTGGAATGACCCTTTGGGAAAGAAGAGAAGCAGAGTGAGGACAGAGGGCCCCAACACACTAGCACCCCAGCGCCCACCTCCACCCCTGCCCCAAGAGCTGGCTGAGGGCTGGCAGGAATTGCGTCTCCCACCTGCCTTTCTCCACATTTGGAAATGCCTGGCCTGCCCCTTTCCAGCCACGCCCACCCGCCTGTACAGAGAAAGTCTCCCATAAGTTTTCCCATACCAGTTCCACCCTCAACTCTGCTTATCTCAACACATTCACCTCCAGGACTGAGGCTGGGTGCACCCACCACTATTTCCACCCATGGCTCCTTTCCTCCAATCTTTGTGAATGCGTTTCCATCTTAATATCATTTAGTGTTCTTCAAGGTCAGTGACCAATTTTTCCTTCCTTTTTCTCTCTCCACAGAGTATAAGAGGGTGAGAAATACCCACATGAAATGCCCACAGCCTGGCTTTCCTACCTCTTTATAGAGGGAGTAGAGGAAGACTGCCGTCTGGACAGTCTTCCCCAGGCCCATCTCATCAGCTAAGATGGTGTCGGTGCCCTGAGCCCAGGAGAAGCGCAACCAATTCAAGCCCTCCATCTGGTAGGGATGCAGGGTTCCACCAGTAGCATCCAGGTACTCTGGCTGTCGCTCATACTTCACTGTCGGCTGAAGGATGAAATAAGGGAGTCACGAGCAGGCAAGAAATTCCCTCCCTTCATCTTTTTAACCTTAACCATCCTCCTCACATTATATTACAAATAAAACCAAGAGGAACTGAGCCATGGATTAAGAGTCAGAAAACCCAGGTTCTAATATGTTTCATAAACACTTGGGGCTGTGACCCCCTGCTAGGTAACACTTTCTCAATCATGCAAATGCAACCTGCTACGTTTTCATTTTTCTGGTGACAGCAGAAGTAACCCCAGCACTCCTCTGGCTTAGAGAGATGTGGAGAAGTGGGGAAGCAGACTAGGGGAAGGACTCTCAGCCACAGTCCCTACCTGCAGCCCCTTAGAGCACCAGTTAGCCTGGAGTGTCCAACACACATCCTCCCACCCAACAAAGCGCGCCTTCCTCTTCCGCCCCAACTCACATCAACTGTCGGAGTTTCGGGAGGCCTTTCCAACTTCCGTAGCTTTACCTTCTTGAGCTTCTTGCCTGGTCGGCCTTCCTCACCCCTCATTAACTCCCTAAAGAAGACAACATCACCCCACTGTCCAGGGTCCTTCTCGTAAGTGGCTCATCCTCACTAAAGCCACTCACCTGTGATTCCAATAGCTCTGCTTGAACAGGTCGTAGTCCTGTATCTCCACATCCTCACTTTCCCAGGAGGCCTGATCATAGGGCAGGTCCCGCCACTTGATCAAATAGTGGACATGGCCCTTCTTGTCCACGCTGCAAGGTCAAGGAGGAAAAACCCTGAACCAGAAGGCCACCTCCTCTCCTTCTAAGACAGCCTTGCTCTCAGAAAGGTAAGCCAATAACCTATGTTCCAAACCTGACCTCTAGGAAGGCCAGACACCACAGGTATTCAGAGCCTCTGCTGTACCAGTCTTTGGACCAGAAATTACCTCTGTCGTCCCCTATGGCTCAAACACTGAACCAAATGTGGTTAATAATAATATATTGAATATGCGTCTCCTCTAAGTGTCAGGCACTGGTGACATCCATTTTCTTAATCTGTCTGGCAGCAGCCTGTGGATACACTGCCCACCCCCAGGATGCCAACATCCCATGGATTTGCTGCCCACCCTCGGTATGCCCACTCCCTGGGGATACAATGCCCACCCCAAGTATGTCCACAAAAGGCAGCAGGCTGCCCAGGTCCACTGGTACCTGTGGTTGAGAATTCGGTGGATCATCATCCACTCAGGCTTTATCCCATAGCGATAGAATCGTTCCTCCATCTCTGCAAACTTAGGGTCTTTGTTCTTTCGTTTCCGGCTCTTCTCTTCGTCCCCACCAAAGTCCCCCGAAGGCGGCTCATCCATATCATTCTTCCGCTGATAGTTTCGGAACATCACTTGACAGTGCAGCTCCAGCTGCCAGCAGAAAACAAGACCAATCACCAAGGAGCTGCACATGCTCCTCCATCCATCAAGCTCGCTCCCTGCCCCCTGCCTGCATCACACCTATGCCAGGTTTACCTGCAGTTCAGACACCCAGGAGCAGTGCCAGTAAGACATGCCTTGCCATTTCACAAAGAACTGCCGCTCTGGCCGCCCCTCCAAGGGCTTGGGAGAGGGAGTGTTGGGGTCAGCATCTGGAGGCCGAGGCACTGGGGTAGGAGATGGTGGCTGACCCCACTTCCAGATCAGGATCTTCTGAACTTTGCCCTTAAGAGCTGGACACTGAGAAAAAAATTGGATCAAATATCAAATCATTACCATTGGGGGGGGAGGGGAATGGGACAGCCCACAGCCTCAACCCTATCAAAGGACTATAAAATCTCGTTTCAGTAAGAATTCATTCCAGGACCCTTCTACGGAAAGAATGATAGAATTCCCTCACTGTTTCTGGACTTCATCCAGGATTTGTGTGACATTATACTCCTGCAGGCTTAACAGAGCCAGTAGCTAGGCTTCAACAATGACTGAGAACAAGCAAGCACAGAAAACCCACAGATCAAGAGCCCAGAATTCCTCTCTCAATCTAAAAGCAGTAATGGCCCATGAAACCAATCTAAACCACCAAGACCCTGAGGCTGGGTGCCAAGACAGAGAAGAGGTTCCTGGCCGGAAGAACACCACCCCACCCCTGAAGAGAAGTGGCAAAGCATCAGCTCCTTCTGAAGTTGGCTGCAACCTCTCCAGGACTACACAAGGGAGGAAAAACCTCTGCTTGGGGGTGTCCAGTGACCTCTCCTGCACCTCAGCCTCCCAAAGCCTACACATGAAAGGGGTAAACCCTTCTGTTAGACTCCACCCCAACCCTGGCTGGGGCTGGCCACTCACCGTACAGCGGGGACAGAGCCATTCGCCATTGGGGATCTCTGGAAGAGGGGGGTTCAGGCAATGGATGTGGTAGGAGGAAGGACAGGTGTCACAGCAAAGCAGCTCCCCACCATCCTTGCAGACCCGACAGAATTCCATGTGGTGGTCATCCTCCTCTTCAGGGTCACCCCCAACCTCTTCCAGGATCTCCTCACCCTCCGAATTGTCCTCTTTAGCCTCCCACTGGATGCCTTCCTTCTCCTAAAGGACCACAGAGTCAGATTATCAGCCCCCAACCCCCCACCTTGGAACCATGCCCACCATCCCTTTGAATGCTTCCCAAAGCTCACACCAGCACCATCACCATCTCCACTCCCACCTGGGCCCACAGCGCTTTCTCACCTCCCACCTCTCAAGGGCTGCGAAAGGCCATGGTGGCCGGGCACTCACGCAATGGGGGCAGCTCCACTTGCCCTCAGGAGCCTTCTCCATGTCGGGATCCAGGCACACCATGTGGTAAGCGCGGGGGCAGGTGTCACACAGGATGATCTCGCCACCTTGCTGGCACACCTCACAATAGTCCTGGTGGTCTGTCTCATAACCATCCACAGCAGTCACCTCCTCCTCGCCTGGGCAAGGAAGAGGGAAAGCCCAGTTATTAGCCACAGACTACCTCCCCCACCCCTACCCCTGAGATAAACCCAACCCCTATCTCCTTAGGGAGATTCCTCCCCAGTCATCCCACCCATCCCATCCCCATAAAAATACAGAAAAGAAACACACCTTTCTTTTTCTTTTTAGTGGTTCGGAGTTTCTTGCGGCTGCGGCTACTGCGGCTGGTGGAACCATCAGAAACAGAATAGCTATTGATACTGGCATCATCGAAGTCAGATTCCACATCTAAGTCATCATCCTCACTCTGGCAGAATGAAAAGGAGTAAGGTTAGAGGCTTGAGCCAAGGGGAAGGGAAGTGGTAGGGAAGGGATCACTCTCTTCCTCAGGCACCAGAATCCCAGCAAGGACTCATATATGCAGCCTCGTCACCTGTTCTACACCACCTCCCCACACCCTAGGCGCCTACTGTGAAGGCCAGATCCTGACATGGGCAGCAGCCAATTAGACACGGCACCCTCACCAAAGAAAGGCATGGGCTGGGCTCTCACCGAGGACCTCTTACGCTTAGAACCAAAACCTCCCAGCTTGATTTTCAGGGGAGCTACTTTCTTGGGTTTAGGCTTCTTGGCATCAGGTATACGAGGGCTGCCCTTGGGCTTCCTCCGAGCATTGGGACCTAAAATCAAAAGCAAGCAAGTAAGATCATACAATCCAAATACACTCTGCAAGGCAGAACATGGGAAAATAAAATATTCTCCACCTAACCTGGTTTCCCAACATTCACCTTCCCAAATTTCCCTCCTGAATCCAAATTCCATTCCTCCCTCCTATCTCCTAGTCTCGGAATGACAGCATCCCCATGCTTCCTCTACAATACCCCGAGTGCCCCTGAGTCCCATCTCACCTTTGCCTTCCTTGGTCTTGGCCTTGCGGACAGGCACCTCCACGGGGGGAGGAGGAGGCGCAACCTCAGTGGCTGTCACCATGCTCTCCACCACTGCCACCGCCGCCGCTGCCGCTGCCGCCACTGAGGCCCCAGAACTGCCTTTGAAGGGATTGTTGGTGCTGAACTCCCGCCACTTCGCACCCAAGACCATCATCATCTTGGAGACGGCGATCTTGGGGTTTTTGGCAGCAATGAGGGGTCTGGTGCAGAGACAAACAAGAAGAGAAAAGAGGGAAATGTTGAAGAATGTGAGAGGGAAGGAGAAATGAGAAGAGGGCACAGAAGCACCTCCTGTTTACCTGACAAACTGGCTGAAGGCCTTGTAGTTGGTCAGCATGCGATAATCCTCTTCTGAGAACATGTGGTCAATATCTTCCATGCCCCAGTCTTCCAGGAGCTGAGCAGATGATTTTGGCTCCTGCAGAGAGAACGAGGTCAAAGACCTGACATCTAGTGCCCGTGCTCGCTAAGGGGAGTTGAGTTGCAACTGACGTCGTAAGGGTAGGAGAGCAGAGAGGAAATCATTAGCAGTAGTTGGAAAGAAAAAGTAGGTAGGGTGTCAGGAAACTCAGGACAGAAGGTAACAGTACAGAGAAGAGGATGGAGGCCCAGGCACCTTTGAATCATCGTCATCGTCATCCTCCTCCTCCTCCTCCTTCCGCTTGGATTTGCTCTTCTTTTCTTTCTTAGGTCCAAGTTTCTTCTTCTTCTTCTTGCCAGGGGTATAGTCGCTGCCCTCACTGTCTGAGCGCAGAGCCACCTCTTCCTCCTCCTCCACAAACTCCGGCCCCTCCCCAGAGCTGTCTCCCAGCTGCCGGCATAAGAGCAAACGCTGGAGCAGGGAAGGGGAGAGGGAGACACACACACACATGCTACACACATGCTGGCCTCAGGACAGCCCAAGGCTCATCCCCAGGCCCTAGGGCTCAACATCCCGGAGGAAGAATCAAACGCCCCTAGCCCTCCAAGCCCTGATGGTGCTCCTCCCTTCTTTCTCTCATTCCCTGCATCCAGGCACCCACTCACCTCCTTTTTTTGGCGCTTGCTCTTAGGGATTTTAGGGTCCCGAGGTTTCTTAGGCTTTTTCTTCTTCTTGAGTTTTGGAGTCTCTGTTTCTGACAAATCCTCTTCTGGGTCCTCTTCGTTTTCTATGTTGATTTGACAAAAAGGTAGGCAGGAAAAAGATCAATACCAAAAGGTTAGAGCCTAATCCAGAGGCTTTAGACTTTATTCCCCACCTCTTGTCCCAGATTCCACTGAAGAGAACTGCTACACTCTACACAGAAGGAAGCTGATACTCGGGACAAAAACAGACAAAGAGAGAGCTGTATAGACCTGAAATAGGCCTGCCAGGCCAGGCCAGGCCCACCTCGGGCAGCTGTCCAGACCCCTGCCTCCCCTCCCTCGGCCCTAACAGGAGCCCGCTCTATATGTTCACCAGTGCAACTGAACCAAGCTGCTCAGACTTAACTAAATCAGGGAAACAGGTCTAGTCCTCCTGTAACTGGCCACCAGGTATTCCATAAACCAGGGAATGTGAATGAAAGGTCCTACCCAGAACACAAAAACTATAGAATACACCCTCACTACATGCCCAGAACAGTATCAGTTCAAGGGTCCCAGAAACCACACTCTTCACTAACAACCACTTTGGGTCATCACTGCTCAAAACCACAAGAAACTCCAAGCCCCAGGTTCAGTTACCAGCCCAACATCACGCCTACTCCCAGACATAATTTCCTTTACCATCTCCAGCTCTACTGTTCCCTCCCAGCTTCTCCTGGGTCAGTAGCTCTTCTCCCCAGGGGCCCAAATCAGCCCAGCTGTCACCATCTCCTCCACCGCCCCCATCCTCCTCCCCTCTGGCTCCACCTCCTCCTCTGGCTGGGAGCTCACACAAAGCCTGGGGTACTACTGAGAGCTTCCTAGGCAGGGAGAGGTGGGAAGGGGCAGACAGGCACAGGAGGCCAGGAGGCAGCTTCCTTTGTAACAGACACTTACACCAGCTCCCTCCTCCCTCCTCTTGCCTTCTTCCCAAGCCACCCCCACCCAGGGAGTGGAGAGAAGGAGGGAGTGCCTCACCCTCTAAGGAGAGGGAAAATGGCTCCTGACCGCAGAAGCCAGCCCAGGGCACCCAGCTGCCAACATAGGACAGACAGGAAGTAGCAGGGGAGGGGGTGGGGTTGAGAGAGGTAGCAGGAGAAAGACTACCCTCAAAGACAACTTCCCAAATTACTACCTGGTCCCAGGTCCAAATGCCACCTCTCCTAACACCTACTCTGGGATGATACAGTTCTCAAGAGGCCACTCTAATATCCTAGCCAAGGAAACCCAAGACACATGAAAGGTAATATTATGGAGGCACTGGGTCACTCTGCCAGTTGTCCTTCAATCATCAGAGATTTAACAAAAGGCTCAGTGGAGCTGTGGTCACAGCACACAACCTTCTCCTCACATTTCTGGGTGCCACAAAATTTACCTTGAGGAGTGGGGGCCCACGACAAATCACTGGCACTCCATTTCCTCATCAGCCCAGAGTCCAGACCACAGATCCTAAACCACCTCTTTCAGATTAGAGGTGGGCACCTATCCGACATATGGGAGTCATTTTCACCCCAAGAGAAAAGGAGCAGCACCTCGAGAGTGGTGGATGACGACATGTTTCCTGGAAGAAGTCCCACACAGGCTCTTAGTTCCTGACCCCCAGAACTAGCCCTAAAATGTCTCTGGCTCCACCCTTCCTGAGGGAGGCAGATACCAGGGAACAGGAGACCTTAGGCTTGACAAAGCACCACAAGCCTCCCCCCAACTCAGCCCAGCATCAGGCACAAGAAAGCTCCTCCCATTCCCTTGGGAATAGAACACCAGCCTGCATCTTCTCCCTAGCAATCCCGTTTTGTGCCCCACTCCTGCCCCAATCAGCAATGTCTCTCGGCTCTTCCTCTTCATCACCTCTGTGAAGGCTGGAAGTGGACACAAGGACAAATGCTCAGAGGCAAAGGGGAATACCCTTCCATCCACATAAGACCCCCAGACTCCTCAGGCAGCTACTGCACTGACATGGCAAGCAGCAAGGTGCCTGTGATACAGATGATGATTTGGGAAAGGGGCAGGAATGAGGTGTGGCAAGTGGAAAAACTGGGTCATGCTACAGCTTGGGGCAGAGTTCACCCTGGGCACCTGCACAGCTCCCTGTCAACACGGGGGCAGACCCAGAGACCCAGGGCCAGTGAGAAGTCAAGCTGTGGAACCAGCACTGGCTGGATAGCACCACTACTCAGGCTCCTCACAGAACAGACAGGAGCATCTTACCACTCCCACCACCCCACCCCCACCTTGGGCAGCAGCTGGGCAATCTTCCACCTTGCCCTCTACAGGGCTGAGACTCAGCTTCAGTTTCTTATCACAACAGCTGAGGACTCAGTAACAAGAATGACCCCTCTCCTAAGTGGCCTGGGATTGAAGTGAAGACTTCCAATTCAGAAAATGCCAAATGTGCAAACACCTCTCCCAGACCACCTCAACTTGCTACTGGAGCTAAGGAGAGAGCAGGCAGAAGTGAAAGATGTTCAATGGGGAACAAGAACAGGACCTGCAGGCTCCAGAATTAAAAGAAAAATATAAGTAGAGAGAATGAAAAAATGGAATATAGAAAAAATTAAACTAGTAAAAACAGTCAAGAAAACAAGTAGGTAACTTAGCTAGGGGCTCTGAAGGAGACAGACAAAAGAAACATCGCTTAAAGCATGACATCAATCATCATTTGAGGACAGACAAGGGTTACTCCAATCAGGCAGGGTGGTAGAACCATACGCGTTTGGCCACTCCAAAACAGGCATGACAACCCTCAACACACCTACACAAACACTTCACACTGCCAGTGCAAACCCCAGGCAACGTGCAAAAGCAGAAGCCTCGAGGAAAAAAAGCCAGGATTATGTCCACCTGCCAGGGGAGGAAGTGTCCAGGGTGTTCCCTCCCTTCTTTTGCCCCTCCTAGTTTCTCCTTCAGGCTCTGCCATCCTACCCCAGCCCCCCATCATTTCCCCACTCAAAGACATTCTAGCAATCTGCCTGGCTACAAGCGCTCTAGATCCCAGCTGAGGAGCGCAATTCAAACTTCACACAGTTGAAACAGCACAGAAAAGCGGTAAGTGATCAGAAGCTAAAAATAAGCAGATAGAGAGCAACAACCGGCACTCCCTCTTTCCTTTCCACGGCAGCAACCACAGAATCCTACAGCAGAATGCCCCGCGGGTCTCCCCAGCTATCCTCAACACCCCCCCACCACTACCATACAGCTTCCAGGGGTCTCAGCCACCTGCATTCCTCCAAGGACCCGCACAGGGTAATAATGCCTGCCAACCCAGAGAGCTCCCTCAACCGGGAACTGCATAGCATGCCAGAAGACAGTGCAGCAAGCCTGCATCTGGGTCCGCGGAGCCCAGGAGGCACATGGCTTCCACCCCACTCCCACAAGAGCTCTGCAGAAGGGAACCACTCCCTTCGGATGCCCTCCACATCCAGCTCCGACTCTGCACCGAGAGAGGAGCTCAACTCTGCCTCACAAGAGTCACTGAGGAGTCAATGCCTCTTTCCTGCCCTGGGCCCTTGGGGAAGATGTTACCTGGGTGGGGTGGGGGCAGACTGTTGTTCAAAAGTGCATCTATATCCTCATCCTCACTGCCCGCTGAGCAGGGGGACGGGGAGCCCAGGCCCGACGCCATCCCCTTCCGCTCCCGGCCAGGGAATTGGCCCAGCTGCTCCTGCCTGCGGCCTGGGGCCCTCTACACTGGCCCGAGTCACTGTGCGGGGGAGGGGGGAAAGAAAGGGAGAACAGTCAGTGACGCGCACTGCCCCCTCCCCCACCCCACCCCGCTCTTTCCGCCCACCACCACCACGGCCCCCCCACCCCCGCCACCCTAGCGGGGCACCCGAACCACTCAGGCTGAACTTAGTTCCATACTCCTGGGGGCCCCCGGAAGCTGGCTCCCCAACTGCAGCCCCCCGATGTGACGGAGCGACGCCCCCATGGCAGGCTGGTGCAGGCGCGGGGTGAGAAGCGGGGCTGGACAGAGCAGGAGGTGACGGGGGTGGGGGAGGGAGGGTCCGAGTGGCCGCGGCGCGGGGGTGGCTGGGGGAGGCGGCCAGCGGCGAGACGCTCGGGGACACAAGGTCACTTGGGGGTGGGGGGGCGCCTCCCTGCGCCTGGGGAGGGGCCAGTCCCCAGACAAGGCAGCTCTCCAAAGGCTGTCCTCTGGGACAACTCAGGTTCTCCGGAGGAGCCGCGGGGAAGAGGGGGCGTGGAGGCTCCAGCGCTCCGGGGGCCTGGAGGCAGGGACCCGGTGGGGCAAGAGCGCGCCCACCGGACAGGGGGGCGGGCCACGTGTCCCGGGGGGCAAGTGACCAAAGGGCAAGGGGCGGGCGCCGGGCATTGTGGGAGACCAAGCCCGAGGTGGGCGCCGCAGGGAGCCAGACTCCGCCCGGGCCGGGCCAGGGTGGGGGGCTGGGCACCCTGCAGGGAAAAGGAGGAAGGGTCGGCTGCCCCGGGCAGGGGGCGGTCCGCGGACGCCTGAGGAAAGGGTGGGTGGAGGGATGACCCTCGGGGCTGGCAGACTGAGTGGGGCGTCTCTTTGCGAACCCCGCGCTCTCCTCACCCCGGAGCCGCCGCAGGTCGCGCTGAGTCCGGCCCGGTGTCGCTCCCGCGCCAGCTCCTCCTCGCCACGGCCGAAGGGGGGAAAATGGCTCCGGCTCCGGCGTCGCCTCTTAAAGGGCCCGAAACACCGGCCGGGAAATCCCACCGCACAGGCCCCGCCCCCCCACGGACAGCCCATAATAACCTCAACCAACTCCAACCCCCCCCTTCTGCTATTGCCACCCTCCTCCCTAGGTCTCCCGGGCAACCCCCGCCCCCTCGTCGCTCAGGCAACCGTTGACCACGCCCCCTTGGAGCGCGCGCGCGCGCGTCACCCGGGCAACCACCCACCTCCTGGCCATCCCATAATACACACGGACACCCCACACTCACACACAGACACACATACACACTCCGTACACACATATATGCCAGGGCTGTTGACATCTCATGACATTGCAGACCTTTTGCAACTAACCCTTTCCCCACCTCAGACATCCCATAATAGCCATCCTTTACCAACTTCTTCACTCCGGGCCCTAATACTAACATCCCATAATAATTCGTCACCTCTCCCTCCCTGTGGCCATCCCATAATAACACATCAGACTTACATCCCATAATACTCATTCCCATCCCCCCCTATAGACATCCCATAATAACCACTCTTTATCCACCCCCAGTTTGATATCCCATAATAGTCAGAAACTCACCCCCCACACACTACGAGGGACACTTGGGCCTCCTCCCACACGCGTCCTGTAATAATCACTCTTACTTTCAATACTGACATCCCATAATAACTAACCCCCTGGAGTTGCTCTAGCCCCTGCAGGCTAGGGTCTAGATTCTCACACCACCACCGCTAGCCTTCACACACTCATTCTAGCTCCACAACCCATAATACCCATTCCTCACCTGTCAAAGAGATATCCATAACGATCAGCAGCTCTACTGTCACCTTACAGGTGAACATCTAATCTTTCCTCTAACACTGGAAAGATATCCCATAAATTTACTCCCCCATTCACACCCTGATATCCTATAATAATTTCAAGGAATCCTGTGGTTCCCCCAGACACACCACAATTCTCTCAACACAACCCATCCTCACATCCTATAATGCTTCATCTCCACTCCACCACCCCTATGGTGGTCCCACCAGGCATCCCAAAATATTCATATTCATACCTCCCCCTCTCCAGGTGCTGTCAGTCTATTCTGACGCCCAGAGCAGCAAGGGTGAGGCAGCTTCCCTCCCTCCGCTGTCTGCGCCAACCTGTATACACTTTTATCCCTTTCTGGGCCAAAGCAGTATCCTGGCATAAAGCCTTTTGATGTGTAGGACCAACCCTAGCTTCCCTCAATCCCATCATTTCCAGACACTAGAGAACTGAGAGTCAACCTAGGACCCCACCCGATCCCACCAAAATTCAGATATTCTCCAGATGTTTACCTCTAGCTCTTCTAAGTTTTGAGTAAGACCAGTCAAACACCATGCTGGCCAGATGAGCCATTTCCGTAAAGTTTAGTTCATGCACGAGTGTCCCATAATAATTACAAACGTCCATCTAAAGTCTATTCCTCATTCCAGCAGTCCTCTTCCTACCCCTGCTTGCCACTGCAGGTCAGGTGGTCCGTGCATCAGCACAGCACCCCTAGGCCGCTCCCACAGACGGACGTTATGATGGGAACTGAGGATCCCGCTATATACATACCAAGAGCCAAGACCAGCTCCCCCTCTACTCACTGCTACTCACATTCATTCAACAGATGTGGACAGAGTACCTAGTCAGGAGGCACAGAGCTGGGCACCAGGGGGAATGCAGACCACAGATGTCTGCCTTCAACAACCAAACAGCTATGACATGAGATAGAACGTCTGGTTGCAAGGGAGTACTACTGAGTGCTATTCCCCACTTTCCTGCTACAGAGAGTAAAACAAACCGCAGCTGGTCTCAGTAGAGAGTGTATCCCAGTAGAGGTTCTTGGTGGTCCTTCTATAGGCTGGAAGGTATTGCAAAAGATTTATGATATAGGTAGATGGTCAAGATAATCTCCTATCTGTTCCCTACATACTGAGGGTTTGATGGGAAAGCAGTGTTCATCTGTCTGATGTTTTAATACTGAAATCCTACAATATCATCATGTGCTTCCTTCTTGAGAGACTCATCTACATGCCAGAATTGTTGTCCTCATTGTTGAATACCAAATTCTACTTATTCTCAACATCCTAAAAATTTTCAGCAACTTTCTCATTTTATATACTGAAGTCTCATAATACTTAGAACTGCCACATCTTCATCTTGTTGAGGCCCCATTCTCCACCCCCAAAAAACTTTGTGTTGTATGATGTGCACCATTTCTGCCCACCCATGTACAACCAACATTCCAGAATGCCTTCCTCATTAAATTATGCCCCAAGGTTGCCTCCCCATGTACACCATCCCCTTCCCTAATTGTGTAGGCACCCTGGGGACTCAGCCCCAAAAAGTCAGAGAGCCCAAGCCTAAAACCCCCTAGCCTTCAGCAAACATGAGCCAATACACCTGTCACTTTTCCCTCTTCTTGACCCCAGGGAACCAGTACCTGAGTGAAAACCAGTGTCCCAGCACCAGTGCCTTGCTGTCCCCCAACCCCCAAGCTAGAGAGAATGTCTTGCTCTGCTCTCATGTGCCTTTTTCACATGATCCAAGACCTGTGGCTGTAGGACAGGTTGAAGAGAAACTGGAACTTCCTCCGAGGAGGGGCCCTTCCTGACCAGAAATGAGTGGGATGAACCTCACACCATCTTACTGCCCTTCTAGTCTCACTTCCCTAGAGAAAGGGCCTGGCCAGAGGACTCTTCCTGACTCTGGGAGCTCAGGACTATAGAACGGGCAAGGACAAGTTCAGGAGAGGCAAGTGCTGGCCTTGGGAAATCACCATCCCTTTGCTTCCAAGCAGAGCACCACTGCCTCTGAGAAGTCTTACCACCAGCTCCTGCCTAACTTAACTCCTGGGACCACGCTTTTGCCACATCCATTGTGACGTGCAGGCCATTCCCCTCATCCTACAAGGCTGCTGTAGTCTTCCTCACAGAATTCTCTGGAAATGGAGCTTGGGCCCCCTTCCTTTGCGCAAATCCTTCTCGTGCTTCTTCTGAGGACTAAGAATGCATCCTGTGCCCATCACTTGGGGGAGAGAAGACAACTCGTTTAAGATACCTCCTTTCAAGAGTCTTTCCTTCACAAATAGAGCTGCCAGATACCTCTCTCCCTATTTCTCTAGGGAATCCAGCCTGCCTCTGGGCCTCAAATTCCCTTCCGTAGTATCTCCATCTGCCCCTTTTCTTCTTACATATATACCACATTACCAGTGAATCATGATATAAGCCAAGAAGAGAGTTTTATAACAGGGTAGCCACAGCCTCTGGGCCTGTGATTACAAACAGTGGTACCTTTTGTCCACTACTCCCCTCTGCCTCCCCCTGGATGGTTCTACCCACAATGCACTCGCTCCTCTTACTCCCCACCTCTCCTGATACCACTTCAGGGAGAAGGTTTACAAGTCCCTTCCTCTCTTCTTGAGACCCCGGAAGGACTATGTTGTGTGTGCTTGCATGTTTCTTTTGTGGTCTTTCTCTGCTCCCCTCCTGGCCGTGGCCCCATGCTACCCTTCCAGATAAACTATAAATAAGCTACTAGCATGATTGGCCCACAGAGACTATGGGTGGGATAATCTCCTGATTAATGCACCCAGGGGGACAGTCTCTCTCGCCTGTTACCTTAGAGTTCTGTTTCCATCCCATGGTACAGAAGAACCTAGAATAACACTTGGAGTGGATTGTCCACCGGGTTTTCAGCACATGCTCTATATAGTTCCTCTCTCTACATTGCTGTTCTGTGTGCACCCCAGAAAATCTGCTCAGAAGCCCCAGAAACCAGTGTTCTCCTGCTCTGTCCAAAAGGGGGCTTTGGCAAGACAACATAAGGAAGAAAAGCCACTGTGAAAGGTGCAGTCTGATGGCTAGACAGGATGCAGTTCATGTAGGGCTTCTGGCGTGAGCTGCCAGACATTGCCCTTCAAGAGCTACCCAGCCTCTCTTCCTGGGGTGTGACTGCAAGGTGGCAAAGTGGCCCTGGCCTACTTGCCTGATGTGAGCTATGGGCCCAAGGCTCAATCAAATCCAGGATGGCAAAGAGGGAGGGGAGTAGCTGGGTACTGTGGTCACCCAAGAGCACTGCTCCTGTTGGTGGGCTGCCAGCCAGAACCCAGACATTCTCACTACCGCCAGGCACTGCAGGCCCTGCACCCAGCAACTCTGTAGCTCACCAGCTGTGAAAGGACCCAGGTGTCCAGGGTTCAAATTTGCCTGGCTCTAGCCTGCAGGGGCCCCTTCAAACAGCTGTCACTGAAGAACCTCTCCAGCCTGTTACTCTTGCCAGGCCTCAGGTCTGGCTCCAGGGCTCACCCCACCCTCCCCAGCTCCTTCCCTCCCTCTTCCTTCCTTTCCTTCCCCACCCCCACCTTCCCCAGAGCTTCACCTACCAGGACAGCCCCACCCAGCTGTGCAGGGCACATCCCATAATAATCCTTCTTCTTGCTAACCCCCCCCAAAAAAGAGAGGCGGCCATCCCATAATAGCCACCCACAGGAGACATTCCGCGGTGACCGCCCCCTCCCTGCAGAGCTGCCGGGAGCAGCCATCCCATAATAGCTGGCCGCCTGTTTTACTGGTTAAGGCTGTGGAGGGAGCTGGAGAGGAAATGGAGGGGAGGGAGGAGGGGAAGAGGATCAAGGGCCCCCACTTTGTGGAAGGGAGGGAGAAGGCTAAGAAGAGTGGCCCAAGGGGACAGGAGCCAAGAGGACGCCCTGCAGGGGGGAGGTGTGGTCCAATGGCCACCACAACCGTGCTTTAAGGCTTTCTCCCCATTCCCCTGGGGCTGCCTTTCCCACTCAGCACCCCGGAGGTAGCTGTGAGTTAGAGGGGGATACCTAAGATGGGTTGAGGTGCCCAAAAGTAAGTGAGTGAGTGAGTGTGTGTGTGTGTGTGTGTGTGTGTGTGTGTGTGTGTGTGGTGTGTGTGTGTGTGTGTATCTCAGGTGTTTCCCTTGGGCCATTTGAGAAGACAGACCTTAGAGAGGATGGCTAAGTAGTAAGGGGGGAGTGAAGAGCTCAGGCCCTCCCCATTCTGCACCACCATCCCATAATAATCCCCCAGCCCCACTCCCCCTCCTACACACAACATCCCATAATATCTTCTGGAGAAGCAGTCCCCGCAGTAGGTACAAAGAGCTATCCCATAATATGCTCCCCCACCCCCACTCACCCCCCCAACTTGGCCCCCCCCTCAGTCACATGCAGCCGGTGCCATCCCCCGCTGCTCCCCCCGCTGGCCACCGAAGGCCTTGCCAGCCCATAATACTCTTGCCTCTGGTCGCAGGAGGCCTCCAGCCCATAATATTCCCTTCCACCACCACCCCCTCCTTCCCGCCCCGCACCCCTTCCTCCCGCCTCCAGTTGGAGCCTGGCCTCACCAGCCCATAATATTCCCCAGTCTCCTAAGGCTGTTCCAGCCCATAATACTCTCCTGTCTCCTAAGGCCTCTCCATCCCATAATAGTGCCAGACGCCTGACCTGTGGGCCAAACCCCAGCCCGTTCCACACATCGAGGCTGTGTCAGCGCCGCTGGTCTCCCTCCCTGTCCCTCCCCCCTCCCCCCTGCACGGTCCCTCCTGCCCTGGGCCCCTCTCCCAGCCCCACCCGGTGCCTGCCTGGGCCCTTACTTCCCCTCCAGCTAGGGCTCTTGCCCTTTCTCTTTGCTGGGTTCTTCATCCCATGTCCCCTCTCCTTTCTCTTTCTGCACTTTCCTGCCCACTCCTCTGTGTGTGGGATGGACATCGGGCCCAGAGGGGAGCGAGTGCCCCCACAGGGCAACCGGCCAGTCCCTGCCCTGACCCAGCACCATGGAAACCCGCCCAGCCTGACTCGCTCCCGCAGCCCCTGGCCTTAGTTCTGATGGCTGGTACAGCTCTGTCTGGGTGAGGATTCCCCTGGAGCCCTTGCTGTCTTTCAGAAGCACCACCCTTGGGCATCAAAGACTTTTACCAAGGGCATCTCCTCCCCGTACTCTCCTTGGAAAGAGAGCTCCCCCTTATAGGAGAACAGGTCCCTTCCAAAGGTGACTTCACTGACCCTCACACCCAGCAAGTAGATGCTATGATCCCCATTTCACAAAGGAGAAAACAGTTTCAGAGAGGTTAAGTAACTTGCTGAAGTCACTTTGCCAAGAAATGATAGAGCTGGAATTAATACCCAGGTTTGTTTGATTCCAAAATTCTGAGGGCCTTTAGAATTCCTCAAGCCTCTTGTGAGAAACCACTTTTCATTGCCTTCAGTGCTCCTCTGGAAACCATGGCATGGTAAGAGTTACCCAGCCTCCCTTTGTCTCCAGGGTCTCCTGAAGGAATGATAAAGAAGGCTCCCCCATTTCTTCCAGGGACCCCCGGTGGCATCCCCTGGGGGAGTCCCATCGAGTTGCTTCAGGGCTAAGAGAGAAGCATCTTTGCCCCTTGGGGTCCCTTACCTGTGCTCTGGTTCTGAATTTGTTTTATTTCAAGACCAATGATGGTTACTCTTCCCCCAGCTACCCTTACCATGTGGGGGAACATCCTACGGGAAAGACAGACTGTGGAGAGCCAAAACGAGGTCTCCTCTTCGATTTACTTGGGGGACAGTCTTGGAGATGTGCGTGTCCCAGATGGGGGAAAGGCGTCATGGCCAACTGCACAGGGCTGAGCCACCTGTCCACCTGTGTCACTGGCTAGTTACTCCCTTCTGAGCCCTCCATGGGGTGCATTTTGGAGCCAACACAACTGGAACCCTGAGTGATCCCAGTTTCCAGCACTCGCACAGCCACAAGGATCTTTGCACAGGGGCCTGAGGCAAGTGGAGAGGGAGGCAACAGGTGTGCTGCAGGTGAGTGGGTTAGAGATTCAAGGTGACAGACGTGGCCAGCTGGAGAAGGGAAAGAGAAGGAAACCAGGGAAGGGTGGGTGTTAAGGCCAGGGATAAGGAGGTGGGAAGAACCGGGAAGGGGAGATGCAGCAGGATGTACTGCAGAGAGTCAGAGTCTGGGAGCCAGATGGATACTCTGCCACTTCCCAGCTGTGTGACCTTGGGACCTCAACTTTGCCAGTGTGTTTCATCTGTAAAATGGGGATAATAATCATGCCTAACTCAGGGGGTTATTATAATGATTAAGTAAGAGAGCATTTTAAGCACTAAATTGAGATCCTGGCATACAGAGAATATTTTTAAAACTTGTTAATGCTCTTCTCTCTCCATCTAAGATTTTCTTCTTCCTCCTGGGATTTGCCTGAAACTCACAGGGGTGACCCCAGGGCCTGCGGTGAGGGCTCTGGATTGCCCGTATTTTACATCCATGTGCTGTCCATTCAGTCACTGGAGAATCCTGTGAAAATGGCAGTGGTTACAAGTTTTCTTAAACTTCCCCAGCCTCTTACTTGCCAGATTCTGTTCATTCCTGCCTGCCACATCTCCTTAATCTGGTCTTGTCTCTCCAGTTTCACGATAGAAACCCTTTGGATATACTGAATGTGGGGAAAGAGTCCCCGAGCTTACATACCAGAGATTTCACACTGGGGACAGCCCATTCCATCCACCAGTGCAGGCCACCATCACACTTCTGCTGGACTATTTACACAGGTCCCTCACCATCTTTCTTGCCCCTTAGACTCTCCCACCTCAGTTCTCTACAGTTTATTCCACACCGTATGTCAGGGTGAGCAAAACCTCACTCAAGAACCTTTAGGGACTTCCCATTACTCACTAAATTAACTTCCAGTTCCTTACCCTGCTTTCTTGCACCTTCCATCTTGAATGGTAATTCCTGTTAACTTGTTCTATGGTCCCCACTAGATGATAAACTGCTTTCCAGCAAGATTCAACTGTTTATAATTCAACAAGTATTTATTGAGTACTTCTTTTGTGCAAGGCACTGTTCTAGATGCTGGAGATACATCAGAGAACTAAGCCCTACCCCCTTCCATTCTATGGGTGGGGGGGGAGGCATACAATAAACTATAAAAATTATAATAAATAAGTACATTATATAGTATGTTAGAAGATACTTGCTATGTGAGTTTTACTTTAGAAATCATTCACCTATCAGCATATAAAAATACTCAAGTAATTTTTAAAAACTCAATTTAGTTCACTTTGAATAGGGAAAAACACTGAGGCTCTGGGGCTCTCAGAGCTGGGAGGGCACAGGTCCCGAATGTTAAGGATGAAGCAGGATGGAGCAGGTGCTAACCACCAGGACTCTTCTAGAGCAGCAGGCGGTAAGAGTCTGGCCCACAGCTCTAACCTCCCGCCAGATGGTGGAAGGCCCAGACTTCAAGACTATCACTGAGGAATCTGGGTCAGTTTTCTGGTTTGGCCACCAGAGGTCATTTTCCCCCTGTAAATCACATTCTGGAGCAATCACGTAAAGACACACAAAAGGCTTACTCCAAACTAAAACACACACACACACACACAGGAAAACCCTTACATTGACACACACAACAGCATTGAGAGACACAGGGACAGAA
The DNA here is from genome assembly GCF_040802235.1 of Manis javanica. Classification (NCBI taxonomy): domain Eukaryota; kingdom Metazoa; phylum Chordata; class Mammalia; order Pholidota; family Manidae; genus Manis; species Manis javanica. The sequence goes on along the minus strand of NC_133170.1, from coordinate 25,858,379 downwards.
ATACAGGACACACCCATGGCAATGACTTCTTCACTAATGTCAGGGTCTCAAGATGTCAAAGTGCCAATTCTGCAGCCCCTCCCAGCCACTGATTCCATCCAAGGAAAGGGAACTGTATTGGCCCTTAAAGCGTCTCCCATTTCCCTTGCCCCCAGCCTGCTAAGAACGGCCAGCCTAGTCCCGTCTGCTCTTTGCTCCCTGTAAATTCTTCATGCCCGGCTGTGGCATAGTGCCCTTTCCCTCCCCGGAGAAGCCCACCCCCTCCTCCTGAGTGTGTGTGACTAGTTCCACCTGCACCTCAGGCTGCAGCTCCAGGAAGCCCCAGGTAGTTCCATTTCATATGCAGCTGCTCCTGGTGCCCCCAGGAAACCCCAAGCCTGAATGACTACAACTAACAATTGAGTTGTGGAGTATTGCCCACTCCCCACAGTACCAAAATAAAAATGTAACGCCCTGGTAAAAAGTGACACACAAACTCTAATACTTTAGTACAAGCCTGGTCCTCGGAGTGTGATCTGGGGACAAACTCTTTTAGGAAGTTCATGAGATCAAAGGTATTTTCCTAATACTACTAGGATGTCATTTGTCCTTATCACTCTCATTCTCTCACACGTATACAGTGGAGTTTTCCAGAGGTTTCATGAAACGGGAGGACATTACTGCTCTCACAGCTAAGGGAGTGTGGCATGTGTATTGGTGAAAAACATTTTAGTTTAACTAATAAGTATTGGAAGGACAAAGCATAAGCAAAAGCTCTTTGGAATCCTCAGTTTTTAAGAGTGTAAAAGGATTGGAGACCATACGTTTGAGAATTGCTACTTCAGTATAAAGAATTTTCTCCTTAATCTAAATGAAGCAGCAGGGGCAGAGTGAGTGAGTTTAGGACCTAGAATGGAGGAGGCCTGGAAAGCAGGGTGAGGTGGGCTGACAAGGAATGTCCTATAGCAATGGGAACAGGGGACAAATCTTTGAGGGAAAAAAACCCTCTAACTCACAGTTTGCTCTGCCCACAACCATCCTGTGCTGGGTGTCAGATCTAAGTTGTTACAAGTCACTAAAAGAGAAGGAAACCAGTTCTGTCCCTATTCAATAACCTCTTGCGTTATGCCTCAGGGCTGGGCAGGGGAAGCCTAGGTGGCAGTGAGAGTGGGTGGCATCCATCCTAGCACAGTTGTGGTCTATATCCAGGACACCCACTGTCTGCTCCATCTACCAGTTCTTGGCAGTGTTTCATGCCCCCGCCGAGGGCGTTTCACCCAGTCGCCTGCCTCTGCGTTGGCAGGCTCACAGCATCACTTCCTGCGTACTGGAAGGGGTCCTCCCCGTGCTCACCATTGCCACTAGTTTAAATAAAGGTTATGTCCGCCAGCACGCTTTCTTCCCTGTGCCCCTCGCTCCCACGCTTCGTTTTCTTCTGCATTACGGGCTGGAGTGCCACCCAGAAGTCCAAGTGCCCAATTCCCCGCCCTCGTGTGCCCACTCTGCAGGTCTATGAGCGTGAGAGGCGGAGGGGTGCGTGTGGGCGTGAGCGCCCCAGCGCGAGCTGCGCTTTCAGAGAGCCGAATCCTCCGGGCACTGGGCGAAGAGCCTCCCAGGGCTGGAGAGCCCGAGCAGCCCCTGACTGGCGGGAGCCGGCCTGGTGTTGTGGGTGATCGCAGAGGGCCTGTCGGCCAGCGCGCTCCGAGCCCCGTTCGTGGCCAAGGTCCTGGCCCGGAGCGGGGTACCCAGGCCGCGCAGGGTGTTGCGGAAGCCCTCGGCGCTAAAGTAGTACACCAGCGGGTCCAGCACGCAGTTGGCGCCAGCCAAGAGGACCATCACCATCAGCACCCGGCGCACTTGGTCGCGGGCGGCGTTGCTGGCCACCACCAGGTTGCCCCGCAGCAGCCCGTAGACCGCCAGCGTGGAGTTGTAGGGCACGAAGCACAGCAGGAAGATGACGAGGTTGGCCAGCAGGAGGCGCACTGTCTTCCGTCGCCGCTGGCTTCGCGTGGCGTCGGGCCGCGCCAGCGTCCAGAAGACGCGACCCGACGAGTAGAGCACGGCCGCCAGAGGCATCAGGAAGCCCAGCGCCTCCGCCAGCAGCACGAGCGGCAGTAGCCTGCCCTTCCACAGCTCGTCGCTGAAGCTCTCGAAGCACAGACGCACCCGGAGGCCACGGTAGCCGCAGGGCGAGGGCCGGTGCACCAGCACGGTGGGCACTGCGAACACCAGTATGAGCGCCCACACGCCCAGACAGAGCAGCCGCGCCACGCGGGGCCGCCGCAGGTGGCGCAGCCGCAGCGGGTGCACGATGGCGGCGTAGCGGTCCACGTTGATGAGGGCCAGGAAGATGCAGCTGCCGTACATGTTCATCTGGAAGATGGCACCTGCCGTCTGGCACAAAAAGTCAGAGAAGGGCCAGTGGTGCAGGGCGTAGTAGGAGAGGCGCACGGGCAGCGAGAGGGTGAAGAGCAGGTCGCTGGCCGCCAGATTGCTCATGTACACACTCACAACGGAGTGCACGCGCAGCGCGCGCAGGAAGACCCAGAGAGCCAGTGCGTTGAGGGGCAGCCCTGCGGCCAGCACCAGGCTGTAGACCACCATGTGCAGGCGGTGTGTGGGCCGGTAGTCAGGGCACGGGGGAACAGAGCTGTTGGTGGAACTGGTGGCCGAGGAGTTGGCCAACATGGTGCCGGAGGGAGGAGGAGCTAGGCTGGGGGCATCATGGGGCACAGGAAGGTCCTGGCATCGTGGCCCTCTCCAGGTTGGGGCATGGAGGCTGCCCAGAGACAGTCCCAAAGCCAGCAGAGGCAGGGCATGGGAGTGTGGGTTGTGACTGCCAGGTAGATGGCTGCCAGGACTTCGATGCCTTTGGACACTGCTTCATCAGCCGTGGAGACCTGGAATAGGAGAGCACGCCAGAATTCAAAATAATGCAGGGACAGGGCCAAAGACACAAATGTTCATCTAGCTAAACTGGCTGGCTTCTTGAGTCTTTTCTCAGCCTCACATCTCACTCCCAACCTTCCATCCGGCCAAAATAGCTTTCTGCAGTAGGGTTCTGGAACTCACTGTTAAATGCCCAGGCTCTAGAGTTATACTGCCTGGGCTTAAATCCTGGATATGCCAACTTGCCTAGTTTTGTCCACAGAAAAGTGCCTTACTCTTTCTGAACCTCATTTGCCTTACCTGGGGAGAAAAAAGGACAGAGGTCCTTGCTTCATGAGGTTGTTAGATTAAATGAGATGATATATGTAATGTGCTGAAGTTGTAGTTATTATCTAATCTCTCTGCCTTCCGTTCTTCTACAGATGCTTGCTGAATCTTCAGAAGGTGCCAGGCATGTTCACAGCAGGGAACAAAATGATGGCCTTGCCCCCACCTACTTCACATTCCATTGAAGGGAGACAGGTAATAAAGTGCAAGTAAACAGATGTTATGTCAGGTAGAAGTACTAGGGAGCGACTGCCCTGGAGCAGGTGCTCTGCTGGCTCCCCATTATCTAAAGAATAAAGTTCAAATTCCTGAGTTCAGTACAGTCCTGTCCACCATTGCTCCAGTAAGGGCTGGGTCTGTGGTCAGAGCGACGTGGGTTCAGCCTGATTGTTCACCTCTCCAACTCTGTTTCTTCATCTGTAAACTGGTTTAATAACATAGTGGGACTCTCCAAGGCAGACTGCACACCAGCACAGCCCTGCCAGGCAGGGGGCGGCCCTATGGGGTGCTTTCCAGGTGCCTTCCAGGAGGTTCTGACTCATGAGCTTCCCGGATGGGGTAAAGCAGACCACAGTCCTCAGGAGAAGCTGGCAGACAAAGGAGATGGCCAGGAAGGAGAGAAGCCAGAGGACAGGACATGGTCTCAAGATCCCACCTTCCTTAAAGCCTTAAGGCCACAGAAGCCACCCCTCTGTAGCTACCCCCAGTGCCTTCTCTTTGGTGTGTGTGATAAAACATACATAACTTAAAATTTACCATTTAGCCATCGTTAAGTGTACCATTCAGTGACATGAAGGACATTCACAATAGTAACCACTATTTCCAGAATTTGTAACATCTATTCTACTTTCTGTCTCTATGAATTTGCCTGTTTAGAAAATTCATATGAGTGGATTCATGTATCTGTCCTTTTGTGACACTTCAAGTTTTCAAGGTCAGTTCATGCTGTAGCATGTATCCAAGTTAGCATTCTTTTTATGGCTGAATAACACATTCCATTGTATATATGTATACACATTTTGTTTAGCCATTCATCTGTCTTTTGGCTATCGTGAATAATGCTGTGGATATGGCTATCCACATGCCATCTCAGGGAAATACCCTGAGCACTTATCCCAAAGCATTGGACTTCTTTCAAAAAGGAACTGCTGAAGTTCTTACATGGACCCAAACCTGAAATCTGCCTGTAACAAGTTTTCTTGTGGGTTTTTTGTTTGTTTCCTGTCCCTCCAACCACAACCACCAGCAGTCTAAGACTTGCAAGAGGTATTCTAGAGTAGTTAAAGGGAATAAAAAATTTCCTCTGCAAAATACCCATGTCAGCAATGAAAATACTACTAAAAAGGGGCTAAACCATACTGAAAAGCAAATAAAACCAGTTTCTTTTTCTGACACATGCCCCACCTCCCATGCTCCTTTGCTCCAGTCACATCATACTAATATGGTTCTCTCCTGCCGCCATCTTTAATCTCCCACTTTCTTATTCTTAACAATTATTTGGAGAATCAATAGCTCCTTGTAACTAGGAGGGACACAAATACTAGAAACAGAATGAGTGAATAAATTATTATTTCCCAAGTATCCCAGGTCTTTCACTGTAACAAAGTTACAAACCAAAATGCATTAGGTAAGCTGCTACTTAAAGGTAAAGTTAGGAATCCTCTAGTAGAGCTGATGGCGATGCACTCACGACTCAGTTCCAGAGGGAAGACGTCCCTGGAGTCTACTTGTCAAAAATTACCACTTTCTGACAGGCTCCCATGGAATGACCTGAGCTGAGTGCTGGGAGCTGCCAGGCCCTGCCCTGGTCCCCACTCCATCTGCCTGCTTCCTTGGGGCTTCTGTCGGTGGAGCTGAATGGGCACAGTGTCAGGCCAGATGGCAAAGATGGGAGAAACTGCCAAAAAGGAGGTGAATAGGAAACGGGAGGAGGGCTTTAGGTGTGGGGGAGGGTTGGCCTGGGCCCTCTCCACAGTCCTGCCTGGACGAAGAGGTCAAGTTATGGGAGAAATGTACAAAGCAGAGGAACAGCAGCTGCCCCAAAAAGAATGAACACTGGAGTTTCATTTCAGCAGGGAGAAGGAGGGACATGGAGGCCCACATAGGCTCAGTAACCTTGACTAACCTTGCCCCAAGGATGTGGTGACAAGCATACCACTACACATATGTGTACGTACATGCAAGATATAGGTGCGCTAAGAGATGTGCATGCATGGTTCCTAGTAACATAGAAGCCAAGGTATATATACCCCCAGTAACACACAAGAATGCGCACGCACTGCGGCACAGACAACTGGGCCAGAGGAGGAAGGGCAGACATAGCCCCTGGCCTAGGGATATCCATATTCTTATGCAGACAGACAGACAGAATCAGACAACTTCGGGAGCACAGACCCCTGCAGAGGTGTACTAACATATCCCAGCCCCCAGATACTGGAGGATGAAGAAAGCACTGCACACACAGAGGCCCTGGGGCTGCCCCGTGTCATCACTGCCCACCACACCACTCACGCACCAGAGTGCACGTGTCTGCTTGCCTCCTCCCTGGGCCTCTGTCCTTCAGCTTCCCAGGCACACATCTGGACCCAGGTTCCTTATGTCCTCAGGGCCTCTTGGACCTGTCCCATTGCCCTCTGAGCTGGGCTGGGCACCACTTTTTGCTGAGATAAGCCAGAGGGGCAGGGCTATTTTCTGCCATAGGCAGGAAGTGAGAATGAAAGTCAGACTAGGCAGGAGTCAAGATCATGACCATTCCCTCCCTCTCTTACACACAACCTGCCCGTGGCATCCACCCTTCTGGCTCTGACCAATGATGCAGAGGGAGCTGCAGAGAAAGGAACAGGCCATGTGGTGGGGGTTGAGGGGACAGTGATGGGGGCAGGGAGGGGAGAGAATCACCTCTGCTTTGTCCAGCTTCTTCCTGCCTGCCACCCTCTCCATGCAGCCCCCCCTGCCCCTCCCACACATTCACCAAACACCTTGTTCTCTCTTCCTCTCCTCTTTTTAGTAATTCATTCACATCCTTCAGAAGTTTGAAAGGAACTCAGATCTCCTTCATCTTCCTTGCCCCAGAAGATGGTTCTGGAACAGCCCCAAATTCATTTAGATTCTGGAGGCCACATGGCCAGGCCCTCAGGCAACTTTGGAAGGAGGCACCTTTACCCACAGAAGGCTCCAATATAAAGACCTGTTAATATCTGTATTTTCAGATGCCCCAAATGACTCCAAACTGTGCTGGGCCTGCAGCAGAAGCTGGATGCATATGGAGGCTTTTCAAGCAGCTCTCTGGGGACACAGATGTATCCTGCTCATTGCTTGTCCTGGGACTGAGGGGTCTGTGGGGTGGAGATAGTACCAGTCACCAGAGTGATTGGATGCTGCCTCCCGCCTCAGGGGCCACCTCCTTGCCAAGGACAGGAGCCTCTGGCACAGGCCCCCTCCTTCCTGGTCCAGGCCTGCTCTGCTTCCTTCAGCCAAATTCCTGCTCCAGCCTCTCCCCACTCTTCCCCACCTGAGCCTCTCTTCCTGCATTTGCATCATCATCCTCAGTTGTGTTTCTCCCTCCTGGGGTATTCTGACCTCCTCTCTCCCGGCATTTCTCTCCTGGAAACAGGCAGAGAGCAGTCGGCCTGCAGCTCCAGTTAGTCTCCTGGTTGTACGGGTCACCTGGCCACCTGCATATCTCCCTTCACCCTGCTTTCCAGAGCTGGAAAAACAGGAAATAGAGTCCCAGTCAAAAGAAGTCGCTTGGCAGGGGTCAGCCCTCCACAGCCCTGTGCTCCAGGTGGGCTGTGACCCTCTCACCCACCCTTCTGGTGGAGCCTGGATGGTGTCATAGCTTCCGAGGAATCTCCCGAGCCTCTTGGCCCCACTGACCTTGCTCTGAAGTCAGATACCACTTGGCATGCACCACTGGCTGCAGCCCTCACCCTTTCTGCTGTCTGCTTCCCCGGGGGCCTAGGCATGCAAGGTTTCTGTGTCACTGAGGTAGACGCCGGGGCAGTACAGGGAGAGGCAATGACGCAGCAGCCTCTGGTGTCTCCGATAGGCCAGGAGGTGAAGTTTATAGGCATGAGTAAGTTCCTATTTCCCCTTCAAGACTTGCCTCCACCTCCCCTTAGGGCTACAGCTGCAGCTTGCCCTAAAAGGAGTGCAGATACACCTGGTGGGAGGCCCTCTCCTTCATGGAGGCCCCCATAAACATAGGTAATAAGCAGGCAGCTGCCCTCATGAGCCACGTACTACAGCCGTTGGAACGCTGGAGGCCATCTTGTCTAATCCCCTTACATGGATGAACACACTGGGTTAAGACAGTGTCTCTCCAAGACCCTGTAAAATACATCTTGGACAGCCAGAAAAGATAACGCCAAGAACACATGTGCATCAGTGGACTCATTAGTGGACTTCAGCCAGATTATTTCATTGTCATCCAGCAAGGGGCCTGGGCCTGGGGGCTGAGTGGTTGGGGGTTAAGCCTTATCTGAGAGTGGGAAAGGGTAGGAAGCCATCTACTGAGGCCTTCCTAAGTGGCCTTGGAAGTCCCAGGCTCAACATGACAGTGGGGCCGAATGGGTGAATGGGGTACCCCAGCCTCTAGCTACCCCTGCGTGCTGGCTGCCTCCTCACCCAGCAGTGTCCAAGCGGGTCTGTCTGCTGGAGGCAGCCCCTTTTAGCTTGTTACTCTATTCAGAGAGGTTTCCTGGGGCCCATGGCCCACCCTCACTTCCATCCCCACCCATGTCCCCCTGTTCCTAAAGGAGGGGTGCTGCCCCTGGCATCCCCCGGAAGGTTCAACCTGCCCATGACACCCCCCTACCTGAGCTCCTTGTGGCTCTGCCACTGCCCCCAGCCGGCTTCCGCTGCCTGTTTGGGCTGGGCTGGTAGGACCCGATCCTGGCGGGTGGGGACACACCCACCTTCTCCGAAGATTCCAGCTCCTCAAGCTCACACTCACACTCACTCACCCAGCCCCGCACGGGGCAGGGAGAGAGGAGGAATCAGTGCCCTGAGCGGCCTCCACGGACTGGCGGGTAGATCATAACACTTAATCCGGCCCTCTTGGTGCCTAATAACTACCCCCGCCCATGGCTCCCACGCTCCCCACGGTTTCTCGGAAGTCTCACTGGCACACCCACCCGCTGGTGCCAGATGACTAACCCACCAGCCTTCCACTGTGCTCACTGGTTCCCCTGGGCGTCTCTTTCTCTGTTGAGTTCCGGCAGGTGGCTTCGCTCCAGCCAGTCATGGCTCAGACCTCACCCTGCCCAGGGCCCCTCTGCCCACTGGCTGCTGCTGGGCCCTCTCAGGGCAGAGAGCCGACAGCTCCATCACTGCGGTTAACAGCAGGATGGTTCCTTCTCATCTCTACTTCCCCTGGGGGCGCGGGGCAGAGGTCACAGGAAAGCCTCAGGTCTCTGCACCAGGGCTGAGCTCCTTGTCCTCTGAATCAGTAGGGCTGCGCATGTCGCCCATGCTCAATGCACAAAAACAAGGTAATGTTTTTGAGTGTTTAGAGTGATAGGTGAGAAAGGTTATTGTGGTCAAGTGAGTTTGGAAAATTCTCGGTTAAACAGGTTTCTATGTTACAGGACTTCTCAGAACCTTTACCATGCCATGAGATTGGCCTGTGTTGACTGAAGTGGGGTGGAGGTCACAGGGTTGAACTAGTGTATTTTTGTGCATGTTTGATCTTTTCCATAACAAACAACTTTTTAAAATGTTGATAATCACTGTGAACCTATAGAAGAGGGTGAGACTATACGGTCTCCCAAACATGTGTGTCCCCAGAACACATTCTGGGAGATTTCAAGTCATTTAAGGCCATTGCTGGAGCCATACCTCAGTGCATATTGTCAAGGTGCAGCCATCCCAACCGTCCAATAGTCTGGCCCATTACTGGATGGCAAGTCAAGGGCTTCCTAAGCTCCAGCCCCAGCGGCTTCCTCCCTCCTGATCAGGTGCAATTCTGCCCTGCCTCCCTCATACCATCTCAGCCAGCCTCTGGCCTTTGTCTTCCGGAGGGACAATCCTACCCTCAGATTGCCAGGTCCAGGGCTTCAGAATAAGGACACACACCCCTGTCATGGCCCACATGATGACTAAGCCCCTGGCCATGGCCTTCTTCAACCCAACTGATTTCATAGACATTCTCCCAGCAGCTGGCTGCTTCCCCACATACCATTCTCATTCTCTCACCTGCAAGGGGATCCATAGATCCTAAGGGTTGGAGGGTTGGTTTCCAAGGGGCAGGATGGCGGTGCTGGGGATGGGATAACCAAAGTAGGCCACACAGGTTGAAAATAAACACTTTATGCAAAGATATCCCTTTCAGGAGGACAGAGTTCCCACCATGGACTTCTCTGGGACTGCTGCCCAGCCCGGGGGAAACCCAAGTAGGGGCCTGGTAAGAAACCCACTAGGGGCAGCCAGGAACCAAATTGAGAGATGGTGTCTAAAAGCAAGGGAGAATGTGGAAAGGTCGGGCTGGGGTGGGGACAGGACAGACCCCGGCTCATCAAGCTTGACCTAGAGTCAAGGTGCTAAACTCCTGGCTCCACTGAAGCACCACGTCCGCACTCTTGGCATGGGTCAGGACACTGTACGTCTCGTTCTGCAGACATCTCATGCGGGACACCTACACAGGGGTTGGGTACGTGGCTGTGTCACCAAGCCGGGAGCCAGAGGTGTGGAGTGGGGGAAGCGTCAGGCATCCCATGAGTACCAGAGGAGGGCAGGCATGGGCACAGGGCCATAGAGGGAAGGAGATGTAGGTTTTTCAAGCTACAAGAGGCACCAAGTCACCCAAGCCCCTACTTTTGGAAATGAGGAGGATGAGGCTGGAGGAGGAAGTGACTTATTCCAGGCTACCTGTAAGAGGAGGCAGGACTCAGACCCCAACATCCAGTTCCCAGCCCATCTGCGGCTCTTCCCCCAGTGCTGGCAGCATCCCTCCAAGGCCCCTCTGCCTGGGAGGCCTTGCTTTCTCCAAGACAGGAGGAGTGGAGAACAGAGGTCTGGTGGAGGCCTCTACCCAGAGATTTGAGTCGCAACTGCTCTGCATATCTCTGCTGCTCAAGGGGGGACCCTCAGAATAGCCCCACATGTGCTGACCCACTGAGGGGCTGCTGGGATGAGTGGGCAGGGTGGGGGGCTTACCTTCCGGTCCCGATTTCTCATCAGACACTGTTGGCTTTTGAAGGAACAGTAGTTTGGGTACTGCACAAAGTCTGTGTCACAAATCTAAGCCAGGAGCCAGGGATGGGGAGGTGGAAGTTATCAGAAGCCTTCCAAGACACCAGTTCCCAGGCAGTGCCTGCTGTGGCTGAGCTGGGGAGGGGTGTGTCCCTCAAGAGCCAGATCTTGCACACTGGGTCCCCCCTCTGAGGAAAAGGCCATTGTCCCCTCTGCCTTTCCCATCCCACCCCTGGTCACTGGTCAGTTGCTGGAAGAAGCCATGAGCTGGGGAAGGGAAGCAGCTGCCCTGCTGGCCAGCTTGCTGGGAAAGCAGCTGGGAATGGGGAGCAGGAGGGCCCGACTCGCGGTCCAAGCTCCGGCTAAGTAAGAGACGGCTAAGTAAGGGAGAGAGCAGATGAACCTCCAGTGACCTCAGGTGAACCACTGCCCCCCATGGCCCCGTCTCCCCACCTATAAGTCTAGGGGAGTGGCAGAGATGATTTCTGAGATCCCCTTCCAGATCTAGGGGTCTGAGGACAAGAGCTGGCCTGGGACCCCTCAACTCAGCTCCCAGCCCTTTCTTAAGTGACCTCTATTCTTCCTTGCCTTGATTTTTCCTGTTAAACCTCAGAAGGGAGGGACCTAGCTCTCAGCTAAAGGTAGTCCACAGAGGAGGTAAATTTGGGGAAAGGGGAGCAAAAGTGGTTCCACTGATCAGGGAAAGCCTGGCAGCTTCCGCAGAGAAGCCTGCCACATTGAGGCAGGACAGGACTGATCACCAGGTCGATGGTCCCTCGTGCATCACCTTAGTCTTAAGTTGTTGAGTATACCTTTAGCCAAGAGTGGGAAGTGACTTGACCAAAGGCCCTCAGGGAACCTGCAGAGCTGGGACAAGAACCTCTCTGCCTCCTGCCTCCCAGTCCTGCACTCTGGCACCCCTCCCGATCCCTGCTCCTGTGCCAAACACAATCCTGCTCTATTTGGAGTGGGGGTGTCTATTGGAGAGAGGCAGGAAGCTAGGTAAGGACTGGCTCCCAGGCCCTCTTCCTCACCCTGGGCCCCCTAGAGCAGTAACAGGGAGGAAGTGGGGCGGTGCTGAGCTTCGGGGTAGGCTCTGACCTTGGCGGGGAAATCTCCATCCTGGAAGCTAAGGAACTCCGTCTGGAGCCAACCAGCCACTCGACTATCTTCACAGCCGTTCATGGCTAACCGGGCACACCAAAAGTCCATGCGGAGCCCGCCATACAAATCCAAACCATAAAAACGGCCTGCTTGTGGGTTCCCTATCTGTGGCACAGGGGACAGGAGTCAGGCGCAGGCTGCTGCCCTCCTGCAGGCCTCCCTGCCTCCTGCCTGTCCCGGTGGATCGTGAGGCACCCCACTGCAGGCTGCCGTTGGAGTACCTGGTTGCCAATGGACATTCTCTGGGATGAGAGCAAGGGGCTGATGAAGGGTGTTTTGTGGGAGCTGTCACAGTGCTGCCGCTGCAGGTTGGCCTCCGAATGGCACTGCTCCAGCTTCAGGGAGCAGAAGTCACAGAGGGCACAGGGGGTTGTGTGTCGCCGCCCAAGGCTGTCACAGACCTGGGGCCAGAGTGTGGTTGAGAGACGGAGGCTGAGGCCTTCCCGCCCTGGCCAGCCAGGGCCATCCCCGCAGACCATCTTTTCACTAAGGCCCTTCACAAGGCTTCTCTGGCTTTTCTCCCTGCACCCTTCCCCAAGGGCTCCTCAGGGATCTCGCCTCAGCTCTGTGTCTCTTCACCCTTCCTAGATGACTGATCTACTCATAGGTAATCTTCATCTCCCTGCAGGTGATACCCAAAGCTTTATCTGTTCTGATCTCTTTCCTGTGCTCCAAATCGTCACTGCCAAGTAGCTGACAGACGTCTACTATTGGGTGACAACCACAATCACCCCTAACTTAGGCTGTCTGAAAAGGGCTCATAACCCTGCTTTCTCTCGCATGCTAATGACAACAACGATATTTACAAAGAGTTGACACAGTGCTGGCCACCAGCGCTATAGATGCTATCATCTCACTGGGTCTTCACCACAACCCTGTTCTAGCACAAGTACTAGTAATATTTCCATTTGACTGATGAGGAAACTGGGACTCAGCAAGGCTGAGCAACTCGCTCAAAACCACATCTAACAAATGGCAGAGCTATGTCCCAGCTAACTCCCAAACTCACTCTCTGCCCAAGTACCTACATTCAAAACCTCCGAGCTCTTGAAAGATTTTCTTCCAAGAGGAGTTGCTGCCTTCTAGCTGGACACCTGCAAGGCTCTTCCTCAGATTCTCAGGAGGGTCTCTGAGTGGCACCCCCCTTCAGCAGGGGTCAGCACACCACAGTACACGAAATCGTTTACACCGCTGTGTGTCCTCCCACAACAGCACACTGGGGAGGTGTCATCATGTCCCTGACCAAAATTGTCACTGAATCCTCTTCTCCTACCAAATTAAATTTAAATGCCTCAGACTGCCCTTCCAGATGGGTCACATCATGACCCTTACTATCTCTTTGGCTCGAACTCTTGCTGCTCTGCTGCAGGTCAAATGGGCTCCTTATCAAGCCCTAAAATCCAGGAAGTGCTCCAGAGCTCTTGGACTTCCTACGCTTAAAACAAAACAAAAACAAAAAACCTCTCCCCAACAACTACCACACTCCTTTTGCTATGCTCTGAATCCCTTATGGCTCTCAGCCCCCGAAGGGCAGGAGCAGTGCACCATCCCTGGTTCCCTGCAAAGTCTCATCTCTTTCTTGCCTCAAAGTCTTTGCACACCCTAGTCCCTCTAGCAGGAACCTTCCACCAAGCCCCTTCTTTTGCCTGCTTAGCTGGGTTTACCTACAGGCCTCAATTTAGGCATCAGTTTCTCTAGTAAACATTCTCTGAGCTTCCCACCTGCTCTCCCTGCCCTTTGTCCTTACCCATCAGAGCATTTACCCCTCAAATTATTCTCCTGTTTCCAAGTCTGTCTTTCCCAGGAAAGGACAGAGGATTGGATCTAGTGCATTGCTAATATCTCAAATACCTAGCAGAGTTAGTACTCTGTAGTAAAAAAAAAAATCAGTATTTGTTGAACAAATGGATGAATGGATGGTGTACCACCTCTCAACAAACACTTGTGAACTTGGATTACTTGAGAGACTGAAGGCTATTTTCCTGGGAATAGGACTTGCTGCATGCTGAGGACACACTGAGACTGGAATCTCTCTACAGATCCCTGGAATGGGTGCTATGCTCCCTCTGGAAACGAGAGCTACATCTAGGGCAAAGCCAAGTACCAAAGACGGTCAACTAGATCAGGAGATGACTCGAGCCTAACAATTCAGAGAGCTGAAGAACGAATCCCCGACTAGACTGGATTCCACACTAGGTCTTGAGCTTCCTCCTTTAAGATGAGCTGGAGATGTTCTTCCGAAGAATGCGTTCTCTCCAACAATGCCTCATGATTTCATGGGTATCCCCCCGGGTATACCCCTCACCCTGAGGGGGGTGGTTTAGTGCCAAGCCCCGTGAGGGTGTACCCACTAAGCAGCACGGTGGGCGTACCGGCTTCCCAAAACCGAGGATCTCCTCCTCCATGTACTGCCAGGCCTTGGCCGTGGGGGTCACAATGCAAGTGTTCTCTATAATCGAATAGCACAGCACCAACAAGGCTTCCACGTGGGGCAGCTGCAGGAGGCTGCAAGGAGACAGCACTGGCTGCTGAGGATGGCCCAGAGGGCTGCGGCAGAGAGCCACGTCTGCTCCTGCCCCCTGCCCTCAGCAGCTTGGCCTGGTCACACATATTCAGCATGCCGGATGGGACTATAGAGGCTCCAGACCAACTGCCTCCTTCTACAAATGAGGAAATAAAGTCCAGAAAGGGGAAGTAACTGAGATTAGCAGAGCGAATCAGGACCAGAGATAGGATCAGAACTCAAGCCTGGCAGCTCCAGGGCTCACTCCACTACGTCCCTTAAGGAAGGAGAGTCTGGGGCAGCGTTTGAGCCAGTGATAAGGTGAGGCAGGCATTGGTAGATGCGCCTAAAGCCCAAGCAGGTCTAAGTTAGTCTGGAGGCTTCTCACTCCCAAAGAAAGCAGCGGGGAGGGCAGGGCTGGTGGGGGAGTCAGAACTTCCTGTACCTGCCAGGGCTCCCATTTCTCCAGATGGAGTCGTCATTGTATACACCATTCAGTGGATCCATTTTCTGGGCTGAATGAATGAGCTCCTGGATGTTCTCCATCATCATAGGAGGAGACTCCACTTCCCGCACCCATGGAGTGAATGACAAAGGGTTGGAAGATACAAATTCAGGCTGGAACTTGGGCTCTAAATCTGACTGTAGCCCAGACCGAGTCTCCAGTCGCTTCTCTGTCCCCTGGCCTTCCTCCTTCTTTCCTTCCTCCTCCTGCTTTTGCTCCTTCCCCTCCTCCTGCTTATGTTCTTGCCCTTGCTCCTGCTTGTGACCTGACCCTTGCTCCTGGCCCCCCAGGGACAAGGAAGACTGGAGCAGCTCTTCCACGCTGCTGTTGAGCCGCTTGGACCAAGGCTGGAAGGCCTGTTGCTCTGTGGCTGCAATGGGGTTTGGGAGGGGCCAAGAAAGAGAACGTGAAGGGAAGGCCAGGCTTCTGGGTCCCATGCGTCACTGATTTCAGAGGGACACACACATAAATACAAATGCAGAGAAAAGGAGCCCAAACCACACACAGTCAAGTGTAAAAACACAAAAGGGTACGAATTCAAAAGAGAAGAGTATTGCCATGGCAGTTTTGGCAGTTTCTGTCACCTTTCTGCCCTGCTCACAAAGGCTCCTCCCTAACCTTCACCTCAAATGCTACCTATTGTTCCTCTCCCTTAGGAAACACCTAACATTCTGAATAGCTAGGCAACTAATCCTTTCTACAGTGAAGATATTAGCTTATAAATGTCCCAGAACTCTTCCAAATGCAGGACTGTTTTGGGAGCTAGGAAAATTGGATTCAGGACACGGCTGTGATTGATGTCTGAAGATATTCTGGGACAGGAAAGCCCTAACCTGCATTCATAAAAAGTAGGCCCTCCCTCTGTAAATAGCTCACTGCTGCCACCTCCCACCCCACTCAACATTCTGCCCCTCTCCCTACCACAAGAGCCTGAAATGTGGCGCTCTGAGAACCCGGAAGCAGCTGCTGGCAAGTCTCCCCAGTGCTGGGATGGTCTCACCTGTGGCGTATGATGAGGTGGGGGAAGTCATCGTGGTAGGGGGCACGGAAGTGAAAGAGTCTATTTCCTTGGGAGCGTTAGGTGAGAGAATTGAGACTGGCTGGGAGCATCGGACTCTCTGCAAGAAGAGGAGGAATGTGGCCATGTCTTCCCCAAGGGTGGCCTTCCACACCAGCGAATTCCTCAGTCCCTTCCCAGCGTGTCTGCTCTCAGTGCGTCATCCCTGTTCCTGGGCAGGGATGAAGGGACAGATCCCTGCTGGAACCCTCCAGACCTGCAAAAGGGATCCCCTGCAAGATAAAACTCCTGTCTGGACCATACCCCTGTCTTTGCTTTTTCCCTTTTAACTTGAATGAAATCACTGACCTGTTAGAGGAGTTGAAGGTTTTATCTCTTTGCCTCCTCCCGTCCCTCTTCCCTACTTTTCTTACAATAACAGGATTGTCCTGATAGTTTGAATGCCCACGGTGAGACTGTATTCATACACAATCTGGGTTAATGATTGGTAAGCCGGCAGGTAGGGAGGACTTCAGGATGGCCTTGTGCCAACCCCTCACGGCCTCTGCTTCTCCCTTGGCCCTGGGACACCAGATTCTCCCTTCGTCCTGGGTCTCACCTTGGCATAGTACACGTGGTTGGAGCAACGGTACTGAGTAAACTGGCAGAAGGACTCAAACCTGGGGGCATAAGGGAGGTCGGAGCAGACGGCGCCTGCGAAAGGGTGGGGTGGTGATGAACACACATTGAGCAACCCCCTCGCGGAGGCGCAGCCGCCTCCTTGGGTGTGGAGGGGAACGCGCGGGCTCAGGGGACGCGCCAGCCATGCCCGGTCCCCTGTCTTAAGTGAGCACAGGGCTGGCTGTCCCACTAGCCGGGCCCTCACCGTCGGGCACCAAGCCGTGGTTTTCGTACTGGTCCAGCTGGACGATCACGGGGTTCCGGCAGCCGCGGGTTGCGCGGAAACGGCAGGTAGTCTCTGCCTTCCAGGCTGGGGTCAGTCGCGCGAAGAAGCGCTCATATTCGGTGGGAGAGAGGGGGCTGCCCGGAGCGGAGGCCGAAACTGAATCCTGGGCTGATGAGGCACGTCCCGCAGTCAGAAGCAGCGCTGCGGGGCGAACAGGCGGAGGCATGGACGGGCTCCCAAACCCGCTCGGGCCCGGGACGGACTGGCAAGTGGGACCATGTGCAAATTAGGAACTGAGGCGTCTGGCCTGCGACCCCTGCTGATCAAGGCTGCGGGGGGAGTGCGGAGGCAGAGGCACGTGTCTGACCCCGGGGGAGGAGGGGAGGGACGCGGAAGCCTGGGCGCAAACCCAACGCGGCCACCGCGAGCGAGCGGCTCCGACACCGCAGGGGAAGGGCGCCCGGGGGCAGAGGGCCGACCCGGAGGACGAGACTGAGCCGGGGAACCTCTCACCCTTCAGGAATGAGATAAGGAAGCCGGCGGCGGGCCTCATGGCCCCGCCCGGTCAGCCTGCGTTTCCTGGACCGCAGCGGCCTTCAACGGGCCAAGCCAGGGAGCCGGCGGGCGCGGGCTCGCCGACGGCAGGGAAGGGCGGCCGTGACGTCACAAAGGGCCGGGGGCGGGGCCTCGGAAACCGACGGGGGTGCCGGGGGCTCCGCGAACGGCGGCTGCTCTTCCCCGCCAGCTTCCAGCCCCGGAGGATGAGGACGGCGAGCGATCGCTGACGCAGTGCCTTGGATGGAGTAGGTCCTTTATGTGTATTGGCTTATTTCATTCCCCAGGTTATCCCATAAAGGGGATGCTCTTTCTATACCAGTTTTACAGGTGATGGAAAACCTGGGCTTTGGGAAACAGTTTGCCCAGTAGGTGGGGGGGGCCTGGATGTCAGCACAGGCAGGCAGGCAAAGACGGAACGTACAAAACCGAATCAGGGTCCACCTCAGCAGGGACTAGAGAGGAAGCCTCCAGGTAAGAAGTAAGCCAGAGGGGAAACAGGAGCAGGGGGCAGGACCTGCAACCAATACAGGATTGTGTATCAACGGGCACTTCAATTAAAAAAACAGAGAGAGTAGGATGGCCACAACAGAGAGCAAGGAAAGTAAGATGGATACCAGCATAGAAGAGGTGGCACCAGGTTATCTCAGAAAACAAGCCAGACAAAACACCAGAAGAGGTGCTCTATGACACTGTAGGAGCTTTTCTGAACCCCACCTCACTCTTTTAAGTTCAGGGAAAGTAATTTCACAGAAATTGAGTGACAGAAGAGTACCAAGGTCAAATTCCATGTAAGATTATCATAGAAAAACCATAAGAATAACATTACTACAGAGAATGAAACATACCGGAGATATGTGCCATGAACAGATCAAGACAACCATTTCAAATAAGCTAAAAGACATTATGAACATGATATGACACATGAAAGAACATAAATCAGAATTAGAACTAAAACTCAGAGGTGAACAGAACTCAGGAATTAGGATGAAAGGAAAAAAATCATTATTCACAAAGACTAAACTAGAAGTATGCAAGAGCGAATAAACAATAGATAATGCCATAGATAGAAGATAAAAAAAAATTTTAATCAAAAAGAATAGATAAAAAGGATTAGAGAGTCAATGACAAACTCTGGAAATAAGATAAAAAGGTAATACGAGTCTTTGAGGAAAAAAACAAAGCAAGGGAACAGCACAAGTACTAGCAAGTATTCAAGAAGATTTTCCTGAATAAAGAAAAACTTGAAACTACATATTCAAAGAGCATACAGCAAAGCTGAGAATATAGTGCCAAAATGACCAGTACCAAAACATATTATATTCTAGTAAAATGACTGAACTTCAGAAGGAAAAAAATATTCTTCGGGCATCTAAAATAAACACACACCACTTAGAAGGAAAAAATATTAGCCTATTGATATACTTTTTAGGAAGAGTTGTATTTGTTGTATTTTCAAAAATATATGTGGTTTTGGGAGATTTCCGCTGCTCTACTCACGCCGCCATCTTGGCTCCAAAGTGATATACTTTTTAACAGTAATACCTTTTGCCAAAAGAAAAGTAACATATTTAAGAGACTCAAGAAAGGAAAGTATAAACCCAGCAAGAAAAGACTGTGTTAAGTGCAAAGGGCACAAACTGTTATCAACATGCAAGATCTCAGAGAATACTGTTGCCAAGCTTCCTTCCTGGAGATCTACTAGAAAACCAACTTCAGACAACCAAAACAAGAATGGCTTAAGGACTGGAGATGAATATTAAATACAAAATTACTTACAGAATTAAAACTACATAAGGACTAAGAAGGCATATAGTATACAATGATTCTATGCCCTGACAATGCAGATTTACTAAAAGGTTTTGTAATGACGTGGTGAATGGTAAATGAATTTGCAAAATATTTTAAAAATATTTTCATTAATCATGTTGGTGGTAGCATTGCTATTCTGAGAGTGCTTTGTGTGTGAGATAAATGAGTAATTATGAAATATTTTATCATCTTCCGTGTCCTTGAAAACCAGCATTCTTGATATGGAAGGAGCCAGAAAATTAAATAAATCA
Source organism: Manis javanica (assembly GCF_040802235.1). Taxonomy (NCBI): domain Eukaryota; kingdom Metazoa; phylum Chordata; class Mammalia; order Pholidota; family Manidae; genus Manis; species Manis javanica. The sequence continues at coordinate 25,839,299 of NC_133170.1, read as the reverse complement.
AAATTTAAATAAATAAATTGAAAATTAAGTAAAAGCTCTTCATCTTGAAAAATAAAGAGCAGTGTTCAGGTGAGGAGGCACTCAGGTGTGAGGACAGCTCAATGGAAGGAAGTGGTTTCCAAGTTTGGGGTGGGCAAGATAATCCACTGGTTGTAGGGGAAAAAATATGTCTTTGTTTTATGCTTAAAATAAGAAACCAAGTTAACATTTAGTATCATAGTACATGTATAAAACACAAATACACATTTATTGGAAATTAAGTGAAAGATGTATGGAGAAAAAAATGCACGACTTAAAAAGTTCTGGAAACCCCTGGTCACACCCCTCTAGCCAGCTTTCTCCTTCCCAAGTTGAGAAGCTGTGGATTCTGGTACAAAGGTACCCCTTCTGGTCCCATGTCTTGTTTTACTGCTGGTATGTCATCCTGTTGCCTCATCTAACCCAAAGAATACAAAAAAAAAGAGGCTTAGTGCCTGTCCTAAAATAGCATCTCTGCAATAACCACAGCTGGCCAGCATGTATAGCTTTTATTCACCTACTCCAACTCCTTTACATGTGAGTGCTCTGCATTCCACTTTGCCCCCTCTCCCATTCCCAGGCCAGGATGAATCCTCCTGGCACAGAGGAAGGGTGCTCCTTCGACTATGGCAAGCCCAGATGACAGGACCCCCACCAGAAAAAGCAGGGAAGGAACAAATAAAGTTCACCACACCACGGCCCCCCAGAGGGTAGGAATTAGAAGGCGGGCAAGTGCTCCCTCCCACGCCCTCGCCCCAGTCCTCAAATACAAAGCAAAGGGAGTAAAGAGGACCATCTCTCAGAAATACAGCACCAACATCAGCATGGAGGCAACAGGGCGATGGGCAGGCCTGCTTCCCTCTGAAGGCAGGGGGTGCTGCATGGAGCACATCCTGTTAGCGTGCAGCAGCCCTGCCTACCAGGGTGTGGACGCAGCCTCAGCACCAGGAGTGGGGAGAGGGGAGGAGATGGGATGATAACATGGCACCAGCCACTCTTCCCAGCCCCAAGCCCCAGCACAGGCATTCCTCTCTCCACCAGCCCAGGTCAGGGGGTAGGGAAGAAATTGTGTTGGAATCTGAGGCTCTTATCTATTTCTTCTTCCGTTCTTGGGAGCAGCGTGGGCAGAACCTAAAAGAAGATGTGACAGAGAAGCGGGGAGACAGTGGGTGAGAGGGGGCCTGCCCTCCCCTGTGCAGCTGAGGGCAGGCTGGCTCCTCCGCCTCACTCACTCACCATTTCCCCCGGGGCTTGGTTGTCAGACCCACACAGGCAAAGTGGAACCACTCGATGGAACACTGGAAAAGGAAGAGGATGGGGGACAGAGGTCAGGGACCAGAGCAGGACAGAGGAAAGAAAAGAAGCCCCCCTACAGGTTCCTGATGAGCATTCCCTTACTCTGTCCCTTCGCAGAAATGATGGAGGTCACAAGGCCAACCAACTCCAATTACCTTCCTCCTACCCTTAAGTCCCACCAAGCAACCATTTTCCCCCTCTTGTATCCACTGCCTTCAGGTCTCCCACACTCCCCCATCCAGAGGCAAGGGTTCTCACATCGGGGTTGTCACAGCCAATCATCTCTCCATAGGAGACCTGGTGACAAAGGCAGTAGGTGGGTTCGTTGGGATCCACAGGCATATCCAACACATCAGAGGGGTGGACGCTGCCAAAGGTCACCGAGGGCATCCCGTACTCAGGACTTCTGCATGCCAAGAGGAAGAGGAAGTGTCATTGGCAGGAAAAGCTACCACCTCAGACTCTCAGGGGTGGCAGGGGATCCTGGTGGGGCATGCAATTTGTGGCTTCTCCTCTCCAGTCAGCAGTTATCAAAACGATAAGGAGAAAAGCTACTGGCACGGAAGACAGAGAAAGTGGTGGGGCGGCAGGGGGTAGGGGGGCAGGAGACAAGAGTCCGTCAGGCAACGCAGTCCCTCAAACACTCACGTGCGCACAAGTTTTAACTTCTTCTGGGCAGCCTTGGGGGCCTCCTCGTCAGAGTTCTTCCCTTTGGAACGAGCACGGGCAGCTTTCTTCTCCTTTTGGGTCCGGCCTTCTAGGAAAGAGGGGAAATGCCAGAAGGCAGGGAGACGGAAAGACGGGTTAAGTCTTCCTTCTTCCCCCTCTTTGCGGCCCAGTGACCCTCCCTCAGCTGCCAGCTGGCTTCCGGCCCACTGCTCATTGCCCGCCCCCTCCTCACTCTTTTTGCCTTTGCTGGAAGAGCTGTCGTAGTCACTGGACTCAATCTGCTTCTCCTTCAGATCAGCCTCAAAACGGGCCAGGTCTGTGTCCAGTCGCCGGATGTGTTTGTCCACCTGGGTGGGAGGCACAGAGAAAGAAGAGGTACAAGGCTGGTTCCGGTAAAAGACAACTGGCTGAGGCAGAGTTCTATGGATCTCCCAGACCCTACACAGATCCCGACACAGCTGACGGAGGGCTCTAGGCCCCTAGAATTAGATGGGAGGAGGTGGGGAGCTGTGAACAGGGCCATACCATCTCATAGGTCTGCATGGCAAGCTGCACCTTGTCGTCACCAAATTCCTTGCATTTGCCATAGGCTTCCTGGATCTGTTTGAGAAGGGCCAATTTTTCCTCGGAGCTCATGCTGCGGGCGCTACTCATATACTCAGTGGCCAACTTGTCAATTTCAGCCTTCAGGTCTACAACAGAGACAGAGGCCTGGTCACAATGGCCCGAGTGGCTAGGTGAAACACACTTCTTCCTCTTGCTCCTTGGACCTTTTCCTTTGACCACCATAACCTTCGAACTAAAATGTACTGAACGTTCACAGGTACCGTGTCATGTACTCAAGTAATGCAACATATTGACAATATTTGTCCTAAAGGCGCCTTCAGGTGCTGAGAACATTGCTATCAGAGCTGGAACTCAAATTATTGATGCAGAACGAGGGAGCCTTTGCATACCTCACTAGCGTGAGGTCTATTTTTGTTCATGTCTGAAGATGCTTCTTTGCAGTGCTTGCTGCCGCTGGAACCATAATTTCTGTCTCAAAGGCCGCCTGGTTTCTCATTTCATAGACTCCTCACAACAGCTGCGAGGGCTGCTCACCAGGCTGGCTCATCTGCCACTGCTGGCTTCCGGGTCTGCATGTCTACCACTCATCTTTCAAATTAGACTCTAGCTCATTCATGGAACAGTTCTTCTCATGCCTGCCCTATTTTGTGCATCATTTGTAACTTGCTTATTTTTCCCATCACCTTTTTTCTGTTTATTCATCTTAGATATTGCTCAGAGCATTTTAATTTTGGAAGACTGGTGATATGCCAAGACATTGCAACTGCAGATGTCTACCACCTAGTATCTGGTAGGGCTCATAAAAAATGTCGAAGGAAAGAGACACAAGTATGACTGTGACATGGCATAGTGATTGATAACAGGAGGTATCGTTGTGCACACTATGCTTACACCCCATTTCACTGACAGCTCTTGGAGGAAGCTGAAAAAGCCAGTCGTTTGATAATCTCCAACTGGTCTTTCTGTGCATGAATTCAAGAACTGGGTGTATTACGAAGAAAGCAAGCTGGTTCTCAGCATTCGGCAGGCAGTTCTCAGGGGCCTATGTTCAGAATTTTAGATGCTGGTCACCTTTTCATGCATAAACTTACCCGAGTAACTTAAATCAGAGCTTTAGGTATCCTAACACCAGCTTGTTACATCTTCGAACATGGCTACATAAGGATGGAAATTAAGACCTATGTGTCCTTGAGCAGGTATGTGGGGGTAGCTCCAACAGACATCTCTGGCCTTGAAGAGACCATCTGACCATTGTAGTGTAGCCTCAGGCTCCAAGTGAATGCCTCCACACAGCCATGCTCATTCAAGTTCCAAGAAAGGCCACAGATGGTATCTAGCACTTCCGTAAGGTTGAAGAATATAGTGCCTGTAGAGATCCTGGTGTTCATTGTTGCTTTTCCTTCTTTTTTTCCCTTCCTTTTTACTTAAGAACTTCTCATGCAGCGCAGCTGTCTACCACCATGAGTTGCACTCTGAAGTCACACGGTAATTTGTGACGGTAACAGTAACAATCCAGTGGAATAGACATTTTAGTCTTCTATAAATACATTGAACATGGAGAACAGAAATGATTCTAGACTTGGTTTTTTTTTTTTTGAGTTCTTCTTAAAGAATATATAAAGAACACAGCATCTCTGAATTCTTGAGGCACTGTCATAAAACTCCATTTGTTACAGAAAAGCTGACATAGAAATGTGGATCATCACTACTCTCCTTCTAAGAATTGTGAGAGAGTAAAATGAGGGAGAGAAGTCCAGTTCCCCAGATCAGATCAGACATGGGAACACTGAACAGAGAAGGAAACCCACCACACACACACACACACTCCCTGCACCCATGGGCTCCTTACTCTGTACATACCCTCTGTTCTTTGGTCCAGGTCCCTCATGAGCTGAAAGTTTCTTTGCAGTTCAAAGGGTAGGTTTTCAATACCTAGGGAGGAGAGGAGAAACTGAGAGTCACTGGACTTCACAGGCCTTATAACTGCTATTGAACTACAACCTTCTTCACACCACTGGACCTATCAGGGACAGCATTTACCCTTCCTTTCTCAGAAGAGGCTTGAGTCTGTGTCTCTCCACAGTTAACCTCCCCATCTCTGCACAGCTTTCCCACCCTTTCCCCTTCAGGGACTTTACAAATCAGCCCTTCCTTTCCCTTGATCTTCAATCTCTCCCTCCAAATTCCTTGCCCTCAACTTACAAATACCCTACTGGTACCCTCTACCACTCATCACACATGCTTCAAATCTGCTCTCTATATAGTAGTTACAATGTTCCTTTAAATGCAAATCTGATCAAGTCACTCTCCTGCTTATTACCTTCCAGTAACTTCCTGTTGTACCATTACTATTCTGCACTTACTGGCCCTTGCTTACCCCACACCAGCCTTACCCCATGTCAGCCCCTCTCTGTGCCCTGTCTGCTGTGGTCATACTGGCCTTCTCTAAGTGCCTCCAATTGGCCAGCACTCTCCCTGCCACTTGGCTTTCTATATGCTGCTCTCTGCCTGAAATGCACTGTCTGGTCTTCTTCCCACCCCTACCATAAATCTCAGCCTACTAAATTCCTGTCCATTCTTCAAAGTTCAGCTCAAGCCTGACTTTCCCACACTCTAGCAAGTACCCTGGATTATGCTATCAAATTATTCTACCACTACCCTTTTTGACATTTATCCAACTGCAATTAATTAATTGTGTAATTGGTTATTTGGTATCTGTCTCTCCAGCCCTCCGGAAGGGCTGGGCATGTCTGTCTACCTGTTTCCTAGGGTTGAAAACTTTAACTTGCACACAGAGGGTCCTCAATAAGTACTTGAATAAATAAATGAACACTTACGTCTTTCCCATAAAAGACAAATCTCTTCCTATGACTCCACTTCAAACTTTCAAAATATCTCCACTGCTTTAACCTATACAGGTCTGCCACCACCAGTTCAGAGATTATTTTAAGTCACCAATGATTTACCAAGCCAAATAGTCTGTTACTATTAGTACTATCCTAAAAAATGTCCACAGCAGTTCACACCATCTTTACCCCGAGTTAACTTTCTTCCTCTTTGGAGTCCAAATCTCATCATACTCTTTCTGGCAACTGCAGCATTGATATTTCCTTAGCCTGTCCCTTAAATGTTAATGTTTTCTTGAGGTGACATGTTAATCCTCTCATTTTCTCACTTTATTTCCCTGAATGATCTTGGTTTCACTTACTCTCATGGATACACTAACCATTCCAATGCATAAGTCTAAATTAAATTAAACATACTGTAGTTACTTCTGAATTTTCCTATCTTGTTGATGATACATTGTCTATCTCACTTCCCAAGGAGGAAATTGGAAGTCTCCTTAGATTCTTCCTGTCTCTCAACCCACTCAGTCAGTCCATTCTGTCATATTTAACTCCTATATACTACCACTCCCTGAGATCGCATTATCTATGCCCTGGACTGTTACTGCTAATCCATCTCCCTACTAATGTTACCATGCTCCAGGTTACCATACATTAGTTATTTTCGTTTATAGAAATCACTATTTTAAAAAGCTGTTGCTTCCTCACTATTTAAAATGCAAGCTTTCAAGCTTGGCTTAAAAGACCTCACCAAATCTAGCCCCAGCCTCTTTTCAGTCTCACTTCCCAAATCTTCTGCTTTAGAGTCCTATATATCAAACACTCAGACCTCACTTGGCCCTGACTTCACTACAGACCCATTACAATATTTTTGCCGTTGCTTTCTCCAATTTGCAGTTCCCTTTCTCTCTCCACGCTGGCAAATAAGCACTCAACTTTTAAAATCTATTCAAACATCACATCCTCCATAAAGCTTACCTACATACCCAGGCAATTAGCCCCTTCTTCTCCAGTGTTATCATCTACACTTTTAATGTATTCCTATTATGTCACCTGTCACACCATCATAATTATTTATTAGCAGAATCTGTTTCCTAGTAGACTAGGAGCACATGAGGGCAGGAGCTGTGTCTTACTCATTTTTGTGTATTCCCAGTACCTGCCATTAAGTCTAACCCATAGCAGGACTTCGATGAATGAATGAAAAGAATGAATGAATGACTCCAACACTAAGACAGATAGATTTAAGTGAATAGGGTGACAGGCTCTGTAAAGGAGTGGGTTACACAAATGGCATCAACATTAACATCAGATTTCCATTTGATGGGGACTGGATCTCTACTCAAGAAGAGAGACGTCTGGTTCACCACCCGACAATAGACACTCACAACCCGCCATCCCCACGAGCAGCAGCTTCTGAGAAAGGACAGAACAGAGCAGCCGCGAGTAGGTCTTTGTCGCTGCTCCAAATGGCAGTGGGTGAAATAATAAAAACGACCGATTCTGATCGAATGGGGTGGGGGTGAGGATCCTGAGGCTGGAGACCCTGAAGGTGGGGACAGCAATCATCTTCCCGGGGATGCCCACAAGCCCTCCAAAAGGCGTCCCCCTGACCCACCGCGCAGCCCCTCCCTCGTCTACTACCAGAGCCAGGCCTCGACCCTGCTGCCCCGCCCCCTCATTCTTCCCAACCTCCAAAATTTTCTCCCACGGAACCCCTCCACGACTGTGACCTTCTAGCCCCCGGGACTTCAGGGCCGTACATCTTCTCGCCCCGATACCCCCACCACTCTGTGACCCCTGACCCCCTCCTCCAGCCTTCTCTTACTGTCCAGATAATGTTCCAAATACATCCCCGCAGCCATCTTGAAGCAAAACAAAGCAATTTCCGATCCACCCCGGAAGGGACTGAACAGCGACAGGGGCCGAAGCTATTATTCTTGGGAGAGCCTTTCCGCCCTTAAAAGAACTTCCGCCCTTAAGTAGATTACCCGCCGAGACACATCCGCCCGGCGTTAGAAGCCAGGGCTGCCCGTACCTCGAGGTGGCTTTGGGCCGCTTCCGCCCTTACCCAAGTCCGCGACCGGGCCGGCGTGACGTCACTTCAGGGCGCCATTTTGCATTCTGTAGCAAACTTTTTTCCCTCCAAAACGGGAAGGGGCGGTCGGTAATGAGGAAAATAGCCTAGTCTCTTTAGGATTATATTGTATAAATATCCCTATTCACGCAACTGTTTGTTTTTTTTACCTTTTGCAGAATATGACTCTGGTAGCCAGAACAGGTCCCAGCTGAATCCAGGCTTTCCACAAGGAAGCTAGTTTCTTAGGGAAGTTGGTTAGGCGTATGGGATGTTGTGAGGTTTAAACTCTCCGTGTTTCTCTTCACTCACACGAACATCAACTCCCCAGGATTGTTTTGTAACATGGTAAAAATCCAATATTTATAAACTCTACGTGTACTTACAAAAATTGCACAATAAAGCATTGATTCACACCTTTTGTCAGTATTGTCCTACAGTCAAGTACATTCTCACAAATGAAGTGGCAGGACTTCTGGCCTTACCCTCCTGTTTTTGGTCTTCTTATTTGAGTTAAATGTTAACCATGATTCTAGAAGGACTGGAGAGTGGAGCTGTTACAACTGGGACAGTTAGATGCCAGCTATCACCCTAGTCAGCTGCAATACAGTGAAAACTGCTTTGCACCAGGATGGAAAAGCAATCACGCAATCAGGATGTCAAGCTGCCACCAGAGGAAGCAAACGGACCTCTGTGCACGTAACCTCATTGCGGTGTTAAGATAAACGTCTTGCAGATTGTTGTCACTCATAACTTACACATTTTTGATAAAAACTTGTGTCACATGACGGGCTTTTAATGAAACAAATTTCCAGCCAAAGAATTTGACCAAATGTGTGCAGAAGGGTAGGTGAAACTGAGTTTACTACTGAGCAGGTGGTAAGATACAACAATAGTATCTAGACTTCACTCTATTATACGTGGATATACTTGGATAAGTAATTTAATCTCTGTGGCTAGTTCCTTCTGTATAGAATGAGAATAACAGTACCTACCTCACAGGGTTGTTGCTATGCATGTAAGTGAAACCTTAAAATAAGTAGATTCTGGTTCTAGTACCTGGAATGAAGGTAGGGCTGTCAGGACCTTTTCAACAATTGGTAAGATCAGGGTGAAAAGCAGTAAATATTCAGGAAGCTAACAAACACTGGCATATCTGGTAATATGTGATATGTTCATTAGCATCACACCAGATCAGGACTATCCTGAATGCCCCCCCAAGACTGAACCCTAAATTGAGTGGGTGTTTTTTTCACTGAGTATCTACACTCCACTAGGTAAATAAGCATGGCTGCCCAGCAGTCCCACACAGGATTAGCAAGGTTATCAGATGTGGGAGCTTTGCCACCACTTTTTTCAGTGCTTACAGGTTAATTCTCAAAGGAATCTGGGAGGTGACCTCCAGTCCCTTCACTGAAGAGCTGTAGTAGCACCTTGGCCGACACTGGTTGGCAGGGGAGCCAGGGCTGAAGTCCAGGTTTGAATCCTTACCATGTTCTATCAGCACAACTGTCTTGCATCGTTACTCAATCCTGGCTATGGTTTCCACCACCAGAACCCTCTGGTTACGAGTGCCACAGGAATGGGCATATGTATACACACAGTGCCAACTGATGCTCAGGGAGGAGCATGGGTCCTTTAAAGAGACCATACTTCCATTCTCTAGGTACAGAACTTAGCTTTTTTTTGTTACCACCACTTAAAACCTTGCTCTCATCAAGCAGTCCCCATGAATTTATATGTAGGAACCCTCATAAACCCAGATTTCATTTCAGAGGTACCAAAGCTATACCCTTCTATGGCTGGGGACACACACGAAGAACCTTGTCAAACAGCACTTGTTGCTCACACGCACACATTCTAGTGTAAATCCTTAGTCTGGCCTCTGACACCTCCCCAGTTTCTCCGCGTGCTCACTCACATCAGTAGCTCCACTGCCTCTGATCCTTTTACATGAATTTATTTCTATACAAGGTTCTAAAAACACCCCTTGGTTTGTACATAAGTTTTTTTCTTCATTTTAAATTGCTTTATAACAACTGATTTCCTGATTTTTTTTCATTTTCTCTTTTCTCTGAAATCTGCCATGATTAAAAATTAAAAAAAAAGAAAAAGGAAGACAAAAGGAAATAAAAATGCCATTGGCCAGAAGACAGGGTGGAAAAAAACAAAAAGGACAAAAATAAACAAAACATCAAATATGAAAATTCTCAGAGATAATGCATTTATAAACACAGAAATGGTTACAACAAAGATGGCCGTGATGAGTGGGTATATATATATATTTATATATATATATTTATATATAAATCCGTGTCCGGCAACTGACCGTGGCACCTAGGGGGCTAAGTCCAGTCCTTGCGTTTGCCCTGAACTCTCCCTTCTCCCCAACACCCGCGGTTTTGGGGCTTCATAAAGAACACAAAGCTCCCACAGCGCCTGAGGCATCGGGACGGGGAGACGGAGTACAGGGCCATGGTTGGCAGAGAAGGAAGGCAAGAGGCTCCACAGGAAACCATAACCCATGCTTCTGAGCCGCCCTCCACCATTCTGGGGATCTCCGGCCCCTTGGGGACCACATCTCAGCCCTTGCCCCTTTACAAATAAAAGGGATCTAACCCCCATCCAGATCTCCTTCCAGCATTAGGTAGGAAGTGAAGTGAGACCATGAAGGGAAGAAAACGGCTCCTAAGGATTGGGGCATGAAGAAACCTCTGCTCTTTTGCAGGCAAGGACAGAACAGGAGGCTGGCTGCGTCTAGAGCTCCGTCCTCTGACAGCTGGGAGGGCCAGCCTCTTGTCTTCCATCCGCCCGAACTTGGAGGATTATGAGGGTAAGGAGAGGGTAAGTGCCCACACTGGAAACGTTTCTTTGAGGTCATAGCAAATCCCTCCCTTGAGCACCAACCCCCAATTTTAAAAGCTATGCTTAGAAGGGGAGGCTGCTGGATCACACTACCAGCACAGTGTTCCTCTGCCGATCAGCAGAGCTGATGTTCTTTTTGAAGAAGAGCTGAGAACAAGGAAGGCTGTGCCTGCGGCCCAAGGAGATGGAGCCAAGGCCTGTCAAGGAAGAAGAGGACTTTTCCCACCAAGAGAAGCTGGACAAAGAAGGGACCGGAACTCCTTTCTCCTCTTCCCAGTGGGTGGCAACACGGGTCTCTAAGAGCTGGCCAGGTGCTCCACCTGGATGGTGCTGGTGGTGACAGTGAGGCAGATGTCCTTATGATGCTCCGCTGTCTTATAGGGTGTCAGGTCGAAGGAACACTGGGGCGGAGGGTTGGGATTGCTGTCACCCCCACCCCCACCCTGGGGGGCGGCCCCAGGGGCCTGGAAGTGTGGGGGCTGTGGCTGCTGCTGCGATGCCTGAGAGGCCTGGGCCTGGGCCTGGGCCTGGGCCTGGGCCTGAGCCTGGGCCTGGGCCTGAGCCTGAGCCACAGCCGCTGCTGCCGCCGCCGCCTGCACTTGCTGCTGGAGATCAGGTGGGTTGTGTTTACGCATGTGTTTCATAAGGTACGTTTCCTGAGAAAGATGGTAAAAAGGAATTGAGGAACAAAGAGAAGCAGAGTTTACTTGCAGCAGCATCCTGGGCTCACTGGGCTGTAAATGAGCAATACTCAGAGGCGCTCTGCAGCCAGGGGCCAACTCTCCCTGGAAGCCTCTTTCACTGCTCATGTCTGGGCAGGAAGGAGAGAATGACCTTTAGGACCACGGTGAGCAACTGACTGGCATAGGGAAAGCTGCCATTTTCCCAAAGACCTTTATAAATGGAACAACTTTAAAATCTTTTTCAGGAGTCTAATGGAAAATACCTAATGGAAATCTCTCCTCACAAAATTTCAAGTTGCTTTATTTTCCCTTATGTTTAGGTAAATGAAGAATTATTGCTTAGCAAATTCTAGAAGCTTAAGGGATCAGGCTTCCCCAATATTCCTCATCTATGGGTCGCTTTCATTTTTGTTCTCTTCACTGATTCTGTCACTTGGAGCCTGGGTGGTAGTGTATTCACTGCAACAGACCTTTACTCAGAAAGACAGGGTGAAGTGGACTGCAGTCTTACAGGCCTACGGGGAAGAAAAGAGAAGGTGCTGAGCACTCACCGATGTGTATGCCCGACTACAGATAGTGCACGTGTACACCTTGGCATGCTTCACCGTATGCGTGGAGAGGTGCACCTCGAGCGAGGCTGCGTCTGTGTACGCTCGATGACAGTTGTGGCACTTGAAGGGTTTATCTTTGTTGTGCTGCCGTCTGTGGGACTGAGGAAATTGGGAGAAATTGGGATGAATGCATTGGACTCCTTCCTCTTGCCTGCCTCCTTGACCTTAATGGAAAAGCCCTCAAATGGACATCAGGCCTCCCATGTTCTATTTGAAGGCAGCAGCAATTGTTTCAAATGCAACTCGAGAAGCAGAGGCCAAAGCAAGCAGCATATGTCACGCAGCACATACCAGGATCCTGAAAGTTAGAATGATGCTGCACCTGGTCCCACTAGTCCAGTGGTTCTCAAAGCAAGACACGGAGAACACTGGGGAGCACCAGGGAGCAGCAACACCTTCTCAGGGGGCCCACAAGGTCCAAACTATTTTCTAAATAAGAAGACAGTGTTTGCCTTTTCACTCTCCTTTTTCATGACTGTACAGAGGTGACATGATGTATAATATCGCAAAGACTGAATGCAGCAGACGTGTGAATGCAGCCATCTTCTGGTAAGCCAGCCATTACAGTATGCAAAAATGTAAAACAATGCCATTCTTTTCACTAAAGTTTTTCTGGGGGACAGGGGAGTATTTGGAAATATGTATCTGTGTTAGCATGCAATGGGTTTGGTATCTTTAAACTAATTACTAAATATTTTTTCAAGTTTTTCAGTTCCCTAGTATCTATGTAGACAGATATTACCCACATCAACAAAAGCTCTTTGGGCTCCCCAATAATTGTTAAGAGTGTAAAGGCTCCTGAAACATTTCTGAGAACCACTGTACTAGTAAATGGCACTGGGGACCCATGTCTTAGGCCCAGGCCTCATGTGGAGGGTAGAACATTTACCTGCAGATTAGAGAGCTGTGTGAAGGCTTTCTCACAGCCTGGGTGTGCACATTTGTATGGTCTGTCACCGGTGTGGATTCTGTGTGGGATGAAAAAAGAAAGGGAAAAGATGTCAGCAAGGCCACTCTGGGATTGACTCCTTCACAAACCTCCTCAGGTCACTTCTGCCCTCCAACGGGAGCACAGAACAGGCTTCAAGGCACGGGCCTCAGATCCTCTCCGACACCAATCAGGCCCGAGTAGCCTGATTTCTGCTCGCTGCCTGCATCTCTCAGCTCACATAGGGCTCCTCTCTGCTGTGGGAGGAGGGGCTGGCGGCTCGGCAGCCAGGGGACAGGCAGTCTGCCTCCTGGCACACAAGTCAGCTCCTATTGTGACTGTCCCCAAAGAATGTGAAGACATATATGGTAAACACAATGATAAGGAAACAGAAACACACAACACTTCTTCCTTGGCCCTCACAATACAGCCAGAAACTACCCCCTCAGCCGTGGGCATCATTCCCAGAGAAAGTTCTGGTATCAAAGAAAAGCAGACAGTTATGCCAAGTGGGGAGAGTAGCAGTGATAGGAATAGTTGTGGAAACCCCTCGGGGCTCTTCCCAGGTCAGCCCCCTAACAGCAGGAAATGCCTCTTTTAGTACCAATTTGACCTCCCCAAACACCACAGGGCCCTCCACTGTGATGAGCCAAGGACCCAGGGTTGTGCAGACACCTGCTCCTCATCGGGACTTCAGCGTCAGGGTCATTTTGGGACCAGGTGCTTTTTTGGATATCTAGTGTCTCAAAATCATCTCAGGACATGTCTCCCGGTGAGGAAAGCCCGACTTCTCCTCTTCGCAAAGCAAGATGCCTGGCCACTTTAAGGGGGATCGCCACATCCAGAAGCGGCTAGGTGAGAAGGCCCACTGCCACTCAGAGTCTGGATTCCATTTAGACTTGCAACCTCCACAGACCATCAACTCTTCTGGCTGTAGGTTCATTTCCTCCCAGTCACTCCAGATTCATGGGACAAATAGTGGTGGATGTCCTTGCAAGGATGACCTTTTGCACTCCGTTGCTGGTTCTCTGTGACTGTTTGTTCTCCACTCCTGGAATCCCGTGGAGCCTTGCTTGTTGCTGTCGGCATGCTGGCACCCAGGTAAAGTCTGATTATGCCTCCTGTCCATAATTGGTGCCCTGAGGGCTAGAGGTATGATCTCGAGTCCAGTGCCCCTGCTTTGACATCAAGAAGAAAATCTTGCAAGATGTGCACATAGGTGTTTCCGCAGGGAATTAAGGGAAAGAAAGCAGTCTCTGCTCCAGTGAGTCTCTTCCTCTCGTGGATAGGGGGTAGCATCACAGTCACTCCAGCTCCCCGAAGCAGCTTTCGCCCCAGAAAGACTCCCTCTGAGCGTCCACTTGTGTCTCCAGGGTTGTCGCTTGTTCTTTTCCCAGAGGCCCGTCGTGCTCTCCTCCAGCCAGGTCTCTCCCCCGCCCCCCGCATGCGGGTAGTTTGGCGTGTCCGGGGCGGGGGTGGGGAGGGCATGCCAGCGGGACGGGGGCAGCTGCCCGCCACTCTCCCTTACCGTGTGTGCTGCTGGAGGTGGGAGAGCTGGCGGAAGGCCTTCTGGCAGTAGGAACAGTTGTAGGGCTTGGCCCCCGAGTGGATGCGGAGGTGCTGGGCCAGGTAGGAGGTGTTGGCGAAGGTCTTGGAGCAGTGCGGGCACTTGTGGGGCTTGATGGTCTCCGTGTGCATCTTGGAGTGGATCCTGCCGGAGAGGAGAGGAGGGAAGGGGGGAGGAGGAAGCAGTTCGACACCATGGGCTCAGCTCTCTGCTGGGTGAAATGATGTTGCTTGACGGATGAGAGCGACCCCTCCTCCCTCCTCCCAAACACACTCCGGTGGAGAGGCCAATGAAGAGGACACCCAGATCTAGGTTGTTGCTGATCATAAGACGGTGGCTAGAATGGCAGTGAGATGATGAAGAGCTGCGCCCCCTGGCACCTGGTAACCTCAGAGTTCAGTCTTGTCAACCCTCTGTTTTGTCCTAAGGTTACACACCCACCACAGGTACCCTGCTTTCAAATAGCAATTTGAACAAAGACCAATACCGCCTATTCCCCATGGACCTGAATTTGAATGCACACCTTGGCTCTGAACTGAAGGATTTAATAAAAGCAGGGCCTGCTCTACAGAACATTTCCAGTCACAGACACAGACAGAAACCACAAAAAATTGTTCCAGACTTTGGGACTGGAGGCCACAATTTTCCAGGCCCCCTGCACACTGCTAGAACATATTGTTTATTTCTCACAGACAGCAATGGGAGAGAACCAAGGCTCCCAAAGGGCAAAGTTCAAGGGGAAAAAAAGAAGACATGGAGAGAAGAACAGGTGCAGGCCACATGGCCTTGGAGTGCAGGGTTCATGGCCAGGTAGTGGGGGTTCCAAGAGCAGCCTTACCGGGTGTGCTGCTGGAGGTGGGAGAGCTGGCGGAAGGATTTCTCACAGAAGTTACAACTGTAGGGCTTGGCCCCTGAGTGGATACGGATGTGCTGGGCCAGGTAGGAGCTGTTGGCGAAGGTCTTGGAACAATGTGGGCACTTGTGGGGCTTGGTCTCGGTGTGGGACTTGGAGTGGATCTGCATCTCCGACTTGGAGTAGAACGTCAGCGAGCACATCCGGCACCTGGGCCAAGCGAGGGCAGCGGTTAGGACCCGTCCCACTGTGAGGGCACTGCTGAACCCCCCTTCTGCCAGGAAGCCAACCTATCCGACCCTCTCCTAGTCCAACCACACTGAGGCCCTGGAGAGGAGGAGTTCTGCTTTATTGATCTTTATAGCCTAAGTCCAACACAGCCCAGCACGACACAGTCAATAAACGCTTCCTGAATGACTGGACTCCCTTAGTGTGTACCAAAACAAGAATTCAACTAGGAATGATATGAAAATCTTATTACAGGCTCTGGGCTGATGTGGATTTCACTGGGCCAGGAATACAGGTTAACTTCTCTTCTCCTTCTGCCTGTAACTGATTCCAAACTTGAGAGAATTCCTTTCCCCAGTTTCCCAAGTACAAAGTACACCCGCCAGGTATTCCAAGAGCTCCCAAGATGACAATGAGGACAAACTGACTGGATTCCCCAGGAAGACCTCTCTCTTTTCTCCTTAGATAATTGTCTTTTCTCAGATTTTCTCCTACTTACTTTTTGCCAGTGATTCCTAAAGAATGGCGGTGGAGAAGTACCAGAATTACTTGGAGGGGCTTTTCCAAACCACTTATGTCTGGTCTCCAGCCTGTATCTGATGTTCCACCAACTACCCCTGGCCCCCAAACCCCTGGCAGTCAAGTGAGAACCACTTTTGCAATGAGCCAAGGTAGCTGCTGGGAGTGGGATACATCCCTCAAACACTTAGGAGACACCACTTCAGATGGATATTAATAGGGTCGGAACACACTTTCACTCATCACCTGGGTAGGTGGTCCTTCTTCCTGTTCTGACACCATTCACCCAACAGTATCAAATAAGGCCGTTGAGCAAGATAAGCTACAACTATTCAGACTTTATTAGGTAAAAGCCACCTGTATATGGGCTGGAATCTCATCACACCCAAACAACTCACGAGCGTACGGTGTGGGATGGCAGAAAGGGCAACAGCCTGGAAGCCGGGCAACTGGGCGAGCCTCTCTTCTCTGGGTCCCCCCCGATTTATCTCTGTAACGGGTTTGGGATGGCACAGGGTGATGATGTCTGCTTTTCTCTGATCCCAGGAGAATTTTTAGAAATTAACTGAGATCTGAAGACCAACAAGAATTCTGAGCTCCTCAGAGAAAAAGACACCACTGTTATTTGGGGATATAGTCCCAATATCAATGCTTTTACTAAAATTCCAATCATTAAGGTCAATTTCTATTTCTCTAGTCACTTGATGACTGAAAGAAATCCGATTAAAGGTTTACCAATCCCTGGCTGTTGTTTGGGATGCCAAATGAATGTATGGGGGGTGGGGAGGTTCTGTGTATAGTTAGCATGGTCCAAAGGACCCAGTCAATGGAAGCCTAGACACCTGGGCTCTACTCAGGTTCAGTTACAGGCTTGCTCATTAATGTAGACCTCAATTTTCTGGTCTGTAAAATGGAGAGATAAATATCTGTCCCTAGAAGGGCTGGCAAACACCAGGACAGTTAAAAGTAAGCTAAGTGTTCTCTAATAACAACTGCATTAATGTTAACAGCACCAGTGTGAATGAATGAGCTACTGCATATGTCACAAACACTGAGGTTAGAAACTGGTTATATTGTCACTTGGAGGGGAACTCTACTGAAGCTACAAAATAATTTCCCTTGTGTGCTAAAATTCCTGACAGGTGGAACAACAACACATTCATTTTACTCAAACAAAATATCATTAGTGTGTGAGTGCTGAACACACAATTGCACCCTTAATATGAAATCAATTATAAAAGAGAACTCTCTTCACCAAAGTTCTCACCTAGAGAAGAATCTGGGAAACTCCCATCACCAATAACGGATTAGCCACAAAACAAGCAGGCTCCAAAGGTACTAGGTGTAATAATGGTAACAATAGTTGCCATTTGTTGTCATGCCTGATACTGGCAGGCAGAGTTAGGCACTTTAAGCACACTGCTTCCACTCCTCACAACAACCTGGCAACCAACTATTCTCCTGGTTTCACAGAAACAAAGGAAAACAAAGGCTCAGAAAGGCTGAGTGATTTGCCAAAGGGCCAACAGTTATTCACTAAAAAGCCATGATTCTAACCTAATTTAGATTTCTTACACTGGAGATACTCAAGGACAGGTTGGACAATCTCCTGCCAGGAATGTTCAGAAGAGTACAACTACAGAGAAGGGAAGGGCTTAGGTGACCACTGAAGTACATCCAACTCTGAAATCCTATGAAACCAAATGAAAGAGTACAAGTCCCTGAATGCAAGGTGTTGAGTGGGTAGAAAGAAATCTGACTTAGGAGACCTGTGGCAGTGGGCAGTTAGCAGGGGACAGGAAAGCCAGCACCCTGTATCACTCACTGGGTACGTTAACTCCAGGGGGACCATCCAGCACAAGAGTGGTGTCTCCTTGGAGGCATGCAATGCAATGACCTTGGTGACAAAAACCACTTTGCGTTATCATCCCAGTTTTTTCAAAGATGCTCAAAAACAATTTCAGATATTTTGATTTTTCCTCAAAACATTTTCACAAGACAGATGAGGGCCATGATTCATCTTCCCATTTTATAGATGGGAACAGGAGCTAGAAATAAGTTGACTTGCCCAGAGTGACAGAACCCAATTCTCCCAATACTCAGTCAAATGCCACTGACCACAGAAATGGATGTGGCTGACCCACACATGCCCTGAAATAGGGTTTCTTTGTGATTAAAAAGATTCCTTTGGAACTTCAGAGTTCTGAGTTTGAGAAGAAATTCTGTTCATGTAGAATACAGTCACCCTGAAATTTCAGAGTTCTCCTTTAGTCACCTGGACTATGGGGCCTGTCAAGAATCCCCAAAACACTGAGGGTGTTGAAAATCCAATAGGGCTTCCTTTCAATTGTATATCCACATTTCTTTCCTTATACAGTTTGGTAAGTCCAGAGACAGCGTTAATGTGAGTCCAAGAAACAAACACACACAAAACCCTTGGCAGAACCAAAAGACTGGCAAGCCTCTCCTACTCCTACAACAGATCTTGTAGAGGTGTATCTCCACATCACAATGACCTCACTTTAAGCAAATGTGTAAAAATCCTTGTTTCTATAAAATAAAAGGGATTTTCATTTGATGAAATGATATATATAGAATGCCTTTAAATGAATCAAACTTGTCAGGTACCTTTATAAAATGATATCTAAGCATTTTCCAGGAATACTTTTATTGTATAAAGTGGGGTACACCTGTAATAATAAAGCTGCAATAAACTTTCAGATCACGAGCTGGGACTCTGCGATGCTCAGTACTTTCTGCATAGCAACACTCCACTTACAAAGGACTGAAATGCTCAGTGGCTGCGGTTAATCTCCACAGTAGGCATGTACAACACAGAAATAAAAAGCTAAATGATGATTATTTCTTATTTTTCTTTTGAAGTTCCCAACATTTCAATTCTTATCTGGTACATGCTCCCAAGAAATGGGAGGCATAAACAGAATTCTCCCCATTTCACAGATGAGGAAACTGAGGCCCAGAGAGGGGGAAAGGACTTGCCCAGGGTCACACAGCAAGTTCGTGGTGGAGCCGGGAACTGAATCCATGAGCCCAAGGCTCTGTCCATTTCCTGTGCCGCAGTTCCCTTCGCTCCTAAAATGGGAACAACATTGCCCATCTCGGTACACTAAGGACAGACCCAGTCTCCCAGCCATGCACATCAGCCCCTGTCTGTGTCAAAGCTGTGACAGTGGTTATCCCACTCTGTACACTGGGGCCAAACTCCCCAAACCCACTAGGGCCCTTGACAGTTCTCAAGGGGATTAAAACACTGACTTTGAAAGGACAGGGAGTTTAACTAACATAATTATTTTTGTATAGTAACACATGCAAACATAATGCTTTTTGGCAATGGACAACTTAAAGGAAGTAGAGAATTAAATGACTTCCATGAGTTAGAAAGTGAGCACAGTCATTTTATAAGCATATATCCCAAGGGGGGGAAAAGGAGGTTTCTGATTCCTCCCACCTTTTTATATTGACCCCTCCCATCATCCCAACCATGCAGGGTCAGGCAGGCTCAGTACTCATATATGGCCCGAGAACGGGGATAGCACACAGGTTAAGGTCAGGGCTTACCAGAATGCTTTCTCAGAAAAATAGGAATGGAAAATACAGAAAGTAAAAAGGAGCTGGAAACAGAGGCTCAAACTCAGTCTAAAGCCTTATTACAAGAAAGGAATGCCTATACTACTCAAAAATTAGCCAATGCCGACCACCCCACAAAGGAAGGGGTGAAATGGGTCTGGTCCTGGGGAAGAGGCACTAGAGACATGCTAGCAGCTCTAGCTTCCTACCCACTGACATGCAAGTGGACGTGAGGTGGAGAGCTGTCAGAACACAGAGCCTGATGGGGGCCAGACACAGCGGGAAGGGAAGCCAGACAGTGATCCCCACCCATCCTGCACCTGGCTGTGTTTCTTACCTGTAGGTCTTGCCGTCTTTCTGATGGTCGTCATCATCCTCAGGGGAGAGGATGTAAGGATCATTCATCTCAGGCAGCCCTGACTCCAGCATCCGCTTCTTCTTTCGGCCCCTCGGGGGCTTAGAAGCCACACTGCCACCTCCACCACCACCTCCACCTCCTTCCTCCGTTAGGGTGGATGCTACCTTCTTGGAGAGGTCAGGGACCACCTGCAGGGCTTGTGAGCCAGGGGGAAGAGCTGAGACAATCATGGGAGCCGAAATGGGGAAGGTCTGAGCTGATGAAGCTGTGGTCACCAGGGAGCCTGAGGGGGAGGTGATTACCAAACCAGGACCTAGGATGGGGAGAAAAAGGAGGTGTTGTCATGTTGTCCAGTCCTGATCCTAATCCTACTTAATTTCCCCCAGATCATTGTCTAATTAACCCCTCACCACCACCACCCTGCCCAGAGTTTATAGGAAACCCCAAACCCTGTAGAAAAATAATGGTCTCCTAACCCCTATCCCCACCCCACCCCCGGTAACAGTGAGATTTACCCCTTGATTGACTCCCTTCTCTTCTCCACCTCTGAGAACAGGAGACTCCTTGATTCAGAGAAGGAAAGAATGTCACCTCCTCAAAGGCAGGGACCGCATCTTCTACTTCTTTGTATCCCCCACAATGCCTAGCGCATTGCTAGGCACACAGTAGGCACTTAACAAAAATCTGATTGAATAATCAAACACATATCCCACTCCCCATGTCCTTGGAGCCCTCCAGCCTGGGGTACTGATCATGGAAGATCAACACCTCAGATTGGAGAAGAGCAGAGTTGCTCACCAGCAGTCATCAGTCCTGTAGACGGCACAGGGACCACCGTGATATTCTGGGTAACGGACGCCTGGCTATGTGGGGTCAGCTGGTCTGACTTGGACTCTGTGTCCATACTGATGCCTGAGGGCAGGGACACTGAGGCAGGCACTGTCAGCAAGGTGGGGTAGTGGGGCGGAGCCAGCCCACAGCCCTTCTCTGGCAACAGCTGATCCTTCATTTTGTTGATGAACATTGTGTTCTCAATCTAAAAGAAAAGCAAGGAGGAGGGAATCGGCCTGTTCAGGGAGAGTCTCATTCTGTCTGCTCCCTAAGCACTTTGCATAGTCTGTCCTCCTCATAGATCGAGGAAAGAATAGTTAATATCTTTGGGCTTCCAGAGAGATACCGAGACAGAAACAGTGTGATGCTCAGTGAGCGGGTGGGGACCGGGTGAGATGGCATGTGGTTTATTTGTTTCAGTCTCCACAGTGATAGAACTCGCTACTTGGAGTTGAAAAAAGTACATGATAGGGAAGGAGCAAAAGAACTAAACTTCACCTACCTGTCCTGAGACGGTGGGGATAGAAGGCCAGAAGTATGGGTTAGAATTGAAGTGAGACTCTTCCATTCTACCTGGAGAGAGAGCGAGTACATCACACTCGGGAAGCAGTCTGAAGCAGCTCAGCCACGGAGAAGGGGAGTTGAGGACTTGCTGGCCTCTTCTCTGGCACCAGACCACGTGGCCAGGAGTTAGCAGTCAACACCTCAGGATCTAGCATATCCTGCCTTAGGTCAGAGTCACTCGGCATTCAAGCCCCACCCAGCAGAGGCTATCCTAGTGAGGAGGCTGCTCAAAGACCTTATTCACCTCTCCCCTGCTCACAGAATTCTCACACCCCAAAGAAACAGAATTGGAGCTACTTTCCTTTGCTGACAATAAGGGAAACTGAAGTCATGAGCAGGGAAGGGATGTGGCCAAGGTCACACAAAGCAAATCACTGACGGGTTTGGAAACAGCAGGGCACCTACCCTTGTCCCTCTTCCCTCTTATCCCTCAAATCCACTTTCCTGAACTAAAACATTTCAGGAGTTCTAATCAACACGTCCACAGTTCTTTGCAGCTTGAAAAGGTTCTAGGCCAGATCACAAAATGCCCAAGGAAATTAAAGAATGAAATTGGCAGGAATCGGAATCAAGGTATTTTCTGAATACCAGATGGTATGTGGGGTCCATGTCCCCCAACCTCAAGGCCTAAGAACATCGATGGTGCCGTGTCAGGTACCATACACGCAGGCCTGAGCACTGAGAATCTGAAGTCACCCATTTAAAAAAGCATTCCAGCAGCAGTACCAATTCCCACCAAAAGGGTCTCAGTACAGGGACAACGGTGGGCCAGAACACGCTCCCGCTACTAGACCCTTGCTTCGTACTCAAGCTCTTCCCTGTATGTGGACATAAGTAAGCTCAACACTTTGGGAGTGAGGTATAAGCAGCAAGAAAATTAATTCGTTGGACTCATGCTGCAGGTCACGGATGGGTATAGAATGCAGGCATCCCACCCACTCATTTTCACACTCTGATCCCCTCTCCTAGCAAGGCTTAACTGCAGTGTTGGTCAAGACCAGCTTCCCAAAATTCTAGGCCAGGAAGATGGAGCCCAGCAGAAGGAGGGTGGGAGGGAGTGGGAGACTGGTGAATGGGGAAACAGGACCAGCAGGAGATGAGCATTAAAACCACGCTGCCCCTGAGCCAAAGCAGCCAAGATGCAGGTGGGGCAGAGGCACCTGTGACTTGGAGCTATGGTGGATATGCTGGAGGCAGGAGCCCGGGAAATCAAAAGCTGGAGGGCAGACTGGGTACAGAACCTGGTTTCAAGGAGTCACAGAGGAAACTGAATGATCTCCAACAAAGGATTTAGGGCAGGGAGGACAGCAATCTCAACGTCACCCATTCCTCACCCTCCTCCAGAAATCCCATCACATTTTTTGCTCTACTTAAAGTGGCAAAGGAAAGTTAAGGAATGCACCACATCTGAGACTACAACAGCTTCAAAAGAACGAGACTCAATACTTCAACTAACCTGATAATGAACCACAGGCACACTCTGCTCTCCAAGGTGGAAAACACAGTAAAACCAGACAGTCTCTGACACAGGCGCTCACTCCTTCCTTCCAGCACTAGCTTCATAGGAAGGGGCCTCGGGTCCTTCTTAAGGCAACAGAAATCAAGAAACAATCAGGTCACAGTTTAAGAGGATCCAATCTTACCAAGCTTTCTGGTCGGCAGGGATCCCATCTTGGACCTCCCCACATCTCCTACACAGGACTCTCCTACACAGGAATTGCCCACTAAGCAATTCCATATTTAATGAATGGCACAACAGGGGACTCTATACATACAGATTTTGAAAACGATGCTAGGGCTCTAACCCTATCCTTCAAGGCCAGTGTGTGTGACCTCCCAGCTGAGAGAAATGAAATGGACAAGAGTGGTGAGGCAGGGTGGAAATGAAGTGGGGAATTAGGTTGCAGAGTAAAAGAAAGGAGGATCTAATTACAATTACCTCCTAGAGTCAGGAAATAAACACATTATGGATGTGAAAATTTAGGGGAGGAACTGAGAACCTGAAAAGTAACATCCTCAGACAGGATTCCTGTGAACAAGGCCCCTCCCTGCAAAAAACGATTACATCCGTTCATGCTGTCCTCCAAGCGGCTCAGGCGGAGCGGGTTCTGAGGGCAGTGGCCCCTGCAGGTTCCCACCAAGCGGCATGCAGAGTGACATGGTGGATGGGCAGTGTCACCACCGTGACATGTATGAAGTGTTTGTGTTCAAGGCACTGTTCTAAGCACTTTACAGTTATCACATCATTTAATCTCCACAACAATTCTATGAAGTTGGTACTGTAATCCCCATTTTTCAAATCAGTAAATCGGAGGCACAGAGTCAATAAATAGCAGAGCAGGGATCTGAACCCAGGTACCAAAGAGCAAGTTAGGAAAGGGGGTTCTGTACAAGACCCAAACATATGACTGAAGTACATACTCCCTTGACGTTGTTACCTGATCCATGAATCAAAATTTAGAATAGTCCCAAGAACGGGCTATACACTTTTCAGATAGGTCTCAATAAATGTTTTCAAAATGAAGTTTCTGCTAACAGCAAAACTGTAGTTCAAGTTGATATTTTCCATCCACATCCTGTGGAGCCTCACAGGACCATCAAGATAACTGATTTTAGTGAGAATGATGGAGTCTGAGGAAAAAGGCCAGGCTGTCCAGAGCTGGTAAACTGAATAAAAGACCCTCCACTTTCCTAATACTCAGTCGATCACTCTGCTTTGGTTCTTCAGACAACAAAGCTGAAGATCAGAACCACAGCTAGTCTGAGGACAAAACCATAAGTGTGTCCTGTGGGCTTCTGACAAATATGTCAGTCCAAAAGGTGAGTAACATGGAGGGTATGGCTTGCCCAACTAGAAGCAATATTTGCCTGCCAAATGACACCTGAGAAATGCTATACCACTGTTCTGGAACTGCTGGCTTAAATCTCTGTGTTCCTGAAGTGAGATGGAATGGAGAGCCAAGAAAGAAGACTCTTGCCAGAGTACAAGGTAGATGGCGTCCCCTGGAGTTGTGTAACAGGGAGACCCTGGTGCCAGATCACTCAAATACCTGTTCTCTGCCTGTTTCACCACTTAAGCTCAACTCTCTCTTTCCTGGAGGAACTCTCACCAAACCATCCTGACCTACGAGAAGACACATGTCAACATTCTTAAAACCTGAAGAAGCCCAATGATATGACAGGGAAATCTTATATGTACACAGAGTACCAGTTTTGACGATTATGCCAACACATTAATACAAAAAAAACAAGACTGATTTTACCCTGAATGGGGAAGGAAGTGGAAGGCTTCTATTATAGCCCCAAAGAGAAGGAAACAGAGAAACAGAATTAGAAAGAAGAATGGAGGGATTGAAAACCTGGGTCCTAACTTCCACTTTATTGCTGCACCACACCTCAACTGTGCTGTTAATAAAGGAGATTTACTATAACTAAGGTGGATAGCACCTTTCTTTTAAGAGGCTTGAGAAATTACATATTCCTTTTCCAATCTCCAAAGAAACTTTGGAAGCACTTGAGAAGTAAAGGAAAAAAAGACAATACTAAGTAACATCCAAGAATACACAGTAAGTAGGACTTGAACCCTTGCACCAGAGCTTTGTCCATCTGTCCATCCTTCTAGATGCTACTAGCCGTCAGGAAGGAAGATGCCACTGTCTCCAGCATGTGGTTTGGGCAGACATGAAGACCCACTGCCTCTGTCCCAGTACCTACTACAGTTTTTAACTTTTTTCAAATAAAGCATGACTTCTTTTCTCAGGAAAATAACATTCTCTTAAAACACGAACTTTTAGAAACTCATGAAATATTCACAGCAACTACCACCAACTTTTAGAAACTCATGAAATATTCACGGCAACCAAGTTAAGTAGTTGGAGAATGGACCTAGGAATCAAGACTCTAGAATCTAATTCTAGGTCCGACATCAGTGGATGACTGTGAATGATTACAACTCCACTAAGTTTCTATTTGGGTTGAGGATAAAGGAGAATAAACCCCTTAAAGCAAATTCATAAGGCATATGGTGATGGGATGGGCGCAGCACACAAAGAAAAAATAGTGTTTCAAGTGCTCCTGAAAGGGAGTTAAAGAACTTCTTCCACATGATGAGGACTATTAATGACAATTAGTGAAAATTACATAAAGACCACATAATTACAAAGGAACCACCCAAAAGTGTCAGATCTATAGCCTCCAGCTCAATCAACTAGAAGCATTAACACAAAACAGAGATACAAAGAACAATCAACTTAAATTCAGCTACAGAAGCAACTTGCCCCATGGATCTCAGACGCTTTGTTGAGAGAACTGCTACAAAATGCACAATTCGAGAAAAGTTGCAATATTAGCTAAGGGCTTGAAATGATGAAACACTGAGAACCATTTTTTTCTTCATAAAGAAACAAAATCTTTTTCTCAGGTTCTATGGATACTCAAAAGAGGCGATCCCAATAGGATTTGGGTCTTCCTACTTTCTGTAAACTCTTCCCAGTACAAAATAACTCAGAAGAGGTTTGTCTTAATTCTTTTGGGAACGATCATCACACCGTGCTCAAACAGACCAGCAGGACCACTACCACCACAAGGCCAGCAATGTGGACCAGCAACTTCTACCCTGGGCACAACTGGACCTGAATCCCTGTGGGGAACAGCAGCACAGTGGCTCTTCCTGCCTCCCGTTTCACTTTAACGATGGATCTAGGAAATGTAGGGCCAAAGGGGGAAAAAAGGCTGGAAAAGAGGGGATATTCACCTAATATTTAATTATCCACTTGGCTTAGAAACCTATGGGGGAATAAATTTTATAAACCAGCCTGGAAATAGTTCTTAGAAGACACCTTTAGGATTTCATAAGCTCTGAACTCAAACTTTTTTGGGTAAACACTGTCATTTTCAGGCCACCTAAAACTGTGATCACCATCAAACCCCATTATTTTGAATTCTTCCAGAGCTACTTTTGGAGTCTACTCCATACAGTTTTATCCACTTTACTTGAAACCAACCACAAACTAGTTTTTTTTCCCTGAAAACTTCACCCTACCACACCAAATTCAAATAACCCAGTGTCACAGATTCTAACAGATCCACTGGAAATATAACCACTGCAATATTATGGATACAAACACCACTCTAAACTCAAAATCTGCTTTTTGCAAATTGAAAGCAATTCCAAAAGCTATGCCACAAGGGCTATGGTGGCAGCTAGAACCCATCTGTTCCCAAAGCAGAATTAATTTCTTCTTTGGACACAATGCAACACTATTTATTTGATTTCACTTGAGCATTTCACAATTCTTTCCTGATGAGTACTAGTGGGAATGGAAGGTGATGGGGTAGAGCCAACTTTCTACACAAAAACTTCCTGGGTACCTTCAAAAGATTAATAAGAAAAGGCTGCTTTTTCTCCCACAGCAAACAACAGTATTGCAACTGCTATTACTTTAAGAATCCTGTCACATGGTCCCAAAAAAGCCCATTTGCTTATGACCCCTTCTTCCCCAAAAGCAGAAAAGCCATTAACTCCAAAATTGTCTTACCCTCTCTCTCTCTTCCTCCTGTCGTCTTATTCCTTCTCCTTTCCAGGGCTCCTGAACTTTCTGTAAACAAATTGTCTGGGTTACAGGGGCCAGTGAGGGTGCAGCTACCAGAGAACTGCGGGGAACCTCAGGAATTCTTTGACTGTCAGCAAGCAGCCTGGGAGGCAAGCGCACCCCCAACCAACGATGCAAAGATGTAAGGGTGTAACAACAGTAGTGTAGTGCCACCCCTATCAAGGGACATAAGTCCAATTCCCAGAAACTAAGATGAACTCTTATCACCAGTGTTTAGGTTCCACTTCTGGGCTCAGACACTGGTTCTTCTTCCCCCAGGGCCACAGGTAACCAGGGGTCAGGGAACAGAAGAGTTGGAAGAAGAGAAGGGTCCCTAACCCCTGAGGATTGGCTCAGAAGGCAAAGCTGAGGACTGGTGGGATGCACAAGCCCTTGTGTTAGGCACAGTGCCAGCTCAGGCCCAGCCACTTCCTCCGGCCTTCCCCCCACTCCAGCGAGGACTTCGCCCCTGCCTACCCAAGGCCTTGCGCCAAGAAGTACCTCCCACAGCCTGCACAGTGGTCTATCTATTGGCGACCCCAGCTGTCCCCAAAAAACCTCCTCTCCCGTGAGACAGGCCCTGGGAGTCTTCTCCTGATGTCGCCCCCCACCCCTTCTTCAAAGACCTTTCTCTGGGACGTCCCTCCTTCCCCTCCAGGGAGCTGAACTCTGCCACCCACCAGACAGACACCCGCCCCCTAAGCCCCCCCATTCCTCCCCATCGCCCGCTCCTCCACAACCACTTCCGGTTCCGGGACGGACACACATACAGTCACATCGTGGACCCCCCCTTTCTCCGCCCCCCCAAGGAAAAGGGGAGGGGGGAAGGAGCTGAGAGCTGGGCACGCGCCGGCTGCAGCGGCGCGAGACTCACCCGGCGGCGACGGCTGCGGCGGCGCCAGGGCCAGAGCCAGAGCGCGGGCGGGGCAGCGTTTGCTGGGGAAGGAGGGAGCCGAGTAGGGTGGCAGGTCTGGGAGGGGGAGAGCGCGAGGAGGACCGCGCGGGCACGCACTTTCGGCGCGAGACAGACCACACACTCACACGCACGGAACGCGCGCGAGACACCCGCAGGGCGGGGGCGCGAGGCAGTGGGTGGCCCCCTCCTTCCCTCCTCCCTCCCCTAACACTCACCCGGAAGTGGTGCCGCAGCTCTTGCTCCGGAGAACCCCCAGTTCCTCCACGCCCCCTCCTTCCCTCCCTCCCCCCACTGGCTCTAAGTGGAGCCCTGGCGGAGAGAAAGCGGGAGCGCCGGAAACGAAAAGGGGGGAGGGAGGGAAAAGGGGGGAGGGAGGGAAATGGCAACGCTGAGGGGGGTGGCAATGGGGCTGGGGAGGGGCGGGAAATGCAAAGGTCGAGTCAGTTCCGGGAGTGGGAGAGCGTATCTGGCGCTGCTAGCTCTCTGGCATACTCCGGGCAGAAGTTACGACAGGTAGGGGCGGAAGTGGCCTCTGCCCCGGGACGCTGTAGGGCCCTCCGTGGATGTGACGCTACAAGGGAAACGAAGGCGGGTTCTGCTAAGGGCAAGAAGCTGACCCTTCAGGACTGCGGCCCGTGGCTTCCGGAAGGGACTTCTGGGGAAGTGGGAGGGTGGAAACGAGACAGGTTCATTAATTATGCATCAACGTACGCGGGGAAGTACGGATTCTTAAAAGACCAGGGTCACTTTTCCCTTCCTTCACGGTGGCAAAGGCTGATATAGGAAGTTGCCAGTATGTTTTCCTACACTCTCAAGAATATGTCAGTTTTGAATATGCGGGAAAGGATAAGGATGTGTCATAGTTTTCTGATGTCTCTACTTAAGCCAAAAGAATAACTACCTGTCCATGCCTTCAAAATCTGACCCCTCCCTGACCACACCCATTACTCTCCACGCTTTGGTCTCTAAACACGTGTTGCCCTCATCCACGTCTCTAGCTTCTCAGCCTACTTGACTTTTAAGTACTTGGTACATTGTTTGCTGTCCACTTCTTCCCACTAGAATATCGGATCCGTGAGGGAAAGGTCTTTGAATTGTTGGCTGCAGTATCCTCAGAGCTCGGCATTTAGTAAGCAGTCAGTAAACGGTTGTTGCATAAGTAAACACTAATTGTGGACGCTTTCAGGAAGCCTTCCCTGATTGCTCCAGCTCATAAGGGTCCCTTTCTCTGAATTCCCATGGCTAAATTTAGTCTGTATCTTCTGTTGCTGTTTTATTTCCAATATGTGACTCAACAAGATTTCAGCTCTTCAGGGAAAAAACTGTCTCATACATGGTATTCTTCCCCACCCTTTGCTGAACACACAATAGATGATGAATAAATAAATGCTGTTCAAGTAAGTGAATGCTGCATCCAGCCTGCAACCTGATCTGGCCAGAATCCTCTGGGCTCAGGTCTATTTTAGCCAAGTCCCTCCTATTAACAGTAATAGCCCCTTGCTTAGGGAACAAAATAACCCTACTAGAAATAATTCTAATGTGCATTTTACAGATAATGAAAATAAGACTGAAGATTTAAGTGATTTTTCCCAAGGTCCAAGTGAGGAAGTAGCAAAGGACACCTAAAAATAAACATTTACATTAAATGTTTTAACTAGAAGATATGTATCTTTGGCTTACAATTGTAGGTTGTATCTTTTTGAAAGTGTCTCTAGCACATTTTTGGGCTCTGCACTCAGTCTGTGTTAACCGAGCAGCAACAGTTGGCAGGATATGGGTCTTAAGGGCTCCGATGTGACCAGACCTAGTTGCTGCATGGATTAGAGATTGCTAATTCAAGAAACCTTGACTTTGGTGTCTGAAATAGAAAACTGGGTGCAAAATAGTAGTAATCACCATAAATTATTTTCCTGATTACATGAACTGGCACTCTCTGGGCCTCAGTATCTCCAACTGTCAGCACTGCTCCTGCCCTTGCTATAAGAAGCAAGTTTAAATGTTTTGAACTCTTTAGAGAAAAACTTTAGAGAGATAAATGTGGGGCAGAGGGAGAGGAACGTGTTAATTTTAGCCTGGGGTTTTCCAGCTGGCACACTGTTTCCATCCTGAATCACTTCCACACCCTGAGCTCTGCCTGAGAGATCCCTCCTCCTGGGGGCTTCCCTGTTCCCTAGTTTGGTTTGAGCCATGATGATAAGCATTCCAGAAAAATGCTTAAGAGAAGCCTGGCTGAGTCATTTGATGCACAGAAAGATGTGAAGAAAGCATGGTGATGAGAGACAGTGATTCCTGTGGGGCCTGTGATGTGGGGCCTCCAAAAACTAAAAGAGTAGTATGGCCGTTGTTTATATTCTTGGCCTGTCCCTAAGCAGTGACTCTCGGCTCTACCACTTAGAGACTTCTGAGGACCTCCCAAGGCCTGGCAGTCTGTTCCAACTCCATGCAAGATAAAGGTTAGGACCTGTTTCCCAGGGCTAACATAGTTAGCATGACAGTGTGATTTAGTTTGGGATAATTCCTTTAGGACAATTCAGAAGACTAGGATGCCTCTTTTTCCCTCTTTCCCTGCCATCTGACTTACCATGGGGAAGAAAGGCATTTAGGGAGCAGGAACAGGTGACGATTTCCTAGTGTCATGCTGGTGTATTTTAATGTATTTAAATTTAGTGAAACAGTCTAATCAGGCAATAATCAATTCCCTCTTCATTAAGGGCCTTCATGCATGCCTTTTGCATATGGATGAGCCATGAGCTGGGGTCACACTGTCCCACAGTTGCCGAAGGTGATGGAACCCTGGTGTGCTCTCCAGGAACTTACACTCCTTCTGCTTAGACACCCCCACCCCTAGACTAGATTCCTGAGCTGACAGAAGAGGAAGGTTAATGAGGCCTCCTTGGCCTTCGGCCTCGGATCCTCCCTCACTGCCCCTACCCATCCCCATCAGCACCTCTACCTGCGCCCTCACGGTCAGCCAGTCCTCTTCCTTCCACCAGCCTTCGCCTGGTGTTTCTTCTGCCTGCTGGGTAGATTCTGAGCTCTCCTCAGCAGCTTGTTTGCTTCGCACCTCTGCGTTTAGTTGGTTCACCACTCCTCGGCCCTGCTCTGCTGCTTTCCTCTGCAGCAGTCTGCCTTTTCCTTAGGGAGTCTGACACCCTGAATGCACATGCTGCCAATGGGCCTGAGAAACACATTTCCACTCCCCACTCACCATCAGCCTCACTTCCCTGAGTACACAGTAAAGCTCCCCAACACCGAAAACACACACCTGTCTGTTCCTCACTTTCATTGCAAGGATAAACACGTGGAGGCATACCCCACCCAGGGCAGCCCAGACCAACCTCTTGCACGTTACAACCTCTTCTTCTCCCTGAAGCTCCCCCATATCCAGGGAGCAAGTTGGGCACAGATGGGGGTAGGGGGAGAAATGGGACCTAGGTGGTTGCCATGACAACATAGCCTAGCAACAGCTGAGAGGCTCTGTGTGGGCTTTTGCAGGGCTGTCACAGAGCCAAACCTAGAACTGGGGACTCAGAGGTGACTGATCCCAGCCGGGCAGCCCGTGTTCCCTCCCTGATGCACACTCTGGATTCTACCCCCGCCTCCAGCAGTGACTCTCTCTCAGAGAGGGTGGGATGGGAAAGCTAATGAGGGTTAACCACAGGGTTTCTAATGCTGCCCAGCTTTTGGGGGACAGCTATGCATGCGGGCAGGTTAGGAAGCAAGGCTGAAGTAAACCAAGCAGGCAGCCTCTTCCTGGGGCTCCCGCTTCTCTCTTCCCCGATGCCCCATTTTTCTCTCTCCTTTCACCCTTCACCCTCCATCTGTCTTATCAGCCAGCTCGCTCTTCATTTTCTTTCTTGCTCTGTTGTCCATCCTTTTAGGTAATTTTCCTTTTTCTTCTGTCTCCGTTCTCATGGTCTCTCTTGACCTTCACTGGAAAGTAACAAGAAAGCCACTCTTGCCCTTTCTCTTGCTCTGGCTGCTCTGCAGCAGGACTGCTCTTTACAGCTCCTCTTTCTTTCATTCCATCTCAAGTCAAAGCCCTCAAATCTGAACTCAAGGTCAGAGCAGGCCAGGTTAGGTGGGGCCTGGAGGGGCCCCATCCTTCCTTCCTTCCTCCCCTCCCAACTGCCCACTGCCTCTCCTTCTTCCCTCTCTACAGAGCTCATAAGGCAGAAGCAGCCGACTCAGTTATCTTGCAAAGGCTTTATTTGAAAATTTTGAAACTTACATCCCACAAGAATTCAAGATTATCACCACAAGAAGAGATAATACAAAAATATATATCACAGCATAGGAGCCAGGTAAGAGGTGAAGAAGGAAGAAAGGTGTGAAAATGGTGAGAAGTAGGGACAAACCTGAGGGGAAAAGAGAAGGGAGATGCAAAAAGAGGGGGAGTGGAAGGGCTGGGTAAGGAGGGAAGGGGGGAAGGGAGGCAGAGGTGGGGGGGAGATCGGGAGGCAGAGCTCCCCATGGCCTTGAACCAGCTGGCTCCACTCCCTGGCAGCCCCGGTGGAGTCAGGGAGGCCCTCAGAGAGGCTGGGAAGTAGAGGACCGGTTCGGGGGCTCTGAATTCCAGACAGTGACACACACAGACAGCCAGGACAGATAAGACAAAGGGCCTTGGGAGGAAGGGAAGGGCAATTGGGGGCCCCTTTCTCATGTAGTGCAGCAGGTGACTTTCCAGAACCAATCTCTCAGACGACAGTTCAGCAGTGGGGTGGGGAAGAAGTCTGGGGCCTCACTACCTCCATTCCCATGGGGGAGCCCTCAGGGTCATGAGCGGCTCTCGGACTGAGAGGGGGAGACAATGAAACACATGGCACAGAGTGGATGGGACCATGGTAGACAGGGCCTTGAGGAGCCCTCAGCACATCTTCCTCCGGCCTCTGGGGCAGCATGCAGGGGCCACAGAAACTAGATCAGTGGGTGTTCATGAGGGAGAGAGTGAACACACAAGCAACACCACAACATGGGGGCAAGAGATGCATGTGAGAGGTTACAGAAAGTCAAAAGTTGCCCACTGCCCACTGAGTGACTGAGCTAAGCATAAGGTGGGAAAAAGAGGAAGTAACAACTGTGAAACACAAGGGATAATGTGAGAGGCAGGGATGGGGGATGAGGTGGGAAGAGGGTGCAGGAGCCAAGTGTGTGCAATGGTCTGGGAGGGAGGAGGTGAGTGTGCAAGGCTTCATGTGAGTGTGCAAGGATGAGGATGGGGGACCAGAAGCCACATATATGTGAGGCCCCACCTAAAGGAGCATGAGCAGATGGGATCACCTATGGGGCCAGTGAGTGTTCCAGGGTGGTGTGCAAGGGCAGGAGTTGGGGACACCTGCAGCCCCAGCCCCATAGATGCCCCACCCTCAGAGGGATGGGGGCTATGCCGGCCCCTTGGCCTCCTGCATGGCGGCACCCCAACATTGGAGGCATCACAGATTCACCAGGGGAATCCTGAGAGGAAGAGGGAGAGGGCACAGTCAGGAACAAAGGGGTAGGCCAGAGTCGAAGGGAACTCCAAGGCAAAGAAAAGGAGCCAAGGGGCAGAGATCAGAGCTGGAGTTAAATGGACAAAGATCGACAGAGCAGAGAAGGAAGGGACCCCCAGAGAGGAGCTCTTCCAGCCCTCGAGGGTGAGCCGGTGGATGGGGTCCAGGCCTGCCTCTTCCCCACCCACCTGGAAGGAAGCGCCCCCAACCACAGCTCTGAAGACCAGAGATGCCTCCCCTGCCTGCCCTCCCGTCCCGTTGCCCCTGCCCTCACCGGTTCAACTGGAAGGCTGGAGCCCCCTTGGGCTGGGACATCCCAGGCCGGGGTCCCCCTCGGGGCTCCTCATGGTCAGGGGTTGGGGTGGGTGAGTCCCCGAAGGCCCCCAGCACAGTGACCCCGGCTGGGGACAGGTCTGTCAGTGGCTGCTGGCTCTCCTCCTGCCTCAGCGCACCCTGCTGCCCTGAGGGCCTGCGCCTCTTCTGGCTGCGATCCCAGCTGGGTCACCGGAGTGAAAGAGGTTCTCTCACACACTTAAGCCCCCATCCTGGGCCTTCAGTGCTGGTCACCCCCAATGTCCTACAGCACAGACTGGCCTCTAACAGTTCCCTAGGCCAAATCCTGGAGACCTGGTGTCCATAAAACCACTTCCTCTACTCCCTGAGGTCTGGGGGTCTAAACCATCCTGGGGATGTGGTTCAGATCCACAGAATTAGCACCTCCTCCCCACCAGCATGTAGAGTCCCCCAGAATTGCCTCCTTCCCCATGCATACCCAGAAGAGGCACTTCTCTCCTCAGCAGGTGCCTGGCAGGCTTAGTTCTAGTTCAGTCAGCTAATGACCTGGACACCTGAGTCTAATGAGCCTCTCAGTAAAGTGTGAAGAACTGAGTGACCCATTATTAAGTGTGTGCAAAGAAAGTTTCCAGACTTTCTCCTCCCCCAGGCAGCCCTAAGAAGGGCTCTGCAGAATGGGTCAGTTTTCTTTCTCTTGGAGGAACTGGGGAAAAGGGATGCCCCCCCCAAGGTCCCCAGGGCACATGCATAATTCCCTCACCCTCCCGTTGTCCTTGGCTTTCCCTGAAAGAAGGAATTTGCCCTGGTTTCTCACTGTCCCCACTGACCCGAATCCCTTCTACCTTTCCCCAGGGTTTGCCTTCACCCGCCGCTTCCTATCCCCGCTCCCGCAAAATCGCCGCCCTTGCTCCCTCCCTCCCTCCAGCGGCCCTTTGGTCCCAGCGCCCTGCTCCCCTCAACTTACCAGAACTTGAAGATGATGCCAGTGGCCACAAGAACAATAATGATGGAGATGGTGATTGTGACATAGAGCTGGGGGTCCACACCTGATTGGGTTGGGGAGAGTTTTAGGGAGGCTCGAGGTGGCAGGCGCAGAGGTGGAGGGGGTAGGATTAGTCTGCGGGTTCAACGGCTTGAGGAGTGTTGTCGCTAGAGTCCACATCCTCCGACTCTTCCTGCTTCACTGGAGCCTCCCCCCTTTATTCCTATCATCAGCTTCCGCTCTTTTCCTCCCAAATCCTTTTCCTCCACTTTCCCAAATCTTCTGTATACATGTGAGGAAGAGGAGACTGCAAGCTCAGAATCCCTTTCTCTGTACAGAAACCAGGGGATGGAAATGTCCATCCCTGCCCTAGCCCCACTCCCAAACTGCTGGCCCTATCTTGGCATTCCCTGAGCCGAGATGCCGCCCTAGATGTCCCTTTCATCCGCAGTGTTCCTCTGCATGGAATACTCTCAGTCCGTTTTCAAGGTCCAGCTCAAATGTCAATTCTCGGAAGGTGTCCTGATCCCCAGGCAGAAGTAGCCTCTTCCTTCTCTCTTTTCCTAAAGACATGCTCTACGTGCCTCTATTGGAGCACGTATTACATCGACTCATCCCTGAATGTTTACACATCTGTCCCTTCCAGCAGATCTGAGCTCCTTGAGGACACAGATGGCATCTTCATTGCTGCCTCCTGTGCTAGCATGGTGCCTGGAACATCAGTGGAAGGTGCTAACAGACAAGACCTCAGTTGCTGCCCTTAGAGTTTCGGCCAACCTCCTCACCCCTCACACCCCTACCAGTCTTTCTTACTTCCACTCACCTTCTCCACGGCCCCCGAACAGGAGCGGCCGCAGGGTAGCAGGTGCTTCTCCGAGGTTGAGCCCATCTCCATCACCCCGCATGGAGTCTGAGTTGGGGTGTGGGGTAGCCAGCCCATGGGGGGCTGCAAAACCATAGTCCAGGGGCAGAAATCCAGGATTGGCAGAGTTGGGGTCCCCCCCATCCTCTCGAGACACTGTAGGGCCCCATACAATGGCCCAGGGGTACTGGGATGACGGTGGCCCCTCCTCAAAGCCAGACGGGGTAGCAGGGGGGGCAGTGCCGGACAGGGCTTGTCGACGAGATCTTGGGACCCGAGGGGATCGGCTTGGTGGGGGTGCTCGCTCCCACACGCACACGTGGCGTGGGGCTGACGGGCCTCCCCGGGCGCAGGGGGGCCGGGCTGGGGCTGGTGGGGTCCGAAGGGAGGAGGAGGAACCTTGAGCAGGTGGCGGGAGGGGCAGCAACAGCAACGGCCAGAGAGGGAGGAGGTGGAACAGCAGCAGAGCAGGCCTGTGGGAG
This sequence comes from Manis javanica, assembly GCF_040802235.1. Taxonomy (NCBI): domain Eukaryota; kingdom Metazoa; phylum Chordata; class Mammalia; order Pholidota; family Manidae; genus Manis; species Manis javanica. The sequence continues at coordinate 25,803,615 of NC_133170.1, read as the reverse complement.
GCAAAGGCAGGATGAGGCCAAGCCCATCTTGGCCCCTGCATGGGAAGGACAGGCTTATACTGCGAATCCCTGCCTTCCAGGTTTCTCTGCAAATGCAGGTGGCCTTGGGAAGTCTGGCCTCCTTTCTGGTCTCCCTAGGACCTAGCCCTCAGGGTGGGAGGCCCTGTGTGTGTCTAGGAGGGAAAGGCCAAGACGCTAGGAAAGGGGTCTCCAAGCGCTCTCTGCTGTGCCCAACTCACCACATCCTGGACTCCAAGTCCGAGATCTTTCTCAGTTGTGAGCCAGATTCTCAGCCTTTACTGGAGGAGAGAGGGGGGCGTCACTCCTAACCCTGCCCTCCCAACTTCCCTAGCTCATCCATCCACCAATTCTGTTCCAGTCTCCCCAGGATGCTGCGGTCTGCTATGCTGCTGCCTCCCAGGACCCACTGCTGCTTTTGGGGAGAAAACTCCCCAACCCCTATCCACAACTCCCCAAATCCCTGTCACCTCCCCACCCCAGGCCCACCCTCACTTCTCTGGCTTCCTTCTCACTTCCTCAGCCCACAGCTCCAAGCTTTTCTTGGATCTTAATTTAGAGCCAAGAACCTTGTGATTCCTTGAGCACCTACCGATGGGGAGGGAGCTTGAGAGTGGGGGAGGGAAGAGGAAGTCAGTCTAAGCAGCGTGCGAATGTGTGTGGGGGGCACCCAGCCTGCCCACCCCACTTGTAGTCCCAGGCATTTCCCTTATGGCTGCCCCAAGAACCTGCATCTTCGGGAGGAGGGAAAGAGGAGATGCAGGAATGGAAAGAAAAAGACAGAACGACAGAAGTGGGTGGGAGAAAAACTAGAGTATAATTTTTGCCCAATGTTTAATCATCCAAATGCATAGACGCCCTCTGAAGGGAGGTGGAGTCAGGGAGAGGCCACCCCCTCAAATGTTGCTCTCCTGGGTAAAGAGTCCTGGGAGAATCTGGAAGGTTGGTTTTGAAAGAGGAGGACATGTTCTCAGAGCTGATGGATCCAGGGGGTCTGGGCTCCCCAGAGTGAATAAGGGGATGGGACAGCCTGTGTCCTCTGGGTTCTGGGTCCAAGTATACACTGAGTACTCCCAGAGAATAAGGGGGCACGTCTGGGCAAGGGAGTGGGGGAGTAGGGAGTGGGGAAGGTGGGAAGGCGGTAAGGTGCTGAGAGCGAAGAGCAGTGGGCAGCCGGAGGGGAGGGAAGGCAGGCCTAGGGGCGTTGAGGTGGGGAGAGGAGTCAGTCCCAAAGAGAACGGCCCGGGAGGGGGCTCCAGAAGCAGAAGCTCGGAGAATGCTGCAAGGAGGACAGTCTGAGCAGGTCAGAGGGGAGACTGAGAGGGTGAAGGGGTCACAGGAGCAGGGGGAGGAGGTAGGCAAGGTCCAGGCAGGACAGGAAGCGGCGAGGGCGCAACGGGAGAGGGTAGGGGTGAAGACCAGGGCTGGGGGCAAGGAGGTGGGAGAGGAGAGGACTGAACACTGAGAGAGAAAAAAAATGCGAAGAGCAGGGGACCCGGGCGACAGCGGGAGCAGCAAAGATGGAGGAGCTGGACATTGTTTCTTCAAATGTAAAGGGATGCAGGGCAATGGAAAGAGGGACAGGGCCCTGTGGGCAGACGTAGAGGGCCGGGAAGAGAAGGAAGCGGGCGGGCGGGAGGGAGTGTTGAGAGAACCAGTGAAGCGAAGAGGGGCTCCTGGGGACAGCTGGGGACAGCTGCGGCCAGCCGAAACACTTGCCTCTCCGCCCAGTGCTTCCCCCCTAACCAACGTCAACTCCAGTCCCCGGCCCCGCACCCCCGGTGCCACCCCCTCCAGGAAGCCCGCAGTCCCCGGGCTGGCGCGCCTCCCCCACCGCCTCCTCGCTTCTCACCGACCTGTTGTGCGCAGGAGACGAGCGGGGGTGGGGCGGGAGCCTCGGGTCCGGGGACCGGGCCCTTCCCCGGCCGAGCCCGCACCCAGCCCTCCACAGGCCGGCGCTCCGCCGACGGGGCTGGACAGCAGCGGGAGTGGGTGGCAAACGAGGACCGGGAGGTCGGCGAGGGACTCGGAGGGAGGGCGCGCCGACAGCAGAAAGGGAACCCGAGGCAGGAGGACGTGACGAGCCGAGGGCTGAGCCCAGGGCAGGATGGAGGCAGCCGCGGGGACGGTGTCCGCTGCGCCAGGAGGGCAGGATGGAGTGGGGACCCGCGGAGGGCTGGGGGGCACGGCGGGGAAGGGGCGCTTGGGCGCTGGCGGCTGGAGGTCGGACCCGGGCCCGCCGGGAGGCCCGGAGCGGGGAAGGGCAGGGCCGGCTCCCTCGGGTGGGGGCGTGGGGGTCCTTCTCACTCACCTGCATGCCTGGCGCGGCGGCGCGACAGCTGCGAGCGCTCAGGGCTGCGCGGGGCTGGGGGGTCGCGGGAGCGGGTGGGGCACGGGGCATGGTCGGGGGCTTTGGCCGGCAGCGGGGCTCTGGAGAGGGCGGGGGGCGGGCGCCCGGGGCGCGGGGCGGCGGCGGCGGCGGGAGATGCTCGGCTCGGCTGGGCTCGGCTGCGCTCGGGCTGCGCTCGGCTTGGCTGGGCTCGGCGCGGCTGCTCCGAGCGCGCGGTCCCCGCCTCTCCCCCTCCCGCGGCCGACCACGCACAGTTTAACCCTCCGGCTGCCGCACCCCAGGAGTCGCGCCCAGGTGGAGGGTTGGAGAGGGCAGCGGAGGGTGAGCGACCCGCTGATTCCCCGGGTTCTGATGGCAGGCCTCCCCTCACCCTTTCACCGCCACTCCATGGACACCTACGTGCACCCCGTCAGTTTCTTAGATTCGGGGCCACCCAACGCTCTGCGTCCCCGGCTCTGTTTCACTCCTAGTGGAGAGTACCGAGCGCCGGGGATCAAGGTGGGGTGGGGGTGAAGACCTCACATCCTCCTTAGATGATCTCAGCAGCTTGGTCTCCAGATTACACTCTGGCCCTACTGCAATTCATTCTCCCCAGAGCAACCCAAACAGTTTTTAAATCAAGTACATCAAGTCGCATTACTCAGCTTTTCTAACACTCAGGATATGCACACTGCTTACTGTGACTTACAAGACCCCTAGTTTGGTCTGATTTCCTCTTCTAACATTCTTCTTGACCCAGCCACGCAGGACCTGACCTCTATCACTCACACTAGAGGAGCATACCTTGCCACAGGGCCTTTGCACTTGTTCCCTCTGCCTGGAATGTACTTCCCTGGGTTTCCACAATGACTCCCTCTTTTCATTAAAATTTTACTTGCATCCGATGCCACTTGCTCTGGGAGGCCTGCCCTAACCTCTCTATCCAAAGTACCTTCCCCTGCCACCACTCTCAGCCCATCCCACCCCATCCCTCTCTATGGCGTTACCCTGTTTCATTAATTGTGCATCTCTAGGACACTCAGCTCTCTCACAGGCTTCTCTTCTTCAGTCTTCTTGGGCTCAACCTCGAAATGTTAGAGCTTTCTAGGGCTTAGTCCTTGGCCTCTTCTCTTTCCACATTCTCTGTCCAGTGATGTCATCGTATCCCGGGGCTTAAATACTATGTAAATGTCAGCAAGTCCTAAATTTATATACAGAGCTCCAGACTCATTTATTCAACAGCCTACTTGACATCTCCACTTGGATGTCTAATAGCCACGTGAAGCTAATGTGGCTAAAATAGATATCTTGAATGCTCCCCCCTACCAGTCCATTTCTCTCCATGTTCCCTTTCCTGGAACGTGACTCCTAGGAAACATCCTTTCTCCTTTTCCCTTTTCTCACTAATTTCCACCCTGTATCTAACTCACCACGTCCTGCGAGCTCTGCATCCAAGTATATCCAGAGTACACCTCTTGTCCATCTTTGTTGCTGTCATCCTGGCCCCAGGCATCATCTTTCATTTGGAATGATGCAATAGCTACCTAGCTGTTTCCTTCCTTCTGCCTTGCCCTGGTAATATTTTTAAAAATCTGAAATATATCATGCTCTTCCCTGCTTAAAATATTTGAGTGGCTTTTCATTGTACTTGGAATAAATCTGAACTCTTTGTTAGGAGAGGTCCTCCAACTTGTACTCCTCCTCAACGTTCAGACATGTTCCTGCCAGATCAGACCTCTTAATGTTCTAGAATATCTGAAATCATTCTTTTAATGCCGTTGCACTTCTGATTTCCTCTTCCTGGAATCCTTTGCCTCCCCCTCACCCCCAACATCACCTGGTAGGCTCTTGCTCATCTCTCAACCACCCACTCTATTTCATCAATATGTTCCATTGTCTTTCCAACTCATCACTCCAAAATAATCTTACATTTGTTTACTGTTTTTTTGTCTGACTACCTGGCCCCCACATACACAAGAGAACAAAGATCAAGAGAACAAAGATCTCATTTGTCATGTTCACCCTATATCCTACCTCAGTGCCTGGCACATAGTAGATGCTCAATATTCATTGCTTAGAGAGCTTCACCTGGGACCCGGGCCACTCTGAATGCTGCATTCTCTCCTGCACACTCAACCTGCCTTTCCTTTCTGCCTGCCTGCCCTCCATGATCTCTGCCCTGTGCCAAATGCTTTAGGCTCCCTCTGCTCACACCCACACCCCTCCTGACTCTCGACCTTTCATCCTTTGCGCTATTACTATCATTAGCCTGGGGCTCCCTCCTCCTGCCTCCCGGAAGGAAGCCTGTTGTTCAAACGGCTTAGGCAGCAGCTGCCCTCCTGTGTGTCTGTCCCTGACAGCCCTTCATTCCAAGGTCAGAACAGCAGTGAGAGAGCCGTCCTCTTAGTGTCTCCCAGTGGCAGGGGAAAGACAGTGCACATTGGATGTGAACAGGGCCATGGGAGACAGGGTGAGCAAATCATGCCATATCCTGGGCCCCAGTGAGCCCCAGTGCATCCTGAGGATAGGCTGTTAGAGGACTTGTGGTGTGATGGGTGTGAGTCAGACTTATCAGGTGAATATGAATACTCACTACCAGTGTAAATGCCTTTTATGCTGAGGACTTCGGGTCATTACCAATTATTTCTAGTATTCTTGATTCACTTGTCCTTTCAATGGCTGTCTTTGAACACCTGCTACACCTGAGTATGGCACTGCAGCCTGCGGATCTAGTAGACAGCAAGAACAAAGTCTTCGCTGCCTTCACAGTCCTTAGAATCTAGTGAAGGAGACAGTGAAATACTGAGTGATAAAGTGTCTTGAGATGCATTTGAGGACCTTCCCACACTCCACTGTCTATAAATTCTCCCCGTATGTCTGGCTCTTCTGGTATCTTTATTACTACCTCTGGGCTCATTGGGGGTTCCCAGTATTAGTCAGGATGAACTTCTGTTCCTCAAGTGTCCACTGTCCTTGGGACTCTTCTCTCAGCTGCTGACCTGGATGACTGCTCTTCTGGGAAAATGGAAGAAGCAGACAGGAGAGAATGTCCCCATTCCACCAGCACATGTCAGTCCCACCTCTCCTTGTGTCAGGGAGCCCAGACCTACCACCCACCCAAAGTCCTCACTCCAGCAACTGCCCCTCTCTCTCCCTCAGCCTCACTTTCCACTCTACCTGATTATTCCCAGCAGCCTGAAGCGCAGCTTAAAACAAACCCTCTTCAGCACCACGTTCCTCTCCAGTGTCTGCAGTTCCTTGCTTCCCTTTTCAGCAAAGCATATCAGGAGATGGTGTCTGTTCACCACCTCTTCCTCTTCTCCTCTCATTCTTTCTTTCTCTTTTTATTAATTTAAACTATTTGGTTTTTGTAATTCATTATTTTGGATTGGCAATACATTCACAAGTGAAAAAAAGTTTTCTGTATAACAAAGGTATAGAGTGAAAGTTTTCATTCTCACCACGTCCACCCTCTTTCCCATCCCGGCCCTCCCTCCATATGACTAAGTTCTATGTTTTCTTTTGGAGTTTCTTGATGCATATGCACACAACTAGTAATTCCTATTCCCCATGTACTTTACATAAAAGTTGGTATCTCTTCTTTTTGACTTGATATTGTATCTTTGGTCTCTTGCTGTATCACCAAAGATGGAGCTTTGTCATCCTTGCACACAGCGTCGCACTCTTCTGATGTAATGGATACCCTCCCAATCTCCCTTGAACCCACTTCTGTCAGGCTTCTGCCCAAATTGTCCTACTGCCAAAATTCCTCGTCAGGCTCCCTGTGTCCTTCATGTTTCAAAATCCAAAGGCCAATTGACATGCCTTTGGTGATCAGCAGCCTTTAGTATAGTTGATCATGTCACTTTCTAGAAACACGTTCTTAGCTCACTGATGATATGATGCTGTCCTAACTTTTGTCCTAGCACACTCATTCCTCCTTCTCAAGCTTATTTTCTAGGTCCTTCTTGTCTCCCTGACTGCCACCTCTTCTCTTTCTACAGTCACCACAGGGAATCTCACTCAGTCTCTGGGCTTTAAATATAATTTTCACTGATGACTCCTAAATTTAAAAATATTTATCTCCAGCCCAGCCCCTTCCCTTCTCTCAGACTTTTCTATTCAACTGCAAACTTGCTCCTCCCTCACGCTTACTCTGTTAATAAGTGGGAACCATTCTTCCCCTTGATGAGGACAAAAAATTGGATCACCTTTTTATGTCTCCATCACTGGCTAGTATTAGCTTTATTATCTTTAAATATAATTAAATGTAAAATTTGATATTCAAAATACTAATTTTAATATATATGTTAGCTATAAAGTAGAAAAATAAAATGAATATCTGTGAACCCATTATCCCACCCAAGGGACTAAAAAGTTACCAGTTACTTACAACTACGTGACTCCCATGCTCCCATCTGCCTGCCTCTTCCCTATAATCACTACCTCCCCAATTTTAAGAAACGATTCCCTTTTTTTTTTTTTTTTGAGAGCCAGGGAGAAGCTTTTATTTAGAGATAAAGTAAGAGGAAAGAGCTCCTGGCTCACACCAGGAGGGGACAAGAGAGTCCTACGATTCCCTTTTTAACACCCATCAAGCCATGAATTCGTAGGGAATGGGTTCAGTTGCTCAGGCTCCTTTCCATTTGTTTTAAAAAAGTGTTCTTCTCTAGGTGGAGCAGGCTGCTGCTTCATTTGAACCCAAGTACCTTTCTCTTGGTTTCCGTCTTTCTCTGATCACTCTGATCACAGGCTTCAGGAAGCTACCTTCGCTCTTAGACTGCTTAACATGCTGGAGTGCTTCACATGCTCAATAGGTACATTAATTCTCTTTGCTAGAATCTTGCCCTTTACTTTTTGTTACTTCTCTTTTATTTTTTTCTTTTAATTTTTTATTAACGTATTATTGATATACATTCTTATGAAGGTTTCACATGAAAAAACAATGTGGTTACTACATTTAACCATATTATCAAGTCCTCACCCATACCCCAATGCAGTTACTGTCCATCAGGGTAGTAAGATGCCACAGATTCACTGTTTGCCTTCTCTGTGCTACAGTGTTTTCCCCGTGTTCCCCCCCCCCCACATACCGTGTGTACTAAACATAATACCCCTCAATCCCCTTCTCCCTCCCTCCCCACCTGCCCTCCCACACCCCTGCCCTTTGGTAACCACTAGTCCCTTCTTGGAGTCTCTGAGTCTGCTGCTATTTTGTTCCTTCAGTTTTCTTCGTTGTTTTACTTCACAAATGAGGGGAATCATTTGGCATTTGTCTTTCTCTGCCTAGCTTATTTCACTGAGCATAACGTCCTCCAGCTCCATCCATGTTGTTCCAAATCGTAGGATTTGTTTCTTTCTTATGACTGAATAGTATTCCATTGAGTACAGTACCACATCTTCTTTATCCATTCATCTACTGATGGACACTTAGGTTGCTTCCATATCTTGGCTATTGTAAATAGTGCTGCAATAAACATAGGGGTGCATATGTCTTTCTGAATCTGAGAAGTTGTATTCTTTGGGTAAATTACAAGGAATGGGATTCCCAGGTCAAATGGCATTTCTATTTTTAATGTTTTGAGGAATGTTCATATTGCTTTCCACAATGGTTGAACTAGCTTACATTCCCACCAGCATGTAGGAGGGTTCTCCTTTCTCCAAATCTTCGCCAGCATTTGTTTTTCTTAGTCTTTTCGATGCTGGCTGTCCTTACTGGTATGAGGTGATATCTCATTGTGGTTTTAATTTGCATTTCCCTGATGATTAGTGATGTGGAGCATCTTTTCATGTGTCTGTTGGCCATCTGAATTTCTTCTTTGGCGAACCGTCTCTTCATATCCTCTGCCCATTTTTTAATTGGGTTATTTGCTTTTTGGGTATTGTAGCATGTGAATTCTTTATATATTTTGGATGTTAACCCCTTGTTAGATATGTTATTTACAAATATATTCTCCCATAGTGTAGGATGCCTTTTTGTTCTGTTGACCATGTCCTTTGCCATACAGAAACTTTTTAGTTTGATGTAGTCCCATGTGTTCATTTTTGCTTTTGTTTCCCTTGCTCAAGGAGATGCATTCAGGAAGAAGTTGCTCCTGCTTATATTCAGGAGATTTTTGCCTATGTTATCTTCTAAGAGTTTTATAGTTTCATGACTTATATTTGAGTGTTTGATCCATTTTGAGTTTACTTTTCTTTTGTGTATGGGGTTAAACAATAATCCAGTTTCATTCTCTTGTGTGTAGCTGTCCAGTTTTGCTAACACCAGCTGTTGAAGAGGCTGTCATTTCCCCATTGTATATCCATGACTCCTTTATCATATATTAATTGATCATATATGGTTGGGTTTATATCAGGGCTCTCTAGTCTGTTCCATTGGTCTATGGGTCTGTTCTTGTGCAAGTACCAAATTGTCTTGATTACTGTGGCTTTGTAGTAGAGCTTGAAGTTGGGGAGTGTAATTCCCCTGCTTTATTCTTCCTTCTCAGGATTGCTTTGGCTATTCAGGGTCTTTTGTGGTTCTATATGAATTTTAGAATGATTTTCTCTAGTTCGTTGAAGAATGCTGTTGTTATTTTGACAGGAATTGCATTGAATCTGTAATTGCTTTAGGCAGGATGGCCATTTTGACAATATTAATTCTTCCTATCCATGAGCATAGGATGTGTTTCCATTTATTGGTATCTTCTGTAATTTCTCTCATGAGTGTCTTGTAGTTTTCAAAGTATAGGTCTTTCACTTCCTTGGTTAGGTTTATTCCTAGGTATTTTATTTTTTTTGATGCAAGTGTGAATGGAATTGTTTTCCTGATTCCTGTCTCTGATAGTTCATTGTTAGTGTGTAGGAATGCCACAGATTTCTGTGTATTAATTTTGTATCCTGAAACTTTGCTGGATTCAGATATTAGATCTAGTATATCCCTTTTCTCTCTCTTCTTCTTCTGGTACCCCTATAATGTGAATATTGTTCCATTTGGATTGGTCACATGGTTTTCTCAATATTCTTTCATTCTTAGAGATCCTTTTTTCTCTCTGTGTCTCAGCTTCTTTGTATTCCTCTTCTCTAGTTTCTATTTCATTTATTGTGTCCTCCACTGTATGTAATCTGCTTTTAATACCATCCATTGTGCTCTTCAATGATTGGTCTCTGACCGGAATTCATTCCTGAGTTCTTCAATATTTTTCTGTACCTCCATGAGCATGTTAATGATTTTTATTTTGAACTCCATTTCAGAAAGATTCACGAGGTTGATGTCATCTAAATCTTTCTCAGGAATTGTATTCATAATTTTACTTTGAACCAGGTTTCTTTGTCATTTCATATTTGTATATGGTGCCCTTTAGTGCCCAGAAGCTCTGCTTTCTGGAGCTGCTCAACCCCTGAAGCAATGTCACGGGTTGCTGGGTAGTGGCATTGGTGCCTGGGGGGAGGAAAGAGCTGTTTCCTGCTTCCAGGCTGCTATACCTGTCTCCACTACCTGAGTGGGCCAATCACTCAGGTATAAGCCTCTATGCTTTGCATTTGTAGTTGCTGTAGACGGGTCTTCCTTCTGGCTGGCCTACCACCAGGGTAGGGTTTGCTGGTTTGTGAGCCAGGTTGGGCTGGCTGGGAGAAAGGTGCAGTAGGCTGCATATCACAGAGGGGGTCCTTGGAGCTGTGCAGCCAGCCAGGGAGCTGAAGCACCTGAAGATCAAGAAAGTTCCCAACCTGCTGGACAGAGTGCACCTGGACAATTTTGTCTACCTGTCCTTTTTCCTGAGCAGTAAGCTCTGTGCAATCCTTGCCCTTTTAGCAGCCCTCTTGCTGTTAGGAAGTCTCTCAGCCTTTCTTTTGTCCCTGAGCAGCCAGAATATGGATCCCTGCTTTCCACAAGCAGCTGGAATCTCAGTCTCTCCAGGAATTCTGCCTGTCTTAGCTTTCCAACCTCCTAATCACGAGAGAACTATGCAAGCACCATGTGTAGATTTGTGCTCCCAGAGCAGATCTCCGGAGTTAGGTATTCAGCAGTCCCAGGCCTCCACTCCCTCCCCGCTCTGTTTCTCTTCCTCCCTGCTCCATTTCTCTTCCTCCCACTTGTGAGCTGGGGTGTGGGAAGGGCTTGGGTCCCACCGGGCCATGGCTTTGGTACATTACCCTGTTCCATGAAGTTTATTCTTTTCTCCAGGTGTATGCAGTTTGGCTCAGTCCTCTTTCCTGTTGCTCTTTTAGGATTAGTTGTATTAATTATATTTTCGTATTATATGTGGTATTGGGAGGAAGCCTCTGTCTCACCTGTCACACCTGCCATCTGTAATCCAAATTTGTCTTGTTTGTTACTTCTCTGTTTACAATGATGCCAACAGCATGCTAGGTAACATTGTAGATTGTTCCAGTTTTGCATGGTAACATTTGTGGAGCATCCCTTTTTTTTTTATCGAAGTATCATTGATATACAGTCTTCTGTTGGTTTCAAATATACAGCACAGTGGTTCAACAGTTACCCATATTATTAAATCTTCACCCCCTCTGGTGCAGTTACTATCTATCAATGTAGAACGATGTTACAGAATCACTGACTACATTCCCTATGCTGTACTACCATCCCGTGACCAACTTATATTATGATTGCAAATTATTGTGCCCTTTTATCCCCTCCTCCACAACCTGCCCCAACTCCTCCTCTTTGGTAACCACTAGTCACTTCCCTGTGTCTATGAGTCTTTTGCTGTTTTGTTTCTTCTGTTTTGTTTTGTTTTTATACCCCACAAATAAGTGAAATCATATGGTATCTTTCTCTGCCTGGCTTATTTCATTGAGCATAATACCCTCTAAATCCATCCATGTTGTTGCAAATGGCAGGATTTCTTTTCTTTTTATGACTGAATAATATTCCATTGTGTATATGTTCCACATCTTCTTTGTCCATTCTTCCATAACTTGACTATTATAAATAGTGCAGTGATAAACACAGGGGTGCCATATGTTTTTTCTGAATCAGGGTTTTTGTTTTCTTTGAGTAAATCCCTAGGTGTGGAATTACTGGATCAAATGGTGTTTCTATTTTTAGTTTTTTGAGGAACTTTCATACTGCTTTCCACAGCCATTGCACCAATTTACATTCCCACCGTCAAGTTTAGGAGGCATCCTATTTCTCCACATTCTCGCCAGCATTTGTTATTTGCCAGCATTTGCTATTTTTTGTCTTTTGGATAGTGACCATCCTAACTGGTGTGAGGTGATATTTATCACCTCAAAAATATTTATAAATATTTTTGCTATGAACATTATCACATCCGTCTCCTGCATATGTGCGAGAGTTTCTCCTAGAGTATATATGAAACAGAAAGACTACTAGGTTGTAAGGTATAAAAATAATCATTTTGGTGAAAGAATGCCAATTTTTTTCTATTTACACTTCTACTGTCAATATTTGAGTTCCCATTGATCTATCTTCTCTCCAACACTTGCATATTTAGACTTCTTAATTTTTGCCAGTCCAGTAGGTATATAACAGCATCTCATTGTGGTTAATTACTAATGGAGTTAAGCATCTTTTCATATACTTATTGGCCTTCTGAATTTCTTCTTCTGAGAGGGCCTGATAATTTGGTTGGTTGTGTTTTTCATATTGATTTGTAGGAGTTCTGGATATATTCTGAACTCCTACAATACTAATCTTTTGCCAATTTTATATGTTGCAAATATCTTCTCCTTTGTGAAAATATTTGTGAAGAATCCTTCACTTTTTTATGATGTATTTTTATTATTGGAAGTTCTTAATTTTAATATAGGCATGTTTATCAACTTCACTTTATGGTTATGCTTTTTGTATCTTGTATAAAAAATCACTCTTTTTTTTCACTCTTTCTCTTTTGAGTCAGAAAAATATTTTCTTACATCTTCAAAAGATTTAAAATACTCTTTATACTTAAGTCCTTATCTAACTAGAATTTATTTTTTGTGTATGGTGTGTTATAAGGATCTGTTTTTCATTTTTTAATATGGAAAATCACTTATCCTGGCCTCATTTATTAAATATGCCCCCTTTTCTGCCTGACCTGCTTTGCCAACTCTGTTGTATACCAAAGATCCATAATACATGTATCTGTTTCTGGACACTTTGCTCTGTTCCATTGGTCAACTTCTAAAAATCTACACCCTAACACACTAAATCCTACAGCTTTAAAATAAACCTAGATACCTCCTAGACCAAACACCACTTTGCCAATATACTCTTCTTCAGGAGTATCTTGCCACTTCCTGGTCATTGCTGTGAATCAATTTGTCAAGTTCCACAGGATTTTGATTGGAATTTCATTGAACCCAAAGTTAAATTTGAGAAAAATTGACATCTTTTTTTAGATTGAAACCTCCTGTTATGAATTTGGGGTCTCTCCACTTATTTGGTTTTTAATATCTTGCAAAGAAGTTGTAATTTTATGGATACAGATAATACACATCTTCTGTTTTATTTATTCCTAAGTACTTCATGATTTTTCTGTGATGGTAAATGGTATTCTTTTTTCAGTATAAAGGTGGCATTGTTTTGTCCAAAGTAAAATGTTTATTATGTAAAGTTCTTTTTTTTTAAGTGTCATTAATGCACAATCTTATGCTGGTTTCAAATGTATATCGCAGTGGTTCAACAGTCCCTGTGATCAGCTTATATTGTGATTGCAAATTACTGTGCCCCTTTATCCTCCTCACTCCCCACCCCCACCAGTCTTAACCCCTCCCTCTTGGTAACCATTAGTCACTTCTCAGTGTCTATGAGTCTACTGTTGTTTTGTTCCTTCTGTTTTGCTTTGTTTTTATATTCCACGAATAAGTAAAATCATATGTTATTTGTCTTTCTCCTCCTGGTTTTAAATGACATTACCTAAGATTGCATTTCAATTTAGGTTTTTGCTAATATATAGAAATGTAATTGATTTGCAATATTGATTTTAAAGCCTCGATAAGCTCTCTCTTCTGTATAATATTTTTTATAAGCTTTAGGCTTTTTGAATTTTCTGCAAAGACAACCATGTCATCTGTAAAAGATGGTATTTTGTTTTTTCTTTTCCGATCCTATGCCCCTTTAATTTCCTTTTCTTATGCTGGCCAGGACATTCAGTACAATGCTGAATATAAATAGTGATAACAACTGGCATCTTTCTTTGGTTCCTGATTTTAAAAGAAATACTTCCAATGTTTTCCCAGTAAGAATAGTGTTGGCTGTAGGTTTTATTTCTTTTTTCTTTCTTTTTCTTAAATTAACGTGTCATTGATATACACCCTTATGAAGGTTTCACAAGAAAAACAATGTGGTTACTACATTCACCCTTATTATTGAGTCCCCACCACCACACTCAGCATTCACTGTCCACCACTGTTGGCTGTAGTTTTTAAAAAGTAACATATCAAGTTAAGGAAGACCCCTTCTATTCATAATCTGCTAAGAGTTTTGTCATGCGTGGGTGTTGAATTGAGTGCTTTTTCAAGACCATTTTTATTATGAAATATATAACGCACATTAAGATAAATGCAACAAAACATAAATATAAAGGACATTGAAAACTTATAAAGGGAATATTTATAGAAAGAATGCTCATGTAATCATCATCCCAGTTAACTAAAAGAACTTTGCCAGTATCAAAAAGGACCTGTGTGTCCTACTTGATCATACACCATTCCCTCCTCACATGGGTAAGTAGTATGATGACTTTTATAGAAATCACTTGCTTGGTTTTCTTAATAGTTTCTGCATATTTGTGTACATTTCTTGACAACATAGTATCTTTTGTCTGCTTTTGAAGATATATGTATAATAATTCTTAATCTATTTGATATATATGTGAGAATGGAATTATAGAATCATAACACTGTTAGATGATGTTAAGCTCTCCTCCAAAGAGGAATGATTTTTGTATTGGCTTAAGGTAGAGGTTTGGTTTTACTTTTTTCATATAGATACACAATTGCCACAGCAACATTAACTGTACATGAGAGGGTTTCTTTAGTTTGATATTCTTGTTAATACTTGCTATTTTCAGACTTTAATTTTAGCTATTCTGGGGCATACAGTGATATTTCATTATAGCTGTAATTTGCATTTCTTTTATTACTAAAGAGGCTGAGCACCTTTTCATGTTTGTTGACCTTGTGGATTTCCTCTTCTGAAGTGCTCATTTAAATCTTTATTTCACATTTATGGTTTTTATTGCTAGGAGTTTTTTGTTCATATTTGTAGGAGTTCATTATACATCCTGGACACAAATACTTCCTTCCATTCTGTGGCTTGTCTTTCGATGAACAAATGTTCTGGATTTTAATGTAGTCATATTTATCCTTTCCTTTATGGTTGGTGTATTCGAGTCTTAAGAAATATTTCCCTGCAACTACATGGATGGATCCAGAGGGTACTATGCTAAATGAAATAAGCCAGGCAGAGAATGGCAAATACGATATGATTTCACTTATAACTGGAATTTAAAAACAAAATAAAGTGAGAAAAACAGCAACAGACTCATAGACAGTGAAGAGTGACTGGTGGTTACCATGGGGGAGGTGTTGGGGGGTTGAAATAGGTGAAAGAGATTAAGAGGCACAAAATCTCAATCATAATATAAATTAGTCATGGGGATGAAAGTACAGCAGAGAGAATATGGTCAGTAATTCTGTAACATCATTATGTGTTGACAAATAGTAACTACACTAGTTGAGAGGAACATTGAATAATGTAGATAACTTTCAAATCACTTATGTTGTATAGTTGAAACCAATATAATATTGTATATCAACTATACTTCAATTTAAAAAAGGAAGAATTATTTCTCTACCCTGAATCCATGAATATATTCTATGTTACTTCTAAATGTTTTCTAATTTGCCTTTTACATTTAGTCTAAAGTACAGGTGGGGAATGATTTTTCTATTGGCTTAAGGTAGAGGTATGGTTTTTTTTCACATAGATACACAATTGCCACAGCAACATTGAAATGTCTGTCCTTCTCTGATCAAAAGTGCCAACTCTATCATAAATTAATAGTCAATATATGTGAATCTGTTTCTTGGCTCTGTATTTTATTCTAGGGGCTAATTTATCTATCTTCTGCCAGTACTATACTATCTTAATTAACTACATTACCTTAATCATCATGGCTTTGTAGTTTTGTCCCCGTATCTGGTAAAGCTAGTCTTTCCACCTTGTTCATCTTCAAAGGCTATTCTTCTGCGTTTCCACGTAAACTTTAAAATCAATTTGTCGGTTTCATGCGCTGATAAAAAAACCTGTTGGAGTTTTTATTAGGATTGTACTGAATTTATAAATCCCTTTAGGGAGAATCGGCTTCTTCATGATATTGAGACTTCTAATCTATGAACAGGATAATGTTTTTCCACTTATATTAGGTCTTCTTCCATGTCACCCAATAAATGACAATTTGCTGCATCAGATTTCACACATACTTTGTTACACTTATATCTTAGTACTTGATGTTTTTCATACTACTGCAGTGGAAAATTTTAAATTATTTATCATCTAATTGCTTGTTTTCCCTGGATAGACATATAATAGATTTTGCATAATTTTTGTCAGGCTGCCTTGTTAAATTTTTTTCTAATAATTTATTTGTAGATTCCTTTGAATTTTGTATATATGTTATCACATTTTCACATCTTCTGTAAATGGTAACAGCTTTATTTCTTTTTTTATCTAATCTTTTTACCTTTTTGTTTTTTCTTGTCTTACTGCTCTCTCCAGGATCCCCATTACAAGACTGAATAGAATTGGTGATTCTAGGCATTCTTTTATCAGGTTAACAGGGTTTCATAAAAGATTTTTTTATCACAAATGGAGGTTGACTTCATCACATGCTTTTTCTGTATTTATTGAGATGATTGTGTGATTTTATTCCTTTAATCTATTAGCATTATGAATAAAATGAATGTATTTTTTAACATTAAGCTACCTTAAGTTCCTGACATAACTTCAAGTTAGTCTTAGTCTATTATCTTTTATGCACATGGCTGGATTCAGTTTGCCAGTGTTTTATGGAAGATTTTTCTATCCCTATTAACAGTTAAGATTGGCTTGTAATTTTCCTTTCTATTAATTCCCTTTCCTGATTTAGTTATCGAAGTAATTCTGGCCCATAGGATAAGTTGAGGAGTGTCCTTTCTTCTCCTATTTTCCAGGAAAGTTTATACAGGATTAAAATTATCTGCAATTATAAAGTTCGGCGCACTTTGCCTATATGATTTCATTCTAACTCTTTCCTTTCCTTTCACACCTCACATCCCATCCATTTGCAAATTCTGTTCACTCTAGCTTTAAATTAAATTCAGAGTTCAACTACTTCTCACCTCCACCACTACCACCATTGTCTAAGCCACTACCATCTCCCACCTGCATAACTGCAGTAGCCTCCTAATTGGTCTCGTTGCTCTGTCCATGCAGCCGTCATGATATTTTAAACATATGGGTCATATCCTGTTACTCTTCTGCTCATCTTCCATTAACTCCCATTTCACTCAGAGTAAAAACCAAAGTCCTTACAATGAATGGCCCACAATGCCTGCTGGGATCTGGCCAGTGTCCTCTCTCTAACCTCATTCCCTTGCTCACTCTGCTCTAGCCCCCTTGCTGTTCCTTAAACACACTAAGTATGTTCTCATCTCAGAGCCTTTGTGCTTGTAGTTTGCTTTGCCTGGAACGCTCTCCCCACAGAAATCCATATGACTTGCTCCTTTTTATTTTTTAAAGTCTCTGCTCCCTTGTCACCTTATCAGAGAGGCCTTTCCTTACTATCATATATAAAGCAGCCAGTGTCTCCTGCATTCCCCATCTCCCTCTCCTTGTTTTGTTTTTCTTCATAATATTTATTACCTTCTGGCCATTTATGAATGCATGTATGGCTGTATGTATACATTGCCTCAGTCTCACCACAAGAATGAAAATACCAAGAGGGCAGGTATTTTGTCTATATTCCTAGTAGTTAGAACAGTGCCTGGCAATGCAAGGTGCTCCATTTTTGCATCAATGATGAATATTTTACTATGTGTCTGAGTCCTTGGATGTCAGTCAGCCTCTTTAGCTTTATTTCAGTGCATCTTGTTTTCTATCCTTAGCATTAATAACACGGCACCAGGCACATGGCTGTGTTAACTGCCACTTAGTTACAAGTGAATGAGGGAATGTTACATCCTAGACTTTGCTTAAGCTTAAATAACTGCCATCCTTGCCTTGTAGATCTTTATTTTTCTTTTCACTTTCTCTTCTTTTGTCCTCATATCTACTCCTCCTCCTCTATTTTTCTAATCTCACGAATCTCACTTTAGTCCATCCCCTCCCTTTTCCTTTCTCTAAATTCTCTTTTTCTACTTATTGTTCTCTCATTTTCTCCTTGTACTCCTCTTTCACGGAACCATAAAACATTAGAATCAGAATTGGCCTTAGAGATTTTGTCGTCTAATCTCTCTGCAGATATAGAAAAGGACATGCCACAAGATGGCACAATTTGCTTTAAGGTCACAGCTCATTCAAGGCTGAATTGGGACTAGATCTAACGTTATCTTTTTCTCCTCTCTTCTGTCTTTCCTGCTTTTTATTCTCTCTCTTAACACAGTATTAGAATAAGTCTAACTTGCATCTGGATCTTAGTTCCAGCACCTATAATGGTAACCTTTGACAAATTACTTAACCTCTGTATCTTCACTGTCCTCACAGGTTAACTGAAATATTAATATGCACCTCCAAGTTTTGTTGTAAAGATTGAGTAAAATGTTGAATAACAACTACAAAAAGTTGAATAACAACAACAAAACCCTATAGCTAACATCATACTTAATGGTGAGAAACTCAGTTTTCTTGCTGTTAGGCACAAGGCAAGGATACTCTTCTCAGCACTCCTTTTCAACATCATGCTGAAAATCCTTGCTAATTCAATAAGCAAGAAAAGGAATAAAAGGTATACAGATTGGGAAGGAACACATAAAACTGTTTTTGTTCACAGATGACATCATTCATGTAGAAAATCCAGAACTGACCAAAAAAAATCTCCTAGAAATAATAAGCAATTACAGCAAAGTTGCAGGATACAAAGTTAATAGATGAAAGTCGGTTGTTTTTCTATGTTCCAACAATGAAAAGTGGAATTTGAAATAAAAAACACAATACCATTTACACTAGCAACCCCAAAAGTGAAATATTTGGGTATAAATCTATACAAAAACATCTAAGATCTATATGAGGAAAACCACAAAACTCTGAGGAAGAAAATCAGCTAAATAAATGGAAGGATAATCCATATTCATGGAGAGGAACACCTAATGTTGGCAAGATATCAGGCAATCACAATCACAATCTCAGCAAGTTATTTTATGGCTATTAATAAACTGATTCTGAATTTCATTTGGAGAGGCAAAAGACCCAGAATAGCCAATATGATACTGAAGAAAAACAAAGTTGAAAGATTGACATTACCTAACTTCAAGACTTCCTATAAGGCTATAGTAATCAACACAGTATGGTATTGGCAAGAGAATAGACAAATAAATCAATGGAGTAGAATAGAGAGCTAGAAATAGACCTCATAAATAAGTCAGCTCATGTTTACAAAGGAACGGAGGTGGTACAATGGATCAAAGATAATCTCTTCAACAAATGGTGCCGGAACAACTGGACATCCACAGCAGAAAAATGAATCTCACACCCTTTACAAAAATTAACTCAAAATGGATCACACACCTAAACGTACAATACAAAATTATAAAACTTTCAGAAGATTACACAGGAGAAAACCTAGATGACCTTGATATGGCAATGCTTTTTCAGACACAATGTGTAACACACAATTCATGAAAGAAATAATGGATAAGCTGACTTTATCCAAATTAAAAACTTCTGCTCTGCCAAAGTCACTATCAAGAGAAGAAGATAGACTGGGAGGAAATATTTACAATAGACACATCTAATAAAGGACTATTATCCAAAATATACAAAGGATCCTTAAAAATCAGTAAGAAATGGAGAAAGGGGAACCCTCCTACACTGCTGGTGGGAATGTAAATTAGTTCAACCATTGTGGAAAGCAGTATGGAGGTTCCTCAAAAAGCTCAAAATAGAAATACCATTTGACCCAGGAATTCCACTTCTAGGAATTTACCCTAAGAATGCAGCAGCCCAGTTTGAAAAAGACAGATGCACCCCTATGTTTATTGCAGCACTATTTACAATAGCCAAGAAATGGAAGCAACCTAAGTGTCCATCAGTAGATGAATGGATAAAGAAGATGTGGTACATATACACAATGGAATATTATTCAGCCATAAGAAGACGACAAATCCTACTATTTGCAACAACATGGATGGAGCTGGAGGGTATTATGCTCAGTGAAATAAGCCAGCCAGAGAAAGACAAGTACCAAATGATTTCACTTATATGTGGAGTATAAGAACAAAGAAAAAAACTGAAGGAACAAAACAGCAGCAGAATCACAGAACTCAAGAATGGACTAACAGTTACCAAAGGGAAAGGGACTGGGGAGGATGGGTGGGAAGGGAGGGTTAAGGAGGGGGGAAAGAAAGGGGGCATTATGAATAGCATGTATAATGTGGGGGGGCATGGGGAGGGCTGTGCAACACAGAGAAGACAAGTAGTGATTCTACAGCATCTTACTACACTGATGGGCAGTGACTGTAATAGGGTTTGGGAGGGGACTTGGTGAAGGGGGGAGTCTAGTAAACAATGTTCCTCATGTAATTGTAGATTAATGATACCAAAATTAAAAAAAAATAGAAAAAAAATCAATAAGAAAAAAAACAGTTAAAAAATGGGCTAAAGACTTTAATAGACACTTTATCAGAGAAGATCTATGGATGGCAAATAAAAGCATGGAAAGATGCTCTGCTCCACATCACACATCAGGGAAATTATAATGAAAAACCACTATATACATACTAGAATGGCCAATATCTGGAACACTGATAACACCAAAAGCTGACCAGCATGTGGAGCAATAAGAACCTTCACACATTGCTAATGGGAATGAAAAATGGTATAGCCATTTGGCAGTCTGGCAGTTTCTTACAAAACTAAACGTACTCTTACCATACGATCTAGCAATCACACTCCTTGGTATTTACCCAAAGGAGTAGAGAACTGATGTCCACACAAAAACCTGCATGTGGATGTTTATAACAGTTTTATTCATAATTGACAGAAGTTGCAAGCAACCAAGATATGCTTCAGTAGGTGAATGGATGAGTAAACTGTGGGACATCCAGACAATAGAATGCTATTCCTCACTGAAAAGAAATGAGCTATCAAGCTGTGAAATGACACGGAAGAACCTTACAGTCAAAGAAGCCAACCTGAGAAGGCTGCATACTATAGATTCCCACTCTGATTCTGGAAAAGGCAAAGCAATGGAAACAATAAAGGTCAGTAGTTGCCAAGGTTGGGGGACAGGAAGAGATGAATAGGCAAATAACAGAAAAATTTTAGGGCAATGAAAATACTCTGTATGATATTATAATGATGGATATGTGTCATTATACATTTTTCCAAACCCACTGAATATATACCACCAAAATTGAACCCTTAGGTAAACTATGGACTTTGGGTGATTGTAATGTGTCAATAGAAGTTCATCCTTGGTAAGAAATGTATCATTCTGGTGAGTAATATTGGTAACAGGGAAGGAGGTTATGTGGGAGCAGGGAGCATATGGGAAATCTTTGTACCTTCCTCTCAGTTTCATTGTAAACCTAAAGCTTCCCTAAAAAAATAGTCTTAAAGAAGTCAAACAAATAATGGCCTGGCACATAATAGAATATGTGTTGGCTCTTTTCTCTTTTTTTTTCCTCCTGTTTTTCTTTTTCCTTCCCTCTTTAAATTGTTAAGAACTTTGGATATTTTATTATGCCTTTGATTCCTTCTCTTGACTTTTGTGTCATTTCTCCCATCATTTAGTTTTCCTTTCTCCTCTGCCTCTTCATCCTTTTTTTCACCTTCGCCTTCTCCTTCTTTCTCTCTCATTTCTGTTTCTGCTTCTCATTTTCAAGCCATGTGGGCCATATACTTTGAGCTTAAAGTCCCATTAGCCAGTCCTATAATTTTCTCTTCCTTTATGTTCTCTTTTCCCACTCTCTCCTCTTTCCATTACTTATAAAATTATTTAACTTCCCTGGGCCTCAGTTTTTCCATCTGGAAAATGATAACAATTATAGATTGTTATAGCATCAAATGAATTTAGTAAAGTTCTTTGCTCAGTGCTTAATACAAAGACCTCCAAGATGTCACTAACTTTATTCTCATTTGACCTTCTGCAAGCCCAGTATGAAATATAAACCACTATAGAAGTGTTAGTTTATTTTTTGTCCTAAAGTATCATGGTGAAGTGGAAAGATGGCTTCAGGTTGAAAAGACCTGTCCCAGAAAAATCTCTGAATACTTCTGAGCCTCAATTTCCTTATCTGTAAAATGAATAATATATGCCTTTCTTTCCCTTGAGGTTTTTTCCTTCCCCAGGGATTAAAAGAGTCAATATGCAGGAAAGCATCACTTTAAAGTACATGTTGTAATCATGACAGACGGTGTCCTCACATTGTGGATGCAGTATACTTACAGGATTCAACGGGATAAAATTTTAAAAGCTGCTTGACCAATAATAAGCTCTCAACACATGTCACCTATTATTTCCTTTGCCTTTTCCACTGTTCTCTTGCTCTTCAAGAAAATGAGCGTTGACCTGCCCAGGTGATCTCTGCCGCTAAGCTTCTATTATTGATTATTGCCTCCCTCCTCTCTCCTCCTCCTTTCTTTTTCTTCTGTCTGGCCCTGCATCACAGCTTTCCTCTCGTCTCAGGCATCCCGCGCAGCCCGGATCTGTAGACCTCACGCAGCTCAGAGCCGGCGAACCGCACGCACGTGCCCGATACCAGGATTCGCTCTGCATTTAGCGTTTAGCGCTGGTCCAACAATAAAGCTTTATTGACACAAAGTAGAAAAAAAAAAAGGCCCCCGCTGGTCTTTCCTCAACAGCCAATCAGAGAGTAGAATGCCTGTTTCGCGTGCCGGCGCTCCGACGATCGGAAAGAGGAGGCGGGGCATGTCCGGGCGAAATCCGCCTCGTATGAGCGGAAGTACGGCCGGAAGCCAGCTATAGAGTTTAGTGGCCAGAGCGGCCCGGCGGGGAGGTGGCAGGAAAGCCTCGGAACAGCTGCCGGAGGTGACGGTGCCGCAGCCCCGCCCGGTGCACTGGAAGACGAAGCTTCCAGGTAGCGGCCCGCAGAGTGTGACCCAGGGTACGACGGGGCAGTCGTCGAGAGCCACGGTCCCTGGGCGGCCTCTTTAAGGGAGGGGGCGGGGCCACGTGGAAGGATCTTGAGGGTGAGGTCACGTGGTCGGGGACCCTAGCGGGGCACTAGTGGGGATTTGAGGGAGCCTCGTCGTTGGGGTGGACACCATGTGACGCTCCTACCACACTGCATTCTGTGCCTGCGGGTTCAGTGGAATGCACTTGGTGGGGTTTGGGATTAAGCCCAGAAAGTGGGGGAGGGAGGACGTGGCAACCCTGTCCCAGACAGGCTTCCGTCAAAGTGGCCAATTTGGGGATTCTTAGGTTCAAGTTTCAGGCAGCTTCATCTCTGATTCCTCATTGCAGAAGTGACTCAGTGCCTCTTAAGTCCAGCCCCTAGTCCCGTGTTTCCCAGTTTTCAGGGGACATTGTAGCTTCACATCCTCTTTCCTTGCAGCTCGACATCCTGAGCCCAGGTCCCCCAGCTCAGTGCAGCCATGAGTGCCGAAGTGAAGGTGACAGGGCAGAACCAGGAGCAATTTCTGCTCTTGGCAAAGTCAGCCAAGGGGGCAGCCCTGGCCACACTCATCCACCAAGTGCTGGAAGCCCCTGGTGTCTACGTGTTTGGGGAACTGCTGGATATGCCCAATGTTAGAGAGGTGGGTTCCTGGCCTGGATAGCCCACAGGGAAGCTTGGGGCCAAAGTTTGATTTGAGAATGGGTGGGCAGGCTCATTTTGCAATCCTGCAGCCATGCAGTACAACAACGATATAGCGATAATTAACTGGCAGCTTGCAAAAGTTTGAAAGTAAGCCTCTTAGTTTCCCTTTGTGGATGATCTGTAAAACCTGGTATTTTTCACTTTTAACCAGAAGAGAATGTGATTTTCAGAGTAGGAGACCTGATTCCAGCCTTGCTCCACCAGTGTAACAGCTTTTATCATATCACCTTGATCAGATCACTTTTGTTTTAGGGTCTCAGTTTTCTCTTTTGTAAATGGAGCTGATACTCACTGGTATTGTAGAAATCAGGAGTGAGATTATGGGAACCTGTAAAGTCTGGTACAAATGGAAGGAACTAACGTGAAATTGGCATGCCCTTTTCTTTCTGCTTTGCACCATGTGCAGCTTCACTTAAGTTAAATAAGATAGGTATCTTTTTCCCAGAGACATGTGTCAGGATGCCAGGAACACAGCCGAGACAACTGTTCACACAGAAGGAGAGTTAAGAGTTTAAAGTCTAGAGTGGGTGGGTCACCGAGATGTGTGATAGCAACTCAAGTCCTGAGATGCTATGACAATGATATGTAGGCAAACTATGAGTTAAGTTTTTGAGGGCCAGTGACTGAGTCCATGAATTAGGACTCTTGGGGTCATTCTGTGTTACAGGAGAAAACTGGCTGCCTTCTTTCGCTGCTTCCCTCTTAAGTGGAACTAAAGAGAGTCAGTCAAGGAGAAGGAAAAACATTTATTGGGTGCCTTTTTAGCATCCTGCTTGTCCTCTGGAAATGCCAGACGAGTACAAGGCACAGTGCTGATTACCCTTCTGAAATTTACATTCCAGTTGCAGAGACAAGATGAATGGATATACATGTATAAATAGTTTATTTAGAAAGTATTTGCTGAGAGAGCCAACTACATGCATAGCTCTGCTAGACTAAATGGGATGCCAGAGACTGAGTCTGTGTTCTGTTCAAAGGAAAGATGTTTTTAGGCAACAATGGTAGGCTGGGTTTGATTGATTAAGTGCTAGAATGAGTGATCAGTGAATAAGGATAAGGAGATCTGGGTGGGCTGCCTGGGTGAGGAAAGCCTACCAGGTGAGGCAGGTATGAGCAGAGGCCACCAACTGTAGTGCCTGCTGATGCCGTGTAGCTGTCAGAGGCAAGTGAGGCTGAGGCCTCCGTCTTCAGTGAACTGGAGAGTACAGCAGACTGCCCAAAGATACTCCCATTCAGAAATACTAAGAGCACTCCAGGGACAAAGCAACACAGTTTGCAATGCCTGGTGCATGTGTATGTGTATGTGTGTGTGTGTGTGTGTGTGTGTGTGTGCGTGCATGCATGCGTGTGTGTGTATGTGGGGTATTGAACACCCTGAGTGTTTTCATCCTCTGAATTTAGGATAGGAATTGGAGGCATATGGAGGAAGAGGGCATTGCGAATTGAGGGAATAGTGTAAATGAAGGCCTAGAGGTGGAAATGAGGCCTTCCTGTGAGGAGAGATCAGGGAGGCAGAGAGTTCCTTTTGGAGAGCTGGGAGAACTACTGTTGGAGGGGAAAGATGGGGCCAAAAAGTGGAGTTCAAAACACAGTAAGGTTGGGTGGGTAGAGAGAGGCCCTTCCTGTCACCTCGTCTCTGCTATTCTTACAGCTGGCTGAGAGTGACTTTGCTTCCACATTCCGACTGCTCACTGTGTTTGCCTACGGGACGTACGCTGACTACTTAGGTAACCAGAGGGGCTGGAATTCTGGTAGTGGAAGGGGGAGAAAGGCAATATCTGGAGGGACTTAGAAGGAATTCCTGGATGCCCTCCTTAGATCCCTTAGGTACGTGGGTCAGGGTCAAGACCTGAATTGACATGGAAAACTCAAAAAAAAAAGGCAAAGGTGGGTTGGGGCTCAGTCTGCCCATGAAAGTGAAATCAGGATTTCCTACATTTCGTCCTTTTTTCCTAGCTGAAGCCCGAAATCTTCCCCCACTCACAGAGGCTCAGAAGAATAAACTTCGACACCTATCAGTTGTCACCCTGGCTGCCAAAGTCAAGGTGAGTGACAGTCCCCCCAGTCCTGAGCCAAAGAGCATCCTTTTGTCTGTCCCTTTGCAAGGGCACTTGCTCTTTGACCACACTGTTGCTGCTTTCTGCCTTCCCACCCCGTGCCTCCAAGGTCTGTATCTAACTGGCATTACCCACAGCCTTCACAGCTGAACATCATTCTCTTAGTTTTCTGTATTGTTTTTATTTTTCAAACAACTTGAGTTCTAAGTAAAACATCTTTTGTGTTTTGGGTCAGAGTAGCCACTAGATGCTGTTCTGAGTTGCCCAGCAGTCCCTACTTCCCAGTCTATCAGATCCCATGCAGATAGTCTCAGCGGTCAGAGTTGGGAACAAGGCTCGCTCTCCTGGTCAAGTGGTACGCATCTGTTTGCTAAAACAAGAAACCTATAACCCAGGATTATCTCTGTATTTCCTATTTGCTTCAGATTTTTGTTAAATATCCCTCTCTCGCCCATCTGTACTTTACTACTTGACTCATTCTCATGAATTTCTGTAAATCAGGCTCTCTCTGGTGAGATGCCTCTCTGGAAGTTTTAATGGTAAACAGTAACTGCAGACCTTTCCAGACCACAGATTCTCACTGTGTCAGGCTGATCTTGACCAGGGTCTGTGTGCCATCCTGAGTTGTGGCCAGAGGATTGACATCCAGGCAGATGTCACTTTGCCCCTCTGTGGTGTGGGAGGTAAGGGTGGGAGGGGAGCATGAGTCTTATATTTTAAGATCGTCCTTTGCATGATGTTATTTGGCAGGGGGAATATTTTTATTTATTTCACCTTAGAACCAGCCTTTGAGATGAAATGATTTGAGAGTAGGTTTGAGGGTGGGCAGGTGAGCCTAGGCAGCATGGGGAAAGCAGGAAGAGTCTCGGAAGCCCTTCTCTGCTGTGGACCGTCACAAATCCCAGCCTGACCTCTCCGGGCCCCAGTGTATCCCATATGCGGTGTTGCTGGAAGCCCTTGCTCTGCGGAACGTGCGGCAGCTGGAAGACCTCGTCATTGAGGCTGTGTATGCCGACGTGCTTCGCGGCTCCCTGGACCAGCGCAATCAGCGGCTGGAGGTTGACTACAGCATTGGACGTGACATCCAGCGCCAGGACCTCAGTGCCATTGCCCGAACACTGCAGGAGTGGTGAGACCTGCGTCCTGCCACTGTCCCTCCTCTTCTCACCCCAAGAAAGGGAGAGGTGCTTTGAAGCAGGAAGAGCAGCCCTGGCCTGCTGGCCTGGCCTGGCCTGGATGCAGAGGGGGGAATCCAAGAGGGTGCAGGGAATTGAGCTTGTTCCTCCAAAAGCTAGGGAGGAAAGAAAGGAGTGGAGGAGGGCCTGGAAGGCAAGAGGCAGGAGGTGGTGCCCTTGATGTAGTGGTTAGGGGAGGGAGGGGCGTGGTACTCCTGAGGATCCTCCCTAGGAGGTTGGTCACCTATCTTAGGCTGCATTCATCCCATTGGTCTGTACCCAACACTGTCCACAGGTCATGGTCCTCTTCTACTTCTGCTTTTCTCTTTGTTTTCTTATTAATTTTAGTTCAGTAACACACTTTTTTTTTGTCATTAGCATGTCTTGCCCCATTTTGTTTGTAGTTCCTAGGGCCATCCTGCACATAACTCTAGCACCTTATACCTCTCTTATCCTTTCTGAGGGTCCTTCTGGCTCCTGGGAATATTTTTGCAGGTAGTTTCCAGGTACCCTGGTGAGGGATCCTAACTCAGGCAAGGGTTTGGATGCCAGGATCTAGGGTTCTTTCTGAGTCTGTGACTACAGCCCTCTCTGACTCTCCTCTTGCCGGATTCCCACAGGTGTGTGGGCTGTGAGGTTGTGCTGTCAGGCATTGAGGAGCAGGTGAGCCGTGCCAACCAGCACAAGGAGCAGCAGCTGGGCCTGAAGCAGCAGATTGAGAGTGAGGTGAGCAGGTAGGGGAGCACGGCAGACCCCAGCTCCTCCAGGCTGGGCCAGTTTGGACAGTGTCTGTAGCAGACAAGGTGGGCAGGGACTGTCAGGTTCTGGAACCTTGTTATCCTCCATTCCTTTCATTCTGGTAGGTTGCCAACCTTAAAAAAACTATTAAAGTTACAACAGCAGCAGCTGCAGCAGCCACTTCCCAGGACCCTGAGCAACACTTGACTGAGCTGAGGGAACCAGCTCCTGGCACCAACCAGCGCCAGCCCAGCAAGAAAGCCTCCAAGGGCAAAGGGTGAGCCAGTGTGGCAGGAACTGCTCGCTTCTGGGGTGCCCTGCTTTCCCTTCAGAGACCTGGCTGCCCTCACTTCCTGTAGTCATGTGCATGGTGGTGGGAACCGGGGGGCCTTCAGGGGTTAGAGAGTTCCCTGCAGCCTCTCTCTCTCTCTTCTCCTTGCCAGACTCCGAGGGAGTGCGAAGATTTGGTCCAAGTCGAATTGAAGGGACTGTTGTTCCTTCCCTGGGGATGTGGGGTCCCAGCTGCCCGCCTGTCCTCAGAGAGCCTTCTTGTGCCCCTGGCCAGCTGATAATCCTAGGTCATGACCCTTCACCTCCCTTCCTCTCTCCCCCACCCCCAAGCATAGATCATACCTTCTCTAGTGAGGAGGTGAGTACAAGTCATGTTTTTGTTGGTACTTTTTGTTTTATGTGACTTTCTTTAGTGTCCCGTTGTCCATGCTCTCTCCCTTATTTCTTTAAGAGCCAGCATCTATCTATCTTTTTTGTGTGTGTGGCATTGGGTAGGTGGGGCTGCTGCCTGTCCAGCGTAACCCACACTGTTTGTTCTCCCACCCCATCCCTGCATGCCTAATCCCCTATTCCTGCCCCCTGCCCCCAACCTGCTTGGGCAGCATCTGAAGAGCCATAGGGCTCCCACCTTATTTCCACCCTGAGAGTTCTGGGAGCCAGTCTGCCGTTCTAGGAGTCACTGGACACTTTCATCCTAGAATCCGGTCACACTACAGCTGTTTCTTTCCAGCTTCCCTTGGGTTCTGGGAATGCTGCTGCTTCAATGACCCCAGAGCCTAAGAAGGGCAGCTGTTTCTTGAGATGTTGAGAGATGGTTCTTTCTTGGCCCTGGCTGTCTTGGAAAGCCTAATGGCAATCCTGGAAGGATTTATACTTCTTTTTGTGAGTTTGGTGGGGAAGGGAAGGGGATAGAGATTGTATTAAAAAAAAAAGTATATATACATATATCTATATATAATATGACACAGAAATAAATCTATGAGAAGTCTATCAGACATGCCCTGAACTGGGTATCTTCTGTCTTTTGATATTTGTGGATGAGAAGAAGGCTCATTCCCAATCCACTCTAGAACAAAGTGCTAGAAACAGAAGAGAACCATATATTATATGCTGAGTCCTGGCCTGGGAGCCAGGAGACCTGTTTGCTGGACTGTTTGACTTTGGACAGATTGCTCAGAATCTCAGCACTCATTCAGAAGCACTGGATACTTATTGAGCACCAATACATGGTAGGCACTGGAGACACAAAATGATGGTCACTGTCCTACTCCCAAGAACAAGAGCCTTAGCCTCTTTCCTTCCACCTTATAGAATTGTAAGGGGAAGAGTTGATAATAAACTTCAGTTTTGCATCATAACCATACAGAACTCTCAGACTTGCAGTAGGAAACATCAGCCAGGCTCCTGTCCTCTGTCCAGGGCAGAGCTTTCCAAGCAGTATGCAGGGAGGATCAGTCTCCGTGGCCTAGTATACTCCTTTGTACTCCCTAGGATTGGGAAACTAGTGTAAAGAAAGGACAATTGGTCCCCCATCATTGGCAGGGGAAGTGGCTGCCTCCTGGGTGTCCCATTGTTGACTGGACTGCTCTCCAAACTTGTGCTGTTCTCTAGGTGGACTTTTAGGACAGACCACTCTTTAATGGTCCTAAGGTATCAATCATAGAACAAAAAAGTGGGGATCCTGAGTTTTTCATTAGAAGTGGGCTGAGTAAGCCTATTGTCTTGAGGGGCAGTGGTGACTTAATGGGACCAGTCTAGTGAACCTCATTTCAAGGGTTGACACTCTTAGCCTCTTATTTTAGCTTTGCCTTGGACAAACTTTTGAGCCTGTTGCACCTTGATTTTTTTCAGTCTACCTCAAATAAAAACCCTTCTTCCTCCTACACCTTTCAATATGTAGAAATTGCCAATTCCTGGTACTTTGAACCTGTTCTTTCTCCCTCTGCCATGCCCCGTTTTTCTCTTGAACTTAGTATCTCATTTTCCTGTAAGCTGGTTCCAGCTAGTGCCTCCGTAACTTCCCTGACCTCTCTAGTTCCAGCCTTCGCTGGGTGGCTCTAAAGTCTAATGTGTTCTGGGCTGGGAATGGCTGGCTTAACATCCACAGGTAGGGGTCTATTCACAGTCCCAAGGACATACAAATACAGTTTGTCACTGATTTACAAAGACAGAACTCTTGGCTACCAAGACATGGAGAAGGGGAGGCAGATTGTTTGTGAATTCAGGTTTTTACCATGAAGTTTAGTTCAGAATTTAGGGATTCCAATTATAACCAAGCCCATCACCAGGAAAACCTTTCCAACCAAGAATCTCATCGCTTGTATATTCACACACTGGTCCCTAGTGAACAGCTGTCTCAGACGATCTTAAGCCTGGACCACTATGGTAAGAGAACTTGCCTTTGTGAGAATCTAGAGTCCATGCACACAGAACAGATGACACTTAAAAGATTAAGGCAAAGTCTCTGAAGCTGAAAACAGCAATTGGACTGGTGCACATCTTAGTGCACAAGAAAAGCAAAGACAATGTCCACAGTCACTATTTCATGAAATCCCATGCAGAGAGAAAATTCTCTCCTTAGATGCATCTTCCAATGTGGAAGGATGGGCAGAGGGCAACTTAAGGCAATGCATTAGTTATCTATTGCTGTATAACAAATTACCCTGAAATTAGTGGCTTAAAACAACACATTTATTATCTCAGTTTCTATGGTTTGGGAATCTGGGCACACTGAGATGAGTTTTCTCTCACACAAGGCTCTGTTCAGAATGTCAGCTAGAGCCACAGCAGCTCAAGGTTCCAGTGAGAAGGACTTGCTTTTCCAAGTGCACTCTAATTCTCACCAGGATTCACTGCCTTGCAGGTGGCTTGACTGAGGACCTCATTCCCTGGCTGACTGTTGGTCAAAGGCTGCCCAGGTAGCCGTCTCCATCACAGCACAAGCCAGAGAGACCACATCACAAGGCAAAATCAGTCTTGTAACCTAATCACGGAAGAGACATCCCATCACATTTACCAGTCACCAGGTCCAGCCTATCAGAAGGCAGGGCTCATTGGAAACTCAGAAGTTTCCTGCCCCAGGCTGTGTTTCTATGGGCTGCCAGCATCAGAATAATCAGGGAGCTTTTGAAAATGCATATTCCTGGACCCTAATCCCACCCTAGTTTCTCCTGAATTAGAATCTCCAGGAAGGAGGCTGGAAATGTGCCTTCACTGCCCTCACTGACTCGCCTCTGAGTGTGAGGTCCTATTTATGTGAGTAGGCTTGCCCAGGTTAGTGTCAACATGGATCAGCTGGAAAGGCTTCTACTGTATGGCCTTGGAGGTCAGGCAAGGGAGAGAAGGATGAGCAAAGGTGACAGGACTTGTCCTGTCCTTTGAGGTTCTTAAATATATGGTTGTAGTTACAAGTGTGATAAGTGCTAAGAAGTGTAGGATAACATGGAAGCACTTAACCCATCTGCATCTTGCCTGGGGTTGGGAAAGCCTCCAATGACGTGACCTTTAAACAAGTAGCCTATGTACCAGTTGGCCTGATAAAGGGGAGGGAGGATGAGCATTTTAAGTGAAAAAAATAGTGGGATGAAGGCCTGAAGGCAGAAAGGTTTCATCCTGTGACCTATAGCCTCTGCCTTAATATGAAATGCATAATTTGGGGGATGGGGCAGGTAATACAGTCCTGTACTTTTACTTACTGTTCATTTGTCCATTCAATCAGTAAATATATCTTATCAGAAAAAAATATAAAGTAATATAAACCATAATGTATATGTTGTACTTCTAAGCATCGGGGTTTTGGGTGATTTTTGTCTTTTTACCATTTCTGTTTTCCAGTCTTTTTATAATAGATGCTAATAATAAAGCTAATACTTATTAAGTGCTTACTATCGTTAAGCACTATTCTAAGTACTTTATATATATAAATTTAATCCAAACAACCAGCTTCCAAGATTTATACCATTATTATTGGCTTCTAACAACAAATGAGGTACAAGAAGGTTATGTAACTTGCTCAGGGTCACACAGATGGTAGGTGGAGTAGGCACACCGCGCTCATCTTCCTGGACAGAATGCATGGAGCAGCTATCTGAGATCACCAGAGAAGTAAGTGGTAGCAGGGAAAAACAAACCAGAATTCAAAGTTCCACTAAACCAGTGGTGAGTTTACCATCCCCCCCCTTCCAGTATTGCCAGAATGGACTCAAAGGCAGCCCAAAACCTAAAAGTGTACGTCAGGTGTAAACAGAAAGAGCTCCTCTTAGAGCCCTCAATTGCAGGTTCAAGGAGCAAGAAAGGGACTCCTAAGGGTCAGAAAGTGGGGAAGATCTGTTGTTTTTCTTTTTACCCCTCATCCACCTCCAGCCCATGCAATACCATGGTGTTGATAGCTACAGCAGCATGACAGCATGAGTGCCTGGGAAGGCACTGAAAGCGCTGAGGGAGGAAAACTCTGACCACAGAAACTATGATCCCAAAAATGTAAGGCAAATGCCTATGCGTTTTTTCTTTATTCTCCTGATGCTTGGCCCAGACACACAGTGAGATGCCCAGCAGAGCAGAGAAACTAAAACCTCAACTTCCTGGACAGAGAATTGGGAAGGGAAGCACCAGAGAATCAGAAAGTGTCAGGTAGATCACAGAGAGGACTGAAATCAAGAGAACAGTACTGTAGAGATGTGTGTGAACTGAGCTCACCTCTGAGCTGCACAAGCACTGATCTGACCATAAACATCTTACCAAAGCTTTGTGAACTGAGCTACTAGGTGGACCACTGTCCAGGCCTGACTGGCCACTTGGTGGCATACACACACAGCACTGATCCAAATAGCATCACAAACTGAAAATTAAACTGACATTGGAACCACAATGCAAAGAACGCAAATTGCTGCTTGAACCTAACCTGGTCAGTTGCCTCCTAAGATAAAAAAACATTCCCTGTAGGATTTTAATAAGACCCAGAGTTTCTATATTCAAAATATCCAGGATATAATCTTAAAATGTTCAGCAAATAAACAGCTCTCAAGAGAAGACAACCAATCCCTAGATGACAGAGCTGTTGCAATTTTAAAACAAAGACTTCAAAGCACGATAACCATACTGGAAAAAGAAAGGGAGAACAATCTTGGAACAAATGGGATAATACAAAGTTTCAGCAAAGAAACAAAATATAAGGAAGAAACAAATGGGAATTTTATTAACTGAAAAATAGGAATAACCAAAATAAAATACTGGGTAGGTTTCATAGCATAATGGAGAAGTAAGGGAGTGAGTTTGAAGATAGATCAATATAAATTAATGTAATCCAAATAACAGACAAAAAAAGATATAAAAAATTTTAGAAGACCACAGCTTCAGGAACCTGTGGGAAAATATCAGAAGGTCTAATGTTTGTGCCTACAGCAAGCAGTCCGAGAAGATGAAGAGAAAAACATAGAAAAAAATTAGAAGAAATCATAGCTAACAATACCCCAAATGTGGCAAAAGATAAACATGGATTCAAGAAACTTGGTGAACAGCAAACAGGAGATACTCAAAGCAGTCCATGCCCACAAAACCATAATCAAAAGGCTGAAAATCAAAGGCAAAGACAAATAGGCTAACAATACCCAGACAACATGTATTTCATAGGGGAACAATGACTCAGAGGACTGCAGATTTCTCATCAGAAATTATGGAAGCCAGAGGAAACTGGAACAACACTTGATGTGATGAAAGAAAATTAACAGGAAAGATGGTGGTGTGAGAGGTGAGGCAGAGGCTTCCTCCCAAAACTGTATATAATACAAAAATATAATTAATATGACTAATCCTGAAAGAGCAATGGGAAAGAGGGCTGCAACAAACAGCATCTCCTGATGCTTGGCCCAGACAAATAGTGAGATGCCCAGCATGGGCACACACATGGAGAAAAGAATAAATCTCACAAAACAGGGTAATGTACCAAAGCCATAGCCCAGTGAGATCCAAGCTCTTCCCACACCCCAGCTCACAGGTGGGAGGAGAAACGGAGCAGGGAGGGAGTGGAGGCCTGGGACTACTGAATACCTAAATCCAGAGATCTGCTCTGGGAGCACAAACCTACACATGGTGCTTGCATGGTTCTCTCATGATTAGGGTGTTAGAAAGCTAAGACAGGCAGAATTCCTGGAGAGGCTGAGATTCCAGCCGCTTGGGGAAAACGGATCCATATCTGGCTGCTCTGGGACAAAACAAAGGTGGGCAGTCTGAGAGACTTCCTAACAGCAAGAAGGCTGCTAAAGGGGCAAGG
Organism: Manis javanica; assembly: GCF_040802235.1. Classification (NCBI taxonomy): domain Eukaryota; kingdom Metazoa; phylum Chordata; class Mammalia; order Pholidota; family Manidae; genus Manis; species Manis javanica. The sequence goes on along the minus strand of NC_133170.1, from coordinate 25,769,757 downwards.
ATTGCACAGAGCTTACTGCTCAGGAGAAAGAACAGGTAGACAAAATTGTACAGGTGCACTCTGCCCAGCAGGTTGGGAACTTTCTCAATCTTCAGGTGCTCCAGCTCCCTGGCTGGCTACACAGCTTGAAGGACCCCCTCCACGATACACAGCCTACTGCGCCTTTCTCCCAGCCAGCCCCACCTGCCTCACAAACCAGCAAACCCTACCCTGGTGGTAGGCCAGCCAGAGGGAAGCCCCATCTACAGCAACTACAAACACAAAGCATAGAGACTTATACCTGTGTGCTTGGCCCACTGGTTCTGGCAGTGGAGGCAGGCATAGCAGCCAGGAAGCAGGAAACTGCTCTTTTTACCCCCCAGGCACCAATTCCATTCTCCTGCGACCCCTGACATTGCTTCAGAGGCTGAGCAGCTCCAGAGAGTAGAGCTTCTGGGTATTAGAGGGTGCCATATACAAATATGAAACAACAAAGAAACCTGGCTCTAAGTAAAATTATGAATACAACACCTGAGAAACATTCCAATGAAACCAACCTCATGAAACTTCCTGAAAGGGATTTCAAAATAAAAATCATTAACATGCTCATGGAGGTACAGAAAAATATTCAAGAACTCAGGAATGAATTCTGGTTGGAGATCCAATTGTTGAAGAGAAAAATGGAGGGTATTAAAAGCAGGTTAGATATGGTGGAGGAGATGATAAATGAAATAGAAATTAGAGAAGAGGAATACAAAGAAGCTGAGGCACAGAGGGAAAAAAAAGGATCTCTAAGAATGAAAGAATATTGAGAGAACTGTGTGACCAATCCAAATGGAACAATATTCGCATCATAGGGGTAACAAGAAGAAGAAGAGAGAGAAAGGGATAGAAAGTGTCTTTGAGGAGGTAATTGCCAAAAACTTTCCCAATCTGGGGAAGGAAATAGTCTCTCAGGTCATGGAGGTGCACAGATCTCCCAACACAAGGGACCCGAGGAAGACATATAGTAATTAAAATGGCAAAGATAAAGGATAAGGACAGTCTATTAAAAGCAGCCAGAGAGAGAAATAAGACCACATACAAAGGAAAGCCCATCAGGCTATCATCAGACCTCAGCAGAAACAATACAGTGGCATGACATATTTAATGCAATAAAGCAGAAGGGCCTCGAACCAAGAATACTTTATCCAGAAAGATTATCATTTAAATTTGAAGTGGGGATTAAACAATTTCCAGATAAGCAAAACCTGAGAAAATTTGCCTCCCACAAACCATCTCTACAGTGTATTTTGGAGGGAATGCTATAGATGGAAGTGTTCCTAAGGTTTAATAACTGTCACCAGAGGTATAAAACAACAGTAAAGAAAGTAGAACAGTTAATTACTGAGCAAATGCAAAACTAAATCAACTATCCCAAAGTCAATCAAGGGATAGACAAAGAGTACAGAATATGATACCTAATATATAAAGAATGGAGGAGGAAGAAAAAGGAGAAAAAAAGAACCTTTAGATTGTGTTTGTAAAAGCATATTAATTGAGTTAAGATAGACTTTTAGTAAGGAAGTTAACCTTGAACCTTTGGTAACCACGCATGTAAAGCCTGCAATGGCAATAAGTCCATACCTATTGGTAATCACCCTAAATGTAAATGGACTGAATGCACCAATCAAAAGACATAGAGTCACTGAATGGATAAAAAAATAAGACCCATCTATATGCTGCCTACCAGAGACTCACTTTAAGCCCAAAGACATACACAGACTAAAAGTGAAGAGATGGAAAAAGATATTTCATGCAACTAATAGGGAGAAAAAAGCAGGAGTTGCAGTATTTGTATCAGACAAAATAGGCTTCAAAACAAAGAAAGTCAAAAGAGACAAAGAAGGACATTACATAATGATAAGGGGTCAATCCAACAAGAAGATATAACCATTATAAATATCTATGCACCCAACACAGGAGCACCTACATATGTGAAACAAATACTAACAGAATTAAAAGTGGAAATAGAATGCAAGGCATTCATTCTAGGAGATTTCAACACTCCACTCACACTGAAGGACTGACTGATCAACCAGACAGAAAATAAGTAAGGGGACAGAGACACTGAACAACACATTAGAACAGATGAACCTAACAGACATATACAGAATTCTACACCCAAAATCAGCAGAATACACATTGTTATCAAGTGCACATGGAACATTTTCAAGAATAGATCATATACTAGGTCACAAAAAGAGCCTTGGTAAATTCAAAAAGATTGAAATTGTACCAACCAGCTTCTCAGAGCACAAAGCTATGAAACTAGAAATAAATTATGCAAAGAAAATTAAAAATCCCACAAACACATGGAGACTTCACAACATGCTCCTAAACAACCAATGGACTAATGACCAAATAAAAACAGAGATCAAGCAATATATGGAGACAAATGACAACAATAATTCAACACTGAAAAATCTGGGGGACACAGCAAAGACCATGCTAACAGGAAAGTATATTGCAATATTGCAATACAGGCCTACCTCAGGAAAGAAGAACAATCCCATATGAACAGTCTAAATTCACAATTAACAAAACTAGAAAAAGAACAAATGAAGCCCAAAATCAGTAGAAGGAGGAGGGACATAATAAAGATTAGAGCATAAATAAATAAAATTAAGAAGAATAAAACAATGAAATCAGTGAAAGCAAGAGCTAGTTCTTTAAGAAAATAAAATAGATAAACCCGTAGCCAGACTTATCAAGAAAAAAAAGAGAGTCTACACACATAAACAGAAGCAGAAATGAGAAAGGAAAAATCACTACGGAAACCACAGAAAAACAGAATTATTAGAGAATACTATGAAAAACTACATGCTAACAAACTGGATAACCTAGAAGAAATGGACAACTTTCTAGAAAAATACAACCTTCCAAGGCTGACCCAGAAAGAAACAGAAAATCTGAACAGACCAATTACCAGCAATGAAATTGAATTGGTAACCAAAAAACTACCTACAAACAAAACCACTGGATCAGATGGCTTTACCGCTGAATTTTATCAAATATTTAATGAAAACCCAATACCCATCCTCCTTAAAGTTTTCCAAAGAGTAGAAGAAGAGGGAGTACTTCCAAACTCATTCTACAAAGCCAGCATTGCTCTAATACCAAAACCAGTCAAAGACACGACAAAAAAAAGAAAATTACAGACCAATATCCCTGATGAACATAGATGCAAAAATAATCAATAAAATATTAGCAAACCGAATTCAAAAATACATAAAAAAAGATCATCCATCATAATCAAGTAGTATTTATTCCAGGGATGCAAGGATGGTACAACATTCAAAAATCCATCAACATTATCCACCAAATCAACAAAAAGGATGACAAAAACCACATAATCATCTCCAAAGATGCTAAAAAAGCATTTGACAAAATTCAACATCCATTCATGATAAAAACTCTCAACAAAATGGGTAGAGGGCAAGTACCTCAACATAATAAAGGCCATATATGAAAAACTCACATCCAACACTATACTTAACAGTGAGAAGCTGAAAGCTTTTCCTTTCAGATCGGGAACAAGACAAGGATGCCCACTCTCTCCACTTCTATTCAACATAGTACTGGAGGTCCTAGCTACAGCAATCAGACAACACCAAAAAATAAAAGGCATCCAGATTGGGAAGGAAGAAGTTAAACTGTCCCTGTTTACAGATGACATGACATTGTGCATAAAAAACCTTAAAGAATCCACTCCAAAACTACTAGACCTAATATCTGAATTCAACAAAGTTGCGGGATACAAGATTAATACACAGAAATCTGTTGCATTCCTGTATACTAACAATGAACTATCAGAAAGAGAAATCAGGAAAACAATTCCATTCACCATTGCATCAAAAAGAATAAAATACCTAGGAATAAACCTAAGCAAGGAAGTGAAAGACCTATACTCTGAAAACTACAAGACACTCATGAGACAAATTAAAGAAGACACCAATAAATGGAAACACATCCCGTGGCCATGGATAGGAAGAATTAATATTGTCAAAATGGCCATCCTGCCTAAAGCAATCTACAGATTCAATGCAATTCCTATCAAAATACCAACAGCATTCTTCAATAAACTAGAGAAAATTGTTCTAAAATTCATATAGAACCACAGAAGACCCAGAATAGCCAATGCAATCCTGAGGAGGAAGAATAAAGCTGAGGGGATTATGCTCCCCAACTTCAAGCTCTACTACAAAGCCACAGTAATCAAGACAATTTGATACTGGCACAAGAACAGAATCATAGACCAATGGAACAGACTAGAGAGCCCTGATATAAACCCAATCATATATGGTCAATTAATATACGATAAAGGAGCCATGGACATACAATGGGGAAATGACAGCCTCCTCAACTACTGGTGTTGGCAAAACCGGACAGTTACATACAAGAGAATGAAATTGGATTATTGTTTAACCCCATACACAAAAGTAAACTCGAAATGGATCAAACACCTGAATGTAAGTCATGGAACCATAAAACTCTTGGAAGACAACATAGACAAACATCTGAATATAAGCATGAGCAACTTCTTCCTGAACGCATCTCCTCGAGCAAGGGAAACAAAAGCAAAAATGAACTCATGGGATCAAATCAAACTAAAAAGTTTCTGTATGGCAAAGGACACCATCAACAGAATGAAAAGGCATCCTACACTATGGGAGAATATATTTGTAAATGACATATCCAACAAGGGGTCAACATCCAAAATATATAAGGAACTCACATGCCTCAACACCCAACAAGCAAGTAACATGATTAAAAAATGGGCACAGGATATGAAGAGACAATTCTCCAAAGAAGAAATTCAAATGGCCAACAGACACATGAAAAGATGCTACACATCACTAATCATCAGGGAAATGCAAATTAAAATCACAATGAAATATCACCTCACACCAGTAAGGATGGCCAGCATCGCAAAGGCTAAGAACAAATGCTGGTGAGGATGTGGAGAAAGGGGAACCCTCCTACACTGCTGGTGGGAATGTAAGCTAGTTCAACCATTGTGGAAAGCAATATGGAGGTTCTTCAGAAAACTAAGAAAAGAAATACCATTTGACCCAGAATCCCACTCCTTGGAATTTACCCAAAAATGGAACTGCTCAGACTCAAAAAGACATATGCACCCCTAGGTTTATTGCAACACTATTTACAATAGCCAAGATATGGAAGCAACCTAAGTGTCCATCAGTAGATGAATGGATAAAGAAGATGTGGTACATATACACAATGGAAAACTATTCAGCCATAAGAAAGAAACAGACCCTACCGTTTGCAACAACATGGATGGAGCTGGAGGATATTATGCTCAGTGAAATAAGCCAGGTGGAGAAAGACAAGGGCCAAATGATGTCCCTCATTTGTGGCATATAACAATGAAGCAAAACTGAAGGAACAAAATAGCAGCAGAGTCACAGACTCCAAGAAGCGACTAGTGGTTACCAAAGGGGAGGGTTGTGGGAGGGCGGGTGGGGAGGGAGGGAGATGGGGATTGAGGGATATTATGTTTAGTACACATGGTAGGGGGTCACGGGGAAAACAGCGTAGCACAGAGAAGGCAAACAGTGAATCTGTGGCATCTTACTGCACTGATGGACAGTGACTGCACTGGGGTATGGGTGGGGACTTGATAATATGTGTTAATGTAGTAAACACATTGTTTTTTCATGTGAAACCTTCATAAGAGTGAATATCAATAATATGTTAATTAAAAAGTTTTTTTAAAAAGAAAACTAACTCGGAGGCGGAGCCAGGATGGCGGCGTGAGTAGAACAGTGGAAATCTCCTCCCAAAAACACATAGAGCTATGAAAATATACCAAAGAAAAATCTTCCTAAAATAGAGACCACATGACACAGGACAACATCTAGACCACATCCACACCTGCAAGAACCCAGCGCCTTGCGAAGGGGGTAAGATAGTAGCCCCGGCCCGGCGGGACCCGAGCGCCCCTCCCCCCGGCTCCCGGTGGGTGGAAAGAAACCGGAGCGGTTATTTTTTGGTGAGTGCTTTTTGGAAGCCTTAAAGGGACGGACCCCCGTTGCTAGGGAGGCAGGGTGGCGGGACTGGTGAGCAGGTGCCTGGGACCGGTGCCTGAGGACAAAGAATATCCGTGTTTCTCCCTGCGGGAACGGCGGGCGGGTGCCTGAGACCGGCGCTTCAGGACGGAGGAAATCGCGCGTTTTTCCCCTTTTTTTTTTCTCTTTTTGGTGAGCGCTTAGTGGAAGTCTTAAAGGGACAGGGACCCCGGTGCTAGGGAGGTAGGGTGGCGGGACTGGTGAGCGGGTGCCTGGGACCGGCGCCTGAGGACAAAGAATATCCCACGTTTTTCCCTGCGGGACCAGGGGGCGGGTGCCTGAGACCGGCACTTGAGGACAGAGGAAATCGCGCGTTTTTCCCCTTTTTTTTCCTCTTTTTTGTGAGTGCTTTTTGGAAGCCTTAAAGGGACAGGGACCCCGGTGCTAGGGAGGCAGGGCGGCGGGACTGGTGAGCGGGTGCCTGGGACTGGTGCCTGAGGACAAAGAATATCGCGCGTTTTTCCCTGTGGGACTGGTGGGTGGGTGCCTGGGACCGGCACCTGAGGACGGAGGAAATCGCGCATTTTTCCCCTTTTTTTCTCTCTTTTTGGCGAGTGCCTTTTGGAAGCCTGAAAGGGACAGGGACCCCGGTGCTAGGGAGGCAGGGTGGCGGGACTGGTGAGCGGGTGCCTGGGACCAGCGCCTGAGGACAAAGAATATCGAGCGTTCCTTCCCTGCAGGACCGGTGGGTGGGTGCTTTTTGGAAGCCTTGAAAGGACAGGGACCCTGGTGCTAGGGAGACAGGGCAGCAGGACCAGTGAGCGGGTGCCTGGGACCGGCACCTGAGGACAAAAAAAAAAAAAAAAAAAAATCGCTTGTTTTTTCCTTTTTTTTTTTCCTTTCTGTTCCCTCTCTCATTGCTGCTGTTGTTGTTTTGGTTTGGAGACTGCTTTTTGGAAGTCTTAAAGGGGCAGGACAGGTCACTTAGACCAGAGGCAGGGAATCTGGGATCTCTGGGCACTCTAACCCCCTGGGCAGCAGGGAGCACAGAGGCCCCTTACCAAGATAAATAGCCTCCCGGCCGCTCCCCCTCCAACGGGGCTCCACCATTTTGGAGGAACAGACCCAGCCAGGCCAAGCCCACAGCAACAGCAGAGATAAACCCCAAAGCAACTGGGCAGGAAGCAGAAGCCCTGTCTGCGCACAGCTGCCCAGCACAAGCCATTAGAGGTCGCTATTCTCCCAGGAGAAGGCCACAAACCAACAAGAAGGGAAGCTCTTCCAGCGGTCACTTGTACCAGCTCTGCAAACTATCTCTATCACCATGAAAAGGCAAAACTACAGGCAGACAAAGATCACAGAGACAACACCTGAGAGGGAGACAGACCTAACCAGTCCTCCTGAAAAAGAATTCAAAATAAAAATCATGAGCATGCTGACAGAGATGAAGAGAAAAATGCAAGAGCAATGGGATGAGATGCAGAGAAAAATGCAAGAGCAGTGGGATGAGATGCAGAGAAAAATACAAGAGCAGTGGAATGAAGTCCGGAAGGAAATCACAGATGTCAGGAAGGAGATCACAGAAGTGAAACAATCCCTGGAAGGATTTATGAGCAGAATGGATAAGATGCAAGAGGCCATTGAAGGAATAGAAGCCAGAGTACAGGAACGTATACAAGCTGACATAGAGAGAGATAAAAGGATCTCCAGGAATGAAACAACACTAAGAGAAATATGTGACCAATACAAAAGGAATAATATTCGTATTATAGGGATACCAGAAGAGGAAGAAAGAGGAAAAGAGATAGAAAGTCTCTTTGAAGAAATAATTGCTGAAAACTTCCCCAAACTGGGGGAGGAAATAATCGAACACACCATGGAATTACACAGAACTCCCAACAGAAAGGATCCAAGGAGGACAACACCAAGACACATAGGAATTAAAATGGCAAGGATCAAGGATAAGGAAAGAGATTTAAAGGCAGCTAGAGAGAAAAAGGTCACCTATAAAGGAAAACCCATCAGGCTAACATCAGACTTCTCGACAGAAACCCTACAGGCCAGAAGAGAATGGCATGATATACTTAATGCAATGAAACAAAAGGGCCTTGAACCAAGGATACTGTATCCAGCATGACTATCATTTAAATATGATGGCGGGATTAAACAATTCCCAGACAAGCAACAGCTGAGGGAATTTGCTTCCCACAAACCACCTCTACAAGGCATCCTACAGGGACTGCTCTAGATGGGAGCACCCCTAAAAAGAGCACAGAACAAAACACACAACATATGAAGAATGGAGGAGGAGGAATAAGAAGGGAGAGAAGAAAAGAATCTCCAGACAGTGTATATAACAGCTCAATAAGCGAGCTAAGTTAGGCAGTAAGATACTAAAGAAGCTAACCTTGAACCTTTTGTAACCACGAATCTAAAGCCTGCAATGGCAATAAGTACATATCTCTCAATAGTCACCCTAAATGTAAATGGACTTAATGCACCAATCAAAAGACATAGAGTAATAGAATGGATAAAAAAGCAAGACCCATCTATATGCTGCTTACAAGAAACTCACCTTAAACCCAAAGATAAGCATAGACTAAAAGTCAAGGGATGGAAAAACATATTTCAGGCAAACAACGGTGAGAAGAAAGCAGGGGTTGCAGTACTAATATCAGACAAAATAGACTTCAAAACAAGGAAGGTAACAAGAGATAAAGAAGGATACTACATAATGATAAAGGGCTTAGTCCAACAAGAGGATATAACCATTCTAAATATATATGCACCCAATACAGGAGCACCAGCATATGTGAAGCAAATACTAACAGAACTAAAGAGGGAAATAGACTGCAATGCATTCATTGTAGGAGACTTCAACACACCACTCACCCCAAAGGATAGATCCACCGGGCAGAAAATAAGTAAAGACACACAGGCACTGAACAACACACTAGAACAGATGGACCTAATAGACATCTATAGAACTCTACATCCAAAAGCAACAGGATGTACATTCTTCTCAAGTGCACATGGAACATTCTCCAGAATAGACCACATACTAGCTCACAAAAAGAGCCTCAGTAAATTCCAAAATATTGAAATTCTACCAACCAATTTTTCAGACCACAAAGGTATGAAAGTAGAAATAAATTCTACAAAGAAAACAAAAAGGCTCACAAACACATGGAGGCTTAACAACATGCTACTAAATAATCAATGGATCAATGAACAAATCAAAATAGAGATCAAGGAATATATAGAAACAAATGACAACAACAACACTAAGCCCCAACTTTTGTGGGACGCAGCGAAAGCAGTCTTAAGAGGAAAGTATATAGCAATCCAGGCAACTTGAAGAAGGAAGAACAATCCCAAATGAGTAGTCTAAAATCACAATTATCGAAACTGGAAAAAGAAGAACAAATGAGGCCTAAAGTCAGCAGAAGGAGGGACATAATAAAGATCAGAGAAGAAATAAACAAAATTGAGAAGAATAAAACAATAGCAAAAATCAACGAAACCAACAGCTGGTTCTTTGAGAAAATAAACAAAGTAGATAAGCCTCTAGCCCAACTTATTAGGAGAAAAAGAGAGTCAAACACAAATCAACATAATCAGAAATGACAATGGAAAAATCACGACAGACTCCACAGAAATACAAAGAATTATTAAAGACTACTATGAAAACCTATATGCCAACAAGCTGGAAAACCTAGAAGAAATGGACAACTTCCTAGGAAAATACAACCTCCCAAGACTGACCAAGGAAGAAACACAAAAGTTAAACAAACCAATTATGAGCAAAGAAATTGAAACAGTAATCAAAAAACGACCCAAGAAAAAACCCCGTGGCCGGACGGATTTACCTCGGAATTTTATCAGACACACAGAGAAGACATAATACCCATTCTCCTTAAAGTGTTCCACAAAATAGAAGAAGAGGGAATACTCCCAAACTCATTCTATGAAGCCAACATCACCCTAATACCAAAACCAGGCAAAGACCCCACCAAAAAAGAAAATTACAGACCAATATCCCTGATGAATGTAGATGCAAAAATACTCAATAAAATATTAGCAAACAGAATTCAACAGTATATCAAAAGGATCATACACCATGACCAAGTGGGGTTCATCCCAGGGATGCAAGGATGGTACAACATTCGAAAATCCATCAACATCATCCACCACATCAACAAAAAGAAAGACAAAAACCACATGATCATCTCCATAGATGCTGAAAAAGCATTTGACAAAATTCAACATCCATTCATGATAAAAACTCTCAGCAAAATGGGAATAGAGGGCAAGTACCTTAACATAATAAAGGCCATATATGATAAACCCACAGCCAGCATTATACTGAACAGCGAGAAGCTGAAAGCATTTCCTCTGAGATCGGGAACCAGACAGGGATGCCCACTCTCCCCACTGTTATTTAACATAGTACTGGAGGTCCTAGCCACGGCAATCAGACAAAACAAAGAAATACAAGGAATCCAGACTGGTAAAGAAGAAGTTAAACTGTCACTATTTGCAGATGATATGATACTGTACATAAAAAACCCTAAAGACTCCACTCCAAAACTACTAGAACTGATATCAGAATACAGCAAAGTTGCAGGATACAAAATTAACACACAGAAATCTGTAGCTTTCCTATATAGTAACAATGAATCAATAGAAAGAGTAATCAGGAAAACAATTCCATTGACCATTGCATCAAAAAGAATAAAATACCTAGGAATAAACCTAACCAAAGAAGTGAAAGACTTATACTCTGAAAACTACAAGTCACTCTTAAGAGAAATTAAAGGGGACACTAATAAATGGAAATTCATCCCATGCTCATGGCTAGGAAGAATTAATATCGTCAAAATGGCCATCCCGCCCAAAGCAATATACAGATTTGATGCAATCCCTATCAGATTACCAGCAACATTCTTCAATGAATTGAAACAAATAATTCAAACATTCATATGGAAACACCAAAGACCCCGAATAGCCAAAGCAATCCTGAAAAAGAAGAATAAAGTAGGGGGGATCTCACTCCCCAACTTCAAGCTCTACTACAAAGCCATAGTAATCAAGACAATTTGGTACTGGCACAAGAACAGAGCCACAGACCAGTGGAACAGATTAGAGACTCCAGAAATTAACCCAAACATATATGATCAATTAATATTTTGTAAAGGAGCCATGGACATACAATGGCAAAATGACAGTCTCTTCAACAGATGGTGCTGGCAAAACTGGACAGCTACATGTAGGAGAATGAAACTGGACCATTGCCTAACCCCATATACAAAGGTAAACTCAAAATGGATCAAAGACCTGAATGTAAGTCATGAAACCATTAAACTCTTGGAAAAAAACATAGGCAAAAACCTCTTAGACATAAACATGAGTGACCTCTTCTTGAACATATCTCCCCGGGCAAGGAAAACAACAGCAAAAATGAGCAAGTGGGACTACATTAAGCTGAAAAGCTTCTGTACAGCGAAAGACACCATCAATAGAACAAAAAGGAACCCTACAGTATGGGAGAATATATTTGAAAATGACAGATCCGATAAAGGCTTGACGTCCAGAATATATAAAGAGCTCACATGCCTCAACAAACAAAAAACAAATAACCCAATTAAAAAATGTGCAGAGAAACTGAACAGTTCTCTAAAAAAGAAATACAGATGGCCAGCAGACACATGAAAAGATGCTCCACATCGCTAATTATCAGAGAAATGCAAATTAAAACTACAATGAGATATCACCTCGCACCAGTAAGGATAGCTGCCATCCAAAAGACAAACAACAACAAATGTTGGCGAGGCTGTGGAGAAAGGGGAACCCTCCTACACTGCTGGTGGGAATGTAAATTAGTTCAACCATTGTGGAAAGCAGTATGGAGGTGCGTCAAAATGCTCAAAACAGACCTACCATTTGACCCAGGAATTCCACTCCTAGGAATTTACCCTAAGAACGCAGCAATCAAGTTTGAGAAAGACAGATGCACCCCTATGTTTGTCGCAGCACTATTTACAATAGCCAAGAATTGGAAGCAACCTAAATGTCCATCGGTAGATGAATGGATAAAGAAGATGTGGTACATATACACAATGGAATACTACTCAGCCATAAGAAGTGGAAAAATCCAACCATTTGCAGCAACATGGATGGAGCTGGAGAGTATTATGCTCAGTGAAATAAGCCAAGCGGAGAAAGAGAAATACCAAATGATTTCACTCATCTGAGGAGTATAGGAACAAAGGAAAAACTGAAGGAACAAAACAGCATTGGAATTACAGAACCCAAAAATGGACTAACAGGTACCAAAGGGAAAGGAACTGGGGAGGATGGGTGGGCAGGGAGGGATAAGAGGGGGGAAGAAGCAGAGGGGTATTAAGATTAGCATGCATGGGGGGGAGGGAGAAAGGGGAGGGTGGGCTGCACAACACAGAGAGGACAAGTAGTGACTCTACAACATTTTGCTAAGCTGATGGACAGTAACCGTAATGTGGTTGTTAGGGGGGACTTGATATAGGGGAGAGCATAGTAAACACAGTATTCTTCATGTAAGTGTAGATTAAAAATTAAAAAAAAAAAAAAAAAGAAAGAAAGAAAAGGGGGATTACTCCTTAACAGGATAAAACTATTGGTAAATCAAAGATCAACGCATGCTTTAAATATCCTTAATGTTGATCACTTAAAGGGTGTCAGATGATCAGCTATGGAGGTACTCTTTTCCGATAATATTCCTTTCTCTTAGTTAAAAAAAAAAAAAAAAAGCAGTTACTGTGTGCTGACCTCCAATGAGTTCTGCACAGTGGTATAGAGAGCATGTCAAAGTGTGGGCTAAGGGTCTGTTTGTTTCTATGCAGAAGATCAAGGCCTAGCTTGGATACCCAGAAAATGAACTAAGATACGATATGAGGAGGAGCTTCCGGCATCAGCACTCTCTGGAGGACTTGTGCCGGGGGATGATCATCAAAAAGCCTCCACAGGTATCCGGACGATGCTGCGGTTGTGGCTGCATCCAGCCCACCGTCTCCTGGACCTGCCATAGGAATGAGGAGGGAGATGTCTAGGCTGGCATGTGCATACAGTGAGACAACGAATTTGACCGGATCTGTACTGTTGGAACTTAACCAGGAGTGGGGAGGGGTGCAAGTTGTAGCACTCCAAAATCTCATGACTATAGACTATCTATGGTTAAAAGAACATATGGGATGTGAACAGATCCCAGAAATGGGCTGCTTTAATTTGTCTGATGGTTCAAGTACAGTTGGACAATATCCATCATATCATAGATAAATTTTCACAAATGCCTAGGGTGCCTAAATGGTTTTCTTGGCTTCACTGGAGATGGATGGTAATTATAGATTTGCTTTGTTTATGTCACCGTATTCCTATTATGTTAATATGTGTGTGCAAATTAGTTAGTAGTTTAAAACCTATACATACTTAAGGTACTATACAAGAAGATATGTCAAAGAAATAATCAATCCTCCCATATTTCCTTCATATGCTACATCTATAGCTTTTCTTCTTCCTTCCTAATTACAACCCTTAAATAGAATTCGTGCCTCATATCGAATTTACCGAGTATCATAATTCCTCCAGGTGGTAAAGATACCTCGAGACAAGTGCTGGGCATAGAAGCCACAGGGCATAAATCTGCAAAGAAGTAAAAAGCTAACCTTTGCAAACAATATGGCTTCTCTCTCACTTACCAACTTTACATTTCCCTGTATGGTCCCGGAAGATGACTGGTTAGCCAGAGACGGGTAAGATTCCTCAAGGGAGGAACAACCTAAGACAGGCACAGTCGCAGGGGGGCCATCAGGTGAGAATTTGGGGATCAACAGAGGTGAGGCGCAGAACCTCACCCCCTGCTTGGAGAGAAATCTTCTGCATCCGTGGATGTCTTGCTGCCCTTGTCTAGCCTGGATTAATACTTAGTCCATAGGCACACACCTGATCATCTGATCATCTACATTTGCCCTCTTACAGCACTAAACTATGTTTTCTACCTTTATCTTGCATCTACCTACCACTTCAGCATTTTATTAAAAATAAAAATAATAGTAATAATAGGAGAAATGTGGGATCAACATATAAATTAAGTACAAAAATCAAACGAATATTCATATTTGACCTGATTGTTTATAGGTCATAATGCATGATCAAAACCGAAAGTTTCTGTGATAAATGCTCTTGCACTGTTCACCATGTAAGAATTTATTCACTGTGCAAGAATTCGTTCACCATGTAAGAACTTGTTCGTTATGCTTCAGAAGATTGGAGAGTGACGAGAATTAGGCTTGAGATGGATTAATGATTGTACATTGAGCGTTGACCCCCCTATACTGAATTTTATTGTTGTTAACAACCATTTGATCAATAAATATGAGAGATGCCCTCTCAAAAAAAAAACAAAAAACTCATCAATTGTATACTTAAAATGCATGCATTTTTTACATGATGTAAATTATATCTTAAAGTTGATTTTAAAAGTAAAGAAAATGAAAAAGGGTTTACTTGAAAAAAAATCAAATGAATAATCATATATGACTTGATTGTTTATAGTTCATGATGCATGATCAAAACCAAAAGTTTCTGTGATATGACTGCCCTTGCACTGTTCACCATGTAAGAACTTGTTCACCATGTAAGAACTTGTTTGTTATGCTTCAGATAATTGGAGACTGTTGAGAATTAGGCTTGGGGTTGATTAATGATTGTGCATTGAGTCCCCTATACAGAATTTTATTGTTGTTAACAACCATTTGATCAATAAATATGAGAGATGCCCTCTCAAAAAAAAAAAAAAGCGGGAAGGGAATAATAATGATGCCTACAAATTATGTGAATTAAATAAACAAGTATTTCCAGGGGAAAAAAAATCTCTGCTGGAGAATCTTGTCTTTCATTAATTTAAAAAAATCATTCCTTTAGAGACAAAAAAATAAATAAACCAAATATCCATGAGAAGGTGGCAGGGGGCAGTAAAAGGAAATAAATTAGGAAAGAGAGAAAGGTACTTTGTGTCAGAATGGACTACATGTAAACTATGCACAACTATGTACACTGAACCTCAAATGTAAGAACCATTTTTTTATTATAACAAAATCTTTAACTTCTGAATGTTAATCAACAATGGTCACAGTTCAAATAAACAAACAATGTAGTGTTTTCATGTTTAAGCCATCACCAATTTTAGCACTGTATTGTTGGAGGCTAAATAAAAATGTCTTTTCCAAAAAAAAAAAATAGGTATTTTGAAGGCAGCATATAATTGAAACATTTTTTTAAAACTCATTTTGATAATTTCTTTTAATTAGTGTATTTAGGCTGTTTACGATTAATGTAATTATTATGTTTAGGTTTATTTCCATCATTACCTGTTTTTGTTTACATTTCTGCTGTATACTTTCCAGTCTTTTGGATGATATTTGGTATTTCACTTCATCTACATTTCTTCCCATTATTTTTTTTTTCCCTTTTTATTTTTTTCGTGGTTGCTCCAGGGTAAGACTGGCAAGCTTTTTCTGTAAAGGGCCAGATAATAAATATGTTGGGCTTTGTAGGCCACAAATTGTTGCAACACTCAACTTTGATGCCATAGCATGAAATCAACTACAGACACAATATGTAAATGAATGAGGTATGACTATGCTCCAATAAAATTTTATTCACAAAAACAGGTAGTGGGCTAGGGTTAGCCTGTGCATTATGGTTTACTAACCCCTGCTCTAGAGACTGTAAAATGTATACTTTTTATAGTCCACTTACAATTCTATCCCCTTCTTCTTAAATGCAGAAACATTACCGCCATGTAGATCTCTTCACTTTCCCTCTTTATGTTGCAGTTGTCATATGTATTACATCTACAAAAACTGCAAACCCCATCAGCTTTATAATTTTTACATTCAATTGTTATAAACATTTTAAAGAACTTAAGAGAAAGATAATCTATAGTTACCGATTCTGGTGTTCCTCCGTAATTCTTGATGTCCCGCTTCGTGCTATCATTTCTCTCGCGTCTGAAGAATTCTCTTTAGCGTTTCTTTTAGAGTAGATTTGCTGGTGATAAATTGTCACACTTTTCCTTCACCTCAGAATATCTTTATTTCATATTAATTCCTGACTGATATTTTCATTGGATACAGAACTTGGAGGTAGTTTTCTTTTTTCTTTTTTTTTTTTTTTTGAGAGGGCATCTCTCATATTTATTGATCAAACGGTTGTTAACAACAATAAAATTCAGTATAGGGGGGTCAATGCTCAATGTACAATCATTAATCCATCTCAAGCCTAATTCTCGTCAGTCTCCAGTCTTCTGAAGCATAACAAACAAGTTCTTACATGGTGAACGAATTCTTGCACAGTGAATAAATTCTTACATGGTGAACAGTACAAGGGCATTCATCACAGAAACTTTCGGTTTTGATCATGCATTATGACCTATAAACAATCAGGTCAAATATGAATATTCGTTTGATTTTTGTACTTGATTTATATGTTGATCCCACATTTCTCCTATTATTATTATTATTTTTATTTTTAATAAAATGCTCAAGTGGTAGGTAGATGCAAGATAAAGGTAGAAAACATAGTTTAGTGCTGTAAGAGGGCAAATGTAGATGATCAGATGATCAGGTGCGTGCCTATGGACCAAGTATTAATCCAGGCTAGACAAGGGCAGCAAGACATCCACGGATGCAGAAGATTTCTCTCAAAGCAGGGGGGGTGAGGTTCTGAGCTTCACCTCTGTTGATCCCCAAATTCTCACCTGGTGGCCCCCCTGCGACTGTGCCTGTCTTAGGTTGTTCCTCCCTTGAGGAATCTTACCCGTCTCTGGCTAACCAGTCATCTTCCGGGGCCATACAGGGAAATGTAAAGTTGGAAAGTGAGAGAGAAGCCATACTGTTTGAAAAGGTTAGCTTTTTACTTCTTTGCAGATTTATGCCCTGTGGCTTCTATGCCCAGCACTTGTCTCGAGGTATCTTTACCACCTGGAGGAATTATGGTACTTGGTAAATTCGAGATGAGGCACGAATTCTATTTAAGGGTTGTAATTAGGAAGGAAGAAGAAAAGCTATAGATGTAGCATATGAAGGAAACATGGGAGGATTGATTATTTCTTTGACATATCTTCTTGTAGAGTACCTTAAGTATGTATAGGTTTTAAACTACTAACTAATTTGCACACACATATTAACATAATAGGAATACGGTGACATAAACAAAGCAAATCTATAATTACCATCCATCTCCAGTGAAGCCAAGAAAACCATTTAGGCACCCTAGGCATTTGTGAAAATTTGTCTATGATATGATCGATATTGTCCAACTCTACTTGACCAGTCTGAGAAAGATCAGACAAATTAAAGCAGCCCATTTCTGGGATCTGTTCACATCCCATATGTTCTTTTAACCATAGATAGTCTATAGTCGTAAGATTTTGGAGTGCTACAACTTGCACCCCTCCCAACTCCTGGTTGAGTTCCAACAGTACAGATCCGGTCAAATTCGTTGTCTCACTGTATGCACATGCCAGCCTAGACATCTCCCTCCTCATTCCAATGGCAAGTCCAGGAAACGGTGGGGTGGACGCAGCCACAACCGCAGCATCGCCCGGATCCCTGTGGAGGCTTTTTGATGATCATCCCCCGGCACGAGTCCTCCAGAGAGTGCTGATGCCGGAAGCTCCTCCTCATATCATATCTTAGTTCATTTTCTGGGTATCCAAGCTAGGCCTTGATCTTCTGCATAGAAACAAACAGACCCTTTGCCCACACTTTGACATGCCCTCTATACCACTGTGCAGAACTCATTGGAGGTCAGCACACAGTAACTGCTTTTTTTTTTTTTTTTTTAACTAAGAGAAAGGAATATTATCGGAAAAGAGTACCTCCATAGCTGATCATCTGACACCCTTTAAGTGATCAACATTAAGGATATTTAAAGCATGCGTTGATCTTTGATTTACCAATAGTTTTATCCTGTTAAGGAGTAATCCCCCTTTTCTTTCTTTCTTTCTTTCTTTTTTTTTTTTAATTTTTAATCTACACTTACATGAAGAATACTATGTTTACTATGCTCTCCCCTATATCAGGTCCCCCCTAACAACCACATTACGGTTACTGTCCATCAGCTTAGCAAAATGTTGTAGAGTCACTACTTGTCCTCTCTGTGTTGTGCAGCCCACCCTCCCCTTTCTCCCTCCCCCCCATGCATGCTAATCTTAATACCCCTCTGCTTCTTCCCCCCTCTTATCCCTCCCTGCCCACCCATCCTCCCCAGTTCCTTTCCCTTTGGTACCTGTTAGTCCATTTTTGGGTTCTGTAATTCCAATGCTGTTTTGTTCCTTCAGTTTTTCCTTTGTTCCTATACTCCTCAGATGAGTGAAATCATTTGGTATTTCTCTTTCTCCGCTTGGCTTATTTCACTGAGCATAATACTCTCCAGCTCCATCCATGTTGCTGCAAATGGTTGGATTTTTCCACTTCTTATGGCTGAGTAGTATTCCATTGTGTATATGTACCACATCTTCTTTATCCATTCATCTACCGATGGACATTTAGGTTGCTTCCAATTCTTGGCTATTGTAAATAGTGCTGCGATAAACATAGGGGTGCATCTGTCTTTCTCAAACTTGATTGCTGCGTTCTTAGGGTAAATTCCTAGGAGTGGAATTCCTGGGTCAAATGGTAGGTCTGTTTTGAGCATTTTGACGCACCTCCATACTGCTTTCCACAATGGTTGAACTAATTTACATTCCCACCAGCAGTGTAGGAGGGTTCCCCTTTCTCCACAGCCTCGCCAACATTTGTTGTTTGTCTTTTGGATGGCAGCTATCCTTACCGGTGCGAGGTGATACCTCATTGTAGTTTTAATTTGCATTTCTCTGATAATTAGCGATGTGGAGCATCTTTTCATGTGTCTCTTGGCCATCTGTATTTCTTTTTTGGAGAACTGTCTGTTCAGTTCCTCTGCCCATTTTTTAATTGGGTTATTTGTTTTTTGTTTGTTGAGGCGTGTGAGCTCTTTATATATTCTGGACGTCAAACCTTTATCGGATCTGTCATTTTCAAATATATTCTCCCATACTGTAGGGTTCCTTTTTGTTCTATTGATGGTGTCTTTCGCTGTACAGAAGCTTTTCAGCTTAATGTAGTCCCACTTGCTCATTTTTGCTGTTGTTTTCCTTGCCCGGGGAGATATGTTCAAGAAGAGGTCACTCATGTTTATGTCTAAGAGGTTTTTGCCTATGTTTTTTTCCAAGAGTTTAATGGTTTCATGACTTACATTCAGGTCTTTGATCCATTTTGAGTTTACCTTTGTATATGGGGTTAGACAATGGTCCAGTTTCATTCTCCTACATGTAGCTGTCCAGTTTTGCCAACACCATCTGTTGAAGAGACTGTCATTTCCCCATTGTATGTCCATGGCTCCTTTATCAAATATTAATTGACCATATTTGTTTGGGTTAATTTCTGGAGTCTCTAATCTGTTCCACTGGTCTGTGGCTCTGTTCTTGTGCCAGTACCAAATTGTCTTGATTACTATGGCTTTGTAGTAGAGCTTGAAGTTGGGGAGTGAGATCCCCCCTACTTTATCCCTCTTTTTCATGATTGCTTTGGCTATTCGTGGTCTTTGGTGTTTCCATATGAATTTTTGAATTATTTGTTCCAATTCATTGAAGAATGTTGCTGGTAATTTGATAGGGATTGCATCAAATCTGTATATTGCTTTGGGCAGGATGGCCATTTTGACGATATTGATTCTTCCTAGACCATGAGCATGGGATGAGTTTACATTTATTAGTGTCCCCTTTAATTTCTCTTAAGAGTGACTTGTAGTTTTCAGAGTATAAGTCTTTCACTTCTTTGGTTAGGTTTATTCCTAGGTATTTTATTCTTTTTGATGCAATGGTCAATGGAATTGTTTTCCTGATTTCTCTTTCTATTGATTCATTGTTACTATATAGGAAAGCTACAGATTTCTGTGTGTTAATTTTGTATCCTGCAACTTTGCTGTATTCTGATATCAGTTCTAGTAGTTTTGGAGTGGAGTCTTTAGGGTTTTTTATGTACAGTATCATATCATCTGCAAATAGTGACAGTTTAACTTCTTCTTTACCAGTCTGGATTCCTTGTATTTCTTTGTTTTGTCTGATTGCCGTGGCTAGGACCTCCAGTACTATGTTAAATAACAGTGGGGAGAGTGGGCATCCCTGTCTGGTTCCCGATCTCAGAGGAAATGCTTTCAGCTTCTCGCTGTTCAGTATAATGCTGGCTGTGGGTTTATCATATATGGCCTTTATTATGTTGAGGTACTTGCCCTCTATTCCCATTTTGCTGAGAGTTTTTATCATGAATGGATGTTGAATTTTGTCAAATGCTTTTTCAGCATCTATGGAGATGATCATGTGGTTTTTGTCTTTCTTTTTGTTGATGTGGTGGATGATGTTGATGGATTTTCGAATGTTGTACCATCCTTGCATCTCTGGGATGAACCCCACTTGGTCATGGTGTATGATCCTTTTGACATACTGTTGAATTCTGTTTGCTAATATTTTATTGAGTATTTTTGCATCTACATTCATCAGGCATATTGGTCTGTAATTTTCTTTTTTAGTGGGGTCTTTGCCTGGTTTTGGTATTAGGGTGATGTTGGCTTCATAGAATGAGTTTGGGAGTATTCCCTCTTCTTCTATTTTGTGGAACACTTTAAGGAGAATGGGTATTATGTCTTCTCTGTGTGTCTGATAAAATTCCGAGGTAAATCCGTCCAGCCCCGGGGATTTGTTCTTGGGTAGTTTTATGATTAGCGTTTCAATTTCTTTGCTCGTAATTGGTTTGTTTAACTTTTGTGTTTCTTCCTTGGTCAGTCTTGGGAGGTTGTATTTTCCTAGGAAGTTGTCCATTTCTTCTAGGTTTTCCAGCTTGTTGGCATATAGGTTTTCATAGTAGTCTTTAATAATTCTTTGTATTTCTGTGGAGTCTGTCGTGATTTTTCCATTCTCATTTCTGATTATGTTGATTTGTGTTGATTCTCTTTTTCTCTTAATAATTTTGGCTAGAGGCTTATCTATTTTGTTTATTTTCTCAAAGAACCAGCTCTTGGTTTCATTGATTTTTGCTATTGTTTTATTCTTTTTAATTTTGTTTATTTCTTCTCTGATCTTTATTATGTCCCTCCTTCTGCTGACTTTAGGCCTCATTTGTTCTTCTTTTTCCAGTTTCGATAATTGTGATGTTAGACTATTCATTTTGGATTGTTCTTCCTTCTTCAAGTGTGCCTGGATTGCTATATACTTTCCTCTTAAGACTGCTTTTGCTGCGTCCCACAAAAGTTGGGGCTTAGTGTTGTTGTTGTCATTTGTTTCTATATATTCCTTGATCTCTATTTTGATTTGTTCATTGATCCATTGATTATTTAGTAGCATGTTGTTAAGCCTCCATGTGTTTGTGAGCCTTTTTGTTTTCTTTGTAGAATTTATTTCTACTTTCATACCTTTGTGGCCTGAAAAATTGGTTGGTAGAATTTCAATATTTTGGAATTTACTGAGGCTCTTTTTGTGAGCTAGTATGTGGTCTATTCTGGAGAATGTTCCAGCACTTGAGGAGAATGTATATCCTGTTGCTTTTGGATGTAGAGTTCTATAGATGTCTATTAGGTCCATCTGTTCTAGTGTGTTGTTCAGTGCCTGTGTGTCCTTACTTATTTTCTGCCCGGTGGATCTATCCTTTGGGGTGAGTGGTGTGTTGAAGTCTCCTACAATAAATGCATTGCAGTCTATTTCCCTCTTTAGTTCTGTTAGTATTTGCTTCACATATGCTGGTGCTCCTGTATTGGGTGCATATATATTTAGAATGGTTATATCCTCTTGTTGGACTGAGCCCTTTATCATTATGTAGTATCCTTCTTTATCTCTTGTTACTTTCTTTGTTTTGAAGCCTATTTTGTCTGATATTAGTACTGCAACCCCTGCTTTCTTCTCACCGTTGTTTGCCTGAAATATGTTTTTCCATCCCTTGACTTTTAGTCTATGCTTATCTTTGGGTTTAAGGTGAGTTTCTTGTAAGCAGCATATAGATGGGTCTTGCTTTTTTATCCATTCTATTACTCTATGTCTTTTGATTGGTGCATTAAGTCCATTTACATTTAGGGTGACTATTGAGAGATATGTACTTATTGCCATTGCAGGCTTTAGATTCGTGGTTACCAAAGGTTCAAGGTTAGCTTCTTTAGTATCTTACTGCCTAACTTAGCTCGCTTATTGAGCTGTTATATACACTGTCTGGAGATTCTTTTCTTCTCTCCCTTCTTATTCCTCCTCCTCCATTCTTCATATGTTGTGTGTTTTGTTCTGTGCTCTTTTTAGGGGTGCTCCCATCTAGAGCAGTCCCTGTAGGATGCCCTGTGGAGGTGGTTTGTGGAAAGAAAAATCCCTCAGCTTTTGCTTGTCTGGGAACTGTTTAATCCCACCATCATATTTAAATGATAGTCGTGCTGGATACAGTGTCCTTGGTTCAAGGCCCTTCTGTTTCATTGCATTAAGTATATCATGCCATTCTCTTCTGGCCTGTAGGGTTTCTGTCGAGAAGTCTGATGTTAGCCTGATGGGTTTTCCTTTATAGGTGACCTTTTTCTCTCTAGCTGCCTTTAAAACTCTTTCCTTGTCCTTGATCCTTGCCATTTTAATTCCTATGTGTCTTGGTGTTGTCCTCCTTGGATCCTTTCTGTTGGGAGTTCTGTGTAATTCCATGGTGTGTTCAATTATTTCCTCCCCCAGTTTGGGGAAGTTTTCAGCAGTTATTTCTTCAAAGAGACTTTCTATCCCTTTTCCTCTTTATTCTTCTTCTGGTACCACTATAATATGAATATTATTCCTTTTGGCTTGGTCACATAGTTCTCTTAGTGTTGTTTCATTCCTGGAGATCCTTTTATCTCTCTCTATGTCAACTTCTATATGCTCCCGTTCTCTGGCTTCTATTCCTTCAATGGCCTCTTGCATCTTATCCATTCTGCTTATAAATCCTTCCAGGGATTGTTTCACTTCTGTGATCTCCTTCCTGACATCCCTGATCTCCCTCGGGACTTCATCCCATTGCTCTTGCATTTTCCTCTGCATCTCATCCCATTGCTCTTGCATTTTTCTCTGCATCTCTGTCAGCATGTTCATGATTTTTATTTTGAATTCTTTTTCAGGAGGACTGGTTATGTCTGTCTCCCTCTCAGGTGTTGTCTCTGTGATCTTTGTCTGCCTGTAGTTTTGCCTTTTCATGGTGATAGAGATAGTTTGCAGAGCTGGTACAAGTGACCGCTGGAAGAGCTTCCCTTCTTGTTGGTTTGTGGCCTTCCTCTCCTGGGAGAATAGCGACCTCTAGTGGCTTATGCTTGTCAGCTGTGCGCAGGCAGGGCTTCTGCTACCTGCCCGTTTGCTATGGGGTTTATCTCCGCTGTTGCTGTGGGCATGGCCTGGCTGGGGCTGCTCCTCCAAAGTGGTGGAGCCCCCTTTCGCAAGGCGCTGGGTTCTTGCAGGTGTGGATGTGGTCTGGATGTTGTCCTGTGTCCTCTGGTCTCTATTTTAGGAAGAGTTTTCTTTGTTATATTTTCATAGCTCTATGTGTTTTTGTGAGATTTCCACTGCTCTACTCACGCCGCCATCCTCTATGGAACTGTTTTTATCCTGATTGTGGTGCTTACACAAATATGTATGTGTTAAAACTCAGAAATGCACACACACACGCAAACACAACAATTTTGCTGTGTTAAAAAAATACAGGATTGAAAGAAGATGTACATGGTTACTGGCATCTGTCATTTTAAACACCATGCTATTAGGTAAATTTTAATTGTAAATTCAAATTATTTTGAAGTCATCAAGGAGCTTTCTAGTTGAAGGGTCCCCACGGTGAGTCATCTGCACAGCATGTCAGTATCATTGTGTCAGTCTTGATCTAGAGCCTTGACTCTTGCGGTGCATCTAGGTAGCTGTGTCGTGTCCAACAGCTGCCTCTGTGTCTTAGACAGTAAAATAGGAGCAGGGTTTTGGATGCTATCTCTGTTTTACTAAACTGCATTGGATTTCTCTCCAACCTTGAAGATTCTGCTTTCGTAGGTCTGGTGTGGTGCTTCTGACCTGTTCCCACATGTGGGCATGGTCAGGGGTGGTCTCTGAGGTCTGTTGCAATTCTAAAAATTTTTATATAATATACTGGGGTTGCTTAACTTAAGGTCTGTCTGTAATGAGAATCAGCTTCCATCCTTCTCTGCGATGCTCCCTGTAAATTGGGAATCCCCCACGCCAAGTCCAGAATATATTTAAATCCCCCAGTAAATTTCTAAGAACCTATTTGTTTACTTTCATCAAACCATTTCCCACCTCAGTGTCTCCGTGTCCTTTTCCAAGGTATTTCTGCTCCCTCTTTGAGAAACTCAATCCCACTTGAGGATCGCTTCCCCTTCTCTCTTGTCTCCCATTCTCCAGCTTCATGTATCCAAATGTCCTCATCACAGACCCCTCAAGACACTTGGTTGGTCTCCTGGCTAGAGAAGAACACTGGCATCGTGGAGATAATTGTCTGGAATCAGCCAGCATGGCAGATGGCAGGTGACAGAGCAGGTAAGAGGATGAGGTGGATGCTGGGAGGAGCCACGGGCAGCACCCTGTCCCTATCTGAAAGATGAAGTCTTCAGGTGAGGGGGCAGAGAAAAGGCAAGGAGCTCTGAAGGCTAACCCAGCTCAGCTCAGCTCAGGGTTGATGATGGGGTGTATGGGCCTGCCCAGAGTGGGAGGCACCACCTGAGATAAGGCCAGACACTGAAGCCGGGAAGGCTCAGAGCTGTGGGCATGTGCGTGGAGGCTTTCAGCTCCCCTTCCAGAGCAGCTCTGTGCCTTCTGCATCCTGAGTTCTGCAGGTACCCTTCTCTCGAGCCATGCCAGCCTCCCAGGGCCGGGGCCCCTGAGGGGAGCCAGCTGCGCCAGGCCCCTCCCCATGCCCACAGTCTCCATGGTTATTCCCTTACCTCTCAGTGCCTCCTGTGCCCAACTGTCCCTGTCTTCTCCCCATTTCAGTGAGGCCTCCTCTGGTTCCCGCCCCCTCCTCTCTGAATACCCCAGTGAAGTCTGGAGAGCTCAAGGCTACCCCCTTCTTACCCTCACCCAACTGGAATGGCCTGAGAGAAGGAATTCTTGACCCGTGCTGCTCCCTCAGCCCCTGGAATGACCTTTCTAGGACTGGAAGCATAAGGGCTGGACAGGGACAGGTACATGGGGTAAAACTGGAATAGGTGGGCTGGGAGACCAGACTTCTGGGTTCTTACTGCAGGTCAGCTCCTGGTTCTCTGGGTCATGTTTATGTGACTTGGGCATTGGGTAGAGGAAGGGGTATTGGGTAAAGGGTGTTAATAGGTTATGAGGCCCTTTGTTACCATAGGAGGGAGAAAATCCCACACTATAAGCAGGGCCGGGTCAGCTTGGCCCAGAGCATTTCATTTCTAGTTGGTCTGTGAAGCCAAGGCCTGGGAAGGGTGAAAGCTGAGGCTTGGTGGCTGGGGGGATGGAGGCTGATTAAGGCCAGGAAAACACCCTCCAGGTTGTGTCTGGAAATATTTGAAAAGACCTGAGGACACCAGGGAGCACTGAAGGAGCAGGACAGGGACAGAGTGACAGGGGAGCAGTCAGTCATTCACATCCTCTGTGCTGGGTCAGATGCTTTCTCTGTGCTACTGTACCCAGGCCGCACAATCCAGATGTATGAATCCATGTCCCCACTGCCAGCAGTGCCTAGAAGGGCCCATTTCACAAAGCAGGAAACTGATGTTTAGAGATTAAGAGGCTTTCCCAGAACCACAGTCAAGAGCGGGAGCCGGCTCTTGCTCATGCCCATCTGTAATCATTTCCCTCCTCTATACAGTTCTTAGTCTCCACCAAGTATTAGTCTCTGCCAACCTCTAATTTCCTGGGCAGGGGGATGGCAGGGATAATCTGAATGAGTTTTACCATGTTCTCTGGACATCTGTTGGAACAAGAGCTGAAGGAGGGGCAGTTTTGAATGAGGCTGGGCTGCTGGAGAGCTGACCAGAAATGTCAGCAGGCTGCCCACAACTCCCATCTCTGCTCCCTGGCCCTCACCCAAGGGCAGATAGGTCAGGAAGGGCCAGGTGGCTTGTTCTTAAGCACCTCACTCTGGTGGCTGCTGCTAAATAATTCCCCACATTTCACAGCTGAGACTTGGTCGCAGGCCCTGGGATTAACTACTGGGTGGAGGGATGGTCCTCACCCAAGAGCGGGGAGCAGGGAGCAGGGGTGAGAATTAGTTCATGTGTCTGAAAGGGAGGACCCACATGGGAGAGCTTATAAAACACTTGACTGACTCACCTAGATTGAAATTAGGGCAACCTTTGCCCTGCTCCAGCCCCCACACATAACTATGCCCCAGCATGAGCGCAGGACCTGAAGTCCAGGTTGAAAGGTTGGCATGAGCCTGAGACTGTAGCTAGAAGGGACCTGCATAGCTGAGGCCCGGGGGAGTGAATGGCCTGCCAAGACCCTGTGGCTGGACTGGTAGCAGAGCTCAGGGCCCAGCCTCTGGCTCCTCCTCCAACTCCAGGGCTCCTTCACCTGCTGCGTCCTCAGGAGGCTGAGGGAAGCCTAGACAGAGTCTGTCTGGACAGAGCGTGCATCACACTGGAAGCTGAGGGCTGCGGGTTCTGGAAGCTGAGGGCTTTGCCTTCCATCCTCCACAATTCAGCAATCCAGATGGAGATCATCTATAAAGGTAACTTCCCAAGCTTGTGTTACAAAAGTATCAGAACAGTCTGAAAAAGGTTATTTTTTGGGTTTGAGAATGCTAAAAAATTTCCCATATAAACTAATGGTAATTGCCTCTTCACTTGAGGCCACTTTGGCTTACAGGTTTCTTGGGAATGCTCTACATTGGGACAGCAGGGGCACAGAATGTGTTTGATTTCTGGGATTCCTGTTTTCTTTCAGCCACTGGTTGGTTCCTTGACCCTAGTCATGCACTTCACCAGCCCTATTTAGTGAGACTTAGTACCTGCCCTGGACTACGCAGTCAGTGCCTGGGTGTTGAGCTCAACTTCATCTCCGCTTGCTGAGTGACTGGACCAATCCTCTGTAATATATTTACCCATCAGTGACATGGGGAAAACTCACCCTTCCCTGAAAGGATCTAGAGCCATGTGGTTTTCCTTTGATTTGCCAATTGAAAAGAACTTAAGTTTTATAGAGGAAACCACCATTAGACTCACAAGCATTTACCACCATGAAAATGTTTCCCTAGAGGAATTGAGTGACCCATTTGGCTAAGCCAGGTCAAGTGAGAGTGAGCATCTTCAGAAATTTGAGCGCCTCATGCCCTTCCAGTACTGCTCAGGTTCCAGCTTAGTTTTCTCTGATCGCCTTCCCTGAGCTCAATTTCTCAACAATGGGGTGGAGGGCTTGCAGAACGCTGCTGACCCCCAGCTCCTCCCCCTGAAGGCCTGTGTAGGGTTATGCCCTTCTGGCTCCTCACATGTGTTCCCACTCACAAAGCAGGGAAGAAACTATGCCTAAGGGACCAGGGGCAGCAAATACCTTAGGCCCCTATGATACACGCCCCACGTCCCCCAGTGAGTGAAGTTACAGCAGAGGTGAGGGTGGGCCAGCATACAGTGGCTCTTTACCCCCAACCGATCTCAACAGAGTCACACTGCTGCCCCGTGTTTGCCAGTGCTCTGCCAGCCCCACTGTCATGACCACCAAGGTACCAGGTGTGAACCCCAAGTAAGAAGGCCACCATGGAGACAGAGGCAAGGTAAGAAGGTGATAGAAGAAGATAAGAGGGTTGAAATTGAACAAGGAAAAGATCAAAAGGAAAACCAGAATTCTATTTGGTCTTTTTTCCATTCTCCTTTATTCCATAAACACCTAGTTACAAGTTACACAAATCAAAAAATAAAGGCAGAGAAGGGTGTAGGGAGATTTTTGTGGTGGTGGTGGGGTGGGGCCAGGAAGGAAAAAAGGGTTGGGAACCAGTCCTCTCCCTCCTACGCAGCCCTGCACTGAGGGGGGGGAGGGCCCGAGGGGGAGGTGGGCAAAGACCCCGGGTAGCTGAGAGAGGGAGGAGGCCCCTAGACCCAGAACTCAATCCCAGAGCCCCTGGGATGCATGACAGGGGTATTACAGGGAAGGTGAGGTCAAAGATGGAGCAGCAAAATGGAAAATCAAGTTAGCGGATACAGGAGACGTGGAGTTATCATGGTAAAGGGACTAAAGAAGGAGAAAGTAGGTAAACGGGGCAGTGACAGGCTCCCCCTGAGGCCCCCAGGGAGAGGTGGGAACCAGCTTGCCTGTTAATTTAATATTAAATCGGGAGTGGGAGTTGGAGAGGGAAAGTCATTTCAGGGGATGATTTCCCAGCCTCTCAGCCTGTACCTGGAGAAGAAAGACGAGCACAAGTCAGAGAGAAGACACAACCTAAAAGCCAGGAGCTGGGGCTCAATCCCCTATTCCTGTGACAGCATTCCTCTGACACTCCCACCACCAAGGCAGTGCTGGCCGGGCACCCAGACGGCTACCGCCTCACGGCAGGGCAATGCGCACCGTGCGCCCCATCCCCTCCCACGCTCCACGCCCACCCAGTCCTCCCCCTCAGACACTTACAAGAGAGGCTGAGGGCCCAGGGCCCTCACCAGTCATAGCGGCGGGACTGTCGGGAGGGGGAGTCCTCAGGCCCCTGTATAGCCAGGCGGGGAGGCCCCTCAGCCCTCCGGCCCCCACCCCCTGAGGCCTCATGCCGTCGGAATTCCAGAGGGCGCTGCTGCCGGAACCGGGATGTCTCCCTCCGCCACTCGTCGTCAAATGCTGCGGCCTCACCTGAAGAGGACAGAGACCAGACTGATAACCTGTGTGCAGCCTGGCTTCTGCAGGCAGACACAAAAGTGAGCCTCAGCCTTCTCAGACCAAAATCAGGGCGAAGGCTTCAACATGTGTGGGAAGTGTTGGGAAGGGCAGCTACTTCTTTATTTAGCAATTTTAGGTTTAGCATTGGTTTCTGGAAGCTTCTAGCAGGCCTAAGGCTACTGGAGAAAAATAGCAGAATTGGGATATTCAGTTAAGGCGCACAGTTCACATACACAGTAAATATTTTATATTTTTTGATTTGAAAAACGAGGAGAAAGAAAAAAAGCTGACCCAGATGGCGGAGGGAATACCATCAATATTTGACTTTGGAGACAAAAGTTTGCTTCTCCTCAGTGAGGATGCTGCCAGCACCTGACTCAGCCCTAAGCTGATAAGGCTCAAGTGAGGTAAGAATACGGGGCTCAGGCTTAACGCTGCCCAAGAAACATCTACAGAGATGGGGAGAGAAAACTGTTCTCTCCTAGCTCACAGGAACTGAATGAGGCACAGGAAGCGGGAAGGGCGCTGAGCTGGAAGGCTGGCTCACTCTCATCCAGGTTGATGTAGTCCTGCCGCTCCTCCTGGTCCCCTGTGCGGTGGTTGCGGGAACGCTGGAGGATGTGGGCCCGGTCCCGGATGTGATGCCCAATGGACATCTGCTCCAGTCCACTGTCCGAGTCCCGCACGGTCCTCCGAGTTTCCCGGATCTGGAAGAGACAACACAGCACACTCAGCCACTCCTTGCAAAGCCCTGGCTATACCGGCCCAGGACAGACAGCCCACAGCCCAGCCCTGATAAAGCTAAGGTTTCTGTGCACATCATTCAATCCTGACTCCGCTGGGAAGGAGGGACCCTCCACTCACCCCGCCTGGTGCTGAGCGCATCTCCGATGTCTCCTGGTAGACCTTGGGTGCCCCATCACCCGTGTTGGAGTAGGAGATGACAGTGGAAGTTGAAAAGGTCTGGCAATTGCCTCCAGCTGTCATGTGTTCCTGAGGTGGGAAGAGGACAGCAGGACTGAGGGAGCCAGGTCACTTCTGAGGAAGGGACCCCACACTTGAGCTGCCCATTCTTGACCCTACCTTTCTCACAAAATGTGAGAACTGGGAAAACATCAGGACTCATCAATTCCCCCCTATTCCTCCGAGTCCAACAATAAACAGGAAGGACCTTAAGAGGCTGAGCCTCAACTGCATATTTACGAGTGCTGCCGCTCCTTCGGGCACGAGGGCAGACACAGGAAGCCAGGGCTCTCTGGGTCCACTCACTTCTCCAGCTTGAGCCCTTCCTCACACTCTCCCCCACTCTCGCCTCAGACTCAAGGTGTGCCAGCTACCACCAAGAACAAGGCCACAAGAGAGGATGGGGCAAGAGTCTCACCATGTTCCCGATCATGTCGTTCATCATCCCAAACATGTCCATGAAGCCACCCGACTGGAGCAAAGAGATGGAAAATGGAGTCAGGGAAGCAAAGATGATCTTGCTTAGGTATCCACTAGACACATGGCTACATATCCCCTTTCTCCTCTTCCTTCACACCTAGAAGCTGCTCTTTCTTGTTCGTCACTAGCATGATCAGAACACTGACTGTTCCTCTTTCTGTATACTGCTGCCTCTTCCTTGGGCTCTTTGGCTGTCTGACCCAATATTTCTTCCCCAGACTTCCCTATTTCCTCCTGTCTTTAGGAAGCATACCAAAGTTAGTGGACTCTAACCTATAAATGGTTTGCGCCACAAAAATGTAAAAAAAAACCTAAAACCATCTCTGTGCCCCTTCCAGCTGCACCTCCCTCCTCAAAAGGACAAACTTTGCTAGGTAATTAATTATGTTTTCCTAATGGGGATGGCTCCTGGAAGTACAGGAGTCAGTAAATTAGCATCTTTAACACACAGCACGCAATGGGCTTTGTAAACACTATAAAAAGATTCTAGGGTTACCATTAGGCTACTCAGAGAGGCACATCTGGTAATAAAATCTAAAAGTATGAAGTCCACCTGAGAGGGAAGACACAAGGAAATCACGACTCACCATTCCCAGCATCCCGAAGGGGGAGACGGCCCCAGCCTATATAAGGAACAGAAATCAGAGACCACATCCTATCTAGTTACAATCCCAAACCAAGCCAGCAGACTCAGCTTTTTTTCCATCCTCCTCTCAAAAGGGGATCACAAAGCCCCTTCTTCAGACACCCTCAGCCACCTAGATCATTCCACTTGCTCAGTTGGTTGTACTACAAGAAAAACCAAAGGCTCTAATAAACACCGTCCAGCCTTTGATTCTCAGGTACTTGCAGCAACATTACCTGCATCCTGCGGCTGGCAGGCCTGGTCCCTGGCATGTTGCCATCTGTGATGCTAAGGAAGGGGCTATATCCAAAGCCACCTGACAACATTCGGTTCATGTGCTGACGGTGAATAGCAAAGGGGTCCCTGTGGAGTCAGCATACAGTACAGATGGCAGAAGGACCAAGCAGTCAACAGCCCCCTCCCCACCAAAAAGAAAACTGAGAGGGAAACAGTGACACAGATGCCTGAATTCCCCTCTAAGTCCCAGCTGGAGCTGAGCATCCAGCTAGTTCTATCCAGTGCCAGCAAGGGGAACCCAGATGAGTGCCTTAAGCACTCGGGGGCCTGAAGTGGAGTGGGAGGGGTGCTCTAGAGCACGAGGGGGAGGGGATACTCACATCAGGAACATGGGATCCTCAGGCTCCACGTCCCTCATGAAGCGGAACATCCTGATTCTAGCTCCAGGGGGCTCCACACTGTAAAGATGTAGAGATACTTAGAGGTGGCTAGGCTTTTGCACATCAAGCGCAGTGGGAATCTCGGAGCACTGTCTCTTCCAAATAATGTAACTGACCCCTCACCCCGAACTCGAGAGAGACCGACCTTTCTCCAGGCATTTCAACACCACCTTTTAGGGAAAAAAAGACCTCTTCGAACCTCTCTCTCAAGGTTGGCCGGGGAAAAATTTTCCAAGCCTCCCAGTTTTGTGCCTACCTCAACTCTGAGCCATCTTCTTCCCAAAGCCCTGGCCAGGAACATACTTCCCCTCCCCCCGGACGCCACTGTCCCGGATGCAAATCCCAAGTGCTGGTCCTCCGCCCCACTAATGACCCCAGCCACCGCGCCCCTCCTTACACCAGCCGCTGCCAGGCCTCCCCCAGGCGGGCCTCACTGTCCCAACCGCGCCGGTTGGCGGCTCCCCCGCCCCGGCCTCCCCGCCCGGAGACCAGGAGAGGCAAGCCCGACCCTCTCCCCTCCCTGCATCCCAGGCTCCCAGAGCCTGCAGCTCGCGGGCCGCTCCCGCCCGGACCCGGCTGCCCGCTCTACTGTAGCCTCACCGGTCCCCGATTCGGGCTCAGCGGCCCATCCGGCCGGTCTCGCCCCTCAAAGCACTGCAGGATCAGAGATTGCGGTTCGGGACGCGGGCTTGAGCTCCTCGGCCTCCCGCGCCGCCTCCTCCCACAGCCGCCACCTCCGTACCCCCCCGCGGCCCACGGAGCCAGATCCTCGGCCAGGCCCGGTCGGAAGTGACGTCACGGAGGGACGGCCCACTTCGGGACGGGCCCGCTTAGCCCCCGCCCACTATTGGGCGTGGGAGGAGGGCTGGCTCGCGGGGCTATTGGGCGCGGGGGCAGGGCGCGGGGCGGCCGAGCCTGGGACCGCGGGGTCCCCTGGGAGCGAGGGGAGGAAGGGGGGAGCCCTCATTCGTAACCTGGATTTGGGTTCTGTGGTCTGGAAGAGGCTCTCTGTAAGGATGTGGGGAGGCGCAGAGGGATCCTTTCCTCGGGACGGACGGGGCGGAGGAGGTGGGAGAGACAGCAACTCGCCTCGGAGGAAGGAAGAGGACTAGGGGCTGATTCCCCTCGGGGCGGGGCGAGCTCCCTGCAGGCGGCAAGGTGGGGCAGCTCCTTCGTGGGGAGCATTATTCTGGTTTTCTGCTGAAGCCGCGTTCAGCCCGAGGAGGAAGGGCGGCAGTTCAACGGGGGAGGTGCTAGGGCCAGGCGCTCCGAGTGGAGGCTCGTTCTAGGCAGGGGCGGGGTCCTCGGAGTGACGTAGAGGAGGAGGTGACAGTTCTCCAGTTCAGGTCTAGCTCTGGCTTCGAGAACTCGGGCTGGGGCAAGGAAAATGCAAATGAGGGGACCGGCCGCCAGATGGCGCCCTTTGGCCAAGCTGGAGCCCCTTGGAAGCTGGCATTGGGGAGGCTCTTGGACCCCTCAGCCTGCTGTGAAGGGTTGGACTGGGAAAAGGCTGTAGCTGTGAAGTCATTGAGTTTAGTGTCGTCTCCCCTTTCTTTTCTGTAACTCGAGAGCTCCCAGTCCTGCCCCTGTCTTTCTTGTTAGGTGGGTCAAGGGTCTGCAGTTTGGGAGGAGAAAGAGGTGGAGAACTCCATTAACCAAGGTCGCCCGGAGGCGGAGCTGGAAACAGACCCAGGGGACGTGACTCCAAGGGCAGACTGATCCTTTGACATATACAAAGTGTCTCACATAAAAATCTGGCCCCTCTCTCCAGATGGGCCCTCCCCCTGGATTTCAGGGGAATCTGGACTGTCTAGAATGGACTTTAAACCAGACCTATCCAAACTCTAGCCCTCCCTGGTTCCTTATTCTGGCTATTAGCCACATTAGTGCCATGTGGAACCTGACAGTGAGAAAGACTTGTTCCTAATACTCCCCTAGGGAAGAAGGAGGGGGTCTCTGGTGGCTCAGGAAAAGGTACTGGGAGCAGGGCTTCTCAGGTTTCTTAGGACTTGATCATTATTAAAGAGGAAAAAGAACAATAGTGGAGACAGAGGGGAACCGAGACAAATAATTTAGCAGCTGGTAGACTGGCAAAGCCAAAAGAGACAAAGACAAAAGAATTTGTTTTTCATTGATATTTCTGTGGAAGAGACTTAGTAAAATCTTCTAAATTTATCTTCCAGATGTTCTGTCTCTGGACATCCCACCATGCAACTGCCCCTTTTCCTCTTGCCCCAAACAAAAGCAGTTTGACATGTAATCAGGAGTCATCCCAGAGTTCTACAGCCCAGACTTAACTAATGTGGCCCCTCACCTTTCAGCTTCTCCCTTCTCATTCCATCATGTCCAACCTTCAACAGGACTGGGTACAACTTAGGAGATACAACTTGGCTTCAAGCCTCCTTTTTTCATTTTCTATTACCTGGTATCCTCTACCTACTGCCTTTAGGAGCCTATAGCCCTTTCTCTTCTTCTTTCCCAAACTTAAGAATCTGATATAAGTCATTTTTACCTTTGCATGATTTTAAATCAACGTGTTCCTCTCCTAGGATTATTGACAGGTGACAACTTGGTTTCTAATGTGCGACAAAGCTTCAACCCTGGGTTTTGTCTCAGGTTAGAAAGAAATCCTTGAACGAGTCGGGATGAAGGAGGAGATGCAAGAGCTCATTTCAGAGTCCCCAGAGACATAATACATAGGCAGCCATCTACTCCAGGAACTGAGGGAATGTAATTTTAGGAGTAACCTTCCTGTCCCACACAACCAGAGTTTGTCTGTCTGCCTTCTCCATCATCCTCCCTTCCGTTTTCTTCCCATCCCTTCCCTCCCCTACCTACCTTCCTTCCTTCCTTCCCTCCCTCCATCTCTGTCCAATGAGCTCTAGTGAACACAGAAATTCTGCAGTGACTGGAGTGTCCTGTAGATGATACGATACAGGAGGGCGAGTGGGCCCTGCCAAGGGTGAGGCTTAACACAAGGAGGATAAGGGTTGTTGGGAAGGAAGAGAAACAAAGTGGTTCCTATATTCACTGCTCTATCTGATGGAGCCAAAATCAGGAAGTTCTTGAGAGAGTGGAGCTGGGCCAGAGAAAGGGCCCTCATTAGACGTGAGGTCATGCATCTGAAGCAAGCCCAGGGCAGGTGGATACTGGAACAGACGGGGCAATGATGTGGGAGTTAGGGGAGACTAGATTTCTTGCTTGAGCTGGAGTGAATGGGTGTAGCTGGGTGCATGTGTGTATATATATATGAATTGTACTGGGGGAGGAGATATACCCTGAGAATTAGTATTAAAGTGCTCTAGGTAGAAAAAGTGAGTAGTATAGAAGATACCAGATCAGTGTGAGATTAAAAAGTGACTCAGGAGCATTTTTTAAAAGTCAATTTTTCAGTTTGTTTTATCCACATCCACTCAATAAATATTTATTGAGTGCCTACTATGTGGTAGGTACTGTTCCTGATTCTCAGGATATAGTAATAATTTAGGGAAAAGCAAGGCAGAAGAGCAACAGAAGAACAGGCATGCAGCTGGGAGGTGGTGGTTGCTTTTAAGGGTGACTAAGGAAGGCCTCAATGATAAGGTGATATTTAAGCAGGGACCTGAACAAGGTGAGGAATAGCTGAGGTGAGAGCATTCTGGGCAGAGGAAATAGCATGTGCAAAGGCCCTGAGGCAGTAGAAAGCTTAGTGTGTTCAAGGAACAACAGTGAAGCCAGTGTGCCTAGATGGATAAGAATGAAGGGAAGAGCAGCAGTAAGAGACAAAGTCACGAAGAGGGAAGCCAAATCACATGGGACTTTGTAAGACCTACAAAGGATCACTCTGGCTGTTATATGTACAATAGACTACTGCAGGGAGGGGGGAGCACACAGCAGAAACAGAAGGACCTATTAGCATGCTGTTGCCATAATCCAGATAAGACGTGATGGTGGCTTAGAGTTGTTATAGGGAGGTGATGAGAAGTGGTCAGATTCTAGATATATTTTGAAGTTGGAGCAAAACAATTTGCTTTCAGTCTTTGGAAAGTGAAATGTGAAGGATCTGGCAGGAGAGGAAATGGTGGAGTCTCAACATGACCCCTTGGTGGGATTAATGGGTGAAGGACAGAATTAATGGGTGAAGCTTTAACTGGTAACAAAATGGGGGAATTTCAGTTGGAACATGTGGGGTTTGAGAAGCTGTGGAGGATCCAGTGAGAGTTGAAGGGAGTTGGCTTCCTGACTCTGGAGCTCAGGAGTGAAAGGCAGCACTGGAGATGCAGATTTGAGTGTCATCAGTGTTAGAGGTATGTGTTGCCAGTGGGACTTAAAACCACAGAAGTGTCTGATGGAGTGCCTTAGGGACAGGACCCTCTGAGACTGGAGTCACCTGGAAGCTTTCAGTCAACACTGTCAATACTCTTCTTTGTTATTCAGTCCTCCCTCAATCTTCTACATTCTGGTAAAAAGATTATTCTGGGCAAAATAAGTCTGGCTGTCACTCCTGGTCCCATTTTCCCTCGCCTTTTCAGTTCTATTCTCCTCTCCTCTGGTTCAGCCATAGTCTGTTTCATCTGTGAAAATGTGGAAACCCTGAACAAACATGCACCTCTGGTAATGTATTTGACAGCAGGGGCCCAGATAACCTTCAACACAGCAGCCAGACTTGCTCTTGACTTTCCCCATATGGAGCTCTGGGGATGGAGAAGGGAAATGTGAAGAAAGAAGAGATGGTTTAGGGCCAAGGTCCAAAGTGGTGCTGTCCAATATGGCAGCCACTAGCCACAAGTGGCTATTTAAATTTAATTACAATTAAATAAAAGATACAGTTCCTCAGCTGCACTAGCTACATTTCAAGAGTTCAGTAACCATATGTGGTCAGCGGCCACCGTATTGGAGAGTGCAGATCTAGAACATTTCCATTATCACAGAACATTTTATTGGAAAGAGCCACAAAGCATTTATAAATGTCACCTTTCTGGGATTTTTTTGAAGGCCTGCAAAAGGCTTTCTGAAAAGAGCACACATGGCAGAGAAAATGAAAGGAGGGCAGTGGAGGGTTGGGCAATAGCAAACTATTCTAGGTGTAAAAGGACAGGTCATGAAGAGGGCATGGAAAATAAGAAAATCCAATCAGATAATACAAATGAGAGGTTTGGTAAAACCAAAGCTTCTTGCTGGGGACAGAGTTCACAGGCAAATTGGAAAGTCACAGTAACTTCATGATGTTGATTCCTCAAAAGACAGTGACCAACAGAACAGCAGTACTTAGTGAGATCCCAGGTGGGAGTGAGGCAAACCTGTGTTTTGGCAGCATGTCCTATGTTTTCCCAACCTCCTCAAAGACAGAAGCTCGAGAGGCTCTGAGATTCAGTCCAGAATGGTGTGTCAGGGTTAGGCAGTCAGTGATGTATTGAGCTCTTCCTCTTTGGTGCCTCACACTGTGTGAGGTATTGTGCAAAAGAGGGAGATGGTAAGAGCAGAGGAACCAGGGAAGACTGTTTGGAGTTGGGGACAGTGGATAAGGATTTGTGAAATCAGGAGACATCAATCAGGGTTGTGGTCCTGAAAAGGGATACCCCTGGAGATGGGACAGGGTGCTGTCTATTCTGACTGGTAGAAATGCCCCCTTTCAAGTTGTACTTTGAGCTCTCTGCATCTACTCTGCAGGGCAGGGACCATGTTTCTTTCATTCAGCTGTGGGTCTCTCACATCGCACAATGCTTAACACTTAGTAGGTAGGCAATGAAAGTTTATTGAAGTGCAAGAGTTCAAGTGTAGTATAGAAGACATAAATAAAATGTAGGATTTTTTTGAGTGGAACTCTGCTTAAATGTGAGTGGGATATGATGATGGATACAACCTAACTGGTAGCGTTCATGGTGAATAAGGTTAGTGGTGCTGTGAAGACTTCTTAAGTAACACTCCCGGGGGCAGTGTACTCAAAGCAAACAAAATCAGTTAGGCTTGTTTAGGTCTCTCAAGGAGTACATCTCCTTTCAACTGACTTGAGTTTTGAAAAGGTTAAGGAAAAGGAAAGAAAGAAAAATGATGGATTGGAAATGAGTCTACTGCAGTGGAATGGGGATGAAAAGTACAGTGAGGAGTGGGGAGGTTCCTCTTTCAGGTTGGGGTCATCCAATACCTTGAGTGGTAACTAGGCCTGCCTCAGCACTTCACCTGTCAGATAAATAGGCAAACTGAAAAAAAGCAGAAGCTGGAGGGGGAGAATAATTCCCCTAAGAAGGAGATGGAAATAATTAGAACTGAACACCTTCCCCGTAGTAGTGAGGTGACTTCCTAGGACTTTAGGCCAGAAGTCATAATTTTCAGGGGGTGCATGACTCCCTTGTTCTCACCTGGCCTCCTTTTTCCCACCTCCAGAAATGTGTAAGAAGCACAGGCTTCCCCATTCAACTAATGGGAGAAATTCTCAGTTCTGTGGAGTTAGAACTCGAGGAATAGGCAAGCCTCCACAAGGCCTCAGATACAGTTCTCTGGAAAGAAGCAAACCTAGGCTGTCATCTAACACGTGGCCCCGAAGGCCCAGAGACAACCTCCGAGGACTATGGGGATAGGCTTTCAGCATCCCACTCCAAATTCATCCCAAGTCTCACTTCTAGCTTCTTTCGCATGAAGCCAAGACTAAAGGAAACTGGTCTGCTGTCCAACCAGACAGGGAAGATTAAGAGGTGCTTTTCTCCCAAAGGCAGGAATTAGATCCAGGCCTCCTGCTTCCTACATCTTTCTTCTGTGGTCCCTACGGACCCTAGTGTCCACACTCTTAGATTCTCAAGGCCTTCCCTTGGGCCTTGGGGCAGGATTCCCATTCTCTGCCTCTCCATCTCCCTGGAATTTTCCACTGCAGCTGCCACTGCTCCCAGACACCCCTCCCTGGGCAAAATTCCCGGCTCCCTCCGCCTTCCTTCCCTAATCACACCTCATTCCCACCCCCGGCTAATGAGGCCCAGCCCATAGTCCGGCCCACAACCCACCCTAACCCCGGTGGTCCCAGTTAGAGAAAAGAGAGTCCGAGCCCTCATTGAAGGGTGAGAGGGAGGGTCCCAGGCTCTCTCCTGCGCGGGGAGAAAGGACAGTGGAGGGGCTAGTCCCCAGTGGGGCTGGAGTGGGGGAGTGGCCCTCCTCAAATCCCCATATAAGGCAGGGCAAGCATTTGGAGTCCTGGATTGGCTAATTCAAATGAGCATTCCACCTGGCAACAGGGTTTCTATTGGCTCTCAGGAAAAAATAGGAGGAAGGTGGATGGAGGTTGTTGGTGGCGGTGATTGGAGGGGGGAGGGGAGTGGAGGTGACCGGAGTGGGGGGTGGTTACCAGGGTAACAGGGTAAGAGCCCAGCAGGGTGTCCGAGACTGCGGGAGGGGCTGGGAGGTGGAGATGGGGGAAGAGGAATGGAGGGTGGGAGAGAGAGGAAAGAGACAGATGGGGAGGGAGCGAGACTTTGGGGGGGAGAGGTAAAGGAGAGGGAGAGAAATTAAGCAAGAGAGTGCAGAGATGGAGAGGGTCAGAGATCGCTAAAGACATCAGAGAGTGAGTCAGAGAAACAGATTGAGATGGAAAGATCTCAGGGAAAAGATGGACAGAGTCCGGCAAGGAAAAACCTGGGTGGGGCTCCAGGATTTTGAGGAGAACAACACTGAGAAACTGATAGAAAAGTCGGGAAGAGAACTTGGGAGATGTGTACACTAAAGAACCAAAAGATGGTAATTTACACACTCAAATACCAAATGATGATGCTTGATTAGTGTGTCTTAAAAAGATTAAAGTGATAAAAAAATGAGTAATGGTAAAATAGACATATGGGAGTGCACACACAGCCAAGGTATAAACCCTAGCCTTCCACTCCAGCCACCTTCCCGACCTTTCTGACATTCTTTAATACACACACCACAACTCCAGTCCCCTCCTCAAATCCCAAGCTTCCCAAAATTACCCAGAAATACTGAGACTGAGGACCAGGAACTGAGGCGGTTTGGAAAAGGGTGGGGCTGGAACTACAGACCCGGACCCCTTGCAAAGGGGGCAAATACAATCCAGAAAGGCTGGGGGTGATGGCAGCACAGGAAAGAGAAAAGCAGAGAGGGAAAATGTGGAAAACAAGGACCTGAAAGAGTTGTGGAAAATCAGCCAAGGATATAGGGCCAGGTGGCAGACTCGGATGGCAGAGAACAGTGTTGCCTGGGAGAGCAAGGGCCAGATCGGAGGTGGAAGGGCAGAAGAGGACACAGCAGACATGGAGAAGGGGTACCGAGAGTAAGAGCTGTGAGATATGCATGGTTGTAAGGGAGGGGTCTGGGTACAGAGGCATGAGGTTTGAGAAGAAATAGGACCAAGAAAAGAAGAGTGACGTGAGATGGGCGAACAAGAAAGGCCAAAGCTGGAAGAGAGAAAAGGGAGGCCCGGAGCCCCGCACTCCCCTCGGATCACCAGAGCCAGGAAGGGAGGAACCCGACAGGGGTCACAAACGTCCGCCACGGGCATGACGGAGGGTGGGCTGCCCTTTCCGCCTTCCCATCCCCTCTCAAGGCCACCCAGAGAACAGAGATGCAGGATGAGAGGGGAAATACAGCGCGAGGTGGAAGTAGCTCCCCCACCCTCTTCCTCTTCTTCAGGCTTTGGGTTTCTCCAATACCTGCCTAGCCTTTCCATTTGCTCCCCCCACCCCATCCCTTGGCAAAATCTCAAGGCTTTGGGGGGGGATCGGTAGGATTCTAGCCATCCCTCCAGCCCGCCCCCAAAAGACAGACTCCATATTCGCAGGCAGGAGGTCTGGATTTGGAGAGGTCCCTCCCCCAGGAACCCCACCCCTTCCCACCTCCTCGCCCCACTCCTTTCTCCGAGACAGTCAGTCGCTCGGTCTCCCCCTTCCCGGTCCGGTCCTCCCTCCCGCCCCTCGCTTTCATCTTCCTATCCCCACCTCTCCAACCTCCGCGTTCATCCCCTCCCCTCTCCTCCCTCCCTGCTCCCGCCTGCCCCACCCCTGGGAAGCCCCTCCCGTCGGGCAGCGCCGCCTTTATAAGCGGGTTCCCTTCCCGGGGGCGGCAGCGGCTGGTCGCAGCTCTGCTAGTGCGGGGGCGGCGAGCCGAGGGCCAAGCGACCGTGGCCGGAGCGCGCCGGCCTCCGCCCGCACCACCCGCACCGCCTTCCCGCCCGCCCTCCGGACGGCCGCAGCCCTGCGGGTCTCGGTTCCAGACCCACCCCCGCCCCACCCCGCGCGCCTCTGCCGCCTCTTCCAGAGACCCAGCTTGCTGAGCGGCCGCCGCTGCCGCTGTCGCCGCCGCCGCCGCCACCGCGCCAGGTTCCGGTCGCGGCCACCCTCCGCCGACCAGGGCCCCTCCGTCCCAGCTCCGGGACCCCGGCTCCCCGCCAGCCTTGGCCCCGGCCCCGGCACCATGTCGGAGAAGAGCGTGGAGGCAGCGGCCGAGTTGAGCGCCAAGGTACGGGCGGGGACACCGGCGGCCCGGACCCCGCGCGATCCCCGGGCTCCGCGCGGTCTTGTGCCCTAGGCCGCCCCCGACGGCCCCGCGCTGCCCTGACGCCGGGTCCCGACGGACCCCACTCCACCCGCCGCCCCCCGCTCCGCGCCCGGCGCTGCCTACCCCGCTCCGCCCGCCAGCGCCCTCTAGCTTCCCCCGGCGCCGCGGCTCGGGCCTCTGTTCCGGCCCGGCCCAGCCGGGCCCGCGCCGCCGTCCCCACCCCTCTCGGGCCGAGCCTCTGCCCTGTCCGGCTTCCCGTTGGAGCTCTCCACGTCTCACCTTGATTGAGCCCTTCCCCTTTCCCCCTCTCCCCCTCTCTCCCTTACCCCCTCTGCCCCCTCTCCTCTCTCGTCTCTCCTTCCAGTCTGACCTCACTTTTCCTCTGCTAAGCGGTTTGAGATCCTCAAGTGTAAACAGGACTCTCCCGGGAGACTGCTCCCGGGGCCCTCCCCTTGAGACCTGGCCATCTTTTGCTTCTCTCTTCGGACAGCTCCTGCCTCGGCCTGTTTTGACTCCCTCCGTTTCTGCCATCCATAGCCATTCGTCCCTCCACTGGCCTTCGGCTTTCTTTTCTCTACATAGCACCCCCGCTCCCTAGCCTCACCCCCCACACTTAAGGAGTCTCGAATTCCTAAAAATCAGAAGTGGGGCGGGACTAGCCTTGGCAGCAGCTGGAGCTCAGCATCGCAGGGCACTGCTCTCCGCAGCTCCTTCCCTGGCTCCATCTCCTTGCTCTTGCCTCTCTTCCAGCCTTCCTCTAATTTCCCTGGGGAACCTGCTGAGCGTCGCTTTGGGAAATTAATTCGGCCAGGGTTTGGGGGCTGGGAGCCCGACCTTGGGGGGTTGGGGGGTGCAGTTGCTGAGGCTGTCAGAGGTCTGGAGGCCCTGGAAGTAAAAGGCTGGAGCCAATGGGGTAAAGGTAGCAGAGAGAGGGGCCTGTGTGAGGTCTGACAAGGTATGCCGTGTGGTCCTCCGGTGGGCTGTGCGGTGGCATGTGACTTCACTGAGTAGGTGTCTTTGTATGTCTGAAATCCAGCGAGTGTGTGGGACTGCCCGTGTCAGTTACATGTGTGCATGTGGAGACGTAGATTTCTGGAGCCATGTTGTCCTTTGTGCCAAGTGGCTCCACTGTGCTCTTGTGCTGTCCCAAGAGAGTGTGTCAGAATGTCCGAACACCGGACCATGTGTCTCCGGAGCGCGTGGGCGCTTGCTCCTCTCTGTAGCTGTGTGTTTGAATTGGTGTCAGCCTGTGTCAGTGTGTGTGCCTGTGTTGAGTAAATGAGGCCAGAGTGCTGCTTAATACAAGACCTAGGTCATATATCCTGCTAGAAAAAGGATCATGGAAGGACAGTGACCAGAAGGACAGGACAGGGGAGGGGAAGGCCGAGGGCCCGGCCCCTTGGACTTTGGTCTTGGGTAATCTCCCTCTCTCCAGCAGCCAAGATGGGGAGCGCAGGCCAGGGCCACACAGACCTGGTGCAAGGGCCCTCAGAGGGAAGCTGAATAGCCCCTGGCTCTCCAGACCCAGGATGTAGGGGAAAGCCCACCGGGGAGTAGAAAGGCCACACCGACCAGGTGGCTAAGAAATGAGGACAGCCTAGTAGCTTGAAGAAACCCAGCTGGAATATGAGGGACAAGCCACTCTATGCTCCCCTTGCAGGGGAAAAGGGATTGAGTGTCCCTCCAGGCCAACCATTCCACAGCAACCTCTCCCAGTCCCAGGCCTGTTCCAGAAGGATCACACCCTACTCAAGCAAACTTCCACATGGAATCAGATACACAAGAGTTGTACACCAACCCTAGATCAGATCACAGGGACACCCAGTGTTGTTCAGTGCCTTCCAAGGGGTGGGGAGGAGAGAGGACTGGATCTAAACTGGAAGGGTCAGTGTGGTGC
Source organism: Manis javanica (assembly GCF_040802235.1). Lineage (NCBI taxonomy): Eukaryota > Metazoa > Chordata > Mammalia > Pholidota > Manidae > Manis > Manis javanica. The sequence goes on along the minus strand of NC_133170.1, from coordinate 25,726,667 downwards.
CCAGACAGAACAGGCCATCAGGGGTGTGCCTACTGGGATGTTGGGGTGGAGGAGGTAAACTCTAGACTGGTGCCTTCCCACCGACGGACCCATCCCACCGGAGACTGGGTGGTAGATGTTGACTCTCTTCATCTACCATATCCGGTCCTCTTTCCCATCCTTGTTTCTTTATCCCACTTTACCTCCATTTCCCAAGGAAATGGTTACTTCTCCCCTTCCACCCCACCGATGCATACATCACAGGCCATAGAGAGGAGGGAACTACTTGAACTATATTGGGGTAGGAGTAGCAAGAAGTGAGGGGGTGCCAGATTCCTGCTGGTGTGCTTTCCCGGTTCCTGTAGCATTTGGCCAAGTAGGAGCCTGAGGGTTAGGGGGACAGACGGAGAAACAAAGGGTGTTGAAGCTGAGGGGCAGCTGGGAGAGATGCCCAGGAGAAAGTACTCGGGAAAAGGCCCCAGAGGTAGACAAAAGGCACAGTGGGGCTGGCAGTGGGAGGGGGCAGGCCTGGAAGACAGAGGGACCTCCGGAGCGGGTGGGGCATCAGGCTGCGAGCAGATGGAAGGGATTTGCTTTGCTGAGCTGAACTCCAGCCTGTGAGGTGTGGAAGAACCTGGTGAGGTGGTGAGCGGCTACCTTGGCCGCCTGTGACCCTTCTCCATCACCTTTCCTCCTCCCTTAGGTCTTGGGGAGGAGCGTGTCTGGCCTCGGCCCTTGTGTGGCCTTAAGGACCCTGGAACGTCTGTTCTAAGCTGCTGTGTCCACCTTCTCCATTTCACACTTCTGTCAGCTCTGCAGAGGGACGTGGCTGCCGAGCATTTATGGTAAGGGAAAGGTGACTGACTTCTCTCTTGCAGGACCTGAAGGAGAAGAAAGAGAAGGTGGAGGAGAAGGCAGGCCGGAAAGAGCGAAAGAAAGAAGTGGTGGAGGTGCGGAGGGGTCGGGGTGCCCACCACCGACTCACCAGCCTCCAGTGACGGGTGGGGGCGGAGCCTGCCTTTCCTTTAGCCCCTCCCGCTAGGCCCCACCCCCAGGGCCCGCCCAGTGCCCGTTGCCATTGGTGGGGAGGGTGGGTGGAGGCTCGCAGCCAGCCTGACGCTGCTCCCTGTCCGGGTTCCGGCAGGAAGAGGAGAACGGGGCTGAGGAGGAGGAAGAAGAAACCGCGGAGGACGGAGAAGAGGAGGATGAAGGGGAAGAGGAAGGTGGGGAGGGGCAGGGGAGTCTGGGCTCAAAGGCACAGAGTCAGGGTGGGTTTGAAGACCCGAAGCCGGGCTAAGGGCGGCCACAGGGGGTCCCTGCCGGAGCTTCCTGCCCTTCCCCAATGACCCATTTCTGGCTCCTCAGATGAGGAAGAAGAAGATGACGACGACGAAGGGCCCGCGCTGAAGAGAGCTGCTGAAGAGGAGGTTTGGGCTGGGTTGTGGGCCTGAGGGGCTGTCAGGGATGCAGCAGAGGCTGGGAGCCTTGTGGAGGTGCACCCAGGTCCCCGCAGTGCCCGGGCGGGGGCTGGAGCAGGCCCGGTACAGGGGGAGGCCCCTCCCGTCTTTCAGTAACCCCAACTTTTTCCCTCCCCACAGGATGAAGCGGATCCCAAAAGGCAGAAGACAGAAAATGGGGCGTCGGCATGAGCCCCCTGCCAGCGGGCTGGGGACGGGAGGCTCCTCTGGGTCTGGAGGTGGGGGTGGAACCGACAGAGCAGCCACTCTCCACCTGGCTCCCTGCTCTGGGTCCTGCACAGGAGCTGCCACCCCCTTTCTCCCCAGCCTTCTCTTGTCCACCTCTCCGGACACCGCCCCCTCCATCCTCACTCTGCCGTCGTCCACCCCTTGACCTGCTCCATCTGAGCTCCCCAGCTGGCCCCCAAGTGCTCCTCTCCTGTCCTTGCCCTCTTCCTCCCCCAGCCAGTCCCAGCCCCTTCCAGTAGCCTGTTCTTCCTAACCCCTGCATCCCAGCCTCCTGTCCTTCCGCCCCTACCCTGCCTGATCCTTGGGTCACCCTCAGATCCCCTTCTCTCAGACAGACAGCGCCAGGCCGGGGCGGGGCCAGGGCTGGGGCCAAGCCCCACAGCTGCTCCTCTCCCCTCCCCCTTTTGTATAATTTAATAAAGAAATGGTCGCGCTTCTGTTTTTAACCTGTCTCTGCTTTTCCCAGGCCAGAGGGAGGAGGGTGGCTGATGTCATGTTCTGGGGGCCCCTTCCCTCCTCTGAAAAGGCAGACACTTTGCTGTCAGCCAGCACTCAACACAAACCCAGGGCCCCAGGGGTGGACAGAGGCTCAGCTGCTTTGAGCACTGACTATGGTACTGATTTTGGATTCTTGGGGATGCTCCTCCCCATCAGTACACACTTCCCTGCTAGCCCACGCCGGGTCTAGACCCTGCTGAGCCCAGTGGAAAGCTATCAGTTCTGTTGTGCTGAACCAGGCAAAGAAACAGCCTCAGAAACAGGAAGTCCCACCCCTGAAGTGGGACAGTGCCCCAAGGCCTGAGTCTTAATCTCCTTAGGACCTGGAGTTGAGAGTTGCCCAGCACTGAGGAAGTGAGCTGGTTAAGAGGAAGAATTCCAAGGCCTTTTGGTTCCCAGGCATACTGGGAGTTTTTGACAGCTGCCTGCCACTTTTCTTGGCTGGGCTCCTCAGGCTGAGCTCCCTTCTTTCAGTCTCAGGCTTCCTTTCCTAGTTTGATGTCTTGCAAAATTTCTGCATGTTTCCATGTGCCTCTTGCCCTCACTTAGTTCAGAACCTCTGGATCAGAAAGCTGCTCAGGGATCAGCTGGAGGCAGGTGTGACTCACTGAGACCACCATTCTTCCCAAAAGATGAAAAGATAAAACACCCAGGGTCAGGACAATACATGCATGCACACAAATACACAGCTTTGTCTTCACCCTATTTGATCTTGGCAAATTTAAAGTCCGAGCCTGCCTCGGTTTTCTCATCTGTACATTAATATTAAGAGTTCATGAGTTACTGTATGGAAAGTGCCTGGCACATCGTAAAAGCACAATGCAGTGTAGCTATTCTCTTCCCTGGGCTAGGGGTGCTCTTCCCTAGACCTCCCGTTGTTAGGGTACAGTAAAGCTTCCTGTTCATCTTACTTGGATGGGTGGGGAGGCAGGTCTACAGGGGTAACAAAAGTTCTGGGAGGTTAAGGTAACGAGGGGATGAGTACGAGGGAAAGGGTTGCCAATAAGAAAGTTAGTGTTGAGACTGGGAAGACAGCATAGTGATGGGCAAGTGGTAGTTCTGGGCAGAAATGGTTTGGAGAGAAGATGCCTAGGAAAGGGCAGAGACAGGAGGGGAGGAGGTGGCGGGGACACCCAGGACTGAGGAAATAAACAAGGGGAGTGCCACTACAGGGGTGGAGGGTAATGCTGCTGGGAATCAACCCCCTCAGACTTTCCACTGCGAAGTGAAACTGTGAGCCCTGGGGTGTGAGGAGGGTGTAGGGGGAGGTTAACGGGGAGGGGAAGTGGGGAAGGTGTAGGAAAGGCTGAAGGACAGGGGCGAGGGCCCTGGGAGCCACAGACCTACCTCCCAGCTCAAGACAGCCATTTTGCCTGCACTCTGCTCTCTGCCACTACTCTGTCCCGTTCCCTGGGATCCCCACTCCCCTTCCATCTGCCTGTTCAGGCCAGCTCTCCTCTGGATTCCAGCCTCTGGTCCTTGGTCTCTCCCTCTTTCCCCAGGCCTTGTCCTTGTCCCTCTTCCTCCACATTCTTTCTCCACCTTCCTCTTTGCAGAACCTCTCTTTTGTCCATCCATCCCCCTCCCTTTCTGACTTCCCTTTGGAGAGCTCAGCGTGGCCCAGGCCCGAGGGGAGATGTGGGAGGCTTGCTTCCTGATCTTGCTCCTGCAACAGCAGTGGGTGACTCCAGGTAAGGTGGGGAGGACTCTCTGGGAGGGCTGACCTCCAGACCCACAGGAGGGGCTCAGCAGGGGTCTCTCAATGACCACACAGAAGCCAGGGTCCTTAGCTCGGGTGGACTCTGCTAAAGTCTTGCTTGGGGCAGCCCTTCAGTCCCCAAGGCCTCTTCAGTCTCCTGCTCAGCAGGCAAGGGCAGAAACCCAAGGTCTTCCTCCACCTCAGGAACCTGAGGCTCCTTGTTTGCTCCTATGTCTCTTGGCTCATGGCCCCTCCCCTTGGCCTCTCTTTTCCTCCCCAGAGGAGGTTCCAGGGTCTGGGGCAGAGGTCCCGGTGGTTTGGGCCCAGGAGGGGGCTCCTGCCCAGCTCCCCTGCAGTCCCACAATCCCCCTCCAGGATCTCAGCCTTCTGCGAACAGGAGGGGTCACTTGGCACCATCTACCAGACAGGTAGGCACCCTGAATTTGGGTTACAGAACCCCCAAATCCAGCAGTAATGGCATCCAGACTCAACAACCAAGGCTCAGGCCAACCCCATCACCTCCTCTGAGCTATCAGTCCCTCTGAAACCAGTGGCTCAGCGACCCCCTTCCTCTGCAGACTGGTCCCCTCACACTTGCGGCCTATAGTGAATGGATGGTTGCTGGCCCAACCGAAGGGGGGACACGGAGGGGCTGGTTGGTGGTCAAGAGACCTTCCTTCTGGGTGGGTTTCTTCATCCTTGGTGTGGTGAGACTGCATCTGCCCCAGGGCTTCCTTTCCCTGGAATTTCACAAGCCCATCTCTCTCCCATGCAGTGGACAGCTGGCTCTCGCCCCCAGCCTCTCTCCAGCCCCCGGCCCCAGACCCGTGGGGCGTGCCCCGCGGGGGTCGGGGCCCCACCGCTATGTGGTGCTGAGGTTGACTCCGGGGGGCCTGCGCCTCGGGAGGCCGCCGCTGCAGCCCCGCGTGCAGCTGGAAGAGCGCAGCCTCCAGCGCGGGGACTTCTCACTGTGGCTGCGCCCGGCCCGACGCACCGACGCCGGCGAGTACAGCGCCGCGGTGCAGCTCCGGGACCGCGCTCTCGCCTGCCGCCTCCGTCTGCGCGTGGGCCAGGCCTCGAGTACGTGGGGAGGGGACGCGGGAGCGGGGTTGGGAGCAGAGCGCCCGCCCGGGAGGCAGGAAGGGCTGGGGCCGAGCCTGTGCTTCTAAGGATGCACCCTAGGCCTTGCCACAGAGCTCCCAGAAGGGTGGCGGAAGCGGGTGGAAAGCCCGAAGGCGAGTGGAAGGTACCCCCAAAGAAGAGCGTGTGGGGGAGGAGGACCCTATGGAGAGATTGTATCATCCCTCAAGCTCCCCTTCCCCCGCCCACATTGGGAACGTCAGGGTGGAGGAGGGGAGGCACGTCTGGGAGGGAGAGAGTGTGGGGCTACAGTGACTCATTTCAGACTTCTGCAGCTCTGGGGTGGGCTTAGTGGGGATCCTCAGACAAGGTCTAGAGAAAGGGGCAGGTAGACCAAGCCAAGTAAACTGGAGGCAGGAGGCAGGGAAGAAGGCAGGAGACTCCTGGGCATCAATTTTAAGTACCACCAAGTTCCAGGCACTGTGCTACGGGGGATCAGGAGGAGGGCGTGGGGGAGAAGACAAAGACATCTACACCACGGTGCCTGTTCCTAGGAGCTGCCAGCCTCTTTGGCCTGCTGTGCTGGGGAAGTGTTTCTGGTTGGGCTGATCAAGCCTTCTCTCTCCTTGCCCAGTGATTGCCAGCCCCCCAGGGTCTCTCAGGACCTCCGACTGGCTCATCTTGAACTGCTCCTTCAGCCGTCCTGATCTCCCAGCCTCCGTGCACTGGTTCCGGGACAGAGTTCCTGTCCAGGAGTCCCCCCATCACCACTTAGCTGGAAGCTTCCTCTTCCTGCCCCAAGTCAGCCCCTCTGATTCTGGGCCATGGGGCTGCATCCTCACCTACAGAGATGGCTTCAATGTCTCCATCACGTACAACCTCACTGTTCTGGGTAACTCCTCCAGTCTGCCTTTATTCTTGGCACAACCCCTTCCTGCCCTCCTGTCACCTCCCCATGACTTATGGGTCCTCAAACCAGGTCTTCAGCCGCTAATGCCACCTTTGCTTGTTCTAGGCCTCCATGCCTGATCCCTTTCTCCCCTCCTGTGGCAGCCTTTCAGCTGCATTCTCGTCTTCTAGTTTTCCCCTGGCCATCTAGCCCAGCTTGCCAGGCTTTGGTCTTCTGCTGGCCCAGCCCACATCCTGGGTTTCTGAGCATCCTCAGTTCATCCATCTTATTCTGTTCCTTTGCACTCTTCAGAGCCAGGCCACCCCCGTCACTCTTCTGCTTCCCAAGATCCAGTGCTCCAGCCCCTCTGTACCTCTCTCTCTATCTCAGCTTTGACTGGGGGTTCTCTTCTCTCTCCAGGTCTGGAGCCCCCAGTCCCTCTGACTGTATATGCTGGAGCAGGTTCCACGGTGGAGCTACCCTGCCGCCTACCTCCTGGTGTGGAGACCCAGTCTCCCCTTACTGCCAAATGGTCCCTTCCTGGGGGAGGCCCCGACCTCCTGGTGGCTGGAGACAATGGCAACTTTGTCCTTCAGCTAGAGTCTGTGAGCCAGGCCCAGGCAGGGACCTACACCTGCCACATCCATCTGCAGGGGCAGCAGCTCAGTGCCACTGTCACTTTGGCAGTCATCACAGGTCAGCCCCAGGTGGGAAAGGAGTAGCTCCCGTACCCGGGGAGCTGGGACAGGGGGCGAAGGCTGGTTGTACAAAGACTGGGCAAATGCACCTCATGATGCCAGGCCACTAGGCCCAATGACAAAGGCACCCCTGTGGCCTCCTCTTCTCACCCCCATATAAAGAACTGAAACTGAAAACCTCCCCTGAGTCACTAGGTGAACATTCCACTCTCTTTTCTAAGGGACTCCCCTTTTCTGAGCTGGTGGGAAGGGTCTGAGAAATGAAAAGGAGAGGTGGCAAAAGTTTGAATGGTTCAAAAGAAGTAGAATATGTTTCTAGAATCCTTGTCCACTTTGGGGCCAGAGTTTGGGTTAAAGTTGCAGAAAGTTGCCTGAATTTGGGAGGAGTTAATGAATCAGCCCCTTGGTCAGCGGTCAGTAAATCTTTACTGAGCAAGGGCTTTTCAAGACAGTATAAAACAAATATACACACAAAAAAAACCCCAAACTCAGAAAGTACCTGTTGATTGATTGGTAGCTATCAGCCACTACAACTTGGCTGTGTGTGCAGTACTTACCTGTGGCCACTAACTAGTAGCACCGCATATAGGTGCTTAATAATGGATCCTGGTTGAATGAATAAAGGGATATGCTAATAAACAATACATCTCCTGAGGGCCAGTGTTAACTTTCCACCTGCGCCCTCTGACTTACCTCTAGCTGACTTAGTCTTTCTGTCAGTTGCTCCACTCTACCCCACTTACTCTGAAACCTGGCCTTTTCCCTCCCCCACATCCTGTCAGTTGCCCACCAGACTTTTCTGTCCAAGGTCTTCTGGAGGGTCAACTGACTTGTGGTAGTTTTCCACACTATCTGCATGATAACTCAATGGGAAAGATATTGTTACCTCTGTTGTACAAAGTATATTGGGGGCCAGGGCACCTGACAGATATTGGGGTTCTGAGCATTTGAATAGAAAGTAATGTAAAAGAATCTAAATAGTATTTGTTATGTGAGCCTTCCAGGCCAGTTTGAGTTTGAACAGGCCCCTGAAGGCAGTAGGGAGCCTGCAGAGTTTTTGAGCAGACCTTTGTCTCGGTGAGATCAATTTGGCCATGACCCTGATTCCCCTCCCCTCAGCCTCACCCAGTCAGAGCCCAGTGAGAGCAGGGTCATTGAGACCTGGGAGTTGAACCTATGGTTTCAAGTTAGGGAGTTCAGGCCCCAAAAGATCTCTTCCCTCTAATTTTTTAGTGACTTCCAAATCCTTTGGTTTACCTGGCAACCTGAGAAAACTGCTTTGTGAGGTGACTCCATCATCTGGACAGGAGCACTTTGTGTGGAGCCCTCTGGACAAGCAGTCTTTGAGGAGTTCCCCAGGACCCTGGCTGGAGATGCAGGAGGCCAGACTCCTTTCCCAACCCTGGCAGTGCCAGCTGTACCAGGGGGAAAGGCTTCTGGGAACAGCAGTATACCTCACTGAGCTTCCTGGCACAGGTTGGTCAGAGACCCCACAACACTGCAGCCCAAGTCCAGACCAATCACATCAGTCCTGCTTCCAGAACCCCTCCTTGTCCCCTCCCAGCTCTTTCCTTTCCAACCAGGGATCTGACCTCCAGCTCTTGTCTACACCTGACCCAATTCTGCTACTAATTAGCTGAATGATCCTGGATAAGTCCCTTAAACTCTCTGGGACTCACTGTTGGCATTTGTAAACTGGAGGGTGTGGTAAGATGGTCTTTCAGCAGTGACCCTAGGCCTAATCCTCCACTTTCTCCACAGGTGCCCGACGCTCTGGGAGAGCCCCAGGTGCCCTGAAAATAGGTCATCTCCCTATCTTTCTCATTCTTGGCTTCCTCTTTTTGTTCCTTTCGGTGGCTGGAGCCTTTGGCTTTCACCTTTGGAGAAGACAGGTGAGCCTGGCACACCCCCAGCTTGCCACCAGCTTGCTCTCTGCCCAGATCTTAGGATGCCCATTCCTTGGTGAAGATGACCAAGGTCGACTCCTGAACTTGCATTCAGAGCCCCTTTTTCATAAGCATCTGCCCTCCAGGGACCCTTTGTGCCAGAAAGACCCAAGGGAGACTTGAAGGGACTGAGAAGAGGCCTGGACCAGCTGGGGAGGGCAGGGCCTGAGAAGGAATAAAAGGACTCAATATCCTTCCTGTCCCTTCACCTTTCTGCTCCTCCTACCCTTCGTGTCTTCCTGAAGTGGCGAACCAGAAGATTCTCGGCCTTAGAGCATGGGAGTCACCCACCTCAGGCTCAGAGCAAGATAGGGGAGCTGGTGCAAGAACCAGAGCTGGAGCCGGATCCTGAAGTGGAGCCGGAGCCGGAGCCGGAGCCAGAGCAGCCCTAACCTGGAGCTGAGGCAGCTGGTGTGTCTCCACAGCTCAGTCCAAATAAACTCCCTGTCAGCAGCAAGTCCGAGTCCGGCTTTTTCTTGTCCAGAGAAGGTTCTTGTTTCTCCCCAGCCTCCGGAGGCTCCCTTCTCCGGCCCCCAGGCTTCCGACCTACTTTCCCAGCCAGGCGTTCTTCTCCCCTCTCTGTTCCTGGCCTCTGGGTGCCTCTTCCTTGGTCTCTCTCTTGCTCTCTCTCCTGGGAAGTCGCTTTTCTGAAGCTGCTGAAAGCCTTCACCCCTTACTTTCACAGCCTCTCCTCTGTCTTCCCACTCAGATACACACACACACACACACACACACGAGCCCTGCCATGCCAGGCCTCCACGAGATAGGTCCTGCAGCCTTTCTGGGCAGCCAGCTAAGTACCGCCCATCTCCATCCCATCCTGACGTTCCTCAGCTCCTAGTGACCTGTCTCGTCCCAGACATGAGAACACACTGCCACCCAGTGGTACTGTGTGTCACACCACCGAGGTCACCAAGCCGGCTGGGGCAGGCCTGAGAGTAACTGCAGAACAGGAGGCAGGCACCCAGCCTTTAGTGCAGGCACCGCCTTTGTGGGGTGCATTCTCTATGGTCTCACACCTGCTCTGGATACCCTCCAGGAGAGGGACTAAACAATATCTGCTTCAGGACACAGAGCCCTGGCCCTGCAAAGGTTATGGTCCCAGTCTGACAAAGGGGAGGGCTGTGTTCAAAGGCCCCGTGTGGGGAGAACACCACAACAGCTGGCTGTTGCCAGAGCTTTGGGAGAAGCTCTGGGAGTCAGGACACCCAGCTTCTGAATCCAGCTGTGCTGACATGACCAGCACTAACCTCCCTGAGCCTCGGTTTCCTCACTGTTAAGTGGGATTATGATAATAACCCACCAAAACGAGTTGTGACTATCAGATGATAAAAGGACTTTGGAAACTGTGTGCTCCATGCATGTGATGCATTTGTCTATCCAGCTGTGCAGGAGGAAGCAGGCCTGCCCTGGTCATGACAATAGTGTCATAGAGGACCACAGGCCTGCAGCCCCCTTGCCCTGGCAGTATGTGCAGGCCCCAGGCAGCTCTATCAAGGAACTGTAACCTGGAAATAAAGTGTTGGAAGAGAGTGGGAGGGAGCCTGCAGGAGCCACATGGTGGCATATACATTTGCTGTGGCCAATGCCGTACTGGTGTCTCCTTGAGCCTGTACACCATGTGCACAGTGACACAAAGACACAAACCATGAGGTTGAAGACCTGTCCCTATGGAGACACAACGGCCAGAGACGTGAAACAGAAGGACACCTTTGATCTGTGCAGAGCCTTAGGGGGAGGGGCACCCTCTGAAGCCTGAATAAGGAGCCATTTAAGGCAATGTGAGGTTCTGAGCCTTCGGATGATGGTGGCCCTTGCCCTGTTGCAGGTAGAGAGGCAGTGGCACAGAAAGAGACAGTAGTGCTTGCCAGAGACCCCATGCTGTAAGGTAAAGTCCCGAGGTTCCCGTGAGAAGCCTCCAAAGCATCATTCCCACCCTTTGCTGTGGGCTGGGGACTCCTGGGAGAAGACTCCCCAGCTCTGCCTCATGACCCTGCTCTCCACAATGAAAGCCCCACGTTTTAATGGGGCAGGGGTTTCCTGGAAAGTTCTGTGGGTGGCAAAGTTCCTTTCTACTGGGTAATAACATCCTATGCCCTCTGGGTTTATGAGAGTAGTTACTGAGGGTTCCCTGGTATCTATTCAGGGACTTCCCCGAGCTCCTGCACAAGGGGATGGGAGGGACAGAGGCCGAATGAAGAGATACCTTCTTCCTTCACCCACTATGAAAGAGAAGAGAAAAGGGTGGAAGGAAGAGGGAGCATGAAGATCAGGCCTATGGTGTTCCTTTTATTAATTCACCCCCTTCTGTCTGGGCCTGCTTCTCAAGGGTGACACAGTCCTACTCCTACCCCTAAAGCCCCACTCTCCAGCCAGCAGGATAACCTCAGGTCCTTTTCATGTCCTCTTAGGGCCTTCCAGGGAGCTAGGCTAATTCGTCTCGCATCTCCAAGTTTAACTGCAAACCAGTGTCCTGCTGGGATCCTGGAGGGGAAGGGAATGAAGGACACAGGGAGCTCAGAAACCTTCAGTAGGGCTTGGGGGTGACATTATCTTAGGTCCTTGTTAAGAAGGAAGGAAGGTATATTAGTTACTTACTGCCACATAATAAGTCACCCTAAAACTTGGTAATTTAAAACAATAAACGTTATCTCACATGGGCAGGAATCCAGGAGCAGCTCAGCTGAGTTTCTGGTGCAGGGTCTCCAGTGAGGTCGCTGCCTGGATGTGGGCCAGGGCCGGAGTCGTCTGAAGGAATGGCTGAGCTGGAGCATCTGCTTCCAGAAAGGCTCCTTCAGCTGGCTGCAGGCCAGAGGTTTTAGTTCCTCCCTACAAAGCCTCTTCCTAGGGCCGTTCATGACTTAGCAATTGGCTTTCCCCAGAGGGAAAGGGTAGCTAGACAAAGGCTATTAGAACCCAGTCTGGAGAGTGACATACCATGACTTCTGCCCTATTCGACTGGTCACAGAGACCAAGGCTGATACAGTTTGGGACGGGACAACATAAGGGTTTGAATTGAAGGAGGGAGAAACCTCTGGAGGCCATCTCAGAGGCCCGCTATTACAGGGGGAAGAGCTCCTGAGAGACAGAGATAGTCCAAGAGCACAGAAGGGGCATCTCAGAGCACCTCCACTGCCAGCCCTGCCATGGACCTGGCAGTCTCCTCCATCGCCCACTTCAGAAGTGCTGGGAGCCAAATGAGAGCCAGGGCCTTGTCAAGTCACCTATGTTAGGCTAGAGGCCATTATGTGCTCATTCAGACCTATGGTCACATTTGCCAGTATGTCCCCACCCCTGACCTGTTCTTCTCATAGCTATGGGGCCAGAAGGGCCCAGAAAGTTTCTTGCCCCATCTCTCCCACCAGGCAGAGGTATTAGGGTTCAAGCCTGCACCCCTCCACTAGCCCTCCCACAGGGAGGTGAGCAAGGGGCGTAGGTGTTCTGGCAGGGCTGCCCCAAGGTGGAGCTCACCCTTTGAAGGAATGGGGTCATGGTGGGGATGGCTTCCACCTGTCCCACTTGTGGCTGACAGTTTCTCCAAGGGGCTGCAGGTGCCAGCTGGCTGAGGCCAGGCTGGGCTCTGAAATTTGCCTGCTGAAACCTCCCATGTGGCATAGTAGGCCCCGGAACCATCTTCTCAGAGTTCCAGAAAGTGGTCATTGAGCGAGGGAGAATGTGGCTGGGGTTGGGGGACTGGCAAGAGGCAGGTCAGCGCTCTAGGACTGCTTCCCAGAGAACAGCCTGTGTGACCCTTCCCCCACCTCCGGTACCTCCAGCCCTGCCTCCACCCCCTTTGCAGAGTGTGTCTGCACAGCTGCAGACGTTGCTGTTAAGAAGGCCACCACAGAGTGCACCTGGGGCTTCTAACTTCCCTACTCCACAGGATGCCCTTACTGTTTCCCAAACAGCCTGGCCTCCTAAATTGCTCTGTTGGCTGCCCAGGATGCTGGCCGCCTTCTGCTTCCCATCTTTTTCTCTCTCCTTGGCCTCCTCCTCTCTTCCAGCCTGGAGATAGAAAACATGCAGCAAAAATAGCTGTCAGGAACCAGGAAACTTCTAGAAATCCTCATGCTCCCTGCTTACTATCAATGATGGGGCATTACCTTAACATCAGTTTCTTCTTGGGTAGAATAAGGATAATAGTATCTACCAAAAAGGTCTGGCATGTGCTAATGTATATGAAAGTGCTTTGAAAACAGAAAATCACTCTATAGATCATGGCAGTGCTAAGCCTCAGAAGCCCCAGGTGAAGATGTCAGCCCCATTACCCCCTCAGTCACCATGAGAGAGGCCTCTTAGTCATCAACCGGGCCTTGCTTGATGCAGAGGACAGGCAGTGTGGGAGGGAGACCACCATGTGATAGATCCAAGCAGGTAAGTTCAAATCCCAGCTCCTCCAGTTACAGCTACTAGCTCTGTGACCACTGGCAATTTTCTTAAACCCTTTGAGCTTGTTTCCTCATCTGTGTGGTCTGGAGAGTAATATTTATGTCCTATCATTGTTGGGAGGACTAAATAAAATACACAACCACATATATAAAGCATACAGCAGTCCTAAATGTTCAAAACGAACATTCACTTCTCTTTCCTTTTTGTTTGGAAGCCCCAGAGGAGAACCAGGTTCTCGGGGCCTGCTGGGTCCTGGGAACCCAGTTTCATAGTAGTTGCAGGTCACAGACCTGAGAGTGGGATGGCATCACAGAGTTCATCTGGTCCATTGGTTGCAAACCATTGGGCCCTAAGCTAGATCCAGTCCACTGAATGCTTTGTTTGGTTTATTCAGTGTTAGAGCAAAATAAACAATTAGTTGCCAACATTAAAATTAGGAGATATTAAATATATGTCTGCTCTTCCACCTTCTCTTGAAATTTTGACAGAACTGAGTTCACTTACGGGTACAACCCCTACTGTAGGCCCATCTGGAGCTGTGTGGTTAGTGGCTGCCCTCATTATATGAGGCAGGTACCCCCTAGTTTACCTCAGTCCCCACCCCTCCTTATTGTTTACAGCTGGCCTGCTTTTCTCATTTGCATTACCTCCCAGGCTCCTGTAGGCATTTCAGTGTGTGACCCTTGCTCTAGTTCTCCATTCATTCTTCCAAAAATTATTCAGTAGCCAGGAGCTGTAGGGAAGGGGAATGGGGAGTTAGTGTTTAACAGGTACAGAGTTTCAGCTGGAGGAGATGAGAAAGTTCTGGAAGTGGATACTGATGGTAGTTGCACAATAATATGAATGTACTTAGTGGCACAGAACAGTACACTTAAAAATGGTTAAAATGTTAAGTTTTGGGGTGTGTACACTTTACCACAGTAAAACATCAATATCAATAAAATTTAACATTTAAAAAAAGTATTCAAAATAAATATTAAAGGTCTACCAGACCCAAGGCACCCTGCCAGATACTAAGTAAGACAGACCCTAACAATAATTTCGTAATTGGACAAGTGCATCCAAGGCAGAAGAAGCCCATGGTATTTACCACAAGGGAACCGTAAGGAAGCCTTATTTCTACTGAGGAGTTTGAGAGTTTGAGTAGCTTTCTAACACTATGAGAAGGGGCCACATGAGGAGGATGGTGGAACAGCAAGACAGAAACAACCAAGTCCTGCTGCAGAGTTCAGCGTGGCCCTCACCTCCCTCACCTCCCTCACCTCCCTCAGCTCTGAGCCACCTGCCTCCAGACTTCTTTCAGGAGAGAAACCAAAGTCAGTTTCCTGTAAGCCTCTATTATGCTGACGATTCTTTCATTTGCAGCAGAGCCCAGTGCTTACTGATACACATTTCCCAGGGAAGACTTTCTTGATCTCCCAGTTGCCATAAGGTTCCCTGTGATAAGATATCCCAGCCCTCTGTGCATCTCCCTTTGTAGCTTGTCCAACTGTAATGGCATTAACTGCTTAGTGCCTATGTCATAGGCTGGGGGAGTGACTGTGTCTAACATCACATCCCCAGCACCCAGCAGAGTGCCTTGGGCTTGGAAGACACTTAACACTTGAACATATGGATGAATGGAGAGGACTGGTTTAGATCAGGGGTCATAAACTTAATTGCCTTCTGCAACCAGCTAGATAGTGAAAATGAGAATAGCAGACTGGTTGTAAACAATTGGGAGGGTGTGTTTGCGTGAGGAGGACACACACCCTCCCTGTAAGGACATTTCTTAGAGGTTGCACCTAACACTTTTGCGTATATCCATTAACCAAAATTGAGTCTTTTGGCCACATCCAGGTGCAAGGGAGGCTGGAAAATATAACTTCAACCTGGGCACCATGAACTGAGCTAAAAATTGAGAGTTCTATTACTAAGGAAGAAAGAGAAAACAGATATGGGACCAACTAAAGGTCTGTGCAGAGAGATAGATAGCTAAGATCTAAAGAATGAAAAACACTTTTTCTAGATTAGTGGTTTTCAAAGTGTGGCCCACAGGGGTCCCTGTGACCCTTTCAGGGGATTTGAGAGATCAAGCTATTTTCATAAAAATAGTAGGGTGTCTTTTGCTTTTGCCACTATGTTGACTTTGCAATGATGTTGCAAAAGCAGTCTGGGTTGGACTGCTGCCTTAGCACAAATCAAGGCAGTGGTGTCATTGTATTTTTTACTGTCAGGCTCTTGCAGAAAAAAATAAAGAAAAAAATTAATGCCAGTTTCACTTAAGAACACCCTTGATGAAGCAGAAAATATTAATTTTATTAAATCTCAAACCTTGAGTACACTGTGTTATGAAATGAGAAGTGGCATAAAGTACTCCTGCTAATGAAGCACAATGGTTGCCTCAAGTAAAAACACTTGTGTTAATTGTTGGAGTTGCAAGCTGAACTAGCCACTTTTTTCGTAGGAGGGGAACAGCATGATCACATGGGCCCATTTAAATGATCCCTCAGGCTGCTGTGTGGAGGATGGCCTGAAGGAAGAGTGGGGAGACCAGGAACCCAGTGAGGAGGCAGGAGCTGTAGCCCAGACAAAGGACAGTGATGGCCCCTTGGGCTGGAAGGGTGGCCATGGGGCAGAAGGCAGTGGATAGACTCCAGGGCTATTAGCAAGTTAGAGCCACAGGAATTGGCAAATAAATACATGGGAGAGGTTGATCAAAGAGGGAGTCAGGGAGGACACACGCTTATTCGGCTTGAGCAGCTGGTAGACGGCAAAACCCTCATGAGTGGGAGATGTGGAAAAGAAGTAGGTTTGGAGGGTATTCATATGCAAATGAAGTTTAGTTGTTAATGAGTTGCATTTGTATGTCTGTGAACATCCAGGTGGAGATGTCCAGTGGACAGATGGAGCTCCTGAGAGGCCTGGGCTAATATCTGAGGGTTGGCCAGAGATGAAGGCCCAGAGGAAAAGAGTCTGGCTGATGGTCGGTCTGGGTGTCTTAGATATCTCCCTCTCAGCCCAGGCCCTTTCTGCCACACTGGACCACCCAAGACACCTCTGGTGCCCACCCACTGAGCAAATGCCCTCAGGGCCCTGGAGCCAGGTGCTGCTCTGCTGGGGCTTGCCACAGCTGCTCTCAATGCCTCCACTTCTTTCCCAGAAGTCAGGACCAGGCTGCAGTGCCATCCAGACAATCTTCGTTGCTTGAGAAAAAGCACAGGGGCGCCTTTTCTTGGTCGCCCAAGAAGAAATTGTAGTGACGATGGGCTTCAATCCGTTCTGGTTAAGTTTTTTCCCTTGACTTAGGCATTTTCACTTTGACATCTTCCCTGAGAGGCAAGGGGTGGGGACCCCAGCCTCAGGTGGTGACGTTGGGGGCCAGCCCAGGCCCAGGGTGTGGAGGAACCTATCTGGCTTCCTGTCTCTTCATTTAAGCACAAGTCACAAGCACTCTGTCCCGCGGGCTCCTGGTGGCAGAGCTCCCAGCCCTCACACAGAAGCATCTGTGCCAGAAGCAGAGGGGAAGAAAGACACAGGCCCAGAGGTAAGGTGGGTAGACTCAGCTTCACTCCTTTCTGAGGGTCTGGGGAAGGGAGGAGAATGTGGCAACAGCTGTTCCAGAATGTGCTGGAATGTGCCGGACTCCCAGTTCTCTGGCTACAGCTCTGGCCACCTTCCCTTGGCATTTCATGAGCAGCGATCACCCACTGGAGGCATAAGCTTCCAGTGGCTTGGGACTATGCCAAACTTCTCTCTGCTCTCCCCAGCTAGTGCCCAGAGCAGAAGGTGCTCCTCAGAGGGATGCTGACTCGGATTGCAGCATCAGAGAAGGAATGGGGGCTCGAGGCCCCGCCACGCTGACAAAGGCAGTGGGAGGCAACTAGTCTTGGGGCAGTGGAGATGAAGCTAGTGAGAGGAGAAAGGAGGGAAAAGGAGGAAAGAATAGGTGGGAAAGAAATATAAAAATAAATGCATATTAAGGATGAAGGAGGCCTATAAAAAGGGAATGAAAGGAGAAACAAAGTAAAATCAAGAAAAAGGGGAAGAGAAGCAGAATCTGGCCTAAAGGCGATTCTCCCACTATCAATTTTCCCAATGACACAATCAACCAAAAAGTCACACCAGAAATCTTGTGTGCAGCATTTCCTAAGTTGGGTGACTGATGTAGCCTCCTTTAACTATCTTTCCTGTTTATGTGTATTTTGACATTTTTGTCTACTTTTGTGCCTTTTTAGGAATTTTGAACAATATGTCTGAAAGCACTTCAGCATTTATGAGCTTTAAAATGATTAATGAAATGGGAAAGGTAAATTTCTCAAAAAGGGTGGAAACCAAGCTCTTAGGTATGCAGTGCTATGAAAGGGGCAGATATGTATATTCAGGTCAACATGTCCTTAGAGAAACTGGTTCTAAGGAATTGGTTTTAGGTGTCTCAGCTGCTCTGGAAAAAAGGCTGGGGGCATAGAAAGGGATATGCAGACCCTCCCTGGGCTCACCCCGGGCGAGCGGAGGATGCAGAAGATGATAAAGCTCAAGATGGGGTGCCCTGTACATCTCCGCCTCCTGCCTCCACACCCTGGTCCTTCTCCTCTAAGACCTCCGAGTCCTCGCAGCTCTGTTCCCAGGCCCGGGCCTTCCCTTCTACACAAGTTCTGGGAAAGCGGCCTCCTCTGTACAGCCAGATTCCTCAACATAGAAAGGCCCTGTGTCTGCTGCTAATGCAGATTTCGCTTTGGGTGGGACAGTTTTTCCTGAATGTCTTGCTCTTGTGAGGCTGATTTTTAGGGAGCAAGGCTCAGAGTAGGACTGGGTGGGGAGATCACTGCATTTCATGTTTTGACAATAATTTCTTGTGCTTGTACAAAATGGCTGCCCTCTTAACCTCAGGTGGAAGAGCTCCCAGAGGACAGGCCAGAGATAACCCATGAAATGATTTCCCTCTTCCAACCCGAGACACCTATGGTTAGGAGGTCTCTCATGAAATAAAAACTCCCCCCACCTGCTGTGCCAGGCAGCAGCCTCGTAGCACCCAGACCGGACCCTGGCCATCCTGGTGGTGTAGCCACCCGTGCAGCTGGGTAGGCCGGGGGCCCTGGGCATTTTGAACTCTCAGTTTGTTGAATGGAGTAACTCTGATGAGGGCAGGTGTGGGGTCGGGGGAGCAGATGGAGGCCTGGGTTTGTGAGGCCCCAAGGTTGAGCTCTGTTTTGCATTTTTCAGGGGACAGGGAAAGGGGGGCCAGGCTCCCCTGACATGGGCGTCTGGGGCAAAGGAGAGGATGTTAGAGGTTGTAGCCACGGAACCACAAGGGTCCCTGAGAGCAGTCATGGTCTCTAGGAAGTTTACATGAAGCCAGTGAGCGGCGGAGAGGCTGTGCGTGTGGTGGGGGTCACATCCCACGGCGGGGCTTTGGGGGGCTGACGGGGGCTCTGGGGGAAGATAAAAGTGCCTACGGGACCACAGATTGTTGCTGCGGTGGGGCTGTGCCCTCTTCCTCTCCCCAGCCTCACTCCTCATCCCACCTCCGGGCCAGGGTGAGCAGCCAGATCCTCAGGGGCTCTGAGGGCGTGCAGGGTGTGCCCTTTCGGTCTCACACCCTCGTGGTCGTCCTGGTCTGTCTTCGGGGCCACGCTCTGTGCGTGCCTTGCCCTTCAGCTCTTTCCCTCCGCCTCTCCCTTGTCTGTACTGCCTTGGGCTTTCTCTGTGACCCTGGAGGCGTGAAGGTAGCTGTTGCTTTAATGAGCTGCTCTGGGTCTCCTCCTCCCTCCCGGCGCCCTCCTCCGGCTCCTCTGTGTGCTTGAGGGGGTCTGTCCTGCCCCTCAGTCCACCCGCGGCCATCTGCCTTGCAGCCATCCCTGGCTCCAGGCTGTGCTCGGCAGGCTCCCTGATGTAAGGCTTGTTGAAAGCCTTCCTTCCTGCCAGAGGCCTGGACACCTGCTTACAGGCAAGAAAGGACCAGAGCTCAGTGGCAGTTGGAGAGGGGAGCGATGAAAATGGAGGAGAGGCAAGAACACCACGGGCAGACCAGGAGCAGGAGAGCCAGGATTGCCTCCTGGCATGTGAGGCACAGAGAAAGAGAGACAGACGCAGGGAGTTGAAGAGTGAGTTACCAGCATGGGGAAGCAGACATGCAGAAACACACAGATGTGAGCAGAGAGAGTGGGAGGAGAGAGGAGAGAAGCGCCAGGACCTTGCGGGACCAGAGAGCCCTCCCAGCCTCCCCAGGCAGCTGTAGTACACAGGATGCTACTGTACTGGGGCGTAGCACCGCTGCCGCTGGGGGAGGCTGATGATGTGGGGATCAAAGGCCAGCTCTCTGGGGCGGCAGAGGAAGCCCAAGTCACCAAAGCACGCAGCAGCTGGAAGCTGGGAGTCTGCTCTGCTGAGCTGAGCGGGGCAGTGCTGGAAGCTGGAGGTGGGGAGGCGGCCCACGCACAGACCGCAGGACCATGAGTGAGGAAGAAAAGACAACCGCACAGCGGAAGGGTCAAGAATGTCCCTAGGCTTCCTCAGGCATCTAAGCTGTATTTGGAACCCGGGGAAGGGGTATCCCCTATGAAGACTCCCTTAGTCTGCACACCAACGACCCAGCGAGCCTGGGAAGGAGCCTGTGGAGACCCCTCTCAGCTGTAAGGGCGCACCTACCCCACTCTCAGTGAAGCCTTCCCTCAATGCTTTCATGTCCCAGCTGAGCACAGCAACCCCCACAGCAACCACCCTCCTCTTTTCCTGGAAACCTCCTTCCTTACCTCTTCTCTTCCTATTTCCCTGGTTACAAAAATTGTGCCAAGCCCCTACCCTGTGTTAGGCCCCAGGTAACTCTTCTTCCAGGCAGATGGGTGACTGCAGGGAACTTTCTTTTTTGTCTTTCCTAAAGGAGGACCAAGCTCCCAACACCCATGATAGCATTCCATCCCTGTCATGGATCAGTGCCCAGCAGCAAGCAGAACCCGCCTCAAGTGGTTAAAGAGACTGCAGAAAAGGGGTTATCTCAGAGGTGTGGACAGCGAACCAGCCAGCCCTTTGAGGCACGCAGACACTAGAAACAGCAGGCAGAGGCCTGAGGGGCCAGGGCCGAGATGGTGTTTCTGGAAGCCATTGAGGCTTGAGCTATGGCTAAGGGGCCACCTGACAGGAGCTGTGGTTGGCAAGAGAGAGGGGGAAATAAACCATTGCCAGAACACATGCCCAGAGAAGGGACAAAGGAAGGACAAATACCCAACCTCTCCTCTACCCCTGCTCATCTCTTGTAGGTGCTTCCATTGGCCAACCCCAGTGAGTAGCTGCCTCCAGCAAGGGCACCTGGAGGTGTGGTCTGTCCATGCCAGCCTCCTGCGGAAAGCAGGGCAGAGAGGTTGGAGAGTGGCTGGTTGGGGAGAGAGCATAAGATGGGCAGCATGGATTGGCATGCCTTGGCTCCTCCAGGCCAGTTTCGGCTGTGTGCTGACACTTACATGACCCATTTTTAGAAACAAAATTAATATGTTGAGTACAGAGAGAAGAAATCAGTGATTTCCCCTCCTCTGGTCAATTCAATTTGGTTTAAGTTTATCAAACATATTCTGGGTCCCTACTCTATGCTCCTGCTGGTGCCAGGTCTGCAGTGGTGACAGCTGGCTAGACCACCCTCTCCATCCTGGAGGAGATCAAGCTGGTGGGGGAGAGGTGGGAACCCAAATCATTGTACCCTAAAGTAGACATGCCCAAGACGGTGTCAACATGGGGTCACGGGAGTTCAGAGTGAGCAGATGGCTGCAGAGCTCAGACAGCAAAGGTGGCCTCTAGGGGAAAGAAAGACTGGGCTTAGGGGAGAGAAAACTAAGTCTGGATGCAGGATCTCCTGTTGCCAAGCTCTGGACTAGGTCTGTGCTGACATCCCTCCCAAGGCAGTACCTCTCTGAGGCCCACATAGTCTGGGTCTGGAGTTTAGACACTTGAGCCCTGTTCAACCTCCCTCCAAGACACTGTGGGGTGGCCTTCCTCAGGTTTCTACTCCCTCCAAGTCTTCTGGTCCCCATTTACCATGTCAAGCTTCCTTAAACTTTACATAGACCATGTCACCTCTCTGCTGCAAAATCAGCAGTGGCTCCCAGTCACCTGCAGAGCAAAGCCTTAACTCACTAACCTGCCTGCCAAGAAGCACAGCCCCCAGCGCCTTTGCCTTCCTCCTGGCATCTCCAGCTACTTCCCGCACTGCCTCTGGCCTCCCAGCCCTCCCTGCTGGGATGCCCCTGCCCTTTCCTTTGCATCTGATTGCATGGTTTTCAAATCTGAGCAAGCTCAGTAACCCAAGGTATGAAGACACAGACGGGTGGTCTCACCTCTAGTTTCTGAATTCAGCAGGTCTAGGGTGGGCCTGAGAATCTGCATTTCTAATAAGTTCCCAGGTGACTATGCTGCTGCTGTTTCAGGACCACACTTGGAGAACCCTCTGCTCTAACCTAAGGCTGCCTGACCCCCTAGGTCCATCCTGAGCCTTCCTGCAACTGCCTCCCCAAGGCTCACAGAAACCACTCTTTCGTCTAACTCTGAAACAGTGCCTTTTTCTTATCCCCCTCAGAGGCTCATGGGGTTGGTATGATAGTGAGCAGAGAATTGCCCTCTGCTCTTCCTCTCTCTCACCCCTTAC
Source organism: Manis javanica (assembly GCF_040802235.1). Lineage (NCBI taxonomy): Eukaryota > Metazoa > Chordata > Mammalia > Pholidota > Manidae > Manis > Manis javanica. The sequence continues at coordinate 25,705,172 of NC_133170.1, read as the reverse complement.
ATTGCATCAGGCCCTGAGTCCTAGGAAACCACACAACTGTTCCTTAGGTCAGTCTCCTTTCCCACATCCCCACAGCTATTCTCTGAATTCAGGCCTCCTTTTCTCTCACCACGATTGTCACAGTCCTGCCTCCTTTGATTGGCTTCCTCCAACCATCTTCCATGAGGCAGCTGAAGGGATCCCTTTTGCAAATCAAAGCATGGCCAACATAAAAGCCTTTACCCCTAGTATCAGGGTCAGGTCCTAGCCTCCCAGCTTGGCATTCAAGGACCATCCTGACCTGGCCTGGATCCCTGGTCTCGATCCCCACCAGTTTACCACCTTCCCCATGAATTCTTTTCTGATTCCACCTGGCAGAAAACCCAGCCTTGGCCTGGACACAGCGTGGTGCAGCACCTGCCTGTGGGTGTCTGTACGTCTGGGTCCCTGGCCTGGCAGTACAGGTCATAAGGGAGAGATTGTATATCATCCTTGTATGTATGCCCCAGGCCCAGTCAATGCCTTCTGACTAATGGTTAATATCTTCCTCAGGCCCTGCCCTTTCTTGGGGGAAGGCTCAGGTCCCTGCCTGCCTCAGCAAGGCCACAATGAACAGGCGAACCTTGTTTAGGCACCTGTTCCTGGTGCTGCAACTAGGTGAGTGCTCAGACTTGGGGTCCAGGTGCAGATGGCCTGGGAGGGGCTGATTGGGAAATGCAAAGGCCAGGGATGGGGCTGGGACAGCCTGGAGGCCTGACCCCCTTCTTTTGCACTTAGCGGTGCTCCCAGCCATCACTCAGGGAAAAGAAGTGGTGCTGGCCAAGGCAGGGGACATCGTGGAGCTGCCCTGCAAAGCTTCCCGAAAGAAGATCATGCCCTTCCACTGGAAACACCCTTCCCAGGTCAAGATTCTGGGAAGTCAGGGCTCCTTCTGGGTTACAGGTAAGGTAGCCCAGTTCCCTGTCCAGGGAGAAAACACTAAAGATTGAACTCCCTGGGGTCAGAGCCCTGTTCCTAGCCAACTCTGGGATCTCAGAAGGTTCAGGTTGACAGGGACTCAGCCACTCTCCAAGTTCAGAGTTTCCAACTGCTGGTAGCCTAAGGAATAGCTTTTGGTGATCTATTATAATTTCACTATTTTAATGTTCATGGATTTATTTTAATGATTATCAGGGAAATAACTACCATATAAAACCTATAATTTCATGAATACTATTGCTACAGACCCATGATGATAGACCCATGATGATACTTTGTTTACTTTCATCAAAAGCAATAGAATGACTGTTTTCTAGCTCTTAAAGTGAAAAAAATTAAGATCTCAATACTTCTTAGGAACAAATTTTGCAATAAAGGAGATTTTTTTCCACATAAAATTCATCCTCATGTTCTTCTTTGAGTAACTCTTCTTTCTTCTGTGTGTGGCCTTTAATAGGAGCATTATATGAGTCAAAAGTACAAAACCTTATCAGCATGAAATGTATTTGTATAAATATATTTTTTATTTTATAAGTTAATTAGATTTATCATTTGTAGTTCATTATTTTTAATATTTTCTTTTAGTTATAAAAAATTCAAACATACATAAAGTAGAACAATTGCATAATGAACTTCCATTTATCCCACACAGCTTCAACAGTCATCAATTCATGGTCCATTTTGTTTCATCTGCATTCCCACCCTCATCCCCCATATTATTTTATAGCAAATACCAGATATTGTATCATATAATCTGTAATTACTTCAGCATGTATCTCTAAAATGTAATGACCCTTTTAAAAAACATATCCACAGTATCATTATTACCCCTTAAAAATTAAAAATAATTTCTTAATGACAGTAAAAATACAGTCAGTGTTCAAATTTTCCCAATCGCTTCATTATAGTAACATTTGGTTATTTGAATCAGAATCCAGATAAAAATTCATGTATGGTATTAATCTGTCCCTTATATCTCTCAGTTTATGCATTTATTCCCCTTTTTCCTTCCTCTTGCTGATTGAAGAAAGTAGGCAATTGTCATGTTAAGTTTTGCATGTTCTGAATAGGAGTTGGCTGCATTCCCATAGTGTCATATAACATGTTCCTCTGTCCCTTGGATCTCCTATAGATTGGTGGTTAAATCCAGAGACTGATCAAGTTCACATTCAAGTTTTTACAAGAACACCTCATAGGTGGTGTTTTGTACTACCAATTTAATTATATTAGGAGCTATGTGCTTGTTATCACTCTTTTTATGCTATTAAGATCTATCAGTGGGTTTGTTAGTTTTAAGTGATAATTGTAATAACATTAGTTTTAGTTTTTGTTTTTTTATACAGTTGCCTTCTGTTTATGTCAAGTGATACTGGTTTTCTGTTTATTACAAGGATATAAAATTTCCTTTTAAAATAAATTTATTTAATTTTAAAAAGTGAATCCATTTAAAGATGTTATGTACATAGGAGAGGTAGATTTGGCCCAAATCATGTATAAGGCATGCGAATGGTTAAAGTCTAGGAAATAAGGCTCTAGTCTAAGACTCTGATCTTACTAGTGAGGAAACTGAGTCCCAGGAAGAGAAGTCCCTTTCCTGAGCTTTTATGCCCAGTTACACAGAGCTGGGGCTAGAGCTCTGGTCTTCCAGTGTTCAGACCTAGGCTCTCCTGGGGAACTTATCCTCAGTGCAGCCAAGCCTGAATTGGCCACCGTGTATAGGAAACCATCTTTGTTGAAAATGGATGTCTCCCCTTCCTGCCTCTGTGCAGTGGGGAAAAACTCTTTTATATCTGGTAAAGAAGTCCTTGCTTGCTCCCAGAGTCACAACTAGGCACCCTTGTCCATTCTTCAGGTTTGGACATGAAGAAAAAGGGGACTTTCATTGATCCAAAGCCATTCCCTAAAATTAACAAAACCCCCAATTCTCAATCTCTTTCTGATAAAAATACAAAGCAGTAATCAGCAGATTAACTAGGATAAGTGCCCTTTGCTTGTCTATGTTCTCACCTCCTTCAAACAACTGTTTCAAGAAGGCCCTGTGATCAAACCAACCTGCATCCTCCCCTGGACTGGGGGCTCCTGGTTCCCATTCCATAACTTAAGCTTTCTGGAAGAGCTCAGGTCAACTCCCACAAACTCTGCAAGTGATTTTCTTGTCCTAGAATTTTATTCTGCTAAATTGCTTAAAATAGGTGGACTGTCAGATGGGACTTTTATTATTTTTATTAATTTTAAATTTAAAATAACTCAAAAAAGTAATACAGGTACATGGTAAAAATGTAAAACCATACAAATGATATACAATGCATTAAAAAATAAAATCCAAAAAAGTAAAAAACACAATTCAACTGATAAACTTGAAGATTTAGTTGGCTTTGTTCAACAATTCATGAACTGAGCAGCATCCCATTTAGCACACAGAAAGGAGCTCTGAAGAACAGTAGAAAAGGAAAGGTTTTTTAAGGGCAGAAATTGGGTGTGAAAAAAGGAAGTTTATTAGCAAGCATTGTTTTAGGCAAGGTTGTTTTCCTAAGAGGAACAGAAGGAGTCTGTTAGGAAGATTTCCTCACCAGTGCTGACCAGGTGATTCCAGATGGCGGGTTATAGGTTACATTCCTGGGAGAGGCTGTAACTGTGATTAGGTTAGCAATTAAGTCTTGGGTTGCTGACATGGGGCTTAGCATGAGTGACTCCCCTTTGGGCCGGTTGTCTTTTTTAACAACTCCCCTCTTGATCAGACTCTCAGCTAAACAGAAAAATGGGATCAAAATTTAAGGAATTAGAACCATTCCCAGCCACTGCTCTTAAGTTCTTGAAGTTTTGTTGATTTTTTGTGTGGTACTCAAAAGTCATGATGTTTTTTTTTCTTAATCCCTGAGATATTCACAGGCCATGACCTCACACAATTTTTAAGTTGGTTATTTTCTTCATTCCTTTTCTGACATCTTAGTCTAAGGGAGATCATGCTTGGTGGTTAGTAGCTGTAAAGATGCATTTAAAACTATTGAGAGAATACAGTGCACAAGGGAGACTACTGTGATTATTATAAACAGGATAATTCCCAATGTCTGAAGTGCACTTCAGGGCCAAGGTCCCTAAGACCCAAACCAATCAAAATTAGGTAAGTCAAAGAAAGACCCCTGTTGAAGGAACCACCTTTTCAAGCCAAGTGGCTTGTTCAGTGATATTATATAACTGAGTTTCAACTTCCCCAGGATTGCTAACCCAGGTATATCAGGTGGTATTAGCTACAATACAGACACCTCCTTGCTCAACTAGAAGATACTTAAGGACTGTCTTGTTATGAAGAAAAACTTTGTCCAGAGAGTCTAAGGACTTTTCTTGGGCAGCTATTGTTTTAGCAGTAGATTCCACAACAGTTTCAAGAGTTGAGAGTTCCTGGGCATGGATTCACTTACATTTATTCCTAACCAGAGGAATGGTGCTCAACCAAGCTAATTTTGAATCATGGATGTCTCCTGGTAGTTCCTATTTGAGTCTGCAGGATACAAGGTTCCCTGGGTTTGTGGTTGTTAACAGAGACAGGAAAATGGACCAGAGATCTCTAGAATTGTGGATAGATCAGAGCTTTTGATGACAAATCCTGTAGTCTGAAGGGTGACCCCCTTAGTAATGACCTGGAAGATACAGATAACAGCATTATCTTTCCAGGCCAGGGCCAAAGTAAAGGAAAGAAAGGGAAGAAGAAAGGGTTTCATGTTCAGTTAAAGTATGAAGTCTTGATCTGGCATCTTGGGTAGAAGCAATTTACCAATGCTGTCTACTTCCCTTCCTAGTCAATTTTATTTTGAAGTGTCCAGCTGGTGTATAGGACCAGATGTCAAGTCCTTCAGCTGCAAGATATGTACCTAAGGTTCAAGCCCCTGAAGTTTGACTGCCATCTGAGTAGTGAGGAGGACCTGGTACAGTCCCTTCCAAGGAGATTCAAGGGCATTGTTCTTAGTGGTTCCAAATCAGAAATGTGGGAGAACATTGGAAATGTTGGTATGGAGAATTGTAGCAGATATTTGAGAAAACTAAGAGAATAGAGGACCCAGTCCAGTTTACAGGTATATGACAAAATCTCAAAGACAATTAACAGGTTAGAATCTAATATAGACAAAGGTACAAACATAATTTTTCTCTCTGCAATCACCCTGACTTTTTTTTAACCAAAGATACAGTAAAACAAATTTGCAGTAAACTTGGTCTGATTATTTATATAGGTGTAGTAAGAATAGTGATTGGCCATATGAGCATTCTTTTTAAAGGCTGCTTTTTTTTTTTTTAAGAGAGGTACCAGGTCAATTTTTCCAAGGGGCTTTATTAGTTCTATAAAGTCATCCTTAGATCTTTAAAGCTGTCTGGTCATATCTGAGTCTATACACATCTCTCAAATATGACATTCCAGTGAAAGCCTTGGTAATCTGTTAGGAGAACAGACTTTCACTGAACTTATGTAAAAACTAACAATTTTGTCATAAAAAGAATAACCAAGAGTTTCCAAATTCTGAAGGGATCAGGTAGGGATGAAAAGTAAATGTTTCGTCTTTGTTTACAAAGGTATACTTTACCAAACTATTGTCATAAATAGATTAAGACAAAAAGTTTGTTCAAATCTGAAAAAATAAAACATTAAAGCAGCAATGTTTCAAATAAAAAGTCATAAAAATTATAATCCTCCTCCTCAGTTCATTCAGTTCTATGTTATTAATTCATTCAGTCCTATCTTGTTCTGCTTGAATACAGTTCTTTCCATTTGTTCTGGAAATTCTTACCCAGGTCATCTTTACGATATTGAAGTTAACAGAAGCCTGTGCTTGCCAGAGTACTTTCCATAAATCTCCTTGAAGATGAAGCTCTTTTGTAGGAATACTTTTGCAAAAGCACCTGAGTAAAACATAAACTGTCTATAAATGACGAAGTCCTTTTAAAAATGCCCATTGTTAAAGATCTGATGAGAGTTCATTATAATGGAATTGACGAGAAAATTCAGTATTTCTGAGAAACACAACATTTTCAAATAATAACTGGAGCTTCACTTTCGGAAAAAATTACTTTCTTTTCCCTCAACAAAAATACATACTTCCACTTCTCATACCTTCTTTTACCAAAACATACATCCTACTTTCCTTGCATACAAGGATGTTTCTCTTATTTCTAGTAATTTTACTTACATATATTAGAAGTTTTTAAACATTAGAAACCTGTAATTTCTAGTAAAAGTAAGAGGTAAGCAATTGTGAACTTTTACATTAGTATTTTGTTTCACAAATTTATAATGCGTTCTTATAATTTCTAGAGACATGTTTTCTCATAGTAAAATTTACACTGTAGTACAAAACATGTTTTACTAATCAATCCAAATATCTTTAGTTCCTCTGTGAGAGGGAGCTAAAAGTGGATAATTAACTAATCATTTATGTTCAGTAATTAATGTTTCAGTATTTTGTCTTATTTGAAAATGATCCAGATACTTAATGACCATCCATCACTTAATATAACTTAGCAAAATTTTAAGGTTTCAGGTTATCAGAAAAATTTGGGCAAATTTAAAATATTCACCTAAAAACTTTTATCCTACTTACACCTGTTTAATTTACTTGTTCTCAACAATCATGTTTAGATTACTTATGAAAATTTCATCAAACCAAGTTATTTTTTTGCTGAAAAGTTTTGTAAAGAGATAGTATCAACTTGTTTGATTAGTAAATCCAGGTAGAATAAAAACTGTATGTCTGCATTATTTTTAATATTGATAACTCTGAAGAAATGTCTATTTTAATTAAACCAATAAGTTTAAAGCAGCATTTAATTACTAAAAATTATCTTGGATCACATGAACCAGAGAAGCATTTGGGTTTGTTTTCATTATGTTTTTAAGAATTTCACATAAGCACTTAATTTTCTTTAGGTAAGTTAAATAAAGCTCTTCTACAAATTAATATTTTGTAATACTATCCAGGGATAGAAAATGGCACACATCTATGTAACACACATAAACATGCAGACAGTTGTAAACAGGGACCTTATAGCTTCTGTTGTAAAATTATTACCATGAGACAGGTACAACATCGCAAAACTTACTAGCTCATAAAAGAAAAGTTGGAATAAGTTTACCTGCTTAGACGGCTAAACCTTTTTTCTTTTTTTATGGTATCATTGATATACAATCACATGAGCAACATTGTGGTTACTACTACATTGCCCTCATTATCAAGTCCCCACCACATACCCCATTACAGTCACTGTCCATCAGTGTAGTAAGATGCTATAGAGTCACTACTTGTCTTCTCTGTGCTATACTTCCTTCCCCGTGCCCCCCCTACATTATGTGTGCTAATCATAAAGCCCCTTAATCCCCTTCTCCCTCCCTTCCCACCCATCCTCCCCAGTCCCTTTCCCTTTGGTAACTGTTAGTCATTCTTGGCTTCTGTGAGTCTGCTGCTGTTTTGTTCCTTCAGTTTTTGCTTTGTTGTTATACTCCACAGATGAGTAAAATCATCTGGTATTTGTTTTTCTCCTTCTGGCTTATTTCACTGGGCATAATACCCTCTAGCTCCATCCATGTTGTTGCAAATGGTAGGATTTGTTTTCTCCTTATGGCTAAATAATATTCCATTGTGTGTATATACCACATTTTCTTTATCCATTCATCTACTGATGGACACTTAGGTTGCTTTCATTTCTTGGCTATTGTAAATAGTACTGCGATAAACATAAGGGTGCATAATGTCTTTTTGAAACTGGGATATTGCATTCTTAGGGTAAATTCCTAGGAGTGGAATTCCTGGGTCAAGTGGTATTTCTATTTTTAGGTTTTGAGGAACCTCCATACTGCTTTCCACAATGGTTGAACTACTTTACATTTCCACCAGCAATGTAGGAGGGCTGCCCTTCCTCCTCATCCTTGCCAGCATTTGTTGTTCCTAGTCTTTTCTATGTTGGCCATCCTAACTGGTGTGAGATGATATCTCATTGTGGTTTTAATTTGCATTTCCCTGATAATTAGCAATGTGGAGCATTTTTTCATGTGCCTGTTGGCCATCTGAATTTCTTCTTTGGAGAAGTGTCTGTTCATATCCTCTGCCCATTTTTTAATAAGGTTATTTGCTTTTTGGGTGTTGAGGCATGTGAGTTCTTTATATATTTTGGATGTTAACCCCTTGTTGGATATGTCATTTACAAATATATTCTCCCATACTTTAGGATGCTTTTTTGTTCTGCTGATGGTGTCCTTTGCTATACAGAAGCTTTTTAACATGATGTAGTTCCATTTGTTCATTTTTTATTTTGTTTCCCTTGTCCAAGGAGATGCAATCAGGAAAAAGTTGCTCATGTTTATATTCAAGAGATTTTTTTGCCTATGTTTTCTTCTAAGAGTTTTATGGTTTCATGACTTACATTCAGGTCTTTGATCCATTTTGAGTTTATTTTTGCATATGAGGTTAGACAATAATCCAGTTTCATTCTCTTGCATGTAGCTGTCCAGTTTTGCCAATACCAGTTGTTAAAGAGGCTGTCATTTTCCCATTGCATATCCATGGATCCTTTATAATGTATTAATTGACCATATATGCTTGGGTTTATATATGGGCTTTCTAGTCTGTTCCACTGGTCCATGGGTCTGTTCTTGTGCCAGTACCAAATTGTCTTTGTAGTATAGCTTGAATTTGGGGAATGTAATCCCTCCTGCTTCATTCTTCCTTCTCAGGATTGTTTTGGCTATTCGGGGTCTTTTGTGGTTCCATGTGAATTTTAGAACTATTTGCTCTAGGTTGTTGAAGAAGGCTGTTGGTATTTTGATAGGAATTGCATTGAATCTATAGATTGCTTTAGGCAGGATGGCCATTTTGACAATATTAATTCTTCCTATCCATGAGCACAGGATGTGTTTCCATTTATTGGTATCTTTTTTAATTTCTCTCATGAGTGTCTTGTAGTTTTCAGAGTATAGGTCTTTCATTTCCTTGCTTAGGTTTATTCCTAGGTATTTTATTCTTTTTGATGCAATTGTTAATAGAATTGTTTTCCTGATTTCTATTTCTGCTAGTTCATCGTTAGTGTGTAAGAATGCAACAGATTTCTGTGTATTACTTTTGTATCCTGCAACTTTGCTGAATTCAGGTATTAGATCTAGTAGTTATGGAGTGGATTCCTTAGGGTTTTTTTTATGTACAATATCATGTCATCTGCAAACAGGGACAGTTTAACTTCTTCCTTGCCAATAGGGATGCCTTTTATTTCTTTATGTTGTCTGATTGCCATGGCTAGGACCTCCAGAACTATGTTGAATAAAAGTGGGGAGAGTGGGCATCCTTGTCTTGTTCCCAATCTTAAAGGAAAAGCTTTCAGCTTCTCACTGTTAAGTATAGTGTTGGCTGTGGGTTTGTCATATATGGCATTTATTATGCTGAGGTACTTGCCTCTATACCCATTTTGTTGAGAGTTTTTATCATGAATGGATGTTGAATTTTGTCAAATGCTTTTTCAGCATCTATGGAAATGATCATGTGTTTTTTTGTCCTTCTTCTTGCTGATGTGGTGGATGATGTTGATGGATTTTTGAATGTTGTACCATCCTTGCATTCCTGAAATAAATCCCACTTGATGATGATGGATGATCTTTTTGATGTATTTTTGAATTCAGTTTGCTAATATTTTGTTGAGTATTTTTGCATCTATATTCATCAGGGATATTGGTCTGTAATTTTCTTTTTTTGTGGTGTCTGTGTCTTGTTTTGGCATTAGAGTGATGCTGGCCTCATAGAATGAGTTTGGAAATATTACCTCCTCTTCTACTTTTTGGAAGCCTTTAAGGAGGATGGGTATTAGGTTTTCACTAAATGTTTGATAAAATTCAGCAGTGAAACCATCTGGTACAGGGGTTTTGTTCTTAGGTAGTTTTTTGATTACCATTTCAATTTCTTTTCTGGTATTCCTGGGTCAGCCTTGGAAGGCTGTATTTTTCTAGAAAGTTGTCCATTTCTTCTAGGTCATCCAGTTTATTAGCATATAATTTTTCATAATTATTTCATAATTATTTGTATTTCTGTGGTGTCCATAGTGATTTTTCCTTTCTCATTTCTGATTCTGTTCATGTGTGTAGACTCTCTTTTTTTCTTGATAAGTCTGGCTACGGGTTTATCTATTTTGTTTATTTTCTCAAAGAACCAGCTCCTGCTTGCATTGATTCTTTCTATTGTTTCATTCTTCTTAATTTTATTTATTTCTGCTCTAATCTTTATTATGTCCCTGTTACTGAGTTTGGGCCTCATTTGTTCTTCTTTTTCTACTTTCGTTAATTGTGAGTTTAGACTGTTCATTTGGGATTGTTCTTCTTTACTGAAGTAGGCCTGTATTGCAATATACTTCCCTCTTAGCACAGCCTTTGCTGTGTCCCAGAGATTTTATGGTGTTGAATTATTGTTGGCATTTGTCTCCATATATTGCCTGATCTCTATTTTTATTTGATCATTGATCCATTGATTATTTAGGAGCATGTTATTAAGCCTCCATGTGTTTGTGGGCTTTTTTGTTTTCTTTGTGTAATTTATTTCTAGTTTCATATCTTTGTGATCTGAGAAGTTGGTTGGCAAAATTTCAATCTTTTTGCATTTACTGAGGCTCTTTTTGTGGCCTTGTATATGATCTATTTTGAAAATGTTCCATGTGCACTTGAGAAGAATGTGTATCCTGTTGCTATTGGATGCAGTGTTCTGTAGATGTCCTTTAGGGCCATCTGTTCTAATAAGTTGTTCAGTGCCTCTGTCTCCTTACTTATTTTCTGTCTGGTTGATCTGTCCTTTGGAGTGAGTGGTGTGTTGAAGTCTCCTGAAATAAATGCATTGCATTCTATTTCCCCCTTTAATTCTGTTAGTATTTGTTTCAATATGTAGGTGCTCCTGTGTTGGCTGCATAGATATTTATAATGGTTATATCCTCTTGTTGGACTGACCCCTTTATCATTTTGTAATGTTCTTCTTTGTCTCTTGTGACTTTCTTTGTTTTAAAGTCTATTTTGTCTGATACAAGTACTACAACTACTGCTTTTTTCTCCCTATTAGTTGCATGAAATATCTTTTTCCATTCCTTTACTTTCAGCCTGTGTATGTCTTTGGGTTTGAAGTGAGTCTCTTGTAGGCAGAATATAGATGAGTCTTGTTTTTTTATCCATTCAGTGATTCTATGTCTTTTGATTGGTGCATTCAGACCATTTACATTTAGGGTGATTATTGATAGGTATGTACTTATTGCCATTGCAGGCTTTAGATTCGTGGTTAAAAAAGGTTCCAGGGTAATTCCCTTACTATCTAACAGTTTAATTTAACTCACTTACTATGCTATTAAAAGCACAATCTAAAGGTTCTTTTTTTTTTCTTTTTTCTTCCTCCTCTATTCCTTATGTATTAGGTATCATATTCTGTACTCTTTGTCTATCCCTTGATTGACTTTGGGGGTAGTTGATTTGATTTTGCACCCTCTTAGTAATTAATTGTTTTACTTTGCTGTGGTTTTATTTCCCCTGGTGACAGCTATTTAGCCTTAGGAATACATCCATCTATAGCACTCCCTCTAAAAGGCACTGTAGAGGTGGTTTGTGGGAGGTAAATTCTCTCAGCTTTTGCTTATCCGAAAATTGTTTAATCCCTCCTTCAAATTTAAATGATAATCTTGCCAGGTAGAGTATTCTTGGTTTGAGGCCCTTCTGCTTCACTGCATTAAATACATTGTGCCACTCCCTTCTGGCCTGTAAGGTTTCTGTTGAGAAGTCTGATGACAGCCTGATGGGTTTTCCTTTGTATGTGACCTTTTTTCTCTCTCTAGCTGCTTTTAAAAGTCTGTGCTTATCCTTGATCTTTGCCATTTTAGTTATTATATGTCTTGGTGTTGTCTTCCTTGGGTCCCTTCTGTTGGGAGATCTGTGCACCTTCATGACTTGAGAGACTATCTCCTTCCCCAGACTGGGGAATTTTTCAGCAATTTTCTCCTCAAAGACACTTTCTATTTATTTTTTTCTCTCTTCTTCTTCTATAATGTGAATATTGTTCCGTTTGGATTGGTCACACAGTTCTCTCAATATTCTTTCATTCTTAGAGATCCCTTTTTCTCTCTGTTCCTCAGCTTCTTTGTAGTCCTCTTCTCTACTTTCTATTCCATTTACTGTCTCTCCTACTAATTGAATCTGCTTTTAAATTCCTCCATTGTATGTTTCATTTCCTGTATGAAATTTCTTAATGATTGAATCTTCATCCTAAATTTGTCCCTGAGTTCTCAAATATTTTTCTGTATCTCCATGAGCCTGTTTATGATTTTTATTTTGAACTCCCTTTCAGGAAGATCGGTGAGTTTGGTTTCATTTGACCCTTTTTCTAGTGTTTGTGAGATTTTTGTTTGAACCAGGTTCCTTTGACATTTCATATTTATATGTGGCTCCCTCTAGTGCCCAGAAGCTCTAGTCTCTGGAGCTGCTCAGCCCCTGGAGTGATGTCAGGGATTTCAGGGGAGCAACGCTGGTGTCTGGGGTGAGGAAAGAGCTGTTTCCTGCTTCCCAGCTGCAGTGCCTGTCTCCATTGTCAGAACCAGTGAGCAAAGCACACAGGTATAAGCCTCTGTGCTTTGCGTCTGTAGCTGCCGTAAGCAGGGCCTCCCTCTGGCTGGCCTGACACCAGGGCAGGGACTGCCAGTTTGTGAGCCAGTGCCAGCAAGCCAGAAGGAAGGTGCAGCAGGCTGTGTATCATAGTGGGAGGTCTCGGAGCTGAGTAGCCAGCCAGGGGGATGGAGTGCCTGAAGCTCCTGCAAGTTCCCATCCTGGTGGGCAGAGTGCACCCAGACAACCTTGTCCACTTATCCCTTCTCCCACACAGCAAGCTCAATGCCAATCCATCCCTTCAGCAGCCCTCTCACTGCTAGGAAGCCTCTCAGACTGCCCACTTTTCCTTTGTCCCAGAGCAGCCAGATGTGGATCCCTGTCCTCCACAGATGGCTGGAATCTATCTTTCCAAGTATTCTGCCTGTCTTAGCTTTCCAACCCCACTAATCTCCGGAGCACCATGCAATGTAGGTTTGTGCTCTTGAAGCAGATCTCCAGGCCTAGGTGTTCAGCAGTCCTAGGCTTTCACCCTCTCCCTGCTCTGTTTCTCTTCCTGCGGCTGGTGAGCTGGGGTGGTGGAAGGGCTTGGGTCCTGCCAGATCAAGGCTTTGATACATTACCCTGTTTCGTGAGGTCTGCTCTATTCTTCAGGTGTATACAGTCTGTTGCAGCCTTCTTTCCTGTTGCTTTTTTAGGATTAGTTATATTAACTATATTTTAGTAATATATGTGGTTTTGGGAGGAGTTCTCTGTCTCACCTCTCACACCGCCATCTTGAATTGCTTTCCCAGGTAGAGTATTTACATTTCAAAGACACAGGGAAAGAATGAAAGCTCCTCTAAGAAGGACTTTTGTTTCCTAAAGCCAAAAACTTTTATAATACTTATAAGTCTTTTCAGATAAATAGGGGAAGTTTGGGAACTGGTAAAAAGCCAGGCCAACTTTGAACTATTTTCAGAGAAAATAAGGGCACTGCTTTCTGCAGCTAATTGTGTTGCAGCCTAAATATTACCAAGAAGCTTATCTGACCATCTAACCATGTAATTTTCACTTTGCTTCTCCCTTTTCCTAGTTTCATTTAGCTTAGGGGAGAAGGCCTACAAACTTAAAAGTAATCCTGTTAAATATCTCTTTATGGAAGCTTCATGCAAAGAGAGCAGAGTTCAGAACTGACAGGAACTTAGCTATGGCCCTTGGAAATGGTGAGAAAGACAGAAAACTCAAAAGGGTTTGTGGATACCATGCCTGTGTTTCTAATTGTCCTGAATGCCATCAGAAGATTCCTTTGATCCCACCACTGCCACCAAATCTATTAAAAACAAAATTCAACAGTAAATTTGAAGATCTAATTGGCTTTATTCAATGACTCATGAATCAGGTAGCATTCTATCTAGCAAATGGAAAGAAACTCTGAAGACCTGTAGAAAGGAAAGGTTTTTAAAGGCAAAAATGGAGCAGGAAAAGGAAATTAATTAGCAAGGAGAACAGTATTTCAGGCAAGGCCTCCTTCAAGGTAGACAGTTTATAAAATGTGAGAAAGTATATGCAAAATACATATCCAAGAAAGGACCAGCATCTATAATATGTGAACAACAGTTGAAACTCAATACTAAAGAAACAAACAATCCCTTTAGAAAATGGGCAAAAGACATAAACAGACAGTTCCCCAAAGAGGATAGAGAGATGGCAAATAAGTACATGAAAGGGTGTTCAACATCATTAGTCACTGGGGAAATATAAATTAAAACCACAATGCAATGTCCCTACACACTTACTAGAATGGCTAAAATAAAAAATGTGGAGAAAGGGGAACCCTCCTACACTGTTGGTGGGAATGTAAACTAGTTCAACCATTGTGAAAAGCAGTATGGAGGTTCCTCAAAAAAATCAAAATAGAAGTACCATTTGACCCAGGAACTCCACTCCTAGGAATTTACCCTAAGAACACAGCAGCCCAGTTTGAAAAAGACAAATGCACCCCTATGTTTATCACAGCACTATTCACAATAGCCAAGAAATGGAAGCAACCTAAGTGTCCATCAGTAGATGAATGGATAAAGAAGATGTGGTACATATACACAATAGAATATTATTCAGCCATAAGAAGAAAACAAATCCTACCATTTTGCAACAACATGGATGGAGCTAGAGGGTATTATGCTCAGTGAAATATGCCAGGTAGAGAAAGACAAGTATCAAATGATTTCACTCATCTGTGGAGTATAAAAACAAAGGAATAACTGAAGGAACAAAACAGCAGCAGAATCACAGAACCCAAGATTGGACTAACAGTTACCAAAGGGGAAAGGCCTGGGGAGGATGGGTGGGAAGGGAGGGAAAAGGGGTGGGGGAAGAAAAGAGGCATTATAATTAGCATGTATAATGTGGGGGGGCGCATGGTGAGGGCTGTACAACACAAAGAAGACAAGTAGCGATTCTACAACATCTTACTGATGGACAATGACTGCAATGACGAATGTGGGGGGAACTTGGTGATGGGGGGAATCTAGTAACCATAATGTTTCTCATGTAATTGTAGAGTAATGATACCAAAAAAAAATAGTGACAACACCAATGCTAGTGAGGATGCAGAGAAACAGGTTTACTCGTACACTGCTCATGGGAGCACAAAATGGTACAACCACTGTGGAAAATAGTTTGGCAATTTCTTAAATAACTAAATATGCAGCAATCCAGCAACTGCACTCCTAAGCATTTATCCCAGAGAAACGAAGATTTATGTTTACACAGAAATCTGTATGCAGTTTATAGCAGCTTTATTCATAATAACCAACTAGAAAAAAACCCATGTCTTTCAATGGGGTGAATAGTTATATCCACCCCATATTTCTCTATATATGTATCTCCACGGAATACATTTCAGAAATAAATAAAATAAACTATAGATACATATAACAACCTGAATGAATCTCCAGAGGATTCTGCTGAGTGAAAGAGCCAATCCCAAAAGGTAACATGCTATATAATTCCATTCATAGAACATTCTTAAATGACAAATTATAGAAATAGAGAGCAGATTAGTGATTGCCAAGCATTACGTGGGGGAAGGGCCTTAGCTGGAAGTGGGTGTGGCTAGAAAAGGACAGTATCAATATGGTTCTGGAAATGTTCTGTATCTTGATGGTATCAATGCCAATATTCTGGTTGTGATATTGTACTATAGCTTCCCAGGTTGTTACCATTGGGATGTCCTGGGTAAAAGGTACTCAAGAACTCTCTGTATTATGTCTTACAATTATCTCAAAATAAAAGGTTTAATTAAAAAAATCACCAGAATAAAAATGTTAGCTTTCATAACCTCAAAACAAACAAAAAGAATGAAGAAGTTCCGCATAAATATATGCCTAGAAGGATGTCAAAGCATATGTTGTTAGGTAGAAAGAGTAAGCTATTTATGCAATCTAATCCAATTTTAATTTAAAAATTCAGTGTATGTGCATAGGTTTGCATGAGCAAAGAAAAAAGCATGGAGGAATCCACACCAAACTGTTTACAGCGGTATTAGAAGGGTGAGCAAGGGAAAAGGGAGCTGCTGAATCTGTATAATTTTTGTGCTTCAAATAACTAGCTCAAAATGCAAAGAGTACCTTAACAAACTTTAAAAATGTATGTATATTTTCCATTTCATTAAAAAGTATTGGTAAATATCATTTTTGGCACCAACCTAATATTCCATCACATTAACATACTCTACTACACGGCCATTAATTTTTTGTCTAACATTGTATCCTATTCACAACACTATTATTTTTATACCTACATCTTGGTTTGCATTTTTAAACTACTGTTTTAAGGATAAAGTTTGAGAAATGCAGTGAAGGATATGAACTTTTAAAAATAGTTGGTATACACTGCGAGATTTCTTCCAGAAAGGTTCCATCCATTTACAATTAATCTAGTTCATGCAACCATGTGCCTTTTTCAATAGCACCCCTGCCAACACTGAGTAGTATTATTTTAAACTTTTTTTTTCTAATTTGATAGTTGAAAAACATATTATGGTTGTTTTAATTTGCATTTCTTTGATTCCCAGTGAGACTGAAACAATGTGCTCCTTTCTAAAAATTCTTGTCTTTTGTGTCAATGCTTTTGTTCTGTTTCTCTGATTTGATTTTCCTCCAGGAACAGCTCGCTGCCCAACATCTCAGTTCCTGACAGTGGCAGTGTCTCTCTCCTGACTCACCAGTTTTTGAACCACAGAGTCAATTATATTTCTCTACTTAATCCCTTGTTTCCCATTGGTCACCCAGTGTTTTTCTATTTCATAGTCTTTGTTCCCATGGAAATGCCACCACCATTAGCTAAGGCCACGTGCCTCTCACCTGGATTATAGTGAAAGCTTGCTGGCAAGTCTCTGCTTTGATTTCCCTTCCACCTGCTGCAGACTTTCAGAGCAATGTGACTGCATGTCACTGCCTAGTCCATGAGACCATGAGACTAAGCCGAGAGGTCTCTGCTGGACATTCATCCCCTCGGCATCACTTCCCACAGCTTCCCAACTGGAAAACCCTATGCCAGGTGGTTTCCATGCTGCTCAGATGTGATGGTTATCTGTGCTGCTTTCCTGGAGCCTTCCCCTTTCCTGGATGTCCTCGCTGCTTCCCTTTCCTCTAGTCCACTGCCTATACCTCCTTTAGACTTGGTGCACTCCTGCTTTCCCGCCATGAATTTATCCCCCATACCCTTAGACCTTTCACACCACCTTGTAATTGCTTTTCCGAAGTATGGGCCAGCCTGGGCAAATGGGCCCAGAAAGGGAAAAGGGAAGCAACGAGGAGGAATGATTCTAAGGAAACATGGTACATTTCACTTTGAACCAATGAGTGTTGGGTGATGACAGGATATTCAGATAGAGTTATCCCTTGGGCCACTGGGAATGTGGGTCCAGAAGTGAGGGGACAGGTTGGGGCTAGAAATATCAATTTGGGAGTCATTTGCAGAGCTGACAGGGGATGAGGAGGAATTTAGAATGTCTATAGAAATGGGGAAGAGGGTCCAAGGCAGAGTCCGGGGGAACACCTAAATGTGAATGTCAGAACAACAGCCCACGATGAAGAAAAGGGGATGGTGCTTAGATACAGAGTGAATCAGAGGAGGTGAAAAAGGGCAGAAGCAGAGGAGGCTAATCTTTCAAGAAGTTTGATAAATTGTGTAAGGAATGTAGTAGGGTTTCAGAAAAATGGGGAACTAAACCAATGTGTAGATCCAGGGGAAAGAGCCAGTTGGGTAGGAACCAAAGGGACTGATAAAGGGGAGGTGGGTGAGTGCTGGCGTGCCGGGGGGAGCGTGTCCAGGACTACAGGATTTCCGGAAAGGTCCCTGAAGATGATGACAGTGAGCGGTGGGGGAGGGGACTGTGAGGTCTGGAAGGGGAGAGAAGGGGGAATGCCTGGCCAATATGGCATCCAGTCTCCTACACTGAGACAGATAGTGAGAGGGCGTACGGTAGCTCAGGAAGGCAGAGGTAGTGCCCAGGGGGTTGAGGGTAGGGGTTTTATCTCAGCCACCTTCACCCCATCCCTCATTCTAAGTAGAAAACTGTGTTTGCTATGCAATGTTAGCTTCTGAAGTTCTCCTCTTCAGGAATTCTGAAGCAGCTGCTACATACACCCAGAACACGGGTAGCTAAAAGAGAACTTCTTCTTGGAGATGGTTGTAAGATAAATGAGAGGCTGGAGGGGACCACATGTCCATGTCTGAAGAACTTTCCAGAGGCAGTTCTCAGAGTGTATCCAACAGGCCTGAATTGAATTCTGGCTCCACCACTTAGAAGTCAAAATTCGAAAGGTAGACAACGTTGTATAGGGAAAAGCTCCCCCTCCCATACCTGTCTCATGGGTATTCATTTCCTCTCCCAGAGGCAAACAAGGTTACCATTTTCCTATGTTTACTTCTAGAAATAACTGTTCATATTCAAGGCAAATAGACAGAAAAATAGATTTCCCTCTTCTTCTTAAAGAAATGGTAGCTGGTTAATATCTTGCTTTGTTCAGTTAATGGTGTTTCTTAGGCATTATTCCATCTCAGAGTATTAAGGGTTTCCTTGTTCCACTGAACAGCACTGTAATTTACTTAACCTATCTTCTTGCGGTTAACCTGATGTTTGGTTTTGTATGTGCATTTGTGATTCTAGTACCTATTACAAATTACCTTCCAAAGAAAGTGTACTGGTTTATGTTCCTGCCGACAATGTGTAAGTAAGAGTTTGGGCAACTAGTTAATCTCTCTGAGCCTCAGTTTTCTTATCTGCAAAATAAGCAAAGCAGTGCTGATTTCTCGGAATTGTGAAGATGACCTGAGACGATGCGTATGAAGTATTTGGCATGTAGGAGTTGGTGATCTGTAAATAAGGATATTGTTTTCTTTTGGATTAGTGAGGTAGGGTCCTAGCTAGGTACATGAATGCAATGGAATCTCATTACTGGTCTAGGTTCTCTGATTAGGGCGAGGAACAAATTCTGCAAGAGATTAGCAACTCAGATCAGAAGAGTGTGGGCACTGCTCTCGCTGGGGCTGCCATGTCTCCAGGGTACCCCAACTCCCCCATATGGCTTCTACTCCCAGGTCCCTCCAAGCTGAAAACTCGAGTTGACACAAAAAAAATCCTGTGGGACCAGGGATCATTTCCTCTGCTCATCAGAGACCTTGAAATAACAGACTCAGGGACTTACATCTGTGAAGTGGAAGACAGAAAGATCGAGGTGGAATTGCTGGTGTTCAAATGTGAGTGGGGTGGGCCTGGCATGAAGATACCGCCAGCGAACCTCCCTTTGTTCCAGCTCCCATCCCCACCCCAAAACCAGGGCCTGAGCTGGTCCAGACTCAGACCAGACTGGCCACCATGTCTCCTCACACCCTCCTCAGGCCCTGCAGGGGGAGGGGAAGGGCTGGAAGGAGGGAGAGAGACCGGGAGGAGAGGAGGGGGAGGAGGAGGGGAATGGAGCCCTGCCTGGGGCAGGGTCGGAGTAATGGAGAGATGCTCTTGGTTCCCAGCTTCTTCCCTTCTCCTTGGGGATGATGTGTGTGTGACATAGGTGACCTGGTCCCTCCACAGTGACCACCAGCCCGAACACTGGCAGCAACATCCGCCTGCTGGCAGGGCAGAGCCTGACCCTGACCCTGGAGACCCCGTCTGGTAGTAACCCTTCAGTGCAATGGAAAGGCCCATGGAATAAAAGCAAAATGGGGATCAAGAGCCTCTCATTGTCCCAGCTGGGGCTGCAGGAGAGTGGCACCTGGACGTGCACCGTCTCCCAGAACCAGAAGACACTGGTGTTCAAAGTAAACATCTTGGTGCTGGGTAAGAGGAGCTCCTCCCCCTGCAGTATCCCCCAGCCTCAGTGGCCACAGACCTTCTCTGATGTCACTGCTCTGCCCCAGGGCTGGTGCTTGGGTTTGGGGGAGGCTCGGACCAGCCCCTTGAGAGTTGAAGCCCATCCTGAGGGGTACACTGGGCCCTCTCTTCCTCAGGGTGCTGGGCATGGAGGAAGGAAGGGACAGGGGATGTAAGGATGTAGGGGGCTCCACAGGAGCAATGTCCAGGGCGTCTATTTTCTTTGTTGCCTCAGTTCCCCATTCCCACCAAGCTGGCGTCTCCACTGACTCAGGGAGTCTAACACCAGCAAGTCAGCCACAGTGAAATTCCCCATTGCACCTCTAGAAGCCTGAACTAGGACCTGGGAGGAACCAATAGCCCAGAATGCAGGACCTACTCCCACCCTCACCCCATCCTGTCCTCCAGTGCTTATGTGACACAAGGTAGGGTAGTGTGGTGGTTAGTACATGGACCAGATTTACATCCTGGCTCTGACCTAACCACACAATCTTGAGCAAGTTACTGAACCTCTGTGCCTCGGTTTCTGCATCTGTAATATGATGCTCATGGTGATAGTATCTACCTTGTAGGGTTTTAGTGAGAATTAATGCATATAAGACATTTAGAATGGTGCCTGGCACATAGGGAGCCCAATGTAAGTATTTGCTCCTATCTTGGGAAGGGTGATAAATTATGCAACTAAATAGTGCTGGCCAAATGCCCGCTGCTCCAGGGACCCTGAGGAAGGCGAGGGCCCCTGTGACTGGGCTTTCCCGGGGGGATTTTCAGAGGAGCCATGAGAACATGTTGGAAAGACTACAGAGGTTTGGAGAAGATAGGAATTTAGGGGCCTGAGATGGCAGCCTAGGTGTTTGGACTCAGCTGGTCCCCCCACCTCTGCCACGCCCACCGCATGCCTACCCCACCCTGTACATCTTCTTCCCACCTTCTTCCGACCCAGGTTCTCCCCCTTCCCACATCCTTCCAACCAGGTTCTCTCCCTTCCCACCTTCAGCATTTTGGAAGCATTCTACTGCGGTCTATACAAAAGAGGGGGAGCCGGCAGCCTTCTCCTTCCCACTTACCTTCGAAGATGAGAGCCTGAGAGGGGAGCTGAGGTGGCAGGCGGTGGGGGATTCCAGCCCTCAGTCCTGGGTCACCTTCTCCTTGGAGAACAAGAAGGTGTCTGTGAAAAAGGTTCTCCCAGACCTCAAGCTCCAGATTGGGGAGGCACTCCCACTCCGCCTCACTCTGCCCCAGGCTTCACATCACCATGCTGGTTCTGGAAACCTGACCCTGGTTCTCTCCCAGGGCCAGTTGCACCAGGAAGTGAACCTCGTGGTGATGAAAGGTGAGGAGCTGGGCTGGGGGGTGTGCAGGGGCAAGTGGTGGAGGGGCCTGACCCAAGGCTCCCTGCAAGCAGGACAGGCCCCAGGAGGGATGCCTAGGCCCTGACTGCCTGGTGGGGCTGATCGAGGGCTCTCTGGTCTGGGGACTGATTTTGAACTGAGACTGGAATCCACTTGTCTTTCCCTAACATCCATGAGCCAGCCTAGGGCTCCTCTGAGAACCTCAGGAGGGCACCCACTGAGAATCAGAGCTCTGGTTCTGCCTGGGTCCACCCTTATGGGACCCAGCTAAGCCCCCATACTGTGGGTCTGCTTTCTCCTAACGGGATGACAAAATCCGCACTTCATAGGATGGTGATGATGGTGTCAGGTGCTGCATTGAGTTCTTTACTTATCTTCTCAATCATCAGAGCAACTCCCCAAATAATAATGGCTAATTCTTGATGCTTACTTAGCACATGCCAGGCCCCATTCAAGAGCTTTACATGTATTTGTGCATTTAGTTATTCTCTGGGGCTCAGGCTGTCAAGTAATTTACAGAACACAATGTAAGCAGTGGGGCTGGGATTCAAATCCAAGACTGTCAGACCTCAAAAGCTGCACTTTCTCTATTATAACCACATGAAAATGTGCTCTGAAAGGCTCAAAGAAGGACATGCACATAAAGCATCATTTTGATTGCCCTACTTAATGCCCTTAGAGCATTGAGTTGCAGGGAACCCAGAGGTCCAGGCTCCCAGCCTCAGGCTCTTGTCTCTCTGCAGTGACTAAGTCCCAGGACATTTTGGCCTGTGAGGTGCTGGGACCCACCTCCCCTGAGCTGACGCTTAGCTTGAGCCTGGAGAACCAGACTGCCAACGTCACCAATCAGCAGAAGCTGGTGCAGGTGTCCAACCCTGAGGTGGGGGCATGGCAGTGCGTACTGAGTGACAAGGACAAAGTCCTGCTGAAATCCCAGGTCAAGGGTGAGTGAGGATCCTGGTTCCATGGCCTAGCCCCAAGTCCTGCCTCCTCAGCTCTCCCGGGGTTGGCAGAGAGCACCCAGAGTCTGCTCCCCTACACCACCACCATTCCTGAGAAGGGAGGGTATCTGCATGGTGCATCGACAGTCAGGGGTGATGAGGTGAGGTGGGAAGTGCTTCCCACCTACAGTCCCACAAGTTCCCAGCTCCCTGAGGTCTACAACCCAGGAATTGGGTGGGTCTGGCCAAGAGACCCCGACCCTGGCCCCTCTCCAGACAGGTGTGCACGCATGCACACACAGGGCACAGCAGCCTGGAGTGCTGTCTCTAGCTCCCCAGAGAGCCCTGTGGACTCAAAACCTTAAAACCCCTTCCCTAGCCTTTCCCCTCTAGTCCCTGTGGTCTGTGAGGGCCCTGCCCACCCTGCCCCTCTCCCAGCCCACGGGTCAGACCCAGATGTGGCTGGGCAGCGAGGCCTGAGCTGTCCCTGATGGAGGGTGGTGAGGCTGAACACACCTCTTTCTGTCAGTTTCATCCACAGCGCTCACCAGGGTCTCACTGAAGCTCCTGGCTACAGTGCTGGGTGGGATCACAGGCCTGCTTTTCACTGGGTTCTTCATCTTCTGCTGTGTTAAGTGCTGGCACCGCAGGGTGAGTGAGCCTCCCCAGACTCCCCTCGGCCCCTATAAGGCACTGGAGCACCCTGCATGGAGTCTGTACACCGGGGTGCCCTGTATATGTGACCTGCTCCTGTTGTGGCTCCTCTGCCCACCGCGGAGCTCCCTCACTGCAGGCTGGGCTCTGCCCCCATCCCACATGGAAGGAGGGAGAGGAAGGAGCAGAGTTCATTCTGGGACCCATGGCTGCAGCCACAGGACTGCTTCTCCTCTCCCAGCCTTCCCCACTCCCCCCTCCAAGGGGAACTTCCCTTCTGGAGGCCTGGGACCCTCATGATTCCCTTCCTTCTTCCTGACAGCGCCAGGCAGAGCGGGTGTCTCAGATCAAGAGACTCCTCAGTGAGAAGAAGACCTGCCAGTGTCCCCAGTAAGGAACTGGGGGAGCCAGGGAAGGGGTGAGAGGAAGAGAGAGGAGGAATTAGGCAAGGGGGCCAAGACAGGGAAGGGAGGAGGGGTGGAGGTGAGGAGACAGGGCTAATGGAGGTGGGGAGAAGAGCAGGGTGAGAAGGAATGGCAGAGGAGGTGGGAAGCAGGCAGAGAGAGGAGGCAGAAGGAAGAAGCAGCTGGCCTGTGATATTCCTGCATGTGGCACAGCAGCTGTGGCCCAGAGGCCATCACTGCACTGGAAGAGAAAAGTGGGGCGGCAGAGCCATGGAGAATGCACAGGAGCTGGGGAGGAACAGACCTGCTTCTTTTCTCTTTCTCCAGCCGCTTCCAGAAAACATGTAGTCTCATTTGAGGCACCAGGCAGGGAACTTTCCACTTGCAGCCTCCCAGCGGTCTTCCCTGCAGTTTCGTTGGGCTCCTGGGCGTGCGGACCAGATGAATGTAGCAGATCCCAGCGCCTCCGGCCATCTCCTGCTTTCCTGTCCACAGCTGGCTGTTGGTCCTCCTCTTCCAGAGGCTCCCTCATACCACTTCCTCCCCATTTCTTTTTCACCCAAGCCCCAGCCCTTATTTCTTCTCAGCTTTTCCCCTTGCTGCCCTCTTGGCTCCAGGGGAGCCACAGGACCATCCCCGCTTGGCCTGGGGGGTGAAGCTGGGTGTCTAAAGTACAGGACTGCCATTGTATGGGAGAGGAACTGGAGCCAGAGAGGGCAGGGACTACCCCAAGATCACACAGCCAGTCAAGGACAGATCCAGACCCAAAGCCTCCTGACTGCCAGTCCCCAGTGCTCCATTCTATCTGCTTCTCCTGTTGGCAGGGCTGCAGGCTCACATCCTGACCTGTGCACACAGGCACCCCTGGACACACGCCCACATACACAGCCCACACTTGTGCAGACAGTTCCTTATCACCCCAGCAGCATGCCTCAATTTATAAACCAGTTTCACATTCTTTGTCTATTTTTTTGAACCTTATGAAAATCCTACAAGGCTGGTAGTAACAGGACCAAAATTAGAATCTCCACTTTATAGACCAGAAACAGAACTCAGGGAGGTCGGATGATTCTCAAGACCATGCAGCTAGTAAATGCTGGAGTCAGGACTAGCCCAGGTCTCTTGACCCTTAGTTCCACTGTTGTTTCTGGAACACGGGGACAATGTCACACAGTCCTCTGTGGCTGGTTAGTCATCAATGCCCACTACGTACCTCTGGATTCATAGAAGCACACCACCACAGGGAAGGCCTGCCTCAAAGAGTTCAGGAACATGAAGGGAGGCCTCCCTACCTGAAATCTCTCCTTCACCACTGCTGGCAGCAGAATCCTGTTACCAGAGGACAGAGCCTTCAGTTCCCCTAATCAGAGCACAGGACCTGCGGGAGAGAGTGCCCAGGGACCAGCCACTCACCTTGTTGCAGAACCTTCTGGAAGGTGAGCTTTGCCAGGGGTGAACCCTCTGAGGGGACCTCCTGTGAAAGGTGATAGCCCTGGGCTTCCGTGTCCCTGCCCTGCCCTCTCCTTCATCCCACACAAACCATTCAGGAACAGGAAGCTGGGGTTATAGTAGTCTTTTGCGTCTGGATCGGCTTCTCTCATCCCCAGACTCCTCTGCCTCTTCTTCCTGTGCTTTCTCACCACCTTCTTCAGTCCCTACCCTCTTTCCCTTTTCCTTTCCAGCTTGCCTCTTCCAGGGAGAACACCCAATTGCTGACAGGGCTCCCCATGGCTTGCTTTGTATTTCTGCCCATTCCCTACCCTGCCCCCTGAGCTGACAGAAAAATACAATGAACTTACTATAAAGAAGATGCTCTTCCTCATTTGTGTGTGTGTGTGTGCGCGCGCGCGCGTGCGCGCACTAAGAGAGAAAGAGGGAGAAGTGGACTCTTCTCTGGGGACCCGGAATCTTCTGGTCCTTGGGGTCTGACCCAGAGAGGTTGCCAGCTAGTCCCGGGAAAGAAAGGAAGTTTCCCTGAGGAGGGAAAAAGTCTTTGGAGGCTGGTTACCCACCTACCCACCCCAAAGGGCCCTCCCTGTGTGTGCCTGTGGGAGGCTGACTAATCACAGGCGTTTGATCCACTGAGGGAGGGAGACTAGCGGCTGTGTGTGCTCTACACGTGTGTGTGTGCGTGTGTGTGTGCGTGTGTGTGTGTTGGGGAAAAGGGACTATGAGAAACTGCAGTGTGTGCGTGGCAGTTGTGTGCATCCCACAGAAGTGTGTTTGTGTTTCAGGGGGTGGTCGCCGTCTGTGAGGGGGGATTCTTTCAGACCCGAGTCCCCGACCCCGAGGCAGCCCCGGCTCCGGCACGACCGCCCCTCACTGGCAGCTCCAGCGCTGCCCCTCCGAGCTGCGCCCCAGGCTCTCACGGACACGCACAGTGACACATGCTTCCTCCTCCCCGAACAGCTCGCTCCTCGCTCCCGAAAACACCAGCTGCCTCTCGGAGCTTGTGTTCGTGGAGAGACACGGGTTGGGGTGGGGTGGGGGCAGGACACGAATCTCTCGCCGTGAGCCGCCCCCCTCCGCTCGCCCCCTCCGCCGCGGCGCCGGCCTCGCCCCTCCCCCTCCAAGGCGCCGTCGTCCCGCTGCCCGCCCCGCGCCCGTCCGCTCGCCCAGCCTGCGGTGCCCCCGCCCGGCTCCGGCGGGACTCCGGGACTGGGGAGCCTGAGCGCCCCGGGGGCAGGGCGGGGGGAGCCTCGGGCTGCGCCCGAGAGGCAGGGCCGAGGCGGGAGGGCGCCCGCGGGAGGAGGGGAGTAGGAGAGCGGGCGGGCGCCGGCGGCGGGCGGCGGGAGCCGCGGCGCGCGCGCTTCCCTGGCGGTGCTGGGAGCTGCCCGAGGTAAGACGACCCCCGCCCGGTCCCCCGCGGTCCCCTCCCTCTTGCCCCCGGCCGCCTCCTCTCCCCTCGGGCTGGCCCCTCCTCCCCAGCCACCTGCTGTTTCTGCCCCGGAGAACACGGTGGGAGGCAGGAGGGAGGAGCCGCCCGACCGTACCCCTTCGCCCCGAAGGCCCAGGGACCCCCATCTGCCACGGAGTCCCCCAGATCTCCTCCCACCTGCCTCCGATCTTTCTCTGTCCTTCACCCCCTTCCCTCTGTCCTTCACATGCTTCCAGCCTCCCTCCCTCTCTGAGTCCCGTTCTCTTCCCTCCGGAGTCCACCCGCTGAGCCTGGGGATCGGTGGGTGGGAAGTGGTCCAGGGCTGTCGGGAGGGTAGGGGGGGTGCTTCTGACCAATTCCCTCCACCTCCCTCTGGCCGGCCATTGCCATGGCAACTAGGGTGTACTGGGCTCCGGAGGGAAGACAAAGGTGGGGGGTGGACTACACCTCAGGAAGGGCAAGGGTCTGAGATTCTTCGACAGGAAATAGCCCCTCAGACCGCTGTGCCCCATTTTTAACCCCGTTTACCCCAAAGCCATTATGCCCATCCTTCCTGCCTCTACTCTGTTCAGGGTTTCACCGGATTTCCTCTTATCCCCCTCCGCGGGCTCACTGAAGCTCAGCCACCCGAAATTCAGGACTACCCTCCTTCCCATCAGAGGGAAACTGAGGCTCAGTATAAGGGAAGAATCGAGGGCTACCAGTGGGAATCAGCGCCTTATTGAACACTGGGCTCTTCTTCTCAGCTTCCCTATTCCCAGCTTTCTCCGTGCAACCCCTCCTCCCTCCGAAACCTCCTCTCTAGGGGTCTCTGGGCTTCTTCTATTTTCAGATACTACCACTTTGCCCCCTCTTTCTTTCTCTTCTTATCAAACTCTCCTCCTTCCCCCCAGTTCCCATCTTTCCATTTCTGGATGTTTCTGATGTCAGTGGTTTCCCCGCCTTCGGGTTCCCTAGCCCGCCCCCTACCTTGGTCCCAGTCTCCTTTCCCCCATCTTCCCAGATCCCTGGTGAGGTGGAGGGTGACCATGTATGCATGGGGCAATGCGGCTGAGCACCAAGACCACCAGACCCAGGAGCCTGGAAGGTTGGGGAGGGGCTGCAATACCATATCCCAGTCAACCAGAAACCCTCAAGAAGAAACTGATGCATCTGCCATCAGTAACTCTGAAGAGAGATCCACATAAGGGCTGAATAGCACTCAGCAGGGGAGACCAGGAGCACCAGAGGGAGGAAAGAGGGCTAAAAAAGGAAGAGGGATAATCTCTTCTTTCCTGGAGATGTGGAAAGCAGGGCTCTTATTTGTGTGGGCTGTTTGAGTAGCCATCTGATTCAAGGCAAGAGACTGTTCTGAATGACCCCATGATCCCTAGTAATCAGTCATTTCTGTAGTTTCAGGAGAAAGGGGGCACAAGGAGCCAGTTGGAGAACAGCCTAGGCCCTCCTTTCGCCTTCTGCTTCCCATGGCTCATTTTTCCCTTGCAGTTTGTCCTGGTGGCTGAGCCTCACCCCCACACCTATTGGTGCATCCGGAAGATTCCCTGACTGGTCAAGAGCCAGAGGAAGAAGAGACCTGGAAGTCCCAACATGGGGACCAGAGCTCCCCAGCCAGCCTCATAGTGAGGAAAGCAGTCAGATCGCCTTCCCCATCAACCACAGGGATACTTCAGGCAGGGCCCCCATAGTATGGAGGCTGAGGGCCTCTGCTGACCCTCAGTGCCCCCCACTGCCCTCCACACCTGACCAAAGCTGGGTCAGTCATGCAATGCTAAGCAGTAGGATAGGCCTAGGGGCAGTTTGCCTCACTACAGGGCAAGGATTGTGGGCATCATGGAGGTGTGTGTGAGTGGAGCTCCTGGGTGAGACCTAGCCCCCACCCCCAGGAGCTCAAAGGGGGTGGGGGGGCCTAGGAGAGCATGGCTCAGGGTGCAGTGGGGGCAGAGGAGGCCTCCCTGCGCTCAAACGCGCTGTCCTGGCTGGCCTGTGGGCTCCTGGCACTGCTGGCCAATGCCTGGATCATCCTCAGCATCTCGGCCAAGCAGCAGAAGCACAAGCCACTAGAGTTGCTGCTGTGCTTCCTGGCGGGCACACACATACTCATGGCGGCTGTGCCCCTCACCACCTTCGCTGTGGTGCAGCTACGGCGCCAGGCTTCCTCCGACTATGACTGGAACGAGAGCATCTGCAAGGTCTTTGTGTCCACCTACTACACACTGGCTCTAGCCACCTGTTTCACGGTCGCCTCACTCTCCTACCATCGCATGTGGATGGTGCGCTGGCCTGTCAACTACCGCCTCAGCAACGCCAAGAAGCAGGCGCTGCACGCTGTCATGGGCATCTGGATGGTCAGCTTCATCCTCTCCACGCTGCCCTCCATTGGCTGGCACAACAATGGCGAGCGTTACTATGCCCGTGGCTGCCAGTTCATAGTCTCCAAGATTGGCCTGGGCTTTGGTGTCTGCTTCAGCCTTTTGCTACTCGGGGGCATTGTCATGGGGCTAGTTTGTGTGGCCATCACCTTCTACCAGACGCTGTGGGCCCGGCCCCGGAGGGCTCGGCAGGCCCGGAGAGCAGGGGGTGGGGCCAAGGGGGGTGGGCCAGGGGGCTTGGGTACTCGGCCAGCCTTTGAGGTGCCAGCCATTGTGGTGGAGGACGCCCGAGGGAAGCGGCGGTCCTCACTGGACGGCTCCGAGTCGGCCAAGACGTCCCTGCAGGTCACCAACTTGGTCAGCGCCATCGTCTTTCTCTATGACTCACTCACAGGGGTGCCTATCTTGGTGAGATTGGGGTCCCGCCAGCTGCTCTCCCCAGTGTCCCCAGGCCCAAGCACAGTCACATGAACTCCACCTGTATCAGCCCTACAGCAGTTTCATCCTTCTCCTTCCTCTCCACTACCCATTCCCACTCCACCTGTGAGCCTCATCTCTGTTGTCCAGCTCCTATTCCCATTACCCCCAACTCCATCATGTTTTCCAATTCCCACTACTCAACCCACTCATCCACCCTTAGCTACACTACGCACTCTCCAGCTCCATCATCTCTCCTGGGGCTCCATTATTCAGCCCCCTGGACCTATCATCCAGCTGTGGGGCTCCCCTCTCCCATTCCCTAATTCCCTTTGGATACCACAGGGTCTGTGATCACTCCTGGCTGGAACCCTCTGGAAAGCTCACCCTAACACCCCAGCTTTCTGCATCCCCATCTGGTCACTACCCTGGAATTTCTGTCTTCAAGTTTACTGCACCACCTCTGCTCCTCTTCCTCCGGACCCCAGGGCTTTGTCTCCAGTATCCTTCCCTGACTTTCCTCCAAGTCGATCACTTCCCCTCTATTCATCTGTCTCCACCTCCAACCTTGCCTCCACATGATCCTGTGGGACCCTGGCCATCCGTTCCTGACTTCGTGCCCACCAGCTGCTCTAGGCTATCGGATCTGGGCTCAAGTGGGCCCTCTGACTCTGGCCCCTGACCCGGCGCCATTCCCCATCCTCCTGCCAGGTGGTGAGCTTTTTCTCCCTTAAGTCGGACTCGGCTCCCCCATGGATGGTGCTGGCTGTGCTGTGGTGTTCGATGGCTCAGACACTGCTGCTGCCCTCCTTCATCTGGTCCTGTGAGCGCTACCGGGCTGATGTGCGCACCGTGTGGGAGCAGTGCGTGGCTATCATGTCCGAGGAGGATGGCGATGACGGTTAGAGGAGGGACTGGGCTTTTGCTTCCCTGGGCAGTGTGGCTCCCTTTCCTGCCGCTTTCTACCAGCCCTTCTCTGTGTGGGGACTGGCTTCCCTGGAGGGCCCCCTACTGGACAGAATCTGCACCACCCCTGGTGGACTCAGGCTCCCCTTTCCCTGTCAGGCACCCTGATGCACTCAGTGCTTCCTTCTGAACCGGGGGCTCCCTCCACTGGGAATCAGTTCCCCTCTGGAAGCCCACACTGCCCAGCTCTGCTCTATCAGGCAGAGCACTGGAGAAACAGCTGAGTCTTAAATATAAGGAAAGGCTGTGGAACTAAGAGGAGGCTAAGCTTCCTGAGAGATCCCCAGATATAGGGACAACTCTTGGTGGGGGAGTAACTGTTCCAATAAATACGTCTGTATGTATGTATGAGTACTAGGGAGTCAGTATTGAATGCAGCAGGCCCTAGACACTCTCACTTTCCTTTTGGAGCTTACAAATCAGTGAGAACAGAAGGATTGTTGGGGAGCTTAGAAAGGGGGCAGCAGCTTTTGAAGGGGGCTGGGAAGGGAAGTAGGTATTCCTTGCCTGTAACCACTCTGCCCTTTTTCTCTCCTAGATGGAGGCTATGATGATTATGCAGATGGCCGAGTGTGCAAAGTTCGCTTTGATGCTAATGGGGCCACAGGACCAGGGGCCAGGGACCCCACCCAGGTGAAGCTGCTACCTGGAAGGCACATGCTCTTTCCCCCTCTTGAGAGGGTCCACTACTTACAGGTATGGGAACCTCCTATTCTGGGTATCCCCTCACCATTTTCTCCAGTCTGTGATCCATCTGGACCCCCATTCCCTAGCCCTGGCCTGCAGGGCACCCAAAGGGGAGGTGAAAGAAAGGTGTAGCAAGAGAGGCTCCTCTTCAGACCTCTCAAAACCAAGTTTGCCCATCAGAGGCTGTTCTGCGGAAGTTTAAGGGGATGGAATCATCTTGCTTAGTCCCCACTTTGGTTCCTGCCTCTACCCCCTTTGTCCCTGCAGCACCTCTGGGTCTACTTGCTCCTCTCCCCAGGTCCCTCTGTCCCGTCGTCTGTCCCATGATGATACCAACATCTTCTCTACTCCTCGGACACCAGGCTCCTTCCTGCACAAGTGGTCATCTTCTGATGACATCCGGGTCCTCCCGGCCCAGAGCCGGGCCCTGGGAGGCCCTCCTGAGTACCTGGGACGAAGACAAAGGTTGGAGGATGAGGAGGACGAGGAGGAAGCTGAAGGTGGGGGGCTGGCCAGCCTTCGCCAATTCCTTGAAGGTGGGATTCTGGGGTCAGCTGGAGGACCCCCAAGGGGTCCTGGCTTCTTCCGGGAGGAGATCACCACGTTCATTGATGAGACACCTCTGCCTTCTCCGACTGCCTCACCAGGGCCCTCTCCTCGCCGGCCCAGGCCGCTGGGCCCCTCACCCCGCCGACTCTCCCTTGGGTCCCCTGACAGCAGAGTCATTGGACTTTCTCTGGGGCTAAGTGCAGGGAGACGCTGCTCCCTGACTGGAGGTGAAGGGACTACAAGAGCTTGGGGAGGATCCTGGGGCCCAGGTAACCCCATCTTCCCCCAGATGACCCTGTGAGCCTAATCAGGCCTGTGGACTCAGACAGACAAGGGGGCCTGGGTGGGTAGCACCTTGCTCTGGCCCTGGGCCGAGGGCGCTGCCTCCAGACTCCAGGGAGATGGGCACTGGATCTGGGGCCCTGCAGCCCCTGCTGTCTCCCATCCAAGTGACCAGATGCCCTACCCACCTTCCATCATCCCTATCAAAATGTATTAAAATCTGAAATGTTACCACTGAAACCTCTGTATCCAGTGTACTATGGTGGCAAAGGGTGTGGCCCATAGAGGACAAAGTAGAGCAGGGGCAGAGAACAGAGGCGTAGAAATACAGAGAAAGGCACTCAGATTCAGACGTGCAGACATATACAGACAGGCTTCTAAGAACATGAGGGGCAGGGCCCTGGAGACACCTGAGTTTGCTGGTTTGCTGTGCCAATGAGCTTTGTTCAGGTGTGTGGAGTGGTTTTAGAGTGTGACCATCTCACATGCCCCAGCTCTCCTCCTCCCCTCAGGTCCATCTAGAGGCCCACTTTCCGGGCATGAAAGGATTTGGGCCTGACTTGGTGTCACAGGCCTGGAGTTTATCTCCTGTTTTCCAAAAGTGTGTGAGTGGTGGGGGAGTGTGTGCAGGGAGGCACCCACACTCCTTTTCTGGGCCCGAGAGGGGAGGGGAACACAGCCGCAGTAGTCCCTCCCACCCCGTCGGCCTCGGGGGGGTTGGTCAAGGGTCCTTAGAGGCTCCTCACACTGTCGTCCAAAGCTCCAGGCCCCCACCAGCTGCGGCCCTCCACCCTCCTCTCTCCACGGCCTGCTTCTTGTCCCTCAGTAGCCAGCCTGTCTCAAAGAGCGCTTTCCCCACCCTCCGCCAGGCATCCTCCCACCTCTTGCTGCCGTTGGCCTCTGCCAGGGTTGGGTCTTTGACCGGCTCGGCCGCGCTCACTCCTGTCCTTCTCCTCCCTCCCCCCATCTCTCCTTCCTTTCCCCTCCCCCCGGCTTCCCCCTTCTCCCGCTCCCGCATTCCCGTCGGCAGCCGGCCGGCGGCTCAGGCACCATGCTCGGGCTTCTGCGACTGCTGCTACTGCTTCCGCGCCCGGGATCCCCCGAGCCCTCCGGCCTGGCCTCGCTGTCCCCGGGGGCGCCCCCCCAGGCCCCCGACTTGCTCTACGCCGACGGGCTGCGCGCCTACGCGGCCGGGGCTTGGGCGCCGGCCGTGGCGCTGCTGCGAGAGGCGCTGCGGAGCCAGGCGGCGCTGGGCCGCGCGCGGCTGGACTGCGGGGAGCACTGTGCGGCCGAACTGGGGGCCGCGCTCCTGGACGCCCTGGCGCCTGACTCCGGGCCCGGAGGGGTGCAGGGGGCCTGGGAGCGGCTGCTCCTCCGCGCCGCGCTCCGCCGCGCCGAGTGCCTGACCCAGTGCACCGCGCGGAGGCTGGGTCCCGGGGGCGCGGCGCGGCTGCGCGTAGGGAGCGCTCTCCGGGACACCTTCCGCCGCCGGGAGCCCTACAACTACCTGCAAAGGGCCTACTACCAGGTGCGAGAGCAGCCCGGCCGCTTCGTGGGTGCTACCTACCCGGCCCGCGTTGCTGTCCTACTCTGCGCTCGCCAGGAGAGGGCGGAATGCCAGCGCCCAGGACCCGGAGTGCGGCTGGGGTGGCGGGGTGGGGGGCAACGACCTCTCCGTTTGAGTAGGTCCCATCGAAACCACGTCAAGTACCCATGAGGTTGCAGAGGGACAGCCTAAGGGGGATTGTGGGAGCCAAGTTGGAAGGGGGTGGGTGTCACAAGGCGGAGATGGAGGGAAGGGGCCTGAAGTTTTAGTAGGTCTTACTGAGTCCTACGGACGGCACCGCCTATCCCTAGGATGAAGCGTAGGGGCTGCGGGCCAAACCCGCCGCTGGGCAGGAAGTCTTGGGAGCGGGGCGAGTGCAGTTAGGTCAGAGGAGGGGGCCCGAGGGCGCTTCGGGAAGATTAGAGGAAGGGCAAGGCTGAGGGCGGTGCCCAGGGGTGTCGAGGACCGCGGGCTCCGGGCAGCCTCTAGTTCGGTAGCTACTGCCTACGTGGCTGGGGTTTGTGGAGGTGCTGGTCACACACACCCCGCTCAGGGTCCTAGAGACCTGCGGGTTTTGCTGGTCGCTCAGGTCTCCCCACTTCCCCACCTCACTTAGCTATCACTTCCACCTCATCTCCAAAACTGAGCCCCTGAGGACTCTGCCCATATGTCAGCCACCCCAAACTCTTCAGAACCAATTTCTTTGGCTACCAGACTTCTGGAAGTCCCAACATACTGGTTTCTTCGGGATCTGGAGGTTGGGAGGTGGGCAGTTCTGACTGACAAGTCTTCCAGAAGGCTCTCGGACAGTCCCAGGTGTGGGGGTGGGGCAGAGAGGGGGCAGAGCTTGAACATCCCCTGTCGCAGGCAGTGATGCCCTCCTCCTTCCTGCTTCTCAGCTGAAGAAGCTGGACCTGGCAGCATCTGCAGCGCACACCTTCTTTGTAGCAAACCCCGCGCACCTGCAGATGCGGGAAGACATGGCTAAGTACAGACGGATGCCTGGGGTTCGGCCCCAGAGCTTCCGGGACCTGGAGACGCCCCCACACTGGGTGAGACCCCCAGCATGACTTCTGTCCTGCCCCCAGCCTTTGACTGGCTGGACACACAGGCCTCCCCATGTAGCTTGGGCAACAGAATATCTGGGTACTGTCCTCAGTGACCCTGGATGGGGATTCCCTCTCCGGGACTTAGTTTTCTTCCCTGAAGATCACTGAAGGCCCATCTCCCAACATTCTGATTCTGAGGACCACTTTTGTATTCCCCAAGTGAAATCAGGGACCTGGAGTCCATGGCCCAAATGTGACCAACACCCCTCCTCTTCTTCCTACCCCTCAGTCTTGTCTGGCAGCCTCTTCCCCTGGATCTCAGGCTACTGACCACTCCCTCCCCAACAGGCAGCCTATGACACTGGCCTGGAGCTCCTGGCACGCCAGGAGGCAGGGCTGGCACTGCCCAGGCTAGAGGAGGCCCTGCAGGAGAGCCTGGCCCAGATGGAGAGCTGCCGGGCTAGCTGTGAGGGGCCTGAGGAGCAGCAGAGGGAGGGAGAAGAAGAGGGGCCAGGGAGCCAGGGTGGCCTCTATGAGGCCATTGCAGGTACGGAGCTGGGAGCCTGGGATTCATGAGGCCTGGAGGAGCACCACAAGCTGAATGACTCAAGTGTGTTCTCCAAAGGGCACTGGATTCGGGTCTTGCAGTGCCGGCAGCGCTGTGTTGGGGACACGGCTACACGTCCTGGTCGCAGCTTCCCTGTCCCCGACTTTCTTCCTGGCCAGCTGAGACGGCTGTATGAGGCCCACGCTCAGGGTCAGTTGGGAAAGGTTGAGCGCTGGGGGTGACAGGTTGGAAAGGGAAATGAAAGTTTGTCCCTGGTGGTATCCTGAGCCCTCTCTCTCCATCCCTCCACAATGTCTCTGGATCTATAGTTGGTCAGAGCTCCGTAGGGACCATCAGGACGACTCTAATTTGCTCTCCTTTGGCGCCATTGTGGAACACGCACAAGGCTCTCTCTGCCCTTGCTGCTTCTCACGTTCCTTTCTTCTGTCCTCTTACTTCCCTTTGAACTCTGCCCATCCAGCTCAGGTAGGTCTGAGTAAGCTTAGAAAGCAGTGGATGAGCACAGCTGCCAGGTGGGGTGGGGGCTTTTGAGTTGGTTGGCCTTCCACGTTCTCCAGCTCTGCCTTTGTCCCTGTCTCCCTCTGCCTCTGCCTCCGCCCAAGATCCTTGCCATTCTTGGTCTTTGCCCCACCCACCCTATTGCTCTGTCTCCAGTGGGGAATCTGTCCCAGGCTGTGGAAAACGTCCTGAGTGTCCTGCTCTTCTACCCGGAGGATGAGGCTGCCAAGAAGGCTCTGAATGAGTACCAGGTCCAGCTGGGAGAGCCAAGTTCTGGCCTTGGGCCAAGAGAGGTAACCCTCCCGCCTGACTCACTTACCCTGAGGTAGCCCTGAAGCAAACAGATATCCCTGCGAAGTGTATTTGAACTTGGCCCCCACCCCCCATGCTGGTGCTAGCACTCTGGTCACCAAAGGCAGCCAAGTCCAGCATCTGACTTGTCTGCCCTCCCTGCTCCCCACTTCGGACTCTAGTTCTGAGCCAAGTGCCAACCTGCCCCTCTTCCCTTCCCTGTGCTCCTGCGTGCCCTACCGTATGTGCATGCACGGCCCGTTAAGGAGCACGCAGCCTATCCCCTAGAACCCGGGGCTGCCCTGCTCTCCTCCAGCCTTAACTTCCCTGACCCACTTAACTCTTTCTGGCTCACCTCTTCTCCCTGCTGTCTACCCACCTCAGGACATCCAGCGCTTCATCCTTCGGTCCCTGGGAGAGAAGAGACAGCTCTACTACGCCATGGAGCACCTGGGGGCCAGCTTCAAGGATCCAGTGAGTGATGCCCATTCTCTCCACCTCGCCCCTCAGCACTCCCCCAGGAGGGGAAGACAGCAATGCCCTGCATTTATGTGGCACTCCAGTCTGCAACAGGTTTCCCATTTTTCCGCAACCCTGAGCAGCTTGGAGAGGAGCTAACCACCCCAGTGTCTCAGGGACAGAGCCAGGTGCCCGTAGGGCAGGGTGGCTTTGGGGTCACGCAAGCCAAAGTGTCGGTCTCTCCTCTGCCACAGACAAGTTCTGGACCTTCACTTGCCCAGTCTTAGTTTCCTCATACGTGAAATGGGAACAGCCACACCTCTCTTACAGAGCTAGTGAAGCTGTGTCATTTGCTGTGAAGTAGAGAAGGCTCTGTGCCTCTGCTTTTATTACTTTTTGTTGTAGTTATGAGAGGAAACAAGAGGGCAGAAGTTATTCGTAGCTAGGACTGTAACATAAAGCAGGATTGCTCAGCCTTCTTGGCACCATTGACGTTTCTGACCGGATAATTCTTTGCTGGGGAGAAGAAGGAGGATGTCTTAGGCCTGTAGGATGGTTAGTAGTTCCCTGACCTCTACCCAGTAGATGTCATAGCACTCTCTGCATCATGGCAATCAAAAATGTTTCTAGAAGTTGCCTGATTTCTCCTGGCAGGCAAAATAATCTCCTTGCTTGAGAACTGCTGCTTCAAAGCATGGACTCTAAAGCTAGCTTGAATCCCAACTCTATCATTGACTAGCTGTTTGGTCTCAGGCACATTAGTTTGCCTCTCTAGTCTGAGTCCTTATGAGTCCTTAATTATAGAATGGGCACAGTAATACTATCTGTTTCATAAGATTATTGTGAATGTGAAATGATAAATCCCAATTCCATGTATAAAGCTCTTAGAATAGCACCTGGCAAATAGTTGTTGTAGGTCGTTGTTGTGTTATTGTTTTTATTATTATTATTATTACAGGGTTTGGCCTAGTACCCAGGGCTCCCTACAATGAGTCCAGGGCTCTTCACACTTCTACCTTCCCCTCTACTAATGTTGCTGTTCAGAGACTAACGGCAGCGATTAGACTGGGGCTGGACTGGGTGGGTGATGGTGCTTTTCCTGACTGTCCCAGGACCCCTGGACCCCAGCAGCTTTCATCCCTGAGGCACTTAGAGAAAAGCTCAGGTAGGCGGTGCCCTGTGATGGGAGGGGCCAGGCCTGAGCTGGCAGCGGGGAAAGGGTCCTGGAAGGCTGGGTATGGGGGAAATGGGTTTGGACTAGCCTGTGCCTCCACTGAGCATGTCTCTCCCCCCTGAGAGAGGATCAAGAGAAGAGGCCTTGGGATCACGAGCCTCCACAGCCAAAGCCCTTAAGTCACTGGAAGGGTAAGTTCCTGGGAGAGCAAGAGGCAGAAGCCTGGAGGGTTTGGAGACTGCCAGCTGCTTCAGAACCTGCCCTCAGGCGAGCCTCGACCCCTCCTGCCCTGTCCCTCCCCTGCAGATGTCCTCCTACTGGAGGGAGTGACCCTAACCCAGGATGCAAGACAGCTGAACGGGTCGGAGCGCGCTGTGTTGGATGGGCTGCTCTCCCCAGCTGAGTGTGGCGCGCTGCTGCAGCTGGCCAGGGTAGGAAGTCCTGTTACTCGGTGCAACTGGCTAGTCAGGGACCCTCAGGTATAGCTGTCTGCCCGCTTGCTCTTGGTCTGCCCCCTGCTCTGCCCACTCAGATTCTCCCGCAGGGACTGTGCTTGCCATTGCCTCACTGCCATGGACAAGGCCCTTTTCCTGCCAATGTAGCTGACGTTGTCTTTATGAGGGAATTTTGCTAGAGATTGATAGGAAGAACAGAACACAAAACATAAAGGCATAAAAAGGGGTGAGTATGCAGGGGTGGACTGCTTGGTTAGACGAGAGTTTAGTGATTGGCTCAGGGGACACAGGCTTCTTTTCCCATGCATTATACCCCCTCCTGGCTTGGGCTGAATGACCCGTGTTCACCAGGTTGAGCCTGCTGTTTTATGAAGCTTCAATCATTCTATGGTAGTGAGTCTTCAGTATACACTCATCAAGTACCTGCTGTGTACTTGAACTGACTAGGTTCCTGGGAGAGGTAGATGAACACAGACTGTGCATTCATATAGAGAAGGAATATACTGTATAGAGAAGGAATCAGATGCACAGACACGTAATTAGAGTGGGTGGTTGAGTTTGATAAAAGAAGTATATGATCATCCAATTAGAAGTGCCAAAAAGCAAAGTCACAGAAGACTTACCGGAGTAGGTGGCATTCGAGCTCCATCTTAAGGCTGAGCTGACCAGGCAGCTTAGAGGAGCAGAGTCAGGCTGCAAAGGAGAGGACCAAGGGTATTCTGGGATGTGTAGTAAAGCCTAGGGGTTCGGAGAGCACAGGCCAGCCCCAACAATGGTTCCCTTTGTGACTTTGGGCAATGTATTTTAACATCTCTGAGTCTCATCTCCCTGTGGGTAAAATGGGGCTAAATACAGTGGTTTTGTCCTAGGGTTGTGAGTTAGCACATGGTAGAGCTTTGGAAGAATATAGAAAGTGCGGTCGTTATTATCTTCAGGCTATATGTTACCCAGAGGAGGTACAGGGGAGAGAATCCCAAAGTATAGGCACAGGGTTGATGGTGAAGGGCCTTCTGTACCCTACCAGGTAGTTTGGACCTCATCTGTAGGTGGTGGACAGCATACTGAAGGATTTAAGAAGGCGCTGACTCACTTTCATGTAGAACCTCCAAGTGCAGGGTCTGGAGTTACCATCTGTAGAGCTGGTACATCTGTCTACTGGCTGTGTGGAGAATGCACTGGGAGAGTACAGGAAGTGGGGCACTTCTGGGGTGATGTGGGAGTGCCACCACCTTAGGTTAGGGCCTCATTTCAAGGGAACACAGGGGGGCAGATGACAAATATTTAGAAATCAAAAGTAGAAAAGATAAGGACTATATTTAAGTGGAAGATGATAGAATGGATTCAAGGATAACACCCAAGTATTGGACCTTCTTTCTATTCCTTGATCAGACTAAACTCATTCCAGCCTCAGGCCCTTTGCACTTGCTGTTTCTGCTGCCTGGAACATTTTCCTCTCCGACATTCAAATGGCTCCTTCATGTCATTTGGTTTCAATTTAGATGTCATCTCATTAATTAGCTGTCTCCTGACCACTGCCTAGGCACATTCAAGGTTGTAGCCCTGTTTGAATTTTTTTTTTTGGTATCATTAATCTACAATTACATAAAGAACATTATGTTTACTAGGCTCCCCCCTTCACCAAGTCCCCGCCACATACCCCTTCACAGTCACTGTCCATCAGCATAGTAAGATGCTGTAAAATCACTACTTGTCTTCTCTGTGTTGCACAGTGTTCCCTGTGCCCCACACACACACTATACATGCTAATCGTAATGCCCCCTTTCTTTTTCCCCGCCCTTGTCCCCCCCTTCCCACCCATCCTCCCCAGTCCCTTGCCCTTTGGTAACTATTAGTCCATTCTTGGGTTCTGTGATTCTGCTACTGTTTTGTTCCTTCAGTTTTTCTTTGTTCTTTTTTTTTTTTTGACAAGAATGAGACTTTAATCAGTTTTAAGTGGAGTTTATAACACTAAGAGAGAAAGGGTTGTTAACAAACACAATAACAAATGGACATCTGATTGGTATGAGGCATTATCCTGTACACATCATATTTTGTTTTGTGTATCCTCAGTGCATAGCATTTACACACAGAGCCACTGCTGCACAGCACAAGAGTATCTGAAGAGGCTGAATCAGAGTAAGGCTGTTTAACAGACTGAAATTTTTTAGTATATATATTCTATATGAAAACAAATTGAACTTTTGAACTGGCAGGGTAGAAGGCAACTCTGCCAAACACTGTAGTTAAAAGCCCCCACTTTAGTGCACAGTTCCACCCCTTCCATCTGCATGCATGACACATTAACAGTATTTGAAGGTAAACAAGGCACTTTGTGGCAACCACAGCCATCGTTATGAACATATTGCACAAATTTTCTAGAACTAAACATGTAACTTGTACCCTACTTTTATTTTTTAAAGCTGAAACATTTGATGCTGCCGGTAAACTCCACTTAAGTTTATAACCTGTGCCACAGCAAAGAATGGTGATGCTATTTATTCAACTACCCTTTAATAATTATGGCAAAAAATGTTCAAGAGGAGCTACAGAGAACTTGGGATGGTACAGCTTTCTTAAAAGTGATGCTTTCAAGTAACTTCAGACATGTAAGCAGCTGCACATCCAAAAAGTCTAAGTAAGAAAACATTCCAGAAACTCAGATTACCTACAGAATGTATTTCAGGCTAATTATGAATACTGTCATAAATAAAGTTTTAATTAGGACTCAAAAACCTTTCAGTCATAGCAATTCTTGTCAAATTCTATGGGGATGGTAACTGAAATAAAGGAGAGTAGTTATGTATAATATATATTTATATATATAATATATATATAATGCCATTTTTCCATTTCCAATGACTACACCATAAAATGTAAGCAAGGCTTCTCAAAAACATTGAAACATTCAAAATCAAAACCCTTATTCAGACCTTCACATTCCAAAGGAAAAATATAACTGTGCAAAAGCCCATTATAATGTCATTATTTATGACCTGGCCCTCCACGTTACACATTGGAACAATACAAGTTATGTTTTAATATACTGTGCCCAAAACTGTAAAAAATAACAGTATTAATAACTACCTTCAAAACATGAATAGTTGATTTTCATCTTAGTCAACAATTTTCAGCATTTATGAAAGACAGGTGGCATATAAATTTCAATGAGATTTTAGGAATAGTTGCCCCTAACTTACCAATTTAACTTATGAACATTCAATCAATTTTCTATGTATCAAGGTTTAAATATAAATGTGTAAATCCTAAGAGCTTTGTTAAAAATCTAAAAATTTACTTGAATGAAGTTTTTCTTTGTTCTTATACTCCACATATGAGTGACATCATTTGGTACTTGTCTTTCTCCGCCTGGTTTATTTCACTGAGCATAATACCCTCTAGCTCCATCCATGTTGTTGCGAATGGTAGGATCTGTTTTTTTCTTATGGCTAAGTAATATTCCATTGTGTATATGTCTCACATCTTCTTTATCCATTCATCTACTGATTGACACTTAGGTTGCTTCCGTATTTTGGCTATTGTAAATAGTGCAGTGATAAACATAGGGGTGCATCTGTCTTTTTCAAACTGGGCTGCTGCATTCTTAGGGTAAATTCCTAGGAGTGGAATTCCTGGGTCAAATGGTAGGTCTGTTCTGAGCATTTTGATGAACCTCCATACTGCTTTCCACAATGGTTGAACTAATTTACATTCCCACCAGCAGTGTAGGAGGGTTCCCCTTTCTCCACAACCTTGCCAACATTTGTTGTTGTCTGTCTTTTTGATGATGGCGATCCTTACTGGTGTGAGGTGATATCTCATTGTGGTTTTAATTTGCATTTCTCTGATGTGGAGCATCTTTTCATGTGTCTGTTGGCCATCTGAATTTCTTCTTTAGAGAACTGTCTATTCAGCTCCTCTGCCCATTTTTTAATTGGATTATTTGCTTTTTGTTTGTTGAGGTGTGTGAGCTCTTTATGTATTTTGGATGTCAACCCTTTATCAGATCTGTCATTTATGAATATATTCTCCCATACTGTAGGATACCTTTTTGTTCTATTGATGGTGTCCTTTGCTATACAGAAGCTTTTTAGCTTGATATAGTCCCACTTGTTCGTTTCTTCTTTTGTTTCCCTTGCCTGGGGAGATATGTTCATGAAGAAGTCACTCATGTTTATGTCCATGAGATTTTTGCCTATGTTTTTTTCTAAGAGTTTTATGGTTTCATGACTTACATTCAGGTCTTTGATCCATTTTGAATTTACTTTTGTGTATGGGGTTAGACAGTGGTCCAGTTGCATTCTCTTACATGTAGCTGTCCAGTTTTGCCAGCACCATCTGTTGAAGAGACTATCATTTCCCCATTGTATGTCCATGGCTCCTTTATCGTATATTAATTGGCCATATGTTTGGGTTAATATCTGGAGTCTCTATTCTGTTCCACTGGTCTGTGGCTCTGTTCTTGTGCCAGTACCAAATTGTCTTGATTACTGTGGCTTTGTAGTAGAGCTTGAAGTTGGGGAGCGAGATCTCCCCCACTTTATTCTTCCTTCTCAGGATTGCTTTGGCTATTCGGGGTCTTTGGTGGTTCCATATGAATTTTTGAACTATTTGTTCCAGTTTATTGAAGAATGCTGTTGGTAATTTGATAGGGATTGCATCAAATCTGTATATTGCTTTGGGCAGGATGGCCATTTTGACGATATTAATTCTTCCTAGCCAGGAGCATGGGATGAGTTTCCATTTGTTAGTGTCCTCTTTAATTTCTCTTAAGAGTGTCTTGTAGTTTTCAGGGTATAGGTCTTTCACTTCCTTGGTTAGGTTTATTCCTAGGTATTTTATTCTTTTTGATGCTATTGTGAATGGAATTGTTTTCCTGATTTGTCTTTCTATTAGTTCATTGTTAGCCCTGTTTTAATTTTATCTGTAACACTTATCACCATTTGAATTGATCTGGCTAGTTGGCTAGTTTATTATCTCAAAATATAGACCCCATGACCTTTTTGTGACAGTTGTGTCCCCAGTACCTTAGAACAGTGCCTGGCACATAGTAGGTGCTCAGTACAAATTCACTGAATGATTGAATACAAGAATAGAAGGTTAGATGGGTTGGATGACTAGGGAGCCTGTCAGAGATGAGGCTTCTCTATGGGGTAACTAGGTAGTGGTACTTCGAGTTTCAAAAAGCAGGCAAAAGAATAGGTATCAGGTAAGGAATGTCCAAATACTAGGAGATTCCCAGGTGATGAGAGTCATGTAGGTGGTCAGTTAATTGGGACCCAGCATCAAAGCATCTCAGGTACTACAAGACCATGTCAAGTGGGGAGAGGTCAAAGGGGCTGTATCCTGGGGCTGGGGGTTGGTGCCGTCTCCCCTTCTTGAGTCAGCCTGAACCTGGCCTGACTATTGGACTTGATTCCAGAGAGACTCCCCTATTCTTGGCTCATCAGCAATGAGCCATGGGGACTTGCCTGCGCCCCTTCCCCAACTGTCAGAGGCCCCTTCCCCACCCTGGGAAGCTCTCAGCGATCTGTGCACAGTCCCCTCTGTGAGTAAGATCCCAGATCTTTACCAGTGACTATACAGACATGAATCTGGCCATTCTCTGGGAAAGGGCAGCCACTCAGGAAAAGAGGCCTCTGGAGAAGGCTGGGAGTTAATAGCTTCTC
The DNA here is from genome assembly GCF_040802235.1 of Manis javanica. Lineage (NCBI taxonomy): Eukaryota > Metazoa > Chordata > Mammalia > Pholidota > Manidae > Manis > Manis javanica. The sequence continues at coordinate 25,662,063 of NC_133170.1, read as the reverse complement.
TCGGGAAGTGGGAGGGGCAGGGGGAAGGTCTTGTAGCCCCTTGGGAAGTGAGGTGGGTGATAGCTCAGGCCAAGGAGAGTGACCCCACAGTCAACCCCTCCCTATTCAGGACGCAGCTGAAGCTGGAGCCAGGTCTGGCTACCGTGGCCGCCGCTCCCCTCACACCCCCCATGAGCACTTCGAGGGGCTCACGGTACTTAAGGCTGCACAGGTGAGAGGAGGCACCCATGCCCTGGTTTGATGCCCAGATGTGGAGAAGAGAGTGTGCAGGAGACTGGGCACCAGCTCCTGAGCCTCTCCTGAGGAGGGGCTCTCCCAGGACTAAGGGTGCCTGAGTGCCCTGCCAGGGATGAGGAGGGGGTGCCCTGAGACCTAGGGGCTGGGCTGCAGTCATGGAGTGGAAGGAGCCGTGGGGCCGATGGGCAGAGCTGGCTGCTGAGACTCCGAACCCACAGTCGACAGCAGTGGAAGCAGAGCCGGGCCGCGGCTGGGCCATCCTTCCAATGCTCCTTCCTGTCCCGTCCCCGTTTTTGCGGCCTGTAGCTGGCCCAGGCTGGGGCTGTGAGCCGGCAGAGTGCTAAGCTGCTTCTGGTGGTGAGCGAGCGCGTGCGGGCCTTGACGCAGGCCTACTTCTCCCCGGATCGGCCCCTTCATCTTTCCTTCACCCACTTGGTATGCCGAAGTGCCATAGAAGGTAACCACCAGGGAACCCAGCTGCTTCTCCCCGACTTCAAGCCCCTGATGGGTACTGTACACTTCAGTGCCCAAACTGTGTGGGTTTCAGTCTTCACTCCAGAAAGACTCTGACTCCCTGCCCATCTGTGGGCCCCCAGCTACAGGGCGGATGTGGGTGGTAGATGGGCACAGGAGTGCAAAGGCATTCACCAAGTCCCTTTGCTTCTTAGGAGAGCAAGGGCAGCGCATGGACCTGAGTCACCCGGTGCATGTAGACAACTGCGTCCTGGACCCTGACACCGGAGAGTGCTGGCGGGAGCCCCCCGCCTACACCTATCGAGACTACAGGTGGGTGACCCCTCTCAGTGTCAGGCAGGCGGGCCTGGGCAGGGGTCTCACTGCCCCCTGTCTACCTCCCTCCTCAGTGGACTTCTCTACCTCAACGATGACTTCCAGGGCGGGGACCTGTTCTTCACAGAGCCCAATGCCCTCACTGTCACGGTAAGTGGGGCCAGGTTGTAGGGGTGTGACAGGGAGCCCAGCTGTGGGCTCCAGATTCAAAGCAGAAGGTTCCCAGAGGCAAATGCAGGGAAATGGCTGGGCCCACCTTAACCCTTTCCTTTCCTGGCCCCCAGCCCTCCCCACCACTTGTCTGTGTTCAGGGGTTCTCCTAGCAGAGGCTGACCATGCCTCCCTGGGGCATCTCAGAGTGCCCCCCCACCCGGTCCTGCCTTCAGTATCTGCCTTACCTCCTAAAGGAGGGTGGGTGAAGCATAAGACATTGGGTCCCTATTCCAGGTAGATGCTGGGGGCTAGAACTGGGTGGAAGGAGAGGGGCAGGGGTTTTTCCTTGCCTACTGCTCTGTCTTACCCAATGACCTTCTCCACTTACCACCACCAGCTACCTATAATCCAAGTCCTCCCGGGGTGAAAAAATGTCCCCAAGAGCCTTATCCTCAGTACCCAGAGTCTTTACTTCACTCGTACCCTCAGACTTCTTCACACCCTGGGTTCAAAGGGTCCAGCAGGAAAAGTCAGAGCACCAGGGGATGGCTGCCCCTTCTCTCTCTGGCTCCAACTCCTCTAGCTCCAGTCTGGCACTTGTGCTGGCCATGTTGACCCCCATATCCCATTTGCCCCAGACAGTCCCTGAATGAAGGAGTAGAAGTGCTGGGCAAGACAGCCGACTTCTCTGTGTGTGCCCCGTCCTGCTCTAGGGAGCTAGGGCCTAGGTCTCCAAGGGGACCCATCCCTGGGGCTGAACCTGCCCTTACCCCCCAGGCTCAGGTCCGTCCTCGCTGCGGACGCCTCGTGGCCTTCAGCTCTGGGGTGGAGAATCCCCACGGCGTGTGGGCTGTGACACGGGGACGGCGCTGCACCCTGGCCCTGTGGCACACGTGGGCACCTGAGCACAGGGAGCAGGTGAGGAGGAGCTGGAGTAAGTAGGAAGGGCAGTCTGTCCTGGTGGGTGAAGGGTGGGCAGGCTGACCGGTGAGAGGCAGGGGCTGATATGACCCAGGGGGTGTCCTTGGGACAGGGTGGGTGCAGAGCATTGGGCCAGACTCTCCTTCCCATAACCAGGAGTGGACAGAAGCCAAAGAGCTGCTGCAGGAGCCAGAGGAAGAAAAAGAGGAGGAAATGCCCAGCAGAGACCCTTCCCCAGAACCTCCCAGCCGCAGGCTTCAGCGGGTCCAGGACAAGGCTGCGAAGCCACCTCGGGTCCGAGAAGAGCTGTGAGGTGCTGAGCCAGCCCCTTGGGGATGTGGCCACTTGACCTGTGAAGAGCCTCTTTGATGCCAGGACCCATGGGAAGCCCCCAGGTGACAGGGGCAGAGCAGTGACCTTTCCATCCCTGCACCCCCACCACCTTGGGAATTGTAAGGGCCAGCCAGCCCTGGACTCAGAGGTCACTGCACAGACTGGCCTAGTGCTCCCCAGGCCTGCTCCCAGCTGATGGGCCTCCAGCCCTTGGACAGAGAGAGGACACCGTGCCTCCCTGGAAAGAAATGGTGGGGTAGGGCCTGGCTGCTTCAGATGAGGGGGGCCAAGGGGAGGAGAACCCCACTGCCCTCTTCCCAGCCTGTAATAAAGAACTTGAAGGTCCCTCAGAAAGGGCCCAGTCAAGTGTATTGCGGGCTGTTTGTGTGGCTGCTTGGAGGTGGGCGTGGCCATGGCTGGCCTGGGAGGAGACAGGTGTCTTCAGGCCTCCCAGAGGCTGGGCCACTCAGGCCTGTGTTTTGTCAGGGAAATCTTGTCCACCTGCTCCCCTCATGCAAATGGATACAAATCCCCGACAGCTGCTCCTTGGGCCTCCAGCCCTAAGCCTGTCTTCCCCCTGAGCTTCGGGGAGACTTAGGGCTGCCTGATCCCTCTGGCCTCTCCCCTTAGAGTCCCAGTGAGCCCCTGTGAGTCATGGGGGCAAGGGGTGGGCCAGACCCCACATGGGAGCAGGGACAGGGTTGCCCTCCTCTTGTAATCCTTTTCCACCCAAAGTAGGGGCAGGCCTGTCATCCTTCCTGGATCCCCTGTACCTCCCCAGATCCCAGGATCAAACCCAGGGACAGCTGGTTGGGTTTGTTGAGAAGAAGGATTATCCAGATCAGTCCTTCCTAATCGCAACTCCTATCCACACCCCCCACATAGTTACTGTAACCCTCTTCCCCCACTACCCTGAGCTAAGGAACAAAATTGTGGGTGTTGACAGTGGGCCATCTCGCACCCTCATATTCTGGCTCCTGGAGTGGTTGCTAGGTAGGCCCTGACTGCCAAGGTCATCGCCGGGGGGGGGGGGGGGGGAAGGTCACAGCCCGAGGGCCCCTGGAGCTGTGGTTGGTACTGTTCCTTTGCACCCCTGCCAAACCCCAACCTTTAAATCCTCACAGCTTTGTTCTAATCCCATGGGGCCTGATGCTCTTATCTCTGCCTGCAGAGACTGGCCAGGGAAGCACCCCTTCAACCCCTCCTCCCCCCAGGGCTTGTGGGGGTCTGCTCCTCTCTGCAGCCTCACACTCCCCCCTCCCTTCCCCTAGGCTGGGCCCAAAGAGGCAAGGAAGCTGCCGCCTCCCTGTCCTCTCCCCTCACCCCTGCCAGTGATTTCATTTGCCTGACGTCGTTGGCCCTACCCTTCCCTACCAGTGCCCCCCCACACCCAGAGTGGGGCCAGGCCAAGTCAGCTCCCCTGGCAGCAGAGACCAGGGCAGGTGACGGGCAGGCGTGGCAGCCAAGGGAGTGAGGAGGCGCCTGGGAACTGGAGCTGGAAACCTGGGAGAGGTCCACGCAGAGCCCAAGTAAGAAGGAGGTAGCCTGGCTCTGCTCTCTGGGGCTGGGGGCCGCGGGGACTCCAGCAGGCTGCGGCCGGCTGCACAGGCCTCCAGACCTGGGGGGGCGAGCGGGGAGGTGGTGCAGGCCACCCAGTCATTTCCCTACTTCTTAGAGTGGGCTCTAGCTCTCGTGAGGAGTCCTGTGTGGGGTGTGAGGGACCGAAACATAGCCTGGCGGGGATCCCCCTATGCCTACCCCATGTCCCTGGCAGGAGCTGGAGCTACCCCTCAACCTATCAGCCATGGGGGAGATGGAGCAGCTGCGGCAGGAAGCGGAGCAGCTCAAGAAGCAGATAGCTGTAACCCCAGAACCCTCCCACTGGGGGAGCCCAAAAAACATGGAACCAGGGTCATGAGGGAGTGTGGCCTGGGGGCAAGGGGGCTAGATTCACTCTTGGGTGACGCCTTAGAGCCCCTTGACCTGGAAGTGACCAGAGCCTTTCTGAACTTGGATGACCCCCCAGCCCTAGGGCCCTCTAGCACACCTACCTCAGAGGCCCATGCACCCACCAGCCCCACCCTGCCCTTACCCTCCCCTGACATCTGCTTTCTCCCTGCAGGATGCCAGGATAGCCTGTGCCGACATTACTCTGGCAGAGGTGAGACCTCCTGTGCCTTATGGCAGGGCCTAAGGGGAGGGATGGGTCTGGGAGCTCCCTGACCAGCAGCAGCCAGCGCCCAAACTTTACTACAGCATGTTCTTGGAATGAGGAATGACATTAATGAATTCATTCAACAGCTGTATAGTGAGATCTGCTCTGGGCTAGGCACAGTATTGGAAACTAAGGATGCAGATGCTGTCTCCATCCTTGTCCATAAAATGAGTGACTAAACCCCTTTACATGGTGGTAAGGAGGAGGAGAGACAGCACCCTGTAAATCATAAAGCCCATGTGGGCTCTAATTACTCATTGTCTTACTGCTCTTCATCAATTCTAAGATGCACATTTTGACATCTCTGAAATCAAGATACATCCAACAATAGATGATGCCTTCCAATTATAACTGGCAGCATTTTTTCTTTCTTACATAAGAATAGTGCTTCTTAGAGTTGGTGGCATCTTAGATTGGGTTAAATGTTAATAATAAAATTTGCTGAACACTTACCATGAGCCAGACACTGGACTAAACTACTTAAATATATAATTTCATTGAATTTTCATGACAACGCTGTAAGGTAGATGCTATAGACCTCATTTTACAGATTAGGAAAAGGCTTAGAGAGGTTAAGTAATTTGCCTGAGATAATAAAGCAAGTAAATGGCAAGTCAAGTCTATTGACGCTGGAGCCCCAGTATAAGTCTAGACACTGATAGAGTTTCATGGGCAGAGGACCACAGATTCCAGGAGGTGCAGTTCAGGGTCATGGTGATGCCCTGGGTACCCAGTTAGAGGTGGCTGTGCCACAGTGGTGTGAGAGCAGGCTGCTAGAGGCTTGGGTCAGTGGATGTGTACATCCCTTCCTAAGTTTGTATTCGGTGGCTTCATGTTGGCAGCTTGAACTTGGTCAAGGGGGGAGTATTTATGTGATGGGAATCACCCTCCCTCCTCCTGTCATTCTCCCCCATTCCCCACTGAAGAGGCAGTAAACACTGGCCGTGCATCTTGTGGCTTGTCTGTATATCAGTCTACGCCACTCCAGGACAAGGGCTTCTTTCTCTAAGGCTGGGGGCATGACCAAGAACCACCCACAAATGAACTTGGACAGATCAGCAGCTGTCCCTGCTCTGGGTATGTACCCTGCTCACCCTGGTTTCTCATGCCCCCTTTTCTGCAGCTGGTGTCTGGCCTAGAGGTTGTGGGACGAGTTCAGATGCGGACACGGCGGACATTAAGGGGACACCTGGCCAAGATCTATGCCATGCACTGGGCCACCGACTCCAAGTGAGGCTTGAGATGCACCCAAAGGGGAACGGGAGGGGGAGGCAGGAGGGAGAGGCTTAGGTGACACGGTGGCCTCTCTCCAGACTGCTGGTCAGTGCCTCACAAGATGGGAAGCTGATCGTGTGGGACACCTACACCACCAACAAGGTACCAGCCCTGCCTCCCCGCCCTCCATCACCCTGCCCTCCTTGGGGATATTGTGCCTGCCCTTCTCTGCCCATCTGGGGGCTCAGATGCTCTTGCCTCTGCCCACACCAACCCTCCTGCAGGTACATGCCATCCCACTGCGCTCCTCCTGGGTCATGACCTGTGCCTATTCCCCATCGGGGAACTTTGTGGCATGTGGGGGACTGGACAACATGTGCTCCATCTACAACCTCAAGTCCCGTGAGGGCAATGTCAAGGTCAGCCGGGAACTCTCTGCACATACAGGTGAGCCAGAGACCCTCTAGTGGCGCCAGAGAGGTCCAGGGAAGCCTGGCCCTGACGGCTAGTGCCTCTGCAGCCAGGCATTGTCCTAACCACCTCCAGGTTATCTGTCCTGCTGCCGCTTCCTGGACGACAACAACATTGTGACCAGCTCAGGAGACACCACGTGGTGAGGACCAGACGCTGTGGATGTTGGGCTTGGAAGACAGTTCTGCTCTAGCCTTTCTCTGTGACAGCCTCCCTCCTCCCGGCAGTGCCCTGTGGGATATTGAGACTGGGCAGCAGAAGACCGTGTTTGTGGGACACACAGGGGACTGCATGAGCCTGGCTGTATCTCCTGACTTCAAGCTCTTCATTTCGGGTGCCTGTGATGCCAGCGCCAAGCTCTGGGACGTGCGGGAGGGGACCTGCCGGCAGACTTTCACTGGCCATGAGTCAGACATCAATGCTATCTGTGTGAGCCCCCACTTGCTCCAGCTCCAGGGCGCCTCATCCCCGCCACACACAGCCTTCAGTGGCCCCAGAGCCCCCGGCCCCTCCTTTTTAACTTTCCTCTTTGAAGTTATTTCACCTTATAGACAAGTTGCAAGTAATAAAAAGAGCTCCCGTGTGCCTTTCACCCATATTCACTGTTAACATGTTACCACATCTTTATTATTCTCTCGATAGAGGGAGGATAGTTAGACAGAGAGACAGACAGACATATATACCCGGTTGTAGATACAGACACATTTTGTTGGGTCTTTGAGAGTTAAGTTACAGACATCATGTCTCTTATCCCTTAAATATCTTCCTAAAAACAAGGCTGTTCTTATACACCCACTGTATAATTCTTAAAATCAAGAAATTTAACAGTGACACAATACTATGGTCTACAGCCTATGCTCAAATTTCACCAGTTATCTCAAAAATGTCCTTAGTAGCAGTGTTCTTTCTGTCCAGGAATCTGCACTGTATTTCCTTGCAATGCATCTTTTTAATTTCCTTTAAACTGGAACTGTTTTTCTGCCTTTGTCTTCCATGACACTGACATTTTTGAAGAGTACAAACCAATTGTCTGTAGACTTCCCCTCCATGTGAGTTTATCTGACGTTTCGTCATGAGATTCAGGCCATGCATTTGTGCTTGGCCTGCTCCTGCATGCTCTGATCTGGCAGACCAGCCTGTGCACAGGAGCCTGGGGCAACCTCCACCCTTCGGGCCATGTGACCTTGGGCAAGCTGCCCACCCTCCCCCCGCTTCATGTTTGCACCTGCATTGGGGAAATAACATCTTAGTGAGGAGCAAGTGAAGGGTGTAGGGGAGCCACAGGTATGCAGCTTGCAAGGGATAAATGTTAGCAATGAAGAGCACAGGGGTAAGGACAGGCAGAGGCTGAGGGAAACAGCTTGCCCTCTAGCCACCAGGGCAGAAGCCTGGGAGGGGGCAGGAGAGGCCGTGAGCTGCCAGGGTCTGAGTCCTGACCTTCAGGCCGTCTGTGTCCTCAGTTCTTCCCCAGTGGAGAAGCCATCTGCACAGGCTCGGACGATGCCTCCTGCCGCCTGTTTGACCTGCGGGCAGACCAGGAGCTGACTGCCTACTCCCATGAGAGCATCATCTGTGGTATCACGTCCGTGGCCTTCTCCCTCAGCGGCCGTCTGCTCTTGGCAGGCTACGATGACTTCAACTGCAACGTGTGGGACTCCATCAAGTGTGAGCGTGTGGGTAAGGGCCAGCCCCCTACTACAACCCTGGCCAGGCCTCTTCCCCAGCTCCCCTTGTTTGGACTCTCTTACTGCTGGCCCCGAATTGCTGGGTCACTGAGCTCTACCCTGGGAACCCAGTCCCCTTGATTCCCAACCTAGGGCCATCTTCCCTCAAAGAAAAGTCACTCTGAGCAGCCCTTCTGCACTACCCCATGCCAACAGCTGCTCCCTGCCAAATGAGCTCCTCCGGTTACCCCGGACCTGTGGGCCTTCAATGTCCAGTCAGTTCTGGCTTCGGGAGGGTCCACTGAAAGAAAGAGCAATCTCAGGGAACTATGCAATGATCAGAATCAAGAGCTAGGGTGGCCTGGGGGCCCTGACCCCAACCTAGGGGCTTATCTAGGCCCAGCCTGGTCTGAGGTTGAATCAGATAGTGTGGCCTCTTCCCTTGGGAGAGGCCAGGTACTGAATGAAGATAACACTGGCCAGAGAGTCAGGATCCAAATCTTCATTCTGTTGCTCACTTTTTGAGTGCCCTTGGGCAACTCACTTCTCTCGGCCTCAGTCTCTTCATTTGGAAACAAAGGAGGAAGATGAAAGGGTGATCTTCTCCATTGGTCTAGTGCCCATCAAGGTGCCCCTTGCTTTTCTCACAGCGCTGCCACATCCAACCTTTCCCTGTCCCCGCCGTCCCCTCCCTCAGAGAGAGTCAGGAGAGATTGCCTCTAGAGCAACCCTACCTCAGAGCTAATCCTCTTTTAGTCTCCACCAGGGGCTGCAGGACCGATGCCTGCCCCCATCCTAGGATTCCTGCGTGTGCATACATTCCCCCTGCCAAATCAGCACAGCAAATGGGCTGACACCTCTCCCTTTTACTCAGGCATCCTCTCTGGCCATGACAACAGGGTCAGCTGCCTGGGAGTCACAGCCGACGGGATGGCTGTGGCAACCGGCTCCTGGGACAGCTTCCTCAAAATCTGGAACTGAGGAGGCTGGTGGAGGGGAGGTAACAATCCATAAAGATACTCAGCTGCCCCTCCCCTGCCCAGTTCCTTGAAGGTTTCTTTCAGGTTTTCTCTTCTATACCCCAGCTGCCATTCCCACCGGGCTGTCTCCTTTGAAGGCAGGAGTATGGGGAGTGTGCCTCTGGGAGGCAACATCAAGGACACAGGGACAAGGAAGGCCCCAGCACCTCCCATGGCCTCCCCTCTCCATGGTCCTGACAGCTTCTTCCTTGATGAACAAGGACAACTGGTCCTCCCTGGCCCTTGGAAGGCCGGGCAGGCTCCCAGTCTGAGTCCTCAGGCCCTAGGAGTCCTCCCCCGGGACACTACCTCTGCCCAGACCCGGGAGGCGCAGGGTGCTCAGTCCTGCGGCCATGGCTCTGGCCTCCTTCTCCTCCAGGCTTTCTCCTTCTTCTACCTTCTTTTTCTCTGCTAAAGCACCTACAATAAAGTGTAGCACCCTGGTATAGCTGTGATTTTTGGCTTCCACCCTACTTTTGTTCCAAAAAGATACAGGTCCCACTTAAGTAATAAAATATTATAGGTGCAGTGATAAAGATTGGGTACAACAGTGTGTGCACAGAAGGTAGGGTAGAGGCAGAAGCCCAAGCCTCATGGGGGAAGGCCTGAGATGGGTCAGGAGAGGGTATTCACCAGGTGGCAGGGAGAGTGTGTGTACAACGCTTCACTATAGGCTGTGTATGGTGTGTATGTATGTGTTTATATGAGAGGCTTATGTGGAGAAGGAATCAGATTATAAAAGGCTCTGAATGCCAGGCTGAGAGTACAGACTTTATCCTAAGGACAGTGGGAACCACCGTAGAGTTTGGGGCAGTGTAGTAACATGATCTGTTTGCTCCTCAGGAAGGCAGCCCTAGCAGCAGTGAGGCTGCTCAAGGGAAGGCAGGGAAGACTGCGTGGAATGGAGGGAGACAAGATAGGAGGCTGGGGGCAAGAAATGCACAAGTGGTAGGTTGGGGGAGGGAAGGGATGCAGAAGAGATAAAAGACAAAGAATCACCCGGACTTAGGAACCAAGAATCAGGATATGGGACATTAAGAGGGAAGAATTCAAGATTCTTCTGGCCAAGGTTCAGGTTTGAGCAACTGGGTGGATAATGCTGTTAGTCACAGGCACAGAGAATAAGGATGAGCAATAGCTTTTAAAGGAAGATCACCATTTCAACTTTAGACTGCCTGACTCTGAAGTACCTGTGGGGAGCTGGATAAAGGTCAGGGTTAGAACAAGAGACCTGGAAGTTACCAGAATATAAGTTAAGTGATAGTTAAAACCCTATAAGTGAACACCTAGCAAGAGGAAAAGGCCAAGGCTAGAGCCCTGGGGCACACCAGGATTTAAGGGAGGTGTGTAAACAAGGTGTGGAGTATCAGTGGGGGGACACTCAGGCCAGGGAACGCAAGCTCCCCAGGCCACTGTTCTACATCCAGAAGACCCGTCCAAGGTTTAGGTATAAGATTTAAAAACATTATTTAAAATCACTTCCTTTAATATACAAAAGAAAAAACACACAAAACACAAAGCCCAAGGAAGTTTTCAGTCCCAGAGTTGGTAGTTTAGGGGAGTTAAGCAAGCGACCCTTTCCAGTCTCTTGGGGAAAGAAGTGGTGAGAGGGCACAGCATATCACCAGACCCCTGGTGAACCCCGCCAGGCCAGCCCAGCCTAGTTCTCTACCAAGCTGGGGAAGTGCTGATTCTCCTTGTCATGGTCCTGGCCTGGCTCCCATGCCCATCCTCCAGTTCTCAGCAGTCGTCCAGTTCCCAGTGTGGCTCCTTCTTTTAGTTCCCTAACATTTTCACTCAGGGGAGAAGGCCACTTACCCTGCAAAAGGCAGTGTGTGATGTGGGGAAGGAGTTTCAGAGAAGGCCCCTCAGGTGGCAGGGCCTCCCACCCTCCACATTGGCTTTCCTAGCTTTCACCTTCTCTCCTTTACCTGTCGTGGTGCCAGAGTCCCTGGAGAATTGTCATCCTGCAGGATGGTGAGGGGAGATCTCCCTGGTACCTTGCCATTTGGCTTCCGTCTGTTATGCTTAGAACCTAGGGAGGGAAAGGGGTTAAAGCAAGGAGCCACAATTAAAGGCTTACAGTTTATTATGTTCATCCATGGACATCATCCCAGAATATTATCGCAATGTCTCTTCCCTATACCTTGCCCTTAAATTCTGTACCTGAAGATCGGGGAGTCTCAGGGTCTCTCAAGGACGTATCTGAGCCCTGGCTGGCCATGGGGGTTTCTGCGGGCTGTCCTGCTTCCTCCCTGGAAAACGCCTGATTGGTGGGGAGCTCAGTCTGGCTCCAAGGTGGCATCTGGTCCTCAAGGGAAAACTGGGTGCCCAGAGGCAAGTCCAATTCAGAAGATGAAGGTGCCTCTAGCAGCAGAACAGGCTCTGGGGGAAGATTCGATCTGGGGGCTTCGGTCTCAAGTACTTCACTCAGCTGTTTCACCAGTGGGCTTGGGGGTTCTAGAGGGGAGAAATGAGGTGAGACAGTGACCCTCTGAAACAAGGCATTCAGAAAGGAATAAAAAATCGAGGAGCCTTAAGATTCATGTCCTCCTGGGTCTTTAAAGGATTGGGAAGAGAGAAATCGAGGTGAAAGGGAGCAAAATGTTGAGAAAAGAGTGAGATGGGTTCAAAGCAGAAGTGTGGAGGCCCCTTTAAGGAACCCTGAAAGAATGGCTTCATTTGACCCACCCAAGGATGCTAGGTGACACCCTGATCAGAATTCCCTGGGCCCAACACTTACCTCCGCTGCTGGTCTTCATAGGTGTCCGTGCAATGCCAAGGGTAGGAGAGCGGGGATCTGAGTCCTGAGCCTGATTAGGACTCTCCAGCTGCTTCTCTGCTGGTAGGTTTGGCTGTGGAGAGCTCTCCACCTATCAGGACCAAAAGCTAGAACAAGTCTGGATCCTGACTCTACTACCCTCCCAGGTCTCTAGCCTCAGGCAGGAATTGCCAAGGCTCTCAGATACTGAGCCAACTCCACCCGGATTGAGAATGTGGACAATAAGGCCTCTACGTAGAAGAGGGAGGAGGGCGTGAGGGCTCTCCCACAATCAGGTTAGGCAGAGGCCCAAGAATTCAGACAGTTAGCTTCTCTGCCTCCTCCACCGCGGACCAGAGTACCTGGATGGGAGTGCGCAGGATACCAGCACTAGGTGAACGGGGGTCCGCCACTCGAGCCAGATGCTTGTTGTGCGGCGGAGGCCGCGCTGGAGTGACTGGGACGCTCTTGGCTGAGCCCATCTCAATCAGGAGGAATAGGGTGGGGCAGGGCCCGGCCCGGGTGAGGAAGGGATGCCTGTGAGAATCGACTCAGGTCTCAGCCCCTCCCGCGACCGAGTCCGACCTTTGACGCCAGACCACCCGATCTTCCCAGCTCCCAGCTGAGGAACCTCCTGGCCTCTGGGCCAGAGGCCTCTGCGGGGATAATGACTGCTGCAGCTGACAAGGTGGTTCATTCCGAGCCTGCCGGGCCTTCTAATCTATTCACTAGTTTATTCAAATCACTTACCGGGCCCCAATGCCGCTTTTGGGTGCACAGCCGCTCGAACTTCAACTCCCAAAGCTGAGTTTCAAACCTCCCGCCACGCCCCCGTCTTGATCCTATTGGTTGAGCCAACGCAGGTCCCTATAGGTAGACTATGTGAGACCCGCCTCTATTGAAGGTAGCCATTGGGCTGGGAGGACGTCTATCATAGGGACTATAGGGCAAGGGGCACCGGTTTGGCTTGGCTTGTCCGGGAGTGACGCCGCCTTGGTGAAGGGAGTTTGGTTCCGTATCGGGCTGCAAGTTGTCCATCGTGACACTTTGAGGAGTGCCAGTCTTCGCTTTTGAGACCTTCAGTTTCCAAACCAAGTTATTTTATTTTTAAAAAAATCTTGAATTTTTACACTACTATGATAAAGGTCCAGCTGGAGACGGACTTAAGATTTTTCTGAGGCGAGAGAGATGGTGATCCTTATTGGTTAAAAGAGTTATCAATCACGCGGCACCTTCTCAAGCTCCGCCTCACTGGACAGCCCTTTTCAAATACCAAGAATACAACTGCCCTTCTATTTTCCGATTGGACAGACTCGGGAAAGTTTCTGGGATTGATTGGTTTAAACAACCGTCAGTTTCTGCTCTTCAATAGAAAGCACGCGAAGGGACTGTAGGGGTCCGAGAGTTTGAGCAACCAAAACTACGGGGCCCACTTCGCTGCTCCACCTGCGCTCTTCCCTGGGAGAGTGGGATTGGTTGTTTCGACCGTCGACTGCATTTGGAGAGCTTTTCATTGGTGTTAACCAAGAGTAGGGCACAGGGCGGAGCGCTAGTAGGCAGGCTCGGTCCGACTGCCGTTCTCGCGCGTCTTCCCTTCGGCGCATGCCCCCAGTGAGTAGTGCTCATTGGCCGGCAAGAGCAGAGGGGGGTGGGGGACTAGGACCGGTGGGAGCCGCTGTGTGTGGAGGATCTGTTGCCGGTGTCATGGCGGAGCTGAGTGAGGAGGCGCTGCTCTCAGTGTTGCCGACGATCCGGGTCCCTAAGGCTGGAGACCGGGTCCACAAAGATGAGTGCGCCTTCTCCTTCGATACGCCGGTAAGCCCGTTCCCTACGCCCGCAACGAGCACGACTTCCTTCCATCGCCCTGGTCATTCTGCCGGGGCCTGCAAGGCTTGGGCTACCGCCTCCCTGCGTTGCACCATGGGTCTTGTAGTCTCCCACGTTTACTCCCTGCCGTTGCTTTTAATTAGCTGGAGCTGTAGTGTGACTACCGCCCCCGGAAGCCACCGCGCCCGTCTTACTCGTTCCCCGTCTCAAGGAGCACTGTGGGGATTGTAGTCTTACCGCGCTCACTGCCGTTCTAATGTAGAGGCTCAACCCAGTTGCCAGACTACATCTCCCACGTGGTCCCCTGCGAAAGCCTGGGAGTTGGCCTTGTCTGTAGCGCATGGCTCTCCGGGTTTTGTAGTCTCGTGTGGGAGGGATGGGGCGACCCCCCACTGTTCTGGGCCGGGACTGGGCTTGGAGGGTGGGGACTGCTGCATTTCCTAGGCTCCTAGTAGTCTCGAAGTGACCACGAAGAATGCCTGTTCTGAAACAGGCCGGGTTAGAGAGACTCCACCTATTGTCAGTATGGACTGGGGGCGAAGAGGTGGGTCATTCGGGGTGCGGGGTAGAGGGAGAAGGGGAAAGGAAAGCCCTAGTCTTCTCCTTTGAGTTAAACTATGGCCGAAGCACTCCCCCCTTTTTTCGCGCCCATCACAGAGTGCTAAGGGGACCCTTTTTAAAAGGTTCCCAGAGGTGTGGTTTCTAAAGTGGGAGATGCTAAGGCCCTTTTCCCATCCCGCTCCCACTCTTGACTAGACAAAGCCTCCACCCACACTATGCTTCACGTTTTGCAGGCTCCACTAGGTACCTCCCTTCGTGCAGTTCTGCCTTCCTGTGTCAACTTCTTAGCAGAAACCAGCCTGCATCCAGGCCAGAGCCTGAACGGAGAGGGCAGCAGCTTAGTTGGGATCCACCCCCTTCACCAGCCCTCCCTTCCAGCCGCTATTGGGCTCTGCCCAGGGTGTTCAGCCAGACCAGCTCCTGGCTGGGAAAACTGCAAGTCAGAGTGGAAAGGCTTCACCAATGCATCGCTGGTGCCGAGGGTATAAGCAGGATCTAAGACCTAGTTCAGGATCATCACTGTGATTTGTGGTTTGCTTCATTTGCTGAGCTTTGATCTGGGCCTCAGACGACGTGCTGCTTCTCTGAAGCCTGGCTTTGGCAGAGCTCAAAGAGGACAGCCTGGAGCAGAGCTCCAGGTTCCCCATCCTTGGTGAAACCAGCAGCTTTTATTTTCAACAGTGGATTTAATCACTGCAGAGCTCCCACCTGCCTCCCAGTTTATCCAGTGCATGGTTTGGTGAAGCACCATTTTTATCAGGAGGGAAGGTGTTTCTTAATTACCAACAGATGATAGTCAGTGGCTCCCTCTTTACACTCCTGTCTCTCTCTTTAGTAACTGCTTTGAATAATCCAAAAGGGGTTTTTGTAATCTTTACACTTTCTGTCTCTCACCCCAAGTCAGGATCTCCATCCAGTGTGGCCTAGTTGCTTGGCTGACCAACTTCTGGCATATTTGGTTATCTCCGAATTGGGTCCATGGTAGAAAGAGAGTTTATTTGTCCTCCCTGATGAGATACGCTCTTTGCTCATGAACATTGTAATTCGTGCTGTTCTAGGGAGTGGTACAGAGCAATCTGTGGGATCAAGAACTGCCTTAGCTAGTGCCCTATTTTTAGTATCATTAGAGAATTTTTCAAGGCCACTGAGGCTTTTATTTCAGGAAGAAGATGCCTGTGGTTGCTTAGATCTGAGTGAGGACTCTCTTGTTGTCTCCAGTTTCCTCCTCCACCTTCTCCATCACTCAGTTTACGAAGACACTGGTAGATTTTCCCAGTTTGGGAGAAGCCCATCCTCCCTCCCCAGCTGTGATTTAGGTGGACACTTGTCTTTCCCTGTTGTCTTCTTGGGGTATATGTGTCCCATCTATCTCTGCAGGGACTGCTAGATTGTTCTAGCAAGAGGATGGTATTGAGGTTCAAGGTTGATGGGCTATAGTGGAGCTTCCGTTATTTGTCAGAGGAGGTGGCAGGATAGGGGCTGGAGAATGCTGGACTTCATAACCCCGCCAGACTGGTCTAGGTTTGGCTTTGAGTCCCAAGCAAGGCATTGTTCCCCTGGGGCCAGAGTGCAGCAGGAGTGGAGGAAGAAGACTCAGTGTGGACTAGTTTGACTACCTAGTGGAGTATGATAAAAATCAAAATCAGGGTTAGATGTACTGTTCCAGTGCTGGAATCTTAGCTCCTTCAGTCTGGAAGGCTTTCTGAATCCTGGAGATCAGGTAGATTGTCATGGTGTCCTGGTGTAGGGTCAGCGGGTCTTCCCTAGCGAAGGATCTTTTTCCTTCTGAATGTAGTCTGAATGAGGCACTGGAAGCCCTCGGTATTTGATAACAGTTTACTTCTGGATCTCTTGGCTCCAGGAGAGAGGAAAAGGGAGTTCTATGCCATTGGTTGGAGGGCTCCAAAGCCCAGAGAAAGAATGAGAACAAAGAGGAATGGTGACCGATAGGTGTTGCCCAGCCCCTCGTGTCCTTATTGTTGACTAAAATCATAGGAGGTTGGGGAGAATCTTAGCCACAGACCAGGTCCCAAAAGGCCACATCTGTGACTTGCCAAGCAGCCATGCAAAGGTAGAGAACAGAACCTTGCTTCTGGAAACTAGCAGTCTCCGACCCCAGGTACTGGTTTCCCCACTGGCCTGGCTTCATCCTCCCTGAGTTTCATGCCCTGCATCCTGTCCTGCAGGAGTCTGAGGGTGGCCTCTACATCTGTATGAACACATTCCTGGGCTTCGGAAAACAGTATGTGGAGAGACATTTCAACAAGACGGGCCAGCGAGTCTACCTGCACCTCCGGCGGACCCGGCGCCCGGTAGGACTGGTCTGGGGACATTTAGGCACATCCCACAGGGCCCCCATATGAGTCTGTTTCATTCTGAACGTCTGTGGGCCTCAATTCCCCTCTGTAACCTATTTCTGTTGGTGTCATTAAAACTTGGCACATGTTTTTTAGCTCCAATCTCTTCCAAGTTTAACCCACTCCATCCTGCCCATTCTCTCCATGTGTCCCTTCCCTGGTGCTTATTGCTGACCCTGCCCATCTGGCCTTATTGAAGAAAGAGGAGGACACCACTTCAGGCACTGGAGACCCTCCGCGGAAGAAGCCCACCCGGCTGGCCATTGGTAAGCATCTCTGCAGCCCTCTTCTTCCTGCGTGGTCTTCTCCCTCATTTCCCCAAAGGGTTGGGCCTGACCAGTGGCCCCAGAGCCCTGCAGGGGACTAGGTGGGGTGCTATATCAGAGGAGGGACATTGACTGGTGGTGGTTGTCCTACTCTCCCTCTTATTCCCTGTCCCACCAGGTGTCGAGGGTGGCTTTGACCTCAGTGAGGAGAAGTTTGAATACGATGAGGATGTGAAGATTGTCATTTTGCCAGATTACTTGGAAATTGCCCGGGATGGTTTGGGGGGACTGCCAGACATTGTCAGAGATCGGGTATGAATACCTTCCCACCCCCGCCAAAGATTCTAGGGCAGGTGGGGCCAGAGCAATGATGTATTGGGCAAGCACCGAGAAGGCTGAAGACCCAGAGGCCAGAGCGGCGTTTGGGGCTGGGCGTCGGCACCATCTCTGACCCTCTGCTTCCCCCAGGTGACCTGTGTGGTGGAGGCGCTACTGTCAGCCGACTCGGCCTCCCGCAAGCTGGAGGTGCAGGCCTGGGATGGGGAAGTACGGCAGGTGTCTAAGCACGCCTTCAACCTCAAGCAGCTGGACAGCCCTGCTCGAATCCCTCCCTGGTGAGGCCTGGCCCCTCCACCTCGAGGTGCAGCCCCCAAAGCAGGGGCAAAGAGGCCACCCCCCTGGGGGATCTGGGGAGAGCAAGGCGGGAGCAGGCCCATGAGGGAGACTTGGGGGAAATAAACTCAGCAAGGGGACATCCAGAGGAGAGGAGATGAGAAAAGTCTTGGATGGCAGGGGACCCACAGAGGCCCCTCTCTCTGCTACTCCCATATACCCCTGACTCGTGTTTCAGCTAATTTCCTTCTTCCTGGGTTAGTGGCTGGAAGTGTTCCAAGTGTGACATGAGAGAGAACCTGTGGCTCAACCTGACAGATGGCTCCATCCTCTGTGGCCGGCGCTACTTTGACGGTAGTGGGGGCAACAACCATGCCGTGGAGCACTACAGGGAGACGGGCTACCCGCTGGCTGTCAAACTGGGCACCATCACCCCTGATGGAGCCGGTACGCCCCTCCTCCCACCCACCCCCCCTGCCAGAGTGTGCCCTTGTTATGCATTTTATGTGACATGAATAACACGTGAATACATTTTCTTGAGAAGCAATGAAAATGTTAGAAATTAGACTAAAGCCTTGCTAACCTCCCAAATCCCACTCCCTTTCCTAGAGGTTGCCATCCTTATCAGTGTAGTGAGTATCCTTCCTAACCCATCTGACTCTGGCACCTTATGCTGCTGGAGTCACAATTACTTCCAACCCTACCTTTCACCCATCTTCCCTGACAACCCCCAAAAGGCTTGTGACCTCACTGACATTCAAGGGAGCCAATATCAAGGTTCCCCGTACAGGCTTGCCTTTCTATCCGACCAAGGACCCCCAGGGTAGGGGGTTAGATTGGTGGTCAGGCCAGTCCTGAGCTACCCCTTCCAACACTACTCCTGCCTCTGCCCTAGATGTGTATTCATATGATGAGGACGACATGGTCCTGGACCCCAGCCTGGCCGAGCACCTGTCCCACTTTGGCATAGACATGCTGAAGATGCAGAAGGTGAGAATCCTCATTCCTGCCCCATCAGGCCCTTCTTCTTCCTTGCAGAGGCAGCACATTTGAGAGGAAAGTTGCCACAATTATCCCAGTCTCCAAGACACATGGGCTCCCTTTGGAAAACTGCCTCGCATCATTCATTGGTCCACTGAATATTACTGAGTACCTTCCGTGTGCTTGTCACCATGTGAATAGACAGCTGTGGTTCTTGCTTCTGTAGACTTATGTTCTAGATGGAAAAGCAGGTGTTAATCATATGCTCACACAAATGGGCGCTGTGAGAAAGACAGGGTACGGCGGCAGTTTAAAGCAGGGGCACCTGGCCCCATCCGGAAGCTTCGCTGGGGAAACTGCTTGAGTGGGAACCTAAGGGTTGAGAAGGGCTAACTTTGGAATAAGAAAAACCCTTCAGGAAGGGGGAATTGCATTCATTTCACTCTCTCATTCAGGCAGAGGCTGATGATATAACAGGCCTGTGGGGCAATTGCTTGTGGCCGTCTAGAACTTGAACTAGATGATGGCCTGTGTGCCTCCCATGTAGAGTCCATAATTCTACAAATACTGGGCTCCAGCTGGGTATCATCTAGATGCTGTGAAGGATCAGTGTAAAAAATAGAGGGCTGAGTGTCTCACCCCGTCTGAAGTGCCCCTTCCCCGGCAGACGGACAAGACGATGACTGAGTTGGAGATAGACATGAACCAGCGGATTGGCGAGTGGGAGCTGATCCAGGAGTCGGGGGTGCCCCTGAAGCCCCTGTTCGGGCCTGGCTACACAGGCATCCGGAACTTGGGTAACAGCTGCTACCTCAACTCGGTGGTCCAGGTGCTCTTTAGCATCCCCGACTTTCAGAGGAAGTGAGTGGTGCCCTCTCCCCATGACCCTGTACCCCAGACACCCCAGCTCCCCCCTGGTTGCCAGCCTCTCGGCACGGCCCTCCTTCAGCCTCCCTCAGTGCCTCTGTTCTAGCTCAGTCCTTGTTCCTGTTGCACCACAGCTGGCGTCCTGAGAGGGAACAAGTCAAAGAACTGCCCCACCGCCACCCGGCAGCCACACAAACCCCTCTGCTAGAGCAGAACCCCAAATCCCAGGGCTCTTCGTGGCCTCCTTCTTGATCCAAGGGCAAGCTGGTGGGCTTTATTTTAGGCCAGTGACATCAGATGGGCACCTCACATGGATGTGTAGAACTAGAGGAGAGGGGAGGGCCTGGGACACCGGGACAGGCAAATTCTGAGCATCAAGGAGTTTCCATCTCGTTGGGAAGGGACCTGATGCATATGTGGAAACTGTATCAACAAGTTCTGCTCAGTAGAATGCCGCTGTATTTATCCTCCTCCCAGGCTGTCTTCTTCCTTCCCCTGGTTCTCCCAGCAAGTGGGGAAAGGAACCCTCACAGTACCCTGCACGCTGATAGAAATGAGAGGGGGAAGGGCAATTGCTGGAAAGAAAGGGACCTAAGGTTCAACTATGGAACTCCCCACACTGGAGGGAGTCTGTTTCCTGAGCTAGTAGACAATTGCTCCTCCCCTTTTCCTCCAAGCCTAGGCCAAAGCCCTGCGATGATCCTTCCCTTGACTTTTAGGTATGTGGATAAACTGGAGAAGATCTTCCAGAATGCCCCGGCGGATCCCACCCAGGACTTCAGCACGCAGGTGTATGTAGCCAGGGCCTGTGTTCAGAGGCTGCTGACAGCCTTGCAGCCTGTATATGCCTTCCTCCTCCTCCATGACCACCTGGAGAGGGCAGCAGAGGCTGCTGACAGCCTTGCAGCCTGTATATGCCTTCCTCCTCCTCCATGACCACCTGGAGAGGGCAGCAGTGTCGTCTCTGGCCAGTTAGAAACTTTCAGATGGTTGCCTCTGGGCTTGCTGTCTGCCTTGAGTTGTATTCCTGTGGCATCTTAAGTTTTTTCACAATTTAGAGAGTTGTCTAAGGAGGGCTGTGAGGGGAGGAAAAGGTAGAGATAGATGTCTGATCATCATTAGCTGACCGAAGTCAAACGGTTCTCTCGGATGTTAACGCAGGGCCAAGCTGGGCCATGGCCTTCTCTCGGGGGAGTATTCCAAGCCAGCACCAGAGTCAGGCGATGGGGAGCAGGTGCCAGAACAAAAGGTGAGCCTGGGACTCTGTTCCTTTCAGGCTCTGGAATTAGGGGTAACTGAGGTCTGGGAGATGTCTAAAAAAGGCCACTCGGTGGCCTTTTGAGCCCTGGCTGAGTCTCTGCCCTGGCTCTGTCTAGGAAGTTCAAGATGGCATTGCCCCTCGGATGTTCAAGGCCCTCATTGGCAAGGGCCACCCTGAGTTCTCCACCAACCGACAGCAGGATGCCCAGGAGTTCTTCCTTCACCTTATCAACATGGTGGAGGTAAGGGCTGGAGGGTGGCAAGGGAGGGCCGTCTGCACAGCCCTTCCACCTCACCGCAGTTCACCCCCTTTTCCCTCTTGCCCATTCCTCCCTTGTCAGCCCCACTCCTGTAGCCTGACATCTGCATGCACTGAGCCTTCCCTGAGTAGCAGTTGCACGTGAGGAGAACAGTAAAGCCAGGCAGTGGTCCTGACCCTTGGCGGGCTTGCAGCCAGTGAAGGGTGCACCCAGAGAAAATGACATGAGGATACTCACCGCTCACCGCCTGCAAAGAAAAATACACGCCTGTTCTAGCCCCTTCCCACAGCACTAAGATGGGGTGTTAACTAGGGAAGGCTTCTGCTCTGCTCTTGCATCCCATGCCTCTTAGCGGTAGTCTCCCTTGTACTCCCCTCTCCTTGGCGCTCAGTGAACTTTTTTGGCCCCTGCCTCATTTCCTGGCTGCCCAGATCTCCTCACTCTGCCTTTTTGCCCACAGAGGAATTGCCGGAGCTCTGAAAATCCTAATGAAGTGTTCCGCTTCTTGGTGGAGGAAAAGATCAAGTGCCTGGCCACAGAGAAGGTGAAGTACACTCAGCGAGTGGACTACATCATGCAGCTGCCTGTGCCCATGGATGCAGCCCTCAACAAAGGTCAGTTGTGCACTCAGCAGGGTAGGGGTGTGGTTGGAGTCTGAGGTTGAGGGGTGCGTGGGCACCATGTAGGAGCAGAGCCCACAGTCTGCTCTGCCCCCCCGGCCAGAGGTCTGACACCAGGCCATCGAGGGCAGGTAGGGTTAGCCCTGCCCACACCTTGTGGGCAGACCTGCGTTGAGAGAGGTGAGACCACATACAGACCTGTGTCAGGTGGTTGGGGAGCGTGGAGGAGCTGAAGTAGCAGAGGACACAGCCAGTAGGGCGAGGCTAAGTGGGGAAAGGGGCCGCACCCGCTCAAGGCTCCACCTGCCCCTTCTGTCTCCAGGCGAGCTTCTGGAGTATGAGGAGAAGAAGCGGCAGGCTGAAGAGGAGAAGCTGCCACTGCCAGAGCTGGTCCGGGCCCAGGTGCCCTTCAGCTCCTGCCTGGAGGCCTACGGGGCCCCCGAGCAGGTGGATGATTTCTGGAGCACAGCCCTGCAAGCCAAGTCGGTTGCTGTCAAGTGAGTCCTGTTGGCTGGGGCCTCCACTTCCGGGGCTAGGACAGGGTGGCACCAGAGACACTGCCTCTCTCACTGGCTTGTCCCTC
Source organism: Manis javanica (assembly GCF_040802235.1). NCBI lineage: Eukaryota > Metazoa > Chordata > Mammalia > Pholidota > Manidae > Manis > Manis javanica. Next base: position 25,640,091 of record NC_133170.1, on the reverse strand, counting down.
TGTGGTTGGCATCACAGGGTTGCATCAGCTAGGGCTGGTAATCAGGCACTGAGGGCGCCAAGGGGCCCCAGCAGCAGTGGGTGTGGATGATTCTAGTTAGCTTGTCCTGCCCCCGGCTCCGTTGGCTTCCTCGTGGTTCAGGGTCACTTTTTGGTGCAGCTTCTCTCCACTCACTCCCTCAGTCCTGGCAGAGCACAGGTACCTAGTACCAGCTGTGTGCAGAATCTGGATTTCCAGCAAACAGACCCACTTTTTGCCTAACTCTTCTGTTGGCATGTGCTTGAGATCTGAAAGGGTACTTTGGGGTCAAGGGATTTCAGCCCCTTTGCTCCTGCCCCCGAGACAGCCTCCTGGCTTCTGCTCTTTGTCTGCAGATGCTCTGAGGCCTGCTCAGGGCAAGATAAGAATACGGAGTATAGGGACTCTCTTGTCCCCTCCTGGCATGAGCCAGGAGCTGTGTCCTTTCACTGTATCTCTAAATAAAAGCCTGTACCTTGCTCTCCTGAAAAAAAAAAAAAAAAAAAAAAGAGAATACGGAGTATCTTCTGGGTTATTAGATCTTCTGCCTGTGAGAGGCTGAACCCCAGGGTAGGGGTTTCAGGAGTGGAGAGCCTTGGGATTCTCTGGGTACCAGGACATTCTCTCTTCCATAGGACTACACGATTTGCCTCATTCCCTGACTACCTGGTCATCCAGATCAAGAAGTTCACGTTCGGCTTAGACTGGGTGCCCAAGAAACTGGGTATGGTGGCTGGGACAAGGGAGGCAGGTGAAGCAGGAAATACTAGAAATATAAGGAGCCTGACAGGGAGTCAGATGTCAGAACGTAAACTAGTGTTTAGCTTTCCTCCAAAAGGGGAAAACATTACCTTAGATGTTTCAAAACGTGTCTAGTTTGGAAAGCACTTTATTTTATAGTTACGATTTACAACCAAAAATGATTTTCATAGTTTTATTTCTATAATTGGCAAGATTCTGTTGAGATCCACAGAGGTATAAAATCATTCTGTTGTGCAAGTTGGAAGCCCTCTTCCTTGTCCATGGCTCATTGGTGGTAGATCTAGGGCTGCAGGTCTCCTGGCCCCCAGGCCCACTGTTGCTCTTGTTACCTTGGGACCCCTAAGGTTGGTACTGCCCTGAGCAGCTCCTCCTCATGGAGCAGTGCTAAGACGGGGCAGGGGCTCGGGGTTCCCAAAGTGCTCTCCCAGGAAGGGCCTCGGGGAGCTGCTAGGCGACCTTGCCATTCCGATTCCAGATGTGTCCATTGAGATGCCAGAGGAGCTAGACATCTCCCAGTTGAGGGGCACAGGGCTGCAGCCTGGGGAGGAGGAGCTGCCTGACATTGCCCCACCCCTGGTCACTCCGGATGAGCCCAAAGGTAGCCTTGGTTTCTATGGCAACGAAGACGAAGACTCCTTCTGCTCCCCTCACTTCTCCTCTCCGACATGTTAGTGACTCTTCTTCCTGCCTGTCTCCCTCCTTGGCTGGTGGGGGTCCTCTCTGTCTGCTCCCTTTGTCCCTGTGCTTTTTATTTCTCCTGTCCTCCCTTTCAAATCCCCTCTGCCCCCTCTGTGAGGACCAGCCAAGTGCTCCCAGCCACCTCTCTGTGGGCATGGCAGCAGCGCTGGCCGGTGGCCTCTCTGCCCTTGTTCTCTCATGGTTGGGGCAGGAGCAGGATTCACGCTCCAGAAATGGGGCCCGTCCTGTTGAGGATGGGCCAGGCAGGGGACCCATGGGGGACCTTTGGCTTCAGTCTGTATCTATAGGGTAACAGCTGGACCCACATTATGTTGTGCTTCACTTTAGTTCTGGAATAAGGTCTGCATGGTATGGGGGGTGGGGGCTGGACTTTGTGAGGGAGGAGCAGCAGATGGTGACCTGAGGACCCAAGTCACAGTGCCCACCTGTTCCTACCACAGCACCCATGTTGGATGAATCCGTCATCGTCCAGCTGGTGGAGATGGGCTTCCCTATGGATGCCTGCCGCAAAGCTGTCTACTACACGGGCAACAGTGGGGCCGAGGCTGCCATGAATTGGGTCATGTCACACATGGACGATCCAGGTAGGCAGCGGTGGCGAACGGGGCGGGCAGGGCCACTGCCCTCCCCCAAATGCTTCAACCCCTTCACACCCACAGATTTTGCAAACCCCCTCATCCTGCCTGGCGCCAGTGGGCCTGGCTCCACAAGTGCAGCCGCTGACCCCCCACCAGAGGACTGTGTGACCACCATCGTCTCCATGGGCTTCTCCCGGGACCAGGCTCTGAAAGCTCTGCGGGCCACGGTACGGGTTGCCCCCAGCTCAGGACATGGGCCTGGGGGGGAAGAAGGGGGCGGGAGTCAGCACCATCTTTTGTGAGCAAGGCCAGAGACAACCAGTGTGGTCTGGCCAAGGCTGGGGCACCACCATTTTGTGGCAGTGAAGAAGGAGTTGGAGCTTCCACTGTTGGTGTTCCCCTTCAACTTGGAAAAAGTAACAATGCTTCCCTCCTCTCCAAGAACAATAGTTTAGAACGGGCTGTGGACTGGATCTTCAGTCATATTGATGACCTAGATGCAGAAGCTGCCATGGACATCTCAGAGGGCCGCTCAGCTGCTGACTCAATCTCTGAGTCTGTGCCAGTGGGACCTAAAGTCCGGGATGGCCCTGGAAGTGAGTGTCCCTGGGAAACAGAACAGTCCACTACACTAGATCCTCACTCCGAGGCAGCCCTCCTTCCCTCAAGGGAGTGCATGGGCTTCTTTCCACTGATGTCACTTCTGAAGTGGGGGTTCTAGGAGCCTGAGACAAACTTTTGGCCCAATATGTGCCTGATTCCCTGAAACTCATGTCCTGACTTTGAGTTGTTAGGTCTGTCTCTGGGCTGTCACTCCAGGATTCCTCTCATCTTCTCCGCCCTCTGTCTCCTTCCCTAGAATATCAACTCTTTGCCTTCATTAGTCACATGGGCACCTCTACCATGTGTGGTCACTACGTCTGCCACATCAAGAAGGAAGGCAGGTGAGGGGCTGGCTGTGTGCATTTTGAATAGGGGAGTGGTGGGAATGAGCAGGGGCATCCTGGAAGTCCTCAGAGTACTATGGAAGAAGGTAAAGGGGCTGCTGATGGCAGGGCACAGATACACCAGGAATTGATAGAAAACCTGACAGCAGGGATCTGCAAACTACAGCCCAAGGTCTTACTCTGGCTACCTGTTTTATAAATAAAAAATAAAGTGTTAATGAACATAACTACACTTAACTCATTTATGTATCATGTGTAGCTGTTTTTACACTGTAATGGAAGTTGAGCAGTCAGAGACTAGATGGCCTGTAAAGCCTGCAATATTTACTTTCTGGCCCTTTACAGAAAAAGTTTGCTGACCCCTGCCTACCAGGAACGGGGTTGGGGGGTCGCTGTAGAGGTACCAGAGGATCTGGAGACACCAAGCAGGGGACATGATATTGGGAGGCTCCCATCAGACATGTAGCAGCGGGACTGTAGGTTTGGGGGGCTGAACCGAGAATGGAGGGAGCCTCTGCCCCAGAATCACTAGGACCAATTCCAGGAGCTGTCAGACTGGCTGCACTGTGCAGCACCCAGTTTGCTCATCCTTTTCCACTTTCCCCCCACTTCCCCAGGTGGGTGATCTACAATGACCAGAAAGTGTGTGCCTCTGAGAAGCCACCCAAGGACCTGGGCTACATCTACTTCTACCAGAGAGTGGCCAGCTAAGAGCCTGCCCTGACCCCTTACCACTGGGGGCAGGGGACAGACCACTTGGCATGAGGGATAGCGACTGCAGGATGGATGTCAGCTCCCTGCTCTGTACCCTTTTTCTTTCTGTCTCCAGCAGCAGAGAAGAAGCTAGAGGCCACAGGAGAATGGCCAAGCAAAGCAGGGGACGGGGTGCACTCAGAGACTTTGGGGACAGGGCCGGAAGGGAGTGGGGGTGGGCCAGCCACCTGTCTATGAGGAGACTTTGTTGCTTTCCTACCCACTGACCCCACAGTGCTCTGCTTCTCTGTAATCCTGCCAGCCCCTGGTGTGGAGGGGGCCTGTCTGTGTGTGTGTGTGTGGGTGGGTGCAGCTCCATGCAGCCTCTTCCCAAGGAGGGGCACCCGTGCCTCCGGTCCCCCTTTGTGTTTGCTCCTTGCGTGTGGTCGGACAAGGAGGCATGTGAGGGAATGGGGATCCCCATCGCCCTCCTGCCTCAGTCCTTCTCCCACCCCGTCTCTTCCCTGTCCTCTGGAAAAATGCCAAAATACACGATGTGAATAAAAGTACAATGGCTAGATTGTGTCTCGTTTAGTACCCTGAACTGACCTTCACTGGGGACAGCATGGGGACCAGCTTCTGAGGATGCCCAGCCCAGCCCCCATTTTCCCTCCCTGCCAGCCCCCCCATTCCTCCACCTGGAAGTTCCCTACTTTCCCGAATTCTAGAGCTCTTGGGAAATTCAGTGGAGATGAGTCAAAGAGAGCGCTGGGGCAGTAGAGGAAAGTTGAGGGCTGGGGGATGTCAGGTCAGGGTGGGTAGAGTGGATGACAGCTGGGGGTGAAGAGCCCTTCCAAACAGCAGTCACCAAAAAGGGGCCCAGTGGGTCCTTGCCAAATCTCCCTGCCCCAGGCCCTGTACACAGCCTGTCATTTGGCCAGCTGGGGCGAAGTGTAGGGTTCTTCGGGCTTTCTTAGCTCCCCATTTCCAGGCCAATGTGGGCTGTCCCTTCTGCCCAGCGATCAAGATGCAGCTACTCCAGTGGGGGCCGGGGGCTCCTTTTCTCAGAGTTAGAGAGAAGCCCCCCAGAGTTCCCTCAGCCCAAGCGAGCAATGTGGGCTTAAGGCCGAGCAGTGGGAGTGGCCGGGCCTGGCAGCGAGCTCCCCCGGGACCACCTCTGGCCTCGTGGGGGCTGGATCGTGACGTGGGGGTTCGCCTAAGCGCGGGGGCGCACAGTTTTCGCCTTCTCCCGAAAGTCTGGCAGGCAATTGAGGCTGGAACGTTGCTAAAAGAAAGGGGGAAACGTCAGAGCGCGGCAGCGCGGCAGCGCGGCGGGCGGGCGGGGCCGGGGGCAGGGCTTGCCGGCAGGGGCCGGGCTAACCGTGGCTGACGACAAGCGGGAGGCGGAGTTCCGCCTCACCGCGCTCTATATAAGCGGACAGTGGGAGCGACTGCGCGGCGGTGCTGACCTTCAGTGTGTTGGCGGTAGCGCCATGGCGCCTTCCAGGAAGTTCTTCGTCGGGGGCAACTGGAAGATGAACGGGCGGAAGAAGGGTCTGGGGGAGCTCATCAGCACCCTGAACGCGGCCAAGGTGCCGGCCGACACGGGTGAGCCCTCGCCGGGGAGGGGCCGGGGTGGGGGTGGTCGGGCGTGGCTGCGCCCTCCCCCGAGCTCTCGCGGCGGGTGTCCGCGTGCACCTGGATGCAGGGCTTCGGACGAGGGCTATTGGGGTCCGGATGATGGCCCTGGGCGCCGTGGCTCCGCAGCCGCAGTACCGGGGGTGTGTCGAGGGAGAAAGGCGGAGCCTTCTGACTCTGGAGCGGGAAAAGACTCCATGGGTCACTCGGAGGAAGTGAGGTGCGCCCGCCGGGAGCCTAGATGGGAGCGGAGCAGAGCCCCCGGGGGCGATCGGGAGGCCGGCGACAGCCCGGGAGTGTGGGGGAGGAAGCCGAGCGTGCGGACTCAAGCTGCCTACCCCCCTGGGTCCCCGGCTCCGTGAGCAGCCGCACGTAGCATGAGACTCCTCCCTGCGTCCTGCCCACCCGCCGAGCGCCCCGCTTGGGCCTGGAGCTACCCGCCCTGATCCTTTCCCCTCCTCAGGCTGCGTGGCTCCTGCATTCCCCTGAAGGGGCTGATCAGGTGCCAAACAGGCTGAGCCATTTGAGAATGAGGAGCAATTCCGCAGCTTCTCCACCTGGAAACCGGAAAGGCCAAGGCCTCCAGGAGCTAGCTAGTCCACCCCTGCCACCCACGGGCAGAGGGCAGTTCTTACCCTCCCGCCCACCTAAATCACGGAACCACAGGCCTAGTCGAAAGAGGCATTCCCCTCTCGTTTACTCCTCAAAGACCCCAAAACAGACCCCAGGAGTCGGCCCCTTCTGCTTTTACTAAAAATCCTTGCCTTGCCTGGGGGAGGTAGGGATGGGCTATTTTAGTAGAGAGGCGGAGTTGGCCCCAAGAGAATGCTGAGACTAGGAGGTGCCCAGGCCCAGAATAGCCCCGGGAAATCGGAACCACAGCTGTTAAAAGGCAGAGGGCAGGGCGAGGGCCGTGGCCTCACCGGGAAGGCTTAAGGACTTGGGTATAGACCCAGCCTGGGCTGGGAAGTGGACAAGGATTACCTTGCTGGGATGAAAAGGGATAGAAGGCCAGTGAGGGCTGGGGGCCCCAGAGCACTGGGTGGAGGCTGGAGAATGAAGGCTTCCTGTGCTTTCACCCTCAGAGGTGGTTTGTGCGCCCCCCACCGCCTACATTGACTTCGTACGGCAGAAGCTGGATCCCAAGATTGCTGTGGCTGCACAGAACTGCTACAAAGTGACTAATGGAGCTTTTACTGGGGAGATCAGGTGAGATGCAGGCCGGAGACGGCTGTGTAGGGACCCTGCTCTCACTGTCCACAGTGGAGGGGAAAGCCACAGGGTGTGCACCCTGCTGAACCATGGCTCCCTCTCTCCCTTCAGCCCTGGCATGATCAAAGACTGTGGTGCCACGTGGGTCGTCCTGGGACACTCAGAGAGAAGGCATGTCTTTGGGGAATCAGATGAGGTTAGTAACCAGAAGAAGAGCTAAGAGATGCTTATTCCAAGAAGGGTGTTTCACCAAATCTCTTCCTCAACAGCTGATTGGGCAGAAAGTGGCCCACGCCCTGGCAGAGGGACTTGGAGTAATTGCCTGCATTGGGGAGAAGCTGGATGAGAGAGAAGCTGGCATCACCGAGAAGGTTGTTTTTGAACAAACCAAGGTCATCGCAGGTATCTCTGGAGAAAGGGACCTTTGAGCCTAGCCAGGGCCACAGAGACATAAGGGTGGGGTCTGATTCCCTGCAGCCTGACTTGACCCCCATGCTAACACAGGAAAGGGAAGGGAAGGGAAGGGAAGGGAAGGGTAAGAACAATTGCATCCTCCCTGTCATTTCTGCCCCAGTATAGATGCCACTTGGAGTTCCTCCAACAGCCACCAGGAGGCAGTAAGCCACCATTGGTCTTCATTCCCTGGGGAGCACGCTGGCTAGCTCCTTCCTATTCACCCTTCCATCCGATCTCTGTTCCACAGATAATGTGAAGGACTGGAGCAAGGTTGTCCTAGCCTATGAACCTGTGTGGGCCATTGGTACTGGCAAGACTGCAACACCCCAACAAGTAAGCAAGCCCAGGAACCCAGCCCTTATCCTACCCTGCCTTGGTAGAACTGGACAGCCACAGAGAGCACCTGGGCCACCCACCACCCACACCCCATTTTAAAGACAGGAGCCCCCAAGCCCAGAGGAGAGTGACATGTCCAAGGACATCCATTCCAGGGCCTGGGTAGGATCAGAGCCCTAGTGTTCTGTCTCAGATCCCAGGGTTCTTGCCCTAGAACCATACTACCTTGCTCTACTGGCACCCAGGATTTCTTCCCCTTGAACAAAGAGTCTCAAGTGTGGCTTATTCTAGGCCCAGGAAGTACATGAAAAGCTCCGGGGATGGCTTAAGTCCAACATCTCTGATGCAGTGGCTCAGAACACCCGCATCATTTATGGAGGTGAGTGGGTTTGCCTCCAGCCTTAGGTGGGGGTGGGCTGAGAACCAGACTGGGTGCTTCTTAGACATGGAGGTAGGGATACCATCCTTGACTTTTACCTCTCCTCCCTTCCCAGGTTCTGTGACTGGGGCAACCTGCAAGGAGCTAGCAAGCCAACCTGATGTGGATGGCTTCCTCGTGGGTGGTGCTTCCCTCAAGCCTGAATTTGTGGACATCATCAATGCTAAACAATAAGCCCTGCCTGTCTCCCCAGCCTTCCTGCTGAGCCAAGGATTAGGTAGCTCAGAAGCCCAGTACCTGTTCACCTACCCCCACTCCCACCTTACATGCTTCTGATAGTGTCACCTGCCCCCTCTTGTGGCCTAATCCAAAGTGTACCTCCCCTTACCGTTTACACCTTACTCTGTAATGGTTGGGACCAGGCCAATCCCTTCTCCACTTACTGTAATGGTTGGAAATTAAAATACCATGTATGGCTTGTCCTTGGCTGAGAGGAAGGAGGGGTAGAGTTTGCTCATGGGTCCCCTCGGTCCCCAGTGAGAGCAGGAGAGAGAAGCCGCCTTCCTCTCCCATCGCATGCCATGAAGCCCAGGGCCGAGAGAGCACTGTCCTGCCCCATGCTCCCCGGGTGCTGACACCTGTGTGTTGTGTATGCCAGCAGTCCCGCGTGTGGGAGGAATAAACACCTGGCACTAAGCCTTGCATTTGTCCCTTCACTGTACTTGCCCACATCATCTTTTTCCTTTTTGAGTCAGATGCAGGACACTTGTGCAAAGAAAAACCACAAACAGGTTTCTACAACAGCACATCTCTTATCATTTTTACTTGAAAAAACATCTTGCCTGCCAGGCTGCCACAACCTTGAGTTACAGCTCCTTTCCACCCCTCCAGGTGGCTTTGTGGCTGTTGAGCTCCCCAGAGCTTGGGCTGGGGTAAGGGCCCAGCCCTGCCTCACCAGGTTTAAGTAGCTGGTCTAGGCCAGCAGTACCTCCTCCCGCCCAACCAGCAGAGGGGTGGTAGCAAGGCGCCAGCACATGCTGTGGTACCACAGGGTCACTGGTAGAGCAGGTAGCGCTTCACGGCAGGGGGCAAGGGCAGAGCAGATACCTGGCTGAGCCGGGTATCCCCCAGGACGTGGCGGACAGTCAGCTCAGGTGCAGAAGGGAGTGTGGCTCCGCTGGGGGAGAGAAGGAAGGGAAAGTAAGTAGGGTTGCAGTCAACAGCCAGAAATCCTCTACAGGGTCCTGCCCAGCTTTCCTGCTTCAAGTCTGCCCCACCTTGGTTGAAAGGGGGACCTAAAGCCCTCCGATCCTCTGCTCATTTGCTTCTGGGGTGAGAAGCATCAGATTACAGCCATCCCATCAGAGCTGCGGTGATGCTGTAGCCAAGGCCCTCTAAGCTACCGGTCAACATGGCTCTGACTGTGGCAGCAAGCCCAGGCTTAAGATTCCAGAGAGGACTTAGAAGACATGAGATGGAGGGATGGCTTGCATGGGCGGGTCATCGGAGGACTCTGCAACTGCAGAGAACAGTGAAGTTTAATCAGCCCCAAGCCCTGGCCCCAGTGGTCCCCAAGGAGGACCCTCCCCTGCAGCCCTACTGCCACCCTCACTGCTGCTTCCAGGTGCCCAGGGCTTCAATGGCTTCTTCCTGGAGTTTGACTGAAGCAGGAAATACGTGTGTGTCACAGGTCAAAGCCCAGGGAAACTGGTTCACACCCTGAGTGGCACTGCCAGTCCTCTTCCTTTAGGACTTGCACCCCTAGCCCAGTACCCTCTTAACCCTTTGCACTTCTTGCTCCAAGGGCTGCTATCTCTCCTGTACAAGCTCCGATCCCTGGAGTGCCTCACTCCATTCTGGAGCTCACCACTCACAAGTTTCTTTCCCAAGTCTTAACTATTTACCTCTTGCTGATGGAAAGATTAAATTAGGTAACACCTGTGAAGACCCTTAGCCCTTCCTGGCACGGAGTAGGGGTAGAAGGCAGGTCAGATGAAGGCCCTTTCCCAGTGCTCTTGTAAGGCGTTGTGCTACCATCCCAAACCACAGCCACCGGTAACAAAACACTCTTCCCCCACCTGCCCCGAGCCTCACCTCTCCTCTCGCCCAGGTAGCTGATGTGGACCTGGCACTGGCCCCAGACAGCGCTTACTGCCGGACAGAGGGTCCTGCCCTTCAGTCCATGTAAGGCTGGCCCCAGGTAGTTGCCCCCAATAGCGTAGCCCAGAGTTCCCTCCTCCATATCCAGAACCACCAGCAGCCTCTCTGGCACCTCCAGTTGCTCACCCGGAGGTCCGGCTGGATACTGGGGGGCCCCGAGCCCCTTGCTCTGATGGTACAGCTTCCCACGCCCAATGTCCAGCCCCACGACTCGCTGTTGCTGCCCAGCAGCGCAGAATAGTGGTCAGCCTGCAGCGGAGCTAGGGCCGTGGCCACGCCCACCACGGCGTGGGTGCCCCTCTGCTCAGGGGGCCAGCTGATCTCCCAGGCGTGCAGGCCCCTCGGGTAGCCTGTCTTGCCCCGGGCCCATCAGTACTCTGGGCCACGGGCCGCCGCTCAAAGCACAACCCCCCCTCCTTGACCACGATGTTCTCTGAGCAGTCCTTGGGGTTCCAGCCGTGGCGCCGCTGGGCACCCAGGTCAGGATGGGGCGCAGAGAGCAGCTCGTCCAAGCCCTCAGGACAAGAGAGGTCAGGGTACGGGGCTTGTGAGGTGGGGGTGCTGCTGCCCCCCGCCAGGGCCGTCTGGCCCATAGAGGTGAGGGGCTGAAGGACTCCCCGAAAGAGTCGTGCGGGGAGTCTTCTTTTGAAAGTTGAGCTCCGGATCGAGATGGACCTGGAGAGGAGTTTGGGGAGAGAAGACGGTGTGCAGTGAGGGATCCTGGCAGGGGCTCCTCCCCTAGCGCCCCGTCCTTTCACCCACGTTTGCCCACTGACCCTCTCTCCCTCTTGGCTCCCCCAGTCCCCTTAGGCCCATCACCTTGCCCTCACCCATCTGTCCCGCTCTCCCGAGGTTCTAGCGAGTTCACCCATTTTGGGACTCTCCCAGGGCCGTCCCCCTGGCCCGCCCCGTGCCCGTGTCCCCGCCCCCGAACCTCTCTAGGCTTCCAGGGCGGGAGGTCGCCGGGCCAGAGGAGGAGCCCACCCGAAAGCAGGCGAAGCGCGCCGGGCGCAGCCAGCCGGCCGCTTCCGCCTCCCGCACCTCCCCTTGGCCTGGCCCCGCTCCCACGGGCCCTACGCAACCGTTAACCCTCTCTTCGCCGTCCCAGCTCGCACTCAGCCCCGAGGCCCCGCCCCCGCGGGCCGGGGCAGTTACCACCCTCCCCGCCCTGCGGAGGGCACGCCCCGCCCTGCCCCGAGGCCCCGCCCCGCCTCGAGGTTCCGGCCCAGTAGGGCCCTTTCCGGGATGGTTAACTCGAGTGTCCTCCCGAGGCTGCGACCCGCCCCTTGGCCCCTCGGAGGACCTTCCGGGTGGCTAACCCTGTTTCGTCGCCGTGGTGTCCGCTCCGGGCAGTCCGGGCTCTGCATTAACTCTGATGGAATCCCGCTTTGGGATCCCCGGAGGTCTGTTTTCCACTGTCCAAACCTTTCACCTGCCTCGACGACCAATTCCTGAGTCCCTAGAGATGAGGGGCGGGTCAGGCACGGGTGACTAACCTTGTGCTGACACCTCTTTCCGTGTCCCTGTGCTTTTGGGTCGGTGTTCTGAGCTGGTCCCCCACCCCCACCCTGGGCTGTGAGTCGGTCTGTTCTATGCCTGAGGTTCTGAACTCTGTTGCGGGCCTTGAGCGGTACGTGTGTTAGGTCTCCCTGCTGTTCCGGTGTTCACCCTGCATGTCAGTCCGTTCTGAATGTTAGTCGCATTTGGTAGAGTGTAGTGGTGAAGACCTTAATTGCTAGTGAAGCTATGCCACTAACTAGCTCTGTGACCTTGGGAAGTTGCTAAACTCTCCTAGACCTGTTTTCTCTTCTGTAAAATGAGGATAATGGTGCACTAATCTCACAGGGTTGTTGTGGAGTTTGAATAATCCAGGTAAAGCACAGCGCGGAGCCTAGTACACAGTGTGCACTCACTAAGCATAACTGTTACTGCTCACTTACATTTACTAAGAGCCCACTCTATACAGGCAGTTTAATATAATGAGGAATGGTGTCTGTGGTGGAGCCAGGCTGCCATGTGAAACCTAAAGGCCAGTTTTCATGTCCTTGGGTAAATTACTGAAGTTGCCTGGTGCCTGTTTCTTCCTCTGCAAAATGGAGATATTGCTGGTATCTTCCTGCATGGGAGGTACTGAGGGTTCAGGAAGGTTTTCATACCTAAAGCATTTAGAACAGTTTCTGGTTCAAATTTTATCATTTGTGCTAAGCACTGAAGATAAAGCAGTGAATCCTCAAGAAAGTTACAAGAACATTTGCAAAACAGTTTATCATATAGTAGATGAGCTTATGGGGATATAAAGAAAGTATTAGGGGAGTAAAAAGGATGGCACTCCTAACCAGGAGCTGTTAGGAAAAGAAAGTGTCCTGGAGGAGATGACACTGGGTTGAATCTTACAGAATGACTAGGAATTGGCCTGAAAGCTGGTTCAGCAGAAAGGGAGTTGGGTTGGGTTTGCGACCTTTAGAAGGTACTCCACACCAAAAGGCTGGCATGAAAAAAGCCAGAAGTGTGGTAGGTGGGCTTGGGAAAGTTGGAAGACTTAGGTTGCTGAAGTAAGAAAGAAAACATGAATGACAAGCCTAGAGAAGTCAGTGCCAGATCACAAAGGCCTTGTAGGCCAAGTAGGGAATGCAAAAGTAAAAGTGTAGGACAGGCTGGCAATGGGGAGCCAAACATGAGAGAAGCAGCAGAGAAACATGGTCAGATCCTCATGGTAGACAAACTGCCCTGGAAGCAATATAGAGGCAGCTTGGAGGGAAATAGGATTGGAAGCAAGGAGACTGGTTGCAGCCACCCAGGTGACAAATGTCAAGAGCCTGAAATAGGTCTGTAGGAATATGGATGAAAATAATTCAAGAAACGCTGATGAAATTGCAAGATTGGTGATTGATTAGATGCTGAGGCAAGACAAAGGAAAGAGAGAAAGGGGGGTTTTTAGCCTGGAAGAATTTGTTGGAAGGTGGTGACAACAGAGATGACAGAAAGAGGAGCAGCTTTGGGGCAGGGGCAGGAAAGTGGGAGAAAGAGATGGCAAGTTCAGTTTAGGACATGTTTTTGAGGTGCCTGTGCAACAACCAGATGGAACCATCCAGAACACACTTGCAAATGGCTGGCTTGGAGGGGGAGTGAGAGTCCTGGGCCGGAGATATAAATCTGGGAGTTGTGTCAGCCTTTAGTCAGGAGCTGAACTATGAGAATCAACAAGGGGACCTGGAGAGAGTGTGTAGAGTGAGGGGAGGGTCAAGGAGGATACAGTGCAGCAGAAAATTCTAATTTGATTACTTACAAGACTTCTTCCGTCATTGGCAACTTTAGTGAGTCAGCACATGTGGGTTGTGGGAGGTGGGAGTCCAGACTGAAAGGGCTGAACTGTTACTTCCTGTATGTCAGGCACTATGCTAGATAGAGGGGGGATAGAGAGGAGAGGTAAAATCTTAGAATCAAAATTTCCCTTGAAAATCTCTTACTTGCCCCATCTGTTAGGTACAGCATGTTTGTTCTGTGTAAAATGCATATGTGGCGGTGTATATACATAATGATACACATAATACAAATTTTAAATATTTTAAAGATGAACATTTTAAAAAGAAAGTTGTGATTCTGAATGCTTGTCATCCACCCAACCTGAATATTCTTGCCAGTGTGACAACAAAAATAATGACATCAAGACTATGGATAGTGGCCTAGGATGAATATTAGCACAGGACCGGTGTGATAACCAAGTGGATGAAGGGTTAGGGAACAGAGCGAGCCTAAGCCACTGCTGACTCTAACCCAGCTGGAGAAGTTGACCACACCTGCTCAGCTGCTGATTGTTGAAAATATGACATTCACAATTGTTGCCACTTAATTTTGAACTGCTCAAACATTTGTTGATAAAAGCTCAAATATTCTGTAATGTTACAAGTCATTTTTTTAATTTTTAATTTTTTATTATAGTTGATAAACAATATTATATTGGCTTTAGGTATACAGTATAGTGGTTCAACAATTATATATATTACAAAATGCTCATCATGATAAGTATAGTTGCTGTCTGCATACAAAGTTACTATAACATTATTGATTATATTCCCTGTGATACACTTTTCATCACCATGACTTATTTATTGTTTTAATTGGAAGTTTGTACCTGTATATCTCCTTCAGCTATTTTGCCTGTCCCTCCCAACCCCTTTCCCCTATGGCAACCACCAATTAGTTATCTGTATTTATGAGTCTATTTCTGGTTGATTTGTTTCATTGTAACTGAAATCATATGATATTTGTTTCACTCATCTAACTTATTTCACTTAGCATAATACCCTCAGGTCCAATGATGTTGTCACAAATGGCAAGATTTAATTCCTTTTTATGGTTGAATAATATTCCATTGTATATATGTACTGCCTCTTCTTTATCCATTCATCTATCAGTGGACACTTGGGTGGCTTCTATTATCTTGGCTATCGTAAAGAATGCTGCAGTAAACATAGGTGTGCATATATTTTTTCAAATTAGGGATTTTGTTTCCTTTGGGTAAATTCCCAGAAGTGGAATTTCTGGTTGTATTTCTCCTTTTAGATTTTTGAGAAACCTCCATAATGCTTTCCATAGTGGTTGCACCAATTTACAGTCCCACCGGCAATGCCTGAAGGTTCCTTTTCTCCACATCCACACCAACACTTGTTATTTATTGTCTTTTTTATATTAGCCATTCTGATTGGTCATATCTCATTGTGGTTTTGATTTGCATTTCCCTGATAATTAGTGCTGTTCAACATCTTTTCATGTGTCTGTTGTGAGCCAACAATTTTTAAAAATAACCAAGTAGATTTTTAAAATATAATCATTGACACTAAAGTTTCATTAGATGAGTAAATTGCAGATTAGATATAGTTAAAAAGAGAATTGGCAAATGTGAGGACAGGTTAGAAGAGATACCACAGATTGCTGAAAAGAGGAAAATAAAGAATGTGCAATGTACCAAGTGTCATGAATGAAAATAAATCCAATTCCAGACACATTTGTTGCAAGTCATTTTAACTTTTTTTTATTGATATGTATCAAATTACACAAATCTTAAATTACTCAGTGAATTTTAACATAACTACATGCTGTGTGACCACCACCAAAAAGATCGTGATCAAGAAACTTCCAGCATCCTAGAAGGCTCCTTCTTACTCTTTCCCTGATACTACACCCTAAAGGTAACTCTTATTTGACATCTACCAGCATGGTTTAGCTTTGACTCTTCTTCCATTTCATATAAATTAAACCATATAGTGTGTATTATTTTGTGTCTGACTTATTTTTCTCAACGTGTCTGTGAGAGTCAGTCTTGCTGCAAGAAATAGTAGCTCATTATCTTCATTGTTTTACAGATTCCATTGTGTGGATGTGCCACAATTGATCTATTCTGCTGTTAATGGACATTTGACTTTTTTCCAGTTTTTAGCTATTACAGAGAAAGTTACTATGTACAGTACTGTCCAGGTCTTTTGTTGCACCTAGGCACTCATTTTTGTTGGGTGCATACTTATGTGCAGAATTGCTAGGTTATAAGAAATTACAATGTATAGATTTAACTGTATGGAATTTTCAGGCTTCTCTCCATAGAGTGATTTTATTCAGAAATTAAATCATTCAGATATTTTGCAGCATGGAACACTTCAACATATTTCTGAAGATTTAAACTGTTACTCTCTTCCTGTTCATCATGTCTTCTGAGGATGATTTTAAAGCTTTTTATTGGTGTTTCCCTATGGCTCTCAAGAAATTCTTCAGTATCTCAAGAAAATCTTCAGTATGATCCACTTGCTAGGGCACTTGAACACGAGTTTCACTTCTTTGTCAATAGAAAACCCTTAAAATCCTGAAAACTTTCTTCCCAACATGCATGGACTATTTCAAGCTTGATTGTTTCCATGCCTTTATTTAAAATAAATGATGCAACTGAAAATAGTGAAGAACCTCCAACTCTTCTGGTTCATTACCACGTTAAGATTAGGATCAGTATTCATGGGTCTGAGAGTAAAGAAGGAATCTCACCCAGCCTCATACATGTGGCTTTGAAACGGTAAATCATGCTTAGATCAGCAGAGTGAAGGACAGGGGTGATGTCGGGGGCTGGAAGACTTCCATGTTTTTATGAGCATGTTCCTGAAATGTGTGGTACCTCCAAATGGTACTACTGTGATCAGCAACAGTAAAGCCAAGGCCTTTCTCTGAGGTCCTATGCTACTTCTAAAATGTAGAACTGTAAAACCAAATCAGGATAAGTGCTGCAGTCTCCCAGGACTTTGCATCTGATTGCTAGAGAAAAAAATTGGGTTTTTCTTGTTTTGTTTTTAGGACACTGTGATCTGTATACTAGCAGAACCACCATCAGAGGGAGAGAGTAGCAGTCATAAGGTCATTAGCTACTCTCAAACCAGGGCATGTTTCTAGTTTGGAAATATAAGTGCAGTTTGGCATATTTCCCCCGAAAAGGTATCAGCCTCATTATATTCCAGAAGATTGTCCATTGGCCAATAACTCTTTTTAGCAGCTCTGGGTGGGTTTTGCTGCTTGTTCCTCCTCAGATAACATACCCACCAACAGGTTGCACGTTTTTGAGGTTGAAGTGGTTTCTAAAACTCTTATGCCATCCTTGGCTGGTTTTGAAATCCTTCCATCTAAAGCTGTCTCCTCTGGAAGGAGGTTCGAACTATGACTGGAAACGAAGAGCTTTTCTTTTTCCTTTTCTTGCCATTGTTAGGCACATATTTATGGTTTATTTCTTAGGGGCTTAAGTTTAGTGTCCTTTCAGTCTTCATTAAAGAGTCACCACATCACACATACTCTGCTGTCTTTAAAGCAGTTATAGGAGAACTTGATGACCTGGCTTCACGGGCTTGAGTCACAGTGGGCACGTGGATTTCTTGAGGTCCTATTTACGTGCCACGTTGGAGAGGGACATACCATGCCTCTGTAAGCAAGCTAGTTTTTCTTCCAGCATGGAAAGGGATTTTTTGGTTGGGTGCCAAATGAAATGGCTGGATTGTCTTCAGATGGGTCGTGTTATATGGACAAGAGGCATTTTAAAACATTATAATCTAGTTTTAAAAAAACGAAACCACTACAATCGCAGTCAGCCTCATAAAATACCATACACTGAGAGGCTCAGGTCTGCGGCTAAGGGTACATAGTCCAGTCTTCCATCTCACATTGACGTGGAATGGTGGCTGGCAACCTCCTACTTAATCCGAGCATTTCTGAGTTCACGTTCAGCGTGGCTATGATGAATTAAACTCCACCACAGATCATTTAATCCTTACGGCAAAGATATCCCCACTTTTACAGACTGGTAAACTAAGACTCGGAAAGGTTAAACGACTTGTCCAACACTAGAGAGCTGGTAAATGGCAGGGTCAGGACTCAAAAGCGAGAAGACACTCCACCAAACCAAGAGCAGTGACGGAATGGCGACTGCAGAAAACGTGAGCTCAAGCGAGGTAGCCTGCCCCACGCTGCCGCCGAGAGTGCGGGTTACGTAACGGCGGCGGAACCCGGCCAGGGCAGGGACGCTGACACACGCAGGCCGGCGGTCACGTGAGCGGTTACGTGAGCAGGCACGCACGGGCCGGGGCGGGGTAGCCGGCCGGCCGACGCTCGCGCGCCCCCGAGCGGCCGCACCTGTTGCTGACGTCTCTTCCCAGCCCGGATGGAGGAAGGCGCTCTAAACCTAAGGCCCTCCCCTGGACTGCAGCTCTCGCCGCCGCCAACCTCCTTCCGGCGCCCGCGGTCGGGTCTGGAACATTCTGTGCCGGAACAAAGACCCAGGGGCAGAAGCGAGGGCCTTGAGTTGACAACCCACGTTTGGAGGCAAGGGCTTTTAAGCCGGACACAGAAGGGCTGCCGTAATCCCGCGCCCCAGAGTGGAGTAGAAGAGACTAGTGCTTCTGCAGATCTAATCGAGCCCTACGCCCCGAGTTCTATGCGCTTTAAGGGCCCCCTTCCTCCATCCCTGAAAAAAATTGTCATTGCTTCCCCATCTCTCGGGCATCCTCTCCCTCCTTATCAGGACAGTTACATCCGGGGACCCTTCACAGGAGAGAACCTCTTGTTCTCCTTGGAGGGAGGCCAGAAGTGGAGAAATACCCAGTGTAAGATAAATTTTAGCCGAAATAAGCAGGCAAAGAGGCAACAAAGGGCCTTATTTAAATACCCCCAGGTAAGGTTCTGTGGCCTTCTTGTCACAGGCCAGAGAAGTCACCCCTGGTTGGGGAGGTGGAGGGCTTATAAAGGAATAGGAGGGGGAGGGGTGGGCAAGCTATTTTAGGGAGTGTGGAGAGGTATGACTGGCTAAAGGTGCATTAACAGACAACTAGAAACTTTTTTTCCTTCTAAGAGGGAGGAGGCTGACATCCAGGTCTTAGTTGGCACATCAGGATGTAATTCAGGGAGAGCTGTCCCCTTTCCATATACGGCACAGACTTTGGGGTCTGGTCTCTTCTCCCCCTATGGCATCTCTCTGTTCTGTTTGCATGTCCTTGTTTTTCCTTTCTCCAGCCTAACACCCAATTTATGTTAGGAAGTGTGCAGTATAAAGGAGCACACCTTTTACAATGACCGCACCCTCTTAAACTATGTCAGCCAGATTATTTAGTCATCCAAAGTCTTACTTGCCAAATCTAATATACCTTTTTGTTTATCCTTGCTAATTTTTAAAATACTGATTAAACTTTTTCTTGTTTTCCTTCCACCTTTATATCCTTCCTAGCCTCTGCTTCCTTCTGTGACTCCTAGCTGGAAATATCTCCTTGGCTTGTCCTTTGTTCACTCCTCTCAGTGATTCTCAAAGAGGGGGTTGGTGGTAATGGTATTTTATCTATTAAGAGCAAATATGAATTGAGGGGAAGGTGTCCTTGATTATTTTTTAAAAGCACATTTAATGTTCATTCAGTGAGTATCTACTGTGCACTTACTATGTGGCATGTGCTATAAGTCAGTAGGACACAGGGAAACTCAAGGTCTGTTGGACTTAAAAGTACCCAACATAGAAGTCATTGGTAACATGTAAAAGGGAGCAAACCCACAAGTTCTTATATAAACACAAATTGTGCCTATTGATACCAAAGAAAAGCAAGGAACTGTAATGTTGGGGGAGGGGTAGATTTATTTTCCTTGGCTCCTGTCCCCACCTCAACGAAGAATTAAAGGGCAGAGACAGTAGTGAAGGAGAATAAAAGTTTTATTTGTACTCCCAAAACAGGAGCGGGCAAGAGTCAAGGTAAAGGCAGGTTTATTTGATTACACTCCAAGGGAGAAGTGGGCTACAATCAGATAGACAAAGCACGTTTAATTAAAGCAGAGAGGAAAGAAAAATACAGGGAGGAAAGAGAAGCTCATTGAACTGCTCAACATAAGGGCATGATCCCTTGCCAACTCCTAAAACCAGTGTCACTTGGCATCCAGTGTTCACTTGGATCTGCACAGCATAGGAACTAAGTCCCTTACCACCCCAGAATTTTGGGAAGCCCCAGAGCACTGTATGGCATGAGATTATGTTCTGTGAACTTCGCAAAGGCAAAGAAAAGAGACTTTGAGGCAGGCTACTAAGGAGCAAGGTCACATAGATGGAGTCCCGTCTGGGTCAGCCAGGTGATGGGAACTTGTAAGCCCAAATCAGAGCTCTCAGTAGCCGCTCGCTATTTATCTGAAGTAGGACAGAGAGTGACACACTCAGTGAAAGACAAATGTGGGCAACCTCAGAGAGAAGGAGTGCTTAAGGGTGTAGGGTCTGGGGTTTATAGGGCTTTTTTGGGTAAGGGTCAGCATGAGGCATGATGTATGATAGAATCCGGATCTGAGTACCACCTTTCGAATAAGCTCACCCACCATCTCAGAGAGACCTAGGTGTCATCTTACCTAGGCTACAAGCATTCTCCAGAGGACACATCAGGAAGCCACAAGCCCACCTTTCCCCTGACCCCTCCCCTCAAAGAGAGCCCACCCAAAACCCCGGCCATAAAAAGCCTCTTGACCTGTTAAAGATCTCTTATCCTTTGTTCTGCTGGCCGGAACAGAGGAGTCCCTCTCAGGTTTCGCAGTAAACGCTTGGACTATTGAGTTTGCATCCCCTTTTTTCTTTAATCTATCCCCTCTTTCCCTTTCAATGTATACAGGTGATTCATAACTCTTTTGAAGTTTTGTCTTAAGAATAGGTTATTTAGGTGACTGTTGGTTTGGGACTTCAGCATTCTTTGTCCATGTGGGTTGATTTACATTTCCGAGGTCTGTCTCCTGCCCTGGTTACACAGTCAACCTGATTAGGGGCTGGAGGAAGAGGAAAAAACATCATATAGGTTAAGTTAAAGCATAAACTGTGCCTTTTATCAGGCTAAAGTAAATCTTACAATGGCATGATCTAATTAATGCCATGAAGACATGGGCTGTGCTCACTTTTCTTTATCTGGGGAATATTTAGACATCCCAAGTTACTCCTGGCCTTTGGAACTTCAACTAATTAATTTATTAACTCCGTGAGTCCTTTCTGGCTCTCTAGTTTCATCTGGTTAACTCTTTGAGTCCCTTTAGTGGACTTAACTGGCCTATTCTTTCTCCGTCGGCTCATATCTATTTTTCTGCCTAACATTAAGAGGGAATCCTATTTAGACTAGAGGTCAAGAAAGGCCATTCTGAGGAAGTCCTTAAGCTGAGGCCTAGAGGATGAGCAGGAGGTAGAGGTAAAGTTTGAAGTGTTGCGCACAGAGGAAAAGTTTAAAAGCGAAAGCCCTGAAGAAGGAGAGAGCTTGGTGGTAGAAGGAACTGAAAAGAGAGCTCTGTGGCCCAAGTGTAGCTGGAGCCCAATAGCAAAGGCCCTGACGGACCTTGATGGGTTTTGTTTATGTGCCATGGTGATGAATAAACATTTTATAAGAGCAATGGAAAAAGCCTGAGGATATTTAAATAGATGGTTCTCTTTACATTTGAAAAAGCTTACCATGACTGCTCATGGAAGATAGTTGGGTGACAGAGTGGACAGAGTGGAGTCCATGGGCAGCCCAGCTAAGCCCCTCGGATTCCTGATCCACAGAAACTGAGATGATAAATGTTTCAAGCTACGTCTGAGGCTACTGTGGTTGTTGCAGGGAGTGACAGTAGTCTGGGCCAGAGAGGTGTCACAGAGATGGAGAGAAGTAGATGGATTTGAGATATATTTTGAAATTGAACAGATGACACTTGGTTATAGATTCAGTGTGGGCCAGGGGGGAAAGGTGTCACTGAGGGGGACAAACTGACAAGGGTGACCCAGGGTTTCTGGTTTGAACATCTGTATGGTTGCTACAGGGAGTACTAAAGCAGAGTTAGGGGAAAAGAGACAGAATTTGGTTGTGGATATGTTAAGTTTGAGATGTTTGAGAGTCATATAAAGGGAGAAGTAGGAGGTTAGCTATATAATAAGCCCGGGACTGAGAAAAAAGTTCTTAGTTGGAAATAGAAATTTAGGGCTCACTGGAATATGCAATGGTGTGCTGGAGCTGGTTGGAACAGACTTGGCAGAGCTGACTTAATTTTTCATAAATTCTGTGAGCTGGTGTTGAACTCAGCCATTTATCAAAAAATTGCATAAACATAGTTCAAATAAATTATATTAAAAAAGAAAGGTTAAAAAGTATGCACAACACATCACTTTCTACTTAGTCTCTATATGTATTTACATATACATACAAATATGGTCACTCTGCATTTTCTATTCTAAGAACTTAAGAATTTAGCACCTTAAAATGTACTGCATTCATCCACTTCTATCTAATAGAATATCTATTCTATTAGAACTAATAAGGTAGGATACATGAGATATATATATAGAAAAATGAATAGTTACGATAGCGTGACTAGGGCAGAAATAGCCATATATATAAATCAATGGTTCAAATCAGTAGGGAAATTTGGCATTAATCAACAAATGGTGCTGAAAAAATCAGTTCCCCTTAGATCCCTACCTCACACTATACACAAAAATTATTCCAGATGAATTAAAGATGAAAAAAATTTAAAAACCAGAAGAAGATGCAAGAGAATATTTATCATAACTTTAAGGGTGAAAAAGGCTTTTCTAAGCCAGACACACAATTCAGAAGCCTTACAGAAGAGACTGACAGTTTGGACAACACATGAATGTCAAATTTCTGTAAGGAGACACTATAAACAAAGTGAGAAGACAAACTAGGAAAATATTTTCAGCAGGTGTAAAAGACAGAAAGTTAATAATCTGTGGTGGTTTTAAAAATATGCCCACAAATTATTTAATACTTCTCCCCTGAAGAGGTGGAGCCTGCTTCCCCTCCACTTGAGGGTGGGCTGGGCTAGGTGACTAGTGTCTACAGAACAAAGTGGGAGTGATGATGTGTAACTTTGGAGACTAAATCATAAAAGGTACAGTGGCTTCCATCTTGGTCTCCTTCTTGGAACACCTGCTCTGGGGGAGCCAGGTGTCATATTGTGAGGACACTCAGTAAACCCTATGGAGAAGCTCATATGGCAAGGAACTGTTTTGCCAACGGCCATGTGAGTAAGCCATCTTGGAGGCCAGTCCTCCAACCCCAGTCAAGTCTTCAGATAACTGTAGCCCCAACCAACAATTTGACGGCAACCCAGCTAAGCCACTCATAGATTCCCGATCCACAGAAACCAACATGATAAATGTTGTTTTAAGCTACTAAGCTTTGAGATAATTTATCACATCAGTTAGGACCTACATTTGGCTACAACACAAACACCCAAAACCCAGTGGCTCGACCCCTTTTCCTCCAAGCCTGGAGATAGGCAGTTCAGGGTTGGCATGACAGCTTCTTGATATTTTCAGTATTGTAGGCTGCTGCCACTTTTGTGCTGGCATCTTAACATGTGGCTTATACTCTCTGGGTCATCTCATGGTCCCATGCAGTTGCTGGAACTCCAACCGTAACATTTCTGTTTTAGACAGGAAGCGGAGGAGGGAGAAGAAACTTTCTAGAAGTTTCACCCAATGACTTTCACTAACAGGTCATTGATCTATCAGCGTTGAGGCCGAGAAATATTTTTTAGCTGGGCACAGTGCTGCCCCAATAACATAAAAGTTCTGTTAATTAGCTCAGTAATGACAGGACAAAAAAAAACAATTAAAAGATAAGCAGAGTCTGAATATACAGTTCTCTAAAGAAGGTGTACAAATTGCCAATAAACACATAAAAATAGATGCTCAATATCTTTAGCCATCAGGGAAATACAAATCAAAACCACAATGAAATAGCACTTAACACCCACTAGTATGGCTATAATCAGAAACACAGACATTAACAAATGTTGGCTATGATATTAAGAAATTAGAACCCTCAAACACTGCTGGTGGGAATGCAAAATGGTGCAGCCACTTTGGGAAACTGTTCGGCAGTTCCTCAAAAAGTTGAATATATCCAGCAATTCCACTCCTTACAATTCCACTTGTAAGAAAAAATTGCCAATAAACTAAGTTGAAATATCTGAGGCCAAGTTTTTCAAATAAAAAGACTTTCCTTCTGGGGATTTGAATATAATATTTTATTTCAGACACCTAGCAAAATGCTTGGTACAGAGTAAGCACTCAATATCTGTAGTTGAATACATGAATGAGTATATTAATGCTGTAAGAATTAAATCTTCTGGTGGCAAAGAATTGCATCCTCATTTTGGAGTCCATTCATTACAGCATAGAATTCAATATTTTGATACTAAAAGTGTCCATTTTTGTATTGATACTAATTGGGTATATAAACCAAGAGGAATGAAAACATGCAGCCATACAAAAATCTGTACATGAAAGTTCATAGCACCAGTATTCCTAATAGTCCCCAAATGGTAACAACCCAAATGTCCATCGACTGATGAATGAATAAATAAAATGTATAAACCACACAATGGAATATTGTTCTGCAGTTGAAAGGGATGAAGTCCTAATACATGCAACAACATGGATGAACCTTGAAAACAGTGCAAAGTGAAAGAAGCCAGTCACAAAGGACTACATGTTAAATGATTTCATTTATATAAAATGTACAAAACAGGTGAATCTATAGAGACAGAAATAGATTAGTGGTTGCCATAGGTGAGGGTGGATGTGGAGGTGGGACATGGTGGCTAAGGGGTACAAGGTTTCTTTTAGGGGTAATGAAAATGTTCTAAAGTTGATTATGGTGATGGTTGTACAAGTCCAAATATACTAAAAGCCATTGAATTATACACCTTAATGGGTGAATTTTATGGTATGTGACTGATATGTTAAAAAAGCTGTCTTAGAACAGTTCTGTTAGTAAGGAAGAAGGGAAGAATGACTATCGGGTAGACCACTGGCAGTTTCAGCCACAGTTAATATCCAAATCATAAAGAGCTCCTACAAATCAATTAAAAAAATTAATGACTTAGCAGGAACATGAAAAAGGATATGAAAAGGCATTTCATAAAATAAATATGAAGAAACACAAATACATGGACATATAAAAAGAAACCACGGAAGCAACTTAAAAAAATAATGAAGTATCCATTTTTCAACCTATTAAGATTGGCAAAGTTAAGCACATACCCTTTGAACCAGAAATTGCACCTTCTAAGAATATATCCACAGAGCCATGTTACTCAAATTGTGGTCCATGGACAAGCAGCATAGGCATCCACCTGAGGGGTTGGATCTACATTTTAATGAGCTCCTCAGGCAATTCCTGTGCAAATTAAACTTTGAGAAGTAACTGCTACAGAGTACTCCTTCAGAAGAATAAAGATCTATTTAGGAGGATTTTCACGGCAGCCTTACTTATAATGCTGACATTTTTTTTAAGTTAATATCCCTCAATAGGCAACAGTTAAAAAATTACTGTATATCCATCCATATAATGGAAAAGTAGACAACTATAAAAAAGAGGTAGATCTGTGTTTAGTGATGTGAAAGATGTCTAAAACATATTAAGTGAAAATAATCCAGTTGATGAACAGTATGTATGATGTTTTTTAAAAATCTATATCTTTATTAAAAAATGAGAGTGTACTGACCGAGGTCATGGACTTTCACATTCCACTATACACACTTATCTGATATTTGCGTTTTAATTTTAACTAAATACTACTTTTATAACGGAAAGATTCTATAGAGACAAGCCACTGGGGGAAGGATGCCATCCAGGAGAACATGGGGTATCCAGCTCTCACTACACAGTGCAGATTCAGTCTTGTGAACAAAACACAAAATAAGTAAAACCTCCAATGGCTCCTTACTGCTTTCAGGACACAGTCCAGATTCCTTGGCGTGATCAGCTGTTTGTTGGTCCTACCTCATTCCCCTATGTACACCCACTGTCCCAGCCCGCACAACTCCGGCTTCCCTTCCACAGGCACCCAGCTCTTTCTCCTCCATGCCTTACCGAAGGTGCTTCCCCTGTCTGGAATCTCTGCCCTGAATATATGATACTATGTACACCTCTGTACTATAAAATTATCCCCAGGCACTTAGTAAAAGCTTTTAAGTGTTGGGTGTCATCACTGTAACATGCCTCATTATACTGAGTTGTTTACTTAACCCTGTCACTGACCTGTAAGCAGTCGATGACAGGGACTGTGTTTAACTGTCCTTGAGTGCCCAGCATGAACAGCCTTGCAAAAGAGTGTTTAACAAAAGCATGCCACATGACACCTCCCTAATCCACATTACATCTTTTCTTCCTTCATGTGAAAATAATCCAGTTGATGAAGTGTATGTATGATTTGTTTTTTTAAAAATCTGTATTTTTACTGCTTTCTTCTGGGCCAAGGAAAATCATATCCTTCCCTTTGGCTACATCAAACCACATGGTCTCTTCTCCCACCTCTAAGAATACCGTAACTTGCATTTGCATAGCACTTCTCACCCTGCAGAGTGCCTTCATACTTAGTCTTCTTCCTCACAGCACTCCCAGAACAGAGGAAACAGGCGGGGTACGGGTGGTGGTGGTGTTAAGAACTTTAGAGACCATGCTTGTTCCATGATACCAAGTGTGGGTAAAATTGCAGTATTTCCAGAATCTCCCGCCTGGCCTTAGTGCATCTCCATATCAATAGGCATTTCCAAGGGGTGGAGAGAGGTACCCATCTCCATATCAGTAGGTGATAACAAGGGTGGGGGGAGCAAGGGTGTATCTGAACCAGAGAGGCCTGGTGGGGTCCTGTTTTTTGCAGCCGGGCTTCCAAGTGGATGACCGCTTCTAAGCAATAAATGGGTTTCTCCCACTTTATTTCTCCCTTTTATTGATTTTGGTTTCAAAGGTAATTTGCCCTGGCCAGGGAGAAAGATTTTTCCTCCGGAGTTACACCAAATGAATTTGTCTGTTAATTATATTACCCAAGCTGGACAGGACAGGAGGGACCAGTTCCTGATTGCCAGCCCACCACATCTTCCATCAGACCACTTTGCATGTTATATAAAGTCTGTAACACACAATTTAACAATCCTATGATATTTCACCTAGTTTTCTGATTGTTTATTTATATTAGATTCCACAAGATGGGCAATATCTCGTTCCCCAGTGTTGTAAATATTAACCTCTTTTGAGCCTTAGTTTTCTCTTCTTTCAAATATGTATCTTATAGGACTGTGGAAATTAAGTATCACTTGTACACTGTTTGGGACAAACTCTCCAGAAATATTTGTTGCATCTCATTCTTTTTATCTCCAACAAGTCACACTGGTGCCTGGGTGTGGCTGTACAAGATCTTGTTGATTATTTACATAACAATTTCAGATGAGGACTATTTTAGCTGGCACATATTGGATTTTCTTCCTTACTGAAGGGCCCCCACCACTAAGATGGCAAACTTACGGCTTCTCTTCGGGGTCCTCGGTTCCTGCCGGCGCCACCTGAAGCCCAATCACCTCTCGCTCCCCTCCCAATCCCAGCACCTAGCCAACAGCCACCAGCCCCGTAGAAGTGACACCTCAATCAATTCATACCCCTTCCTATATAACCCAGCACCTTTCCCTAATAAAGTGGAACTGTCCGGTGAATTGCTGCTGTGTGTCGCTCCTTTCCTTTCATTGGTGCTGAAACCTGTGAGATGGGACACCCCAACTGGGCCCCATCTTCCCCCCGACACTAGCAGCAGCTTGCCCTCGTCCTCTTTTTCCGGCGCTGGCTCATCACACTCACCACTCCTCTCTGGCCTTTAGGTAAGTTTTCCCCCCGGAGTGGGCCACTCTTCCCCGAGCTATCGCAGTGCCATTGACCGTGATCGTCTGGCAAGGCCCTGACGCTAGGGGATGAGGAGGGAACTCTCCCCGCCTCAGGCCTTCACGGCTGCGGCAGACTCTCAGGCAACCCCCTCCAACAGCCATAAACGAGGTGACTCCTTTGCGGATGAGAATGCTCCCTTTCCCCCCCCTCCTCCTTCTGCTCCGTCCGCCGAAAACTCCTAGCGCTAGGTACCTTGAGACTCCGGCACTCTGCCTTCTTAGGGAAGTCTGGGTGACGACCCACACTTCCTAAGAAATTCCGACTCCTATACGAGTTTCCGCAGACCACCAAGGATCATCGGGGATGCCCTTTGTCTCCTTGGGGTCTGCTTCCAGTCCGAGGATCTCCGTTCGTCTTCCCCTGTCTGTCTCCTTCTCTGTCCTTTGGCCATGGGAGCCTCCTCATCCCTCCCTGAAAGTTCACCTCTTGAATGCCTGCTTAAGCATCTGGCTACCCTCTCCCTGACGCCTGATATAAAACCAAAACTTCTCCGTAAATATTGCTCCCAAGATTGGCCGACATACCCCCTAGACAATAACAACCAATGGCCCGCAGGGGGAACTCTTGATCCTAACATCACTCGCGATCTTTTTAACTACTGCCAGCGCCTGAAAAAATGGAAGGAGATTCCCTATATCGAAGCTTTCCGCCTCCTCCCCCCCCCCCCCGCCCCCTCCCAAGTTCTCCTAGCCTGCAAGCTGCTGCCCCCGCAGAAGCCTCCTGTTCACTCCCTTCCCCTTCTTCTCCTACAACAGCCCTTCTCCCTTCCTCCCCCACCATCTCCTCCCCCATCTTACCTCCTCCACCTTCATCCCCCGCAGACTAAGCTTGAGCCTTTCAGCCCCCCTTTAACTAGGTCCCAGGGGCCTCCTCCGTCTTTGCCCTCATCACCTGTTTCTCCCCTGTTAGGGACCGCCTTTGTCTTCTCACATGTTTGTAGGGAGAATGGGAAAGCACCTTCCCCCATGTCTGAACGCAGCGTGGGAAAGCACAAGCTAGAGAACAACCGGTGCAGTCCTTAGAAGTTATCTGCCCACAAAAACATATCTTGCCAAGACTCCTCACTCTGAAAATAGGGAGACCTTGAAGATGTGTAGAAACACCACCCCTGCTTCTAGCTATGCCCTTCCCCCACTTGCTGATGTAGCAGGAATGGAGAACAAAAAACATTCTGTTTACGCATTCCATAAGCAATTAACCAGAGCCCTGTTATAGCTCAGTTAGTAGAGCAGGGGACTCAACCTCAGAGTCATGAGTTCAAGTCCAACTAGTGCAGCAGAGGCAAGCAGCTGGGCTGCTAGCTGGCGACACGTGAGTCAGATTCTATCATCCTTTATTTTCTTTGACCCCCTTCCGCACTTCAGGACCTGCTCGACTAGGCGCAGCTAGACCGCGTCACTCCCCCACAGACTGAGCCAGAACCCTTCAGTCCCCCTCAGAGTCGGTCCCGACGGCCTCCCAAAATTATCGCCCCCTCCGGGAGGTAGCAGGATCCGAAGGCATCGTGCGCGTTCACGTCCCTTTCTCCTTAGGAGATTTAGCCCAACTAGAGAAACGCCTAGGTTCCTTTCCCACTGATCCCACGACATACATCAGGGAGTTTCATTGGACCCTCCAGTCTTACAGCCTCACACATCATGACATTTTCATGCTCCTGGCCAATACTCTCCTCCCTGAAGAGCGTAGACGAGTTTGGGACTTCGCCCAAACGCATGCTACCGAAACCCACAGGACTGACCCCACCTATCCCCCTGGCCCCACTGCTGTCCCGGAACAAGACCCACACTGAGATTATAACACCGCCATGGGTCTCTGCTCTCGAGATATTTTTGCCTCCTGCTTAATAGCAGGTCTGAAAAAGGCAGCTCGTAAAGTGGTCAATTTTCAGAAACTCCAAGACATAATTCAAAAGAGAGACAAAACCCCCTCCGAGTTCTTAGACAGACTCACTCAAGCCCTATTACAGTATACCAGCCTAGACCCAGAAACACCTGAAGGAAGACATGTCCTTATGACATACTTCCTAGCTCAAGGCTACCCCAACATTAAAGCTAAACTCAAAAAGTTAGAACAGGGTCCCGCTACCCCACAGACTGAGATCGTAACAGTGGCCTTTAAAGTCTTCCATAACCAGGAGGAGGAGAAAGAACGCTGTAAACAAAAGGCTGATCAGGCCAATTTCCAGATGTTGGCCCAGCTGATAAAACCACAACCTGGGCGCCCCTCTACAAACAAGCCCCCCCCCAGGAGCTTGTTTCAAGTGCGGAAAAGAGGGACATTGGTCAAGGGCATGCCCCTCCCCCAGATCTCCTACCACCCCATGCCCCAGATGCCACAAAAAGGGCCACTGGGGGTCTGATTGCCCAACCACCCGAAGGGGAGGCTGGACAAACAACTCCCATCCTAAGCCCGCCGCCGTAGTGGGGCTGGCAGAAGAAGATTGACAGGGCCCGGGGGCTTCTCGCCCGACCATTTCCATCACCAAACAGGAGCCCAGGGTTACTTTAACAGTAGACGGTTGCCCCATCTCCTTCCTCCTAGATACAGGAGCCACCTTCTCAGTCTTGCGAGAATACCGGGGCCCTACCACGCCAGCCATTACTCCTATAGTCGGGGTAGGAGGTAAACAGATTTTCCCATTAAACCCCCCCCCCCCTTTTATGCACAACCCTAGACAATCCCATACCTTTCTCCCACTCCTTCCTGGTTATGCCCCAGTGTCCCATCCCTTTACTAGGATGAGATATCCTTTCCCTCCTCCACGTTTCCATAACTATTCACTCCCGCAGCCCCCAGTACTCCCTTTCTGATGGCCCTAATAGCCGACAACCCCCCTCTACCCAATGAAAGCTCCGGTTCCGCCCTCATACACCCTGTAAATCCCAAAGTTTGGGAAGTTACAAGCCCCTCCGTAGCCCTATGTCCCCCTGCCTCTATCAAATTATGTGATCCCTCTCAGTATATCTGTCAGGCCCAATACCCTCTAACCACTTCAGCCCTCATAGGCCTCCAACCCATCATTCAAGATCTCTTAAACAAAAATTACCTCAGACCCACTCACTCCCCTTTTAATATCCCCATATTAGCTGTTAAAAAAACCAACGGATCTTTCCGCCTTGTCCAAGACCTTCGCCTCATCAACATAGCCGTTGTCCCTATCCATCCCTTAGTTCCAAATCCATACAGCCTTTTATCACAGATCCCTGCCTCAGCATCCCACTTCTCAGTCCTAGATCTCAAGGACCCATTTTTCTATCCCTCTAGACCCCTGCTCTCAAGATTTTTTCATCTTCACCTGGATGGACCCATACACAAGACATTCTGAACAACTCACTTGGACAGTTTTGCCACAAAGCTTCCGAGATAGTCCCCATATTTTTAGACAGGTCCTAGCTCAGGACCTCAAACAGTTTCATCATGATCACTCCAAGTCCACCTTATTACAATACATGGACAATCTTCTACTCTGCAGTCCCTCGTGGGAACAGTCTCAACTTGACACTGCCTCCCTTCTTATCCTTCTAGCTTCCAGAAGTTACCGAGTATCCCCCGTCAAAGCTCAAATCTCTTCCCCTCCTGTCACTTACCTCAGATTCCTTCTATCTCAACAAAGAAAGTCCATTACCTTAGACAGAAAATAGCTCCTCTCTGACCTGCCCATTCCCAAAACCAAGACAGAAATCCTTTCCTTTCTAGGCCTAGCTAGATATTTTAGAGCGTAGATCCCTAACTTCTCCCTGCTCCCTGTTGGCAAGACCCCTATACGACCTCAGCAAGAGCCCCCCTAAAAAACCATTATCCTCCTCACCCCGACTCTCCAAGCAATTAGACCCCACAGTTCGGGGATGGGCCCCCTGCCTACGAGCATTAGCCGCTAGACAGCTCTTGCAGAAGGCAGCTCATAGACTGACATTCAGGGTGCCCCTTACCATTCTGTCCCCACATTACCTAAAAGATCTCTTAACCTACAAAAGTTTACAGACTCTCCCTCCCTCCAGACTCCTGACCTTACTGTCCTCTTTCCTCCAAAATCCGGTTCACCCCCTTTGCCATCCATACCCGAATCATGACTTTTTCCTCCTTTACTGCGCTCTCGCTTTTTTTCCTCATTCCTATTGTCTTCCCCACCACCCCAGCCTCCTTTGTATGGCGATTCAAAGTCAGACAGACTTACACACAGCATCAAAGAAAAGTTACTGCCCTCATTGCCACACCAGACTGCCCTCTGAAAAGCTGCTCTGAGCCTTTATACCTCCACTTTCCTCCCTCCACCGAAGTGTTCACTAGCAGCTACCCTTATTCTCCCTACCTCTGCTTCCTCTATGACCAAAAACAAGCCTATTGCAGGCGATGGCCAGACACCTACAGGAGATGTCCCTACTGGTCTTGCGCCATTCACTACATAGGTAACTTCCAGTACCCACAGTATTACTCCTCCAACCGTTTCATGAAATATCCCAATGGCTCATTCTCCTTATCAATCCCAGATCCCTGGGACTCTGGATGGGCCGCTGGAGTCACAGCCTCAGTTTACTACGGGGGGTCCTCGACCCCCCACGGTACCCTTCATATCTCTCGAAAGTATGTTCCCTCTCATTCCCAGATCTCTCAAGTTGCATCAGATAGCAGACATTCCGAAAAAGTCATTATCCAAACTCTTGATGGCGCCTCTTCATCTTCTTATCCCCACCCCTCTTTCCATTTCTCCTACTCTTCATTACAGCTCATTCAGGACACCACCATCTTTCTCAACCACACCCTTAACACAGTCAATTGTTTCTTGTGTGCATCACTACAGCGCCCACTGCTGGCCGCCATGCCCCTTAATATTTCCAACTACTTCCATGCAGAAAGACAACCCCTCTGCCCCCTGGCAGACATACCCCTGTGGGAACCAGAATACGCAGATAATCTCACCATCCACCACTGTGTAGGCCCAACTCCACCCCCCTCCAGCGCACTTCACTGCCTCTCTATCTACACCCCTACCTCCAGCTCTAAGACTTTTACGCAACCGGGACACTTCTTTTGGTGTAATGGCAGTCTTTTCAACTCACTGCCTCTCAACTCCGATACACCCTGCATTCTCGTCACCCTAATCCCACAGTTTACACTTTACAGCATGGCAGAATTTCTTGAGCTCCAACCTCCCTTGCCCTTGCGCACAAAAAGAGCTGCTTTCCTTCCCATCATGGTCAGTAGCTCTTTGATCACCTCAGCCATTGGGGCAGGGTTTTCGGGAGGAGCCTTGGGTCATTCTCTATGGGCAGTTAGAGATCTCGACGCCACACTTGAGGGAGCCCTGACATCCAATGCCGATTCCCTAGCCTCTCTCCAAAGACAGGTCACTTCGCTAGCTAAAGTCACCCTTCAAAACCGGCGGGCCCTAGATCTGCTTACAGCCGAGAAGGGCGGCACTTGCGTCTTCCTCCGGTAAGAGTGCGGCTATTACATCAACGAATCCGGCATTGTAGAAACTGACATCACCAAACTCACCGACCTTGCCTCCAGCCTCCACTCTGCTTCCAATTCCTACCCATTCTCTTCAATACTAAAAACCCCCCTCCTTACCTGGGTCTGGCCCATTGCAGGCCCCATAATAGTCATTCTTCTCGTCTGTCTCTTCTTACCCTGTATAATAAAGTTCATCAAATCCCAAGTCGGAAAAATCTCTAATCAAGCTTTCAACCAGCTTTTACTCAGGAACTACCAGCTTCTGGCCACAGAAGATCCCTCACCCTCATGTGACCTCCTCACCACATGCTGAGATGGACCTCTCTCTCCACTGGAAACTGTTCCTGGAAACAATGGCCGCAGACGCCTGGCTCCTGACACCCATATCCTCTTGGCACCATTGGAATCAACAAGTCCTCGACCTATAGTTACAGGGAACCTTCATTGATTTCCAACCTGAAGAAGTCCACATCTACTCATCCTTACTGTGGGGAGTCCTATCAACCCTTTCCTCCCAATCCTCAAACCCTCACTCCCTTCTACGCCCCTGTTCAGCAAGAAGCAGCCAGAGAGAAAGCAACGTCCACAACCCCATAGAGGAGAAAGGGGGGAATGAAGGGCCCCCACCAGTAAGATGGCGAAGTTCCGGCTTCTCTTCGGGGTCCTCGGTTCCCGCCGGCGCCACCTGAAGCCCAATCACCTCTCGCTCCCCTCCCAATCCCAGCACCTAGCCAACAGCCAACAGTCCCGTAGAAGTGACACCTCAATCAATTCATACCCCTTCCTATATAACCCAGCACCTTTCCCTAATAAAGCGAAACTCTCCGGTGAATTGCTGCTGTGTGTCGCTCCTTTCCTTTCACTTACTATCCTGTAAAACATTTGCATCCAACCAGTCTAGTACATGAGGAGTGAAATGCTCCTAAACTGGAATTGGCAGAGTGCTTTAGTATAGATTACACTAGTACTCCATCTATTGGTATAGTTAAGCCTATTGTACAGATGAGAAAGCGGAGTCTTAGGTAAGTTGTTAGTAAACTGCTGATCTGCCAAGACTCCAACCCAGGTCTTAAGATACCTTGGGTTTGGGCTTCTTCCACTCCACCGAGCCCTTTCCAAAGGTCAACCTGAAAATAAGTAATGGGCAGGACCTATTCGAGGGTTTGGAGGGGAGAAACAAGACCACTGACCTTGGTTTTGTTTTTTTTTCTTCTCCCCTTTTGTTTCAGAGGATGAGTTTCTTTTGAATTCACTATACTTTTGCATTGAGCCGTCTGGTCCCTTTAAAGTCTGTGGTGGAGTAACTATAGCCGCGCCCCTTCCCGTCCCCCGCCTCCGCGAACTGTTCTAAGCTCTGCCCACTGGCTTTAGGCCCTCAGCCAATTAACAGCTGCATCCGGGTTCCTGGGACTGGGAAATCGGCCTCGTAACCAGGCAACTACTAATCTTCCAGCTCAGATGGCCTGCGGATTTTCAGTTCAGCTAGTCGCAGACCGCCCGCGGCTTTCTCAACGGCCGCTTGCTGCGGCTGCGTGCCCCGCCCCCCGTTGCCATAGCAGCAGTACACAAAGTTTCCTTACCCACCTTGCCCTCTTCCAAAATAGTCCTTCGTCAGGGCCAAGACCCTCTCCAGAACCGCTTCTAGTTGAGCAGAACCAGTGCTGCGCCCCTTTGCGAAGGAGGACTAGGTGGGAGGGTTGGAGACTGCGTCAGGGTAGTGCCCTAAAGGGGCCAGGGAAGTGGAGCTAAGCGGGGTGGGAGAGTTAGCAGAAATGGGTGGCATAGGGGTCAGGGATGGAGGGAAGAGGAGGGATCTGTAGGGGAGATGGATGGGGAACGTGGATTTAGAGGGAGGTGGGAAGAACTGGGGAAGGGGCGTCCAAGAGGCAGGGTGACAGCTGCAGAAGGAGCTTTGGAGCCCCTGTGAAGGGCAGGAAAGGTCTGGGAAGGCATCCCGAAGGGAGAGGGGTCCTTGGTGGGAAGTATGAAGTGGAAGTTGGGAGTCAAAATGAGATGCTCACAGGGAAAAGGAGGGAAGTATAGTTGGGGGGAGGTCTGGGTGATGGGGTGGTGGTAGGGCTACCCTATTAATGGAGGTGATGTTCTGAGGGTTGGGGGATGCTGAGACCTCTTTCTCGGTCCAGTACTGAGCTTGGTCTGACTCCAGAGCCTTCAGCTCTTCTTCAGAAAGATGTCAGATGAAGATGATTTGGATGACTTTGAGCCAGACCTGGATGATCTGGAAAAGGAAGATGATGAGGAGACAGAGGAGTGGGAGGATGACAGGAAAGAGGAAGAAGACATCTCGGAGAAAGTGAGAGCATGAAGGCCAGGGGCCCTGAGCTGAGGGGCAGGGTTGGGCTGGAAAGGGACACCCGCCTCCACTTCTCTGCAGTGGATACCCACTCCTCTCACAGCGGACATGATGAAGGAAGGGCTTTCTCTGCTCTGTAAGACGGGCAATGGACTGGCTCACGCTTATGTCAAGCTAGAGGTTAAAGAGAGGTGCGTTCATGGGGGACCGGAAGAGGACTGAGCTTGTGGGTCTGATCTCCTTTCTCACCCCCATTCCTGGGTGTTTTGGCTGAGCATTTGGACCTCTCTCCTCCTGGGCCAGTGGGAGGGAAGGATGGGATTTACTTTTCAGGAGCCCTGAGAACTCCCAGCATCAAAGCTGGCCTGGGGGCTTTCCTGCTGGACTCCCTCTCTTGTCCTGCAGAGTGTCAGTTCTTGGCCCTTCACAGACACAAAGTTCCTTGCCTGCTGTGAAGAACACACCTACCTTCTCTTCCCATCCCACTGCTTCCAATCTATCACCCATTCTTTTCCCTATCATAAGCCTTCTCCACTTTGCCCTCTGCTTTAGCACCTCTTC
This sequence comes from Manis javanica, assembly GCF_040802235.1. Taxonomy (NCBI): domain Eukaryota; kingdom Metazoa; phylum Chordata; class Mammalia; order Pholidota; family Manidae; genus Manis; species Manis javanica. The sequence goes on along the minus strand of NC_133170.1, from coordinate 25,604,647 downwards.
CCTTCTATCCCTGCTGGATTCTTATCCTAACCCCAGCCTCTGCCATCTCACAGGGATCTGACAGACATCCACTTGCTGAGTTCTTACATCCATCTACGCTATGTGGATATTTCTGAGAACCACCTGACGGATTTGTCTCCACTCAATTACCTCACCCACCTGCTTTGGCTCAAGGCTGATGGCAACCAGCTGCGGAGTGCCCAGCTGAATGAACTGCCTTACCTGCAGATTGCCAGTTTTGCTTATAACCAGATCACTGACACGGAGGGCATATCTCATCCTCGTCTGGGCAGCCTGGATCTCAAAGGTGCGTCCTTAGGTTGGGGTACACAGGATTCTTTCCATCCTAGTGTGGGGCCAACAAAATTGGGCAATGTGGTGCTTGGCTGAGCCACACAGCAGTCTGCATGCATTCATTCATTTGTTCACTCATCATGATTCAGTATGACAGTTCTAGGTGCTGGAGATATGGCAGTGAACTACACAAAGAAAATTCCTATTCTCATAGCTTACATTCTAGTTGGGGGAGACAGACAGCTATCAGTGAACACAAAGAGCAAATTTATAAAGTATGTTAAAAGGAGATACGTGCATGGAAAAGGCAGATCAGGGTAAAGGGAGTCGGGGGCACAGGTGGCAAATCCAAACAGGCTGGTTAGGACAAGCATCACTGAGAAGCTGCCATTTGAGCAAGGACTTGAAGGAGGCACTCCTCATTCGAGTGGGATGATATGTCCATCAGGCTCTTGGGCTACCAGACCATGTACCCCAGGCTCCTGGAGATGTTAAGTCTAGAGCTGCCCTTCTTTATATCCTCCTGTCAGTGGAGCAAGAGGATGCAGAGTCTCCCAAAATTCAGCCCCTATGCTGAACATTCAGAGTGGCCCTCTGAGTTCTTGACACCCTCCTGCTCCTCAGGGAACCTCATCCACACCGTGACAGGTCTGGACCCCCGAAAGCTGATCAGCCTGCACACACTGGAGCTGCGGGGGAACCAGCTGAACAGCACCCTGGGAATCAACCTTCCTAAGCTGAAGAAACTCTACTTGGTAGCTCACTGGGTCAGAGGGTGGTTGGTGCAGGGAACAGGGCACTGTCCTGAGGGCCAGGATCCCTGCTTCTAGTAGGCTCAGCTACTAACTTTATCATCATAATAATTGGCGTCATTTATTGAGTCCTTACTTGGTGCCAGATGCTGTGGGGTGCAAAGTTAAAGCAGATAAGTGCTCCTTCCTAGGAAGGCTGATACACAGTGTGTAGATAACAGAGGCAATTTGCTTTGATACAGGTAGCCACATAATCTGCTGTAACAGAGGTATATAAATCAAGCTAAGGAGGCCACTTAAATGTTTAGTCTTTTAGACTCTTGAGCTTCTTTATGCCAGGATGGTGCTGACGCCATTTCTCTTCAGTGGAGCAGTGGGGGCCCTGGGCCTGGGGGTGGGTGGAAGCATCTCCTCCTGGATCACAGGTGGCTTTGGTGGGATGAGCAGTAGGGGGTGTTACTGGTGACCTTCCTCTGGGCTGGCAGCTTCTCTTCTTTACTTTCTACACCCATTTCTGCCAACCTCCACTGCCCTCCTTCACCCCTCCCCGGCTGCCTCTTGGACCTCCTCTTTTGCTGCTTCGCCTTCTGACTCCTCTTCCTTCCCTAGCCCTGCTCCCCGTCCCAGTCTACCTACTGTATCTCCTGGGGTCTAGGCCCAGAACATGTTGAAGAAGGTGGAAGGCTTAGAGAACCTGAGCAATCTCACTACCTTGCATCTTCGGGACAACCAGATCGAAACTCTGAGTGGCTTCTCTGGGGACATGAAATCACTGCAGTACCTCAACCTGAGGTATGAGCCCCCTCCAGGCCCCAACCTGCCCCTGCCCCTGACCAGGGGCAGCTTGTGACCCCGTTCTTCCCTAGTCCCAACACGAGTCCTAGCCCACTCCCAGATTCTCCCCACATCCTCCATCCCCAACCTCGCTTCCTTTCCTTACTTTCTTCTGCATTTAGTTCTAATTGCAACATTAAGGCTTTTATAGCCCCAGACCTCTGGATTCTTATTCATTCAATTCACAGTGAGATTTGAGAATGTGCCATGTGTCAGGCTTTGTGCTGTGTTTTGGGAACACCTGAAGGAATCAGATGGTAATTTTTCTTGAGGGACGCCCAGTTGGGAGCCACCTCTCTTGGTCCTATGGCACACAAGTTTCCACTGCCCTTCTACATCTCCTGGGCCCCCACCCCCTCTCCATTTCCTGACTCTCTGCTCCTGGGCCCGCCCTGGAAAGGCTGGCTCCCTCACTGACAGAAAACACAAGATGTGTTTAGGTTTGAGGAGAAAAGAGTTATTTGAAAGAAAATCCCTGGATAGAAAGGCACTGGGATTGGGGTTGGGGGGGGGGGTTCTTTCAGCAAATCTTGTGTGATAGAAGATTTCCTTTGTGTCTTTCTTTAAGCAAGATGTAAGGCAATTGCCTTCTTAATCAACAAGGCTGGCAGTGGAAAGAGAATCTCCAAGCAGGGAGAGGTGGCTGTACCTTGAAGCCCCAATTACTAGAGTAATCTCTCTCTAATTAGCTCTGCCACCATGGGCTGGTAGGGTTTTCCTACTGATGGTCTAGACAGAAGTGGAAGACCCTCCTCCATGGCCACTGAGTGGAGTTGTATGGAAGTAAGTGAGGGGGAAGGGGCTGTCTCACTGCCTGGGAGGTGCCTCTGGGGCTAGAGATGCCAAACCTCATGCGGTGCAAGTAGCGCTCCCTGTGAGAACCACTGCAAGGGTCAGTACCTCCACTGAGACTAGGCTGAGACATTTAAATCTGGTTTCTAAAGGCAGGAGGCAAGAACAGGAAACCAAACACTGGGTGCTGTACAATGAGGCACATCCCGAGACAGCTGCTGCTTCAGGCTGCTTCCCCAGCTCTCCGCTTCTTCCTGTGGGACGCAGCTACCTCCACAAGCTTAGGTCCTTCTCTACCAACCTGGGTCCTAAATTCTGACCTCTGAGTAGGTGTGGCTGACACCGAAGTCTATCCCTGCCAGGGAGATTCCCTCCTTCCCCCAGCTACAGGACAGGGTTGTGACCTAGCTTTGCTGTTCCAAAAGGAAAAACACAACACATTACTGAAAAGATTATGGCACTTAGGGATTTTTTGAATGGCAGGGGCAGGACAGGGCTGGACAATGCCTCTGCTGCCTGTCTGGCATTGCCTGGCAAGCCAACCCACTGCGCAGATATTGCTAAGGAAACTGGGAGATTCCCCCAGAGGCTCCATTCCTGGCAGCTGACCTCCAAAGCCAGTTACTTCCCAGTGAACCCCTCCTGACCACACTGGCAGGGGCAACATGGTGGCTGACCTGCGAGAGCTAGCCAAGCTTCGGGACCTGCCCAAGCTGCGAGCCTTGGTGCTGCTGGACAACCCATGCACCAATGAGAACGACTACCGCCAGGAGGCCCTGGTGCAGCTGGCACACCTCGAGCGCCTGGACAAGGACTTCTACGAGGAGGAGGAGCGGGCTGAGGCTGATGGAATCCGTCGGAGGATGAAGGAAGAGCAAGAGCAGGAGGCTGAACCTGATCATGGCTCAGAAGGGGACCAGCCATCGGTCTAGCAGCAGTTCTAGCCTCCCAGGGTAGTAAGGAAGCCAACAGGGAGGCAGGAAGAGGAGGCCAAGGGCCTGGCAGATGGGGAGAAATGGCTATAGGAGGCAGTGGGTGAGGAAGGGGTAAGGCAAGGAGAACCCTTGGGGAGACCAGGGCTAGGAGCCTGGGGGTGTCTCAGGGTGAGGAGAAAGGACCAGAAGGGCCTCAGGGGAGTGGAGAAAAGGCTTAGGAGATACATCAGGAGGCTGGAAGTGAGACAGGGCCCATGGGCTTAGACAGGGTAGGGTGAGGGCCTCTGGGAAAACATAGCAACATAATCCACTGTGAGATTTGCTTTGGCCTGCTGGGGGACCCAGCTTGTTTTTCTGACTTTACCCAGGTGCTGCTTTTCTTCCTCCGGCCCTAGTCAAATGATTTGCAACCTGGGCAATGTAGCAAACAAGCCCCAAACAACTACTAAAAACAGGAAGGATTCCATCTTGAAAATAAGATTGCATTTTAAAACCCAATTTGTTAAAAAGTAACTTTCTTAACATACTCTTTAACAAACAGACAATAACTCAGGCCACCTTGGGAACAAAGCAGGCAGTCTTGGGTGATATGCTTCCAGACCAGGAAGCTGCTATCCTGGGAGGAAATCAGCAGTAAAATTCTTGTAAATAACCAGGTAGACTAATAAGAAACATAGAGTTTCTTCAAAGGTAAACATTTTGGGACCACTTAGCAGGTGTACATCCCTAGACCTTTGTCTCTCAACTGGCCTATAAAACCCCTAGACAGCGCACCACCCTGGGGCTCTCTTGCCCCTCCTGGCCTGAGGCACGAGCTCTGTCCTCTCGCTTTCTCTCTAAGTAAAAGCCTCTGCCTTGCTCTCCTACCTTGAGTGTTTGTGAAGTTCATTCTTTGGCTCTGCAAACAAGAACCCCGGCATCAGAAGAGTAGGTGAATAGAATTGGGGTAGCAGGCAGAGATGTAGATGTGGGGTGAGCAGCCACACCTGACTGAGAGTGAAGATCAGCTGGACAGGACAGATCTGGGGCATGGTGGGGGGCCTGGGGGGAAAGTTGTTGGTGTATGAGGATGGCAGCTGGACCTAGGAGATAAGGCAGTAGAGGAAGATCCTGTACTGAAAATCTGAAGCTAAAAGTAACAGGACACAGGTAGCGGGAAGAAAGAGGGCAGGTAAGGCAGAAAGAGACTAAGGAGATAAGGCCAGAGAGGTGTGGTAGCTGGGCCCTTCCGACGGGGGGCAGAGGCAGCAGAGCCAGTGTGGTGGGGCTGGGAGGCTTTACTTCTGACCTCTTCCTCTAGGAGAGCAAGACCCTGGCCCCAAGACCTGAGAAGATTCCCAGTTAGGGGGGCCACCACATTCACAGTCCTCATCCAGAAGCAAAGGATGCCTTCTCTTGCTCCAGCCCAGGGAACTCATCACAGCCTCCCGCCCAGGTTCTGGGAGGGGTGCCTGGGCAGCGGTGCAGGTGGGCCTGGGCCCTGCGTAGAGCCTAGGCAGGGGCAGCACTGCTGGGAGCCAGGCCTGCATGGGCTGGGGCGGGATGGCGGGCGGATACCTGCAGAGTTGGCTGCGGAGGGGCTGCGGAGGCAGCGGGCTAGGGTGATGTGAACAGTGCAGTTTCTGAATAAAGAGACATTTTCATACTCTTGCGCCTGACCAGGTTTGTAAGACACTGTCATGGGCTTCATTGGCTGATGACTGGTGTGAGGCTGTGTCTGTTACTTCCTAGGGGGTCAGGCGTGGGTCTGAGGGCGCGTGGGCAATGGGGGGCCAGGGCCTGGGTCGCCTCCGTCCCCCCACCCCTCCCCCCGACTCCATCCCCGGTCTGTCCCCCACCCGCGCCGCTACGTGCGCCTCCGCCCGCGGCTCCTGACTCATCGGGGGCTCCGGGTCACATGCGCCCGCCCGGCCCTATCGGCGCCTCCCCCCGCCCGCCCCCCGCCCGCCAGCCGGGAGTCGCAGCCGCCGCCGCCGCCACCCTCGCTCTCCCTGCGCCGCTGCCACCACCGCCGCCGCCGCCACTGCCATCGTCACCGCCACTGGCTGAGTGCATCCCCGAGGTGAAGCCCCGGCCGGGCCCCTGCGCCCCTCCGGTCCCCTGCCCTGGCCGCCGCGCCCCCGCCCCTCTTCCCCGCCTGCGCGCATCTCTCGCCCGCGGCGCTGCGCACCTGCTCCATCATCCGCGTCTCCCCCGGACGCCCTCCTTTCCCTGTCCCCTCGGGCCACTCCTCTCGGTTTGTGTGGCTGTTGCTCCCTCCTCTTTTGGGTGCCAGGCCTCTCCACACCTGTTTCTTTCAAACTGCACCTTTCTCCACCCTTGCTTTCCCCTCTCCCCGCGTCCTTTGCGATTCCACTAATTTTGGTGTCGAGTTCGGGGTCTCCCTGAGCCATACATTTTTATCCTGGAACGTCCCTTGGATTTGAGGAAATGTCTTCTCCCCACTTCCTCAGCATCCCGACTTCCTCTAAACCATTTCCCCCACTGCGCCCCACATCTATTCCTCTCCTTTTACTTTGCTTCTCTCTGCTGCACTGGGAGGGGTGGGAGGAGGGGATAATTGTCTAGGGCCAGGGTGAGGGCGGGCTCTGCAACCTCCAGGGACAGAAGGCCTTCCCCAGGACCCTCTCCCAGACTTCTATACTGTATAACTCTGGGGAGGGGAGGGGCGGGCATTTGGGAGAGGACTGGGACCTTGGAGTGGGGGTTGGGTGTTAAGTTGGGGTGGGATGAGGGCTCTGGAGGGGAGGCCCTAGCTACCCAACAGCTTCTCCTCTTCTTAGCTCCAAGGAGAAATGCAAGCCTGGCAGCCATTAAGCTCTGAGGCGATCTTGGGGAACCCCACCAGCCGGCCAAGGGGGCGAGGGAACCCCTGTTGTACCCCTCCCTTCCTCACTGCGGTGTCCTCCCATCTCACCATTTGATGTCACCCTGCCCCCCACCGCAGTGACCTCCCCTTCCTCACTGCATTGACCTTCTCCTCTCCCATTGGTGGTGGGGGGGGATTCCTTCCTGAGACAGAGACTGCAGCCGGCTCCTCCCCACCCCCCACCCACTGCAGTAACCTCTTTCCCATTCCTCCCACCTCCGGCCCCTCCTACTGATTTCAGGCTCCACCCCTATAAGCCTCTTATCTTTCTCCTTCCTTCCATTCCACCCAAGGAGATACCAGCTATCATGTCCATAGAGAAGGTCTGGGCTCGGGAGATCCTGGACTCCCGTGGGAATCCCACAGTGGAGGTGGATCTCTACACTGGCAAAGGTAATAGGCAGGGCCTGGGCCATCCCACAACCCTATGCTGGGTTTGTCCTGGCCTGGGATGGGAAGCTACTTTCATTCCCCGTGGGGAGAGGGTGCTGGGCCAGGCTCCCAAGCCTGGATTGTGGGGTGGGATCCTCCTTGTCCAGGGGCACCAGGCTAAGTGGCCTCTGTGTTTCAGTTCAGTATATGTGATATGCTTGCCTCTGCATGCGTGTGTGTGTGTGTGCGTGCATATGTGTGCTTCTTGCATGGCTCCATTTCTGTGGGTTCCTACTGGTGCCTGTGGGACCTCAACCAGGCAGATGAGGAGGGCACTGCCTGTGCACCTGCCTCTCTGCGTGTGCGTGCCATGTTAGCGAGCAGGGCATGTGGCAGGCCAGAGTCAGAGCTGGAAGGCTGAAGGAATTCCTGCTCCCTGTGGTGTCTTCTCTTTCCCTCTCATTCCATGTTCCTCTTCCAGGTCTTTTCCGGGCTGCGGTACCCAGTGGAGCCTCTACTGGTATCTATGAGGCCCTGGAGCTAAGGGATGGGGACAAACAGCGTTACTTAGGCAAAGGTGAGGCCCTGTCTCTTTTCTAGGTTGTCTCATCCCTCAGCGTTATACTCCTACCTCATACCAGTCCCCGACCCTCTTCCTGCACGCTTTCCTCTGTTTTCCTTCTGCCCCCCTCAAGCCCCACCTGACCCCATCCAGCCTCTCCGTGTCTCCCCAGGTGTCCTGAAGGCAGTGGACCACATCAACACCACCATTGCGCCAGCCCTCATCAGCTCAGTGAGGCCCGCTCTTTGCTGGGGGTGGCAGGACAAGGGACCTGGAAGGAATCCTGGATTAGGGGAGGAAGAAGAAGAGGGAGAAAGGCTCACCTCTTGGTAGTCATTGGTTACCAAAGGAAGGGTGGAGAGAAGATCTCGTATGCCCCCTGCTGCCATGGGGCTCCAGGTCCCCTAATGCAGACAGGCCACTGTCCTAGGAACCTGATTGGACCCCGGCTGGATGCCAGCCTGTGTGTGAGGGGGTGGGGGACTCTGCTTTAGGGCCCAGCGTCCATCCTGGCCCTGGGTGATGGTGGCTCTGCCCACAGGGTCTCTCTGTAGTGGAGCAGGAGAAACTCGACAACCTGATGTTGGAGTTGGATGGGACTGAGAACAAATGTAAGCAGAGGCTGGGGGTGGGAGGGTGCCAGGGTGGGGGATGAGTGGGACAGACAGAGCCCCAAAGGGGCTGGTGCTGTGGGGCTTCCTTAGGCAGACTGTTGGGGGACTAGTGCTTCTTTCATCCTTCACCCAAAGCCAGGGCAAGAAAAGATGTGTTTAACAATAATCAAGGGGGTGAGATTAAATAGAAGGAGGAACTCCACAGCATGAAGAGGGGGAGTTAGCTGGAGGTAGTCTGTGGTCTCCACATGTTTAGAAATAGGTGTAGCTCGCTGCCCTTTATAATCACTTCCTCCCCACCTGATCTTTTCAGGAGAGGGTGGATGGGGGTGCAGGAATGGAGAGGGAAGAGAGGGTGTCTCCTTTTGGGGAGTAGAGGTGGAGGCAAGGCTAGAAGTGCAGGAGGCGTTTTTGCTGAGTGCCTTCCTCTGTAATCTCTTAGCCAAGTTTGGGGCCAATGCCATCCTGGGTGTGTCCCTGGCTGTGTGTAAGGCAGGGGCGGCAGAGCGGGAATTGCCCCTGTATCGCCACATAGCTCAGCTGGCCGGGAACTCAGACCTCATCCTGCCTGTACCGGTGAGCTCTGTGCATGCCTGGGCCTCTCCTGGGGTGGGTGGGGAGCATGGAACCCAGGGAGGCATGAATGAGGCTGGGGGCCAGGGGAGAGGACTGGGGCATCTGAAGAGAATGGATGGGTCGGTATACTGAGTTTGGGAAGGTGGGGGAAGTTCAGGGTTTTGGGTTAACACTCCCAGGGGCAGACAAGGATGTGTTTTGTGACTTTTCTGTCCTGTGGCTCCTAGGCCTTCAACGTCATCAATGGTGGCTCTCATGCTGGGAACAAGCTGGCCATGCAGGAGTTTATGATCCTTCCAGTGGGTGCTGAGAGCTTTCGGGATGCCATGCGACTTGGGGCAGAGGTCTACCACACGCTCAAGGGGGTCATCAAGGACAAGTATGGCAAGGATGCCACCAATGTGGGAGATGAAGGTGGCTTTGCCCCCAATATCCTGGAGAACAGTGAAGGTGAGGGCGGGAGCCCTGCTCCCAGCCAAGTCTCACTCCTGCCCAGGACCACTTCACCAAGTCCTATGTAGCATGGGGGACAGGGCCCTTGAGCTAGAGGTACCTGTCCTCAGGGTGGGTTCCAGAGGGCCTGCTACATTCACATGCAGGCCCAGGAGGACAGTTCACCTGTCCAGTGATCTGTCAGCAACTGTAAGTTCTCAGTGGGTCCTCTGAGACCGCTGGTGGTAATGTAGGTGACCTGTGGGCTCCATACTGGCCTTTAACTCTGAAGGATTCTCAGTTTGATGAGATACATGAAACTCCAGGGGAATCCATTCCATCCATGTCTATCTCAGTCCTACCCCAACCTTTTAGGCCTTTGGAATCCCAAAGTTTTCTCTGTCCTGGGAGAAGCTGTATAGTGGACAGAAACAATACAGGTAGTGGCAAAGAGTTGAGGTTCTAGGGCCAAGTTGCCTGGATTTGAACCTTGACTTGAATTGTTCCTGGCTGGTGATCTTTCTTACTTAACTTCTCTGGGCTTGTCTTTCTTATCTTTAAAATGGGAGTAACAGTATCTACCTCTTAGCATCGCTGTGAGGATGAAATGAAATCATATATAATGTGCTTAGGTGACATAGTTAGCCCTCAATAAATGATAGCTATTATCACTATTATCTTTTAATGAACACCATTGAAAGAATTCCTCCTCTGCCTTCCTAGAAGATGGCTTGTTGTTCCCAGACCTGGGGTAACCCCAACACCGTAGCCTGCTTCTCCCCAGCAGCAGACCTCCACCTCTGTTCTGAATTTGTTTCTCTCTTTCTTCTGTGCCCACCCTTCCTGCTGTATTCCATCCCTAGCCTTGGAACTGGTGAAGGAAGCCATTGACAAGGCTGGCTACACAGAAAAGATTGTCATTGGGATGGATGTCGCTGCCTCGGAGTTTTATCGTGATGGCAAATATGACTTGGACTTCAAGTCTCCTGCTGATCCTTCCCGATACATCACTGGGGACCAGCTGGGGGCCCTCTATCAGGACTTTGTCAGGGACTATCCTGGTGAGAGCACAGGGCATGGGGGAGAGGGGACATGCTGGGATAGCTCTGGACCTTACAGGGTGTCAACTTAGGTACCAGGTGGAGGTGTCCTAAGAAGAAGCTGAGAACCAGGGCTGGAGTGCAGGGACCCCCTGCCAAGATGCTTTGTCTTGGTGTAAGTGTGCGCTTAGGTACCTGTGGTGTCCTGCTCTGTCTACTCTGGGTCCTGATTAAAATCCTGGGCTCTGAAGCAATTGAGATCATGGGACGGGCATTGGAAGATCCCAGGCAAGGTAGGAGGGTGACTGGACCCTGCAGGGAATTAGCACATTTTGATATTTTTGACTGAGGGGCTTGTGGCTGCTGGTTGGAGCCGGAGGGAGGTGATGTGTGAGGAGAGCAGGCCGAGGAGGGCTGAATTGCCCTCTCCAGGTCTGCTGAGGGCTTTACCTCTGCATGGAGGCAGCGGTTCCATCTGCTTGAGAGAGCAAGAAAAAATGGACATAAGTTGCCCAGTGGAGGATTTAGAATCGTGAGGGGTGTCTTCTTGGTCAAGAAAATAGGAGAATGCACAGAGAGGTTGTGAGAAAGGTTCTGAACCCTTGTGTTTTGAAGGGTTTTATGAGAAGCAAGGTAAGGCTCAGGGCTTATTGCAAGGGAGTGAAGCAAGGATGAGGGGGCCCAGCGAGCCAGGGCATCTACCCGTTTCAGAGGACCCAAGGGGAGTTCCTTCCTGATGCAGAGACCCTGGGAGGCTCAGCAGTCCCTCATTGGTCTCCCCACAGTGGTCTCCATTGAGGACCCCTTTGACCAGGATGATTGGGCTGCCTGGTCGAAGTTTACAGCCAATGTAGGGATCCAGATTGTAGGTGATGATCTGACTGTGACCAACCCAAAGCGTATTGAACGGGCAGTGGAGGAGAAGGCCTGCAACTGTCTGCTGCTCAAGGTCAACCAGATCGGTTCAGTCACTGAAGCCATCCAAGCGTGAGTGCCCCCTGGCCCTTGCAAGTGGCTCCCCATCTGATCCTGCCCCCAGATGTTGCAGGGAGTGGGAAGTCGGAGTCACCTTCACAGCTCTCCTAATTCTGCTCCTCCCGCCCCTGATTCTCTGCCCCCCTCCCAGACAGCTTTCCTCCTGAGGTTTCTTGACATAGACCAATGTTGGGGCTAGGAAGAGCGCTCAGTGTGAGGGGCTGGGGGTCAGTGCTGGTGTGTGCATGCAGGTGCAAGCTGGCCCAGGAGAACGGCTGGGGGGTCATGGTGAGCCATCGCTCAGGAGAGACCGAAGACACATTCATTGCTGACCTAGTGGTGGGGCTGTGCACAGGCCAGGTGAGTGCGAGAAAGACCTTTGTGGAATTGGGTTCTAGACTCGGGTGGGTCTCTCCTTCCAGGTGTTTGTGGGTGTCGGGGGAATTTCAAGGGACTATAAGTTCTTTCAGTGAGTGAAGGAGCAGCCAGTGAGCTGCTTATCTTTGGGGATGTTTCAGATCAAGACTGGTGCCCCATGCCGCTCTGAGCGTCTGGCAAAGTACAACCAGCTTATGAGGTGAGGGAACCTGGGGAAGGGGAGCCCGGGGCCCAGAGGGTTTAAAGCTCTGTTCATCCGCTGTTCCATCACCAGTGCCCAGGGCCTGGAGAACAGTGAATGCACAGGAAGTGTTTCTTGTTTTATTTTTGTTTTTGAATGGTGGGTTTGCTGATGGCCTGATTGGGCAGGTCACTGGGAAAGCCAGGGCATGCCCATGCTTGGGCCTGGACACAGGAGCAGGTGGCATGAGGGGCTTGGATGGGGGACTCCTAGAAAGAGAAGCGGGATCCTCCTGTTTCTTTGACTCTTTTCTTTCTGCTCGTCTCTCTCAGAATTGAAGAAGAGCTGGGGGATGAAGCTCGCTTCGCTGGACATAATTTCCGCAATCCCAGTGTGCTGTGATCTCTCCACTTGCCTGGAGACTTGGAACCCCTCTCCTGTCCTCCTTGGACCTTTTTCTTCCTGTCCTGCTCTATGACCTTTCACCCCGATGCCCCGGCTGAGCTGCTGCGCTGTTCCTTGGCTTATCCTGGCCCTGCTGCCTCTGCTTTCCACCCTCTGGGTCCCACACTCTCCACTTCTACCTTTCTAGTCTCTTTCCTCAAAAACTGGCCATGGGACTGAGGGTTATAAGGGGTGCATGGAAGAACCATCATAGTCTGCGATGGGAGCCTCAGGGTTGGTTGCTGAGGTGTTTAGAGAGGGTCCACGTGGCGCTTGTGCTTTGGGCTGGTTCTGTGTTTTCCATGTTGCCCACCAGCCAGGGAGTGCATGGTGCTGGGGTGGAGGGGAGTGGTGGCTGCGTGATCATGCCTGGTTTACAACTTCAGTGTATTATTTACTCATTTATTTTTCACTCATCCTGTTACTTAAGCATTTCCCCATTAAGTCCAGGGCCCAAAACTGGCCTGACTGGAGGGGACTGTGTGTCTGTATCTCCTGTGGCTGTAGATTCTGAGATTATCTGGGTGGGAGGTCTCTCTGGAAATGAGAAGGGTAACAACGGGCCCTTGCTGGCAGTTTCTTTGTGTGTACGAACCCGTAACCGAAGCCTGGTTCCATCCAGCAGTGGGCTGCGCATCTGGGGTCTCTTCCCAGTAACTCTCTCCCCAGCCCCAGCTTGCCTGGTCTCCCCCCAACCCCCCAGGGCCATGTTCCACAGTCCTCACCACCTCTGTGGTGCTGAAATGAGCACCACCATTAAAGTCTGAGTCACAGTGCGCTGTTGTCTGAGGAGTCTTACTCTGGTAAGGGGAGAGAAGATGGAGTGCCTGGAAGTTGGTGAAACTGGATAGCAGAGCTGGTGAGATGCACATGAGGAAGAAAGCAAATATGGCCAGGATGGCAGCCTTGCCAACCCCACCCTGGCCTGGCAGGGACCATATTACTCCTGTCTTCTCAGCAGCAAGCCTGGACCCAGGACCTAGGTGAATTAGGGGCTCTTAACCTGGGGTCCAAGAATTCCTAAAAGTCTCAAAAATTTTGTGTGCATATGCATTTTGGGGGCAAGGAGTCCAAGTGTTTTCCAATGATTCCCAAAGGGCTTTGACCAAAGGAGGGATAAAGCTGTGGACTCGAGTAGCTCCCATAGAGGGCCTCTTCCAAACAAAATCTTGGCTGCTTCTGGGCTGGAACAGCCTTGCATCATCCCTGGAGGATGGGGGACTGGGGAGGGCAAATGGTACCAACCAGTAGATACAAAGGTGGCCTGAGGAAACTGAGTCTTCCAGTAAACTGGAGATTCACGACCTGAAGTGCTCAGCAGGCACCTTGACTGGGTCAGCCTGTGAGGGGCTGAGACCCCAGTAAGCCTTCAGCTCCAGTGGAGCCCCTTGCTGAGGGGTGGGGGGAGAAATCCTTACAGTGCTCCAGAAGTGGGCAGTGCCGTGGTTGGTAGGAGCTGCACGTGGGGAGCGGTACCACTAGGGGGAGGCACAGTTCCGCAGGCCACCACACTGGGCTAGCGATGAGTGGGGATGGGCGGAATCTCAAGGTTGTTTCCTCAGTGGGCCTCCCACTCTGCTTCTCATGTTCTGGTCCTGGGCTTCTGCGCCAACCTGCCCAGCACCAAGACTAGAGGGATTCCAGTTCTGTGTGGGCGGGACCCACTGCTCTTCCCCTTCCTGTGTCACTGACACCTCAGCCATTTTCAATTCAAAGAGCTCCGGTCCCCTCTCCTCTGTGCTTCAGTGATCTTTCTCTGTATGTCTCCCCTCCTCTGTATGTCTCCTGGTGCCCCTTGCTGTTTCCCTTGGGGGCTCACTGTCCTTTTCTCTGTGCTCTTGTTTTTCCCCCTGGGGTCCATTATATCTATCTGGTAACTTACGTACTGATCAGGACGATTCTGGTTGGAGCCACAATTCCTGACCTTTGCCCTTTATTCCCTCCTTACCATCTAGGTCGCCACTCCCGCAGCTCTGTCCACCACCTCTCAGGTACTGGGCTGGACTGGGTTACAGCTAGCTCAGCCTGGGCCTCCTAGGCCCCTCTCCACTTTCCCTTTGTGCCGTTGCCTGGAGACCAGTAGGTTGTGGGGGGCCGGGACTGACTGGGAGCTGGGGTGAGGGATGATGGGGTGTATGTGTGTGGGAACTATGAGCCTGGCCCTCAGGTAGGGGAGGAATTGGAGGGTTTAGGCCCTGGCTTCTCTTCTGACACTTCCCATACCCTTTTCCTACCTGTGCCTAAATTTTTCTTTTAAGCTCAGATACATCAGTTTATCAAAGTGGTGAAAAAATGGAGAAAAGCTCAGGCTGGAAGGGAGTTGGGAAGGGCCTGGGCCAGGGCCCAGTGGGAGACTGGGCTGAGAAATGCAGAGGAAATGCGGTAGGGAGGGAGGAGGGGAGGAGCCTGGGAACAAAGTGGGGGGAGGGGGCAATCCTAGGGCTTTGAGGACAGGGAGGGAGCACTGGGGGAGGGGGCAGGAGGCTGCAGGGGTGGGGGTCTCTGGAAGACCCTGAGGGATGAAGTAGGTGGGCCTGGGGTAGTAGAGTGAGTGCTAACCAATTCAGGAGAGCAAAAAAGAATGATACATTCTTGGGTGAGAAGCCTCGCTCGGGTTCCCTAGTGCTTTAGAAGCCGTTTAGAGCTTTTGGTTATTCCTAGAACTTGGCTGAGCCCGGCCAAGGAAATAAGGGGCAAAACCTACTGAGTTTGCTACCGAGCCAACCTCCTTCCCAGGAGGCTTGGTGGGATCTTGCCATTCAGGGCCCACCCTTGGCCTCTAGCTGACCAGGCCCCGCACTGACCCGACCCCCACCCCAAATCTAGAGAGTTACTGGGGACTCCCAATCCAGACTCCAGCTCCAGTTCTTCCTGTTTCCCTGCCTGCCTCCCTCCCATTATCTGGCCTTCCCAGTCTCTGCTGCCAAAAATCACCCAGTGTCTTGGTGTCCTTTGTCCTGGGAGATGTTGCTGCTTGGTGTGGGGCCAGGGAGGGAGCCCAGAAGACATTGGTGGTGGGCGGGTAGGGTGCTGCCTTTAGGACTGAACTGACAGTGTCAGAGTCTGGGGAGCGTCTGAGGAAAGGCAGAGCCTGTGGTCTATATGGGGACCATCTCCATATTAGAATGATCGGGGACCCAAGGCATGTAGGGGTGGGGCTCCACTGTGAGGCTGATCCCCACCCAACCCCTTCCCTGTGGCCCCAAGTACCATCTTCAAGTAGATCTGAGAAGGAAAATAGAGATACCACCAGCCAGAAGGGCCTGAGGATGGTGTCCCACGCCTAGTCTTCGCTTCCCCACTTCGGGCTTGCCCTCCCCCATGTCCACCATTTCCTTCTGCTCTCCCTTCTGTATGTCCATCACTGGCCTTCCCTCCACAGTGCCCTCAAAAGCCTTGTTTATCTTGCATTTCTTATGGGCTCCCCCCCCCCCCCAATTCTATCTGCCTTGTTTTACCAACCAAGACTCTCCTGGAAAGGCCCTCCCATTGCCAGCCCCAGGGCCTTCCACCCTCCCATCCCACCCGGCCCCAGCCTCCTCAGGCCCCGCCTTCATTCCTACGGACTCCGCAGCTTTCCCTTCCCTTTCCACACTGACATTTCCGTTCTTACTTCTTTCCAGCTTTTCTTCATCACCCCCAAATTCTTGTATTCTGTATTCTTTTCCTAACACCAACCACCCCCACCCCCAAACTATACTCTTCCGGAAACCCATCCTTTCTCCATCGGCTCCATTTCTTACCCTCTTTAGGACCCCAGTTCTCAATTCCATCCCAATTCTCTCATAATTGCCCCCCAACCTCTCCCGCTACAAGTCTGCCACAGACTGTCACCCCAAGCTTTTTCACCTCTCCTTGTCACACTCCCCCAAAGCCCCTGCGCAGCCCCATCTTCCCAGACCACCCCATTACCCCAGTCTCTGCCCACACCCACAGCCCCCACCTCACATCTTCCATAGACCCCCTTTGCCCTAACTTCTCCGGTCTCCCCCATATCTGCCCCTTCAACCGCACCCCCCCTTCTCTACCCCTCTCCGGCGCCGGGCCCGCGGGCTCCCACCTTCGCCGCGGCGACCCCCTCCCGGCCCCGGCCGCCCGGCCCCGCTCGGGGCCAACTCGCACGGCGCCTCCCCCTCTCCGGGTCCCCCGAGCTCCCCCCTCGCCGCGCGCCTCGCGCGCCCTCCCTCGCGTCTCCCTCCTGGCCCCTCTCCCCGGCTCCTCCGCGCTCCCTCCTTCTCCCTCTTCCTCCCTTCTCCCATCCCCCTCCCCGAGCTCCCTCCCTTCGCCGTCCGCTTTCCTGTACGAGTCGCCGGACGCGCCGCCCAGCCCGTGCGCAGCCCCGCGTCGGGCCGGGGCCTCGGGCCGGGACCCTTCTGGGGGGGGACCACCGGCCTCGGGGAGGGGACAGGAGGGGGCGAGGGAGCCCACCGCCCGGAAAGGGGCGGGGGCCGCGGGCGGAGGCCGTCTAGGGGCCCGGGGATCGCGCGAGTGCGGGGGTGCGGGGCGGGCGCGGGCGGCGGGTCAGAGACACGCAAAGGGCCGGCCGGGCCGCGGGGGCGGCGGCGCGGCTCGGGCTAGCAGCGCGGCTCGGGCGTTCCGGCGGCCGGGGGAGGCGGCGGGCCCGGGGAGGGGCCGAGCGAGAGTAGGAATCGGGCCTTGCTCCACGGGCCGGCGGACGATCGGGGCCGGGTGGGGGAAACGGGGAATGGAGGCCGCCCTCCGGGGTCGGGGCCGCCGCCGCCGCCGTCGCGGCGGCGACTGAAGCCGGGAAGAGGCGGGGGAGCGGCCGTCGCCGCTCCCCGGAGGCGCCGGAGCCCCTAATCCCGCTCGGAGCCAGCCAGCCGTCCCGAGCTACAACCAGGTAGGATCTGCTACGACCTGGGCCCCGGGCCCGCCCGGGTTCTGGCTCGCGGCTCCCCACCCCCACCCCTTCCAGTTCCTCCTCCCGCCGCTGCCGCCTCCTCCATTTGTTATGTTCCCGATCCGGTCCCCCCACTGCGGGCAGTGCCCGGCCTGAGGCCGGGGGCTCAGAGGGTGGGGCTGGCCCCAGAGGAGGGATGGGGCCGGGGCACCCGGTGGACCGGGAAGGTGGGGGGAGGTGGGATGGTCTCAGGAGGAGGCCTGATGGGGCAAGAGACTAGCCAGGACCCCGGGATCTAAAAAGGAACACCGAGGTGGAGGGTTGGCGGAGGCAAAACGGGGGATGCCCGTGAGGGGGTTTCGGGGAGAAGGCAAAAAGGAATGGGGAGATGGCAGCGAGGTGGGGCACGAGGGCTACAGGAAAAGCCCCAAAGGCCCAGAACCCGGGCTTCAGAGCCGGGGATTGGGAGCGCCGGGCATAGGAGGGAGTGGGAAATGGGGAAGGGGTGTGGTAGGTGGAAAGAGAGGGATTGTGGCTGATGAGGGAGGAGAATGGAACCTGGGAAAAGGGAGGCTGGGAAAGGGCCACGGAGAGGTCTATCTTTGAGAAGAACCTGAGGTGTTCCCGTGTGAAAGTGGGAAGGTGATGCCTTTGTGACTCGGTTTTCCTTCCCCTATGCCAGTCACCTCTGACCCCGTTTTCCCAATCCCAGATATAGTTACTTCTTGGAGAGAGGCACACGGAGGCCCAGTGGTGTGGGGCCTCCTAGAGGGAGGAGGAGGCCCGGACACTGAAGGGAGAGTTAGGGAGAAAGGCTCTCTGGGAGGGTGGAAACAGGAGAGAATTGGGAGATCTTCTAGGCACTCCAGGCAAGTTGTGACCTCCACTCTCAAATCCCCAGAGCACCCACTGCCCCTCTAGCTGCTGTTTAGTGTGTGTGGGGGTCTTCATTACTGTTCTGAGCTCAGATTTCCCTTTGTGCATGGGCTTATTTCTACTGGGGTAGGTACTCTTAAGCTCCCTTCCCTGAGGGTGCCATAGGAGAGAGTAGGGGTTGCTTTGGCAACTGGAAGGGGAGTGGCTGGCAGGTGGACCCCTGGGATGGACTCTTGAGGGGCCACTTCGTTGCCATGGCAATGATCCAGTGGGATGTCCAATAGGTGGGGTTTCAGAATCTTGATTGGACCTCAGCCCTTGGCTGTGTCCTTGGGACTCTTGGCTGGGTTCTGGAGGATGTTTCTGGTGCTGCAGTGGGGATAGGAGGTTCCCCAGAGGATCCCCCTCTTCCATTCAGCAGTCTCTTAGACCAGGTGGACATGTTACTTGCAGGTCATAGATGTTTCTCCAAGTCCCTCCCCCTAGGCATGGGGTGGGAGGGTGGAATAGTTTAAGTTGTACCCTCTTTTGGTATTCTCTCTGGCCTCTACCTTTCTTATTACAATGGATTTTCTGTATAGTCTTTTTGCTTCTTTGCACTGATATTCCATTTTCTTAAACTTGAGTCTCCCTTTCCAAGTTTCCCTTTTCCTCTTTCCCAATCTGTCACCGGGATGATAACTCCTTTCAGCTAACCTTTGACCGTCTATTTCACTGACCTTGTAGGAGTGGCAGGTCTTTCCCCGCCCATCCCAGGTGAGGGTAGCCCGGTGGAGAGGGCTGTGGAACAGCCTGGTGCAGTGGGAGTACTCTGAAATAGGAGACCTGGTCTAGTCCAGCCTGTACCTCTAACTGTAACCTTGGGCAAGTCACTTCTTTCTTTGAGCCTTGGCTTCATTGTAAGATTAAGGGGTGATAGATGAGATGATTTCTGAGGCCCCTCTGACATTGCTGGATTCTTAAGAAGGCTTAGGCCAGTGCATTGTTATCTGCTGGTCTAGGCTGTATGGTTATCTAGGAGTCACTTTGGACTGGTTTGTTAGTCTGGCAGGTCTGGAATGATGATGGGGGCTGGGCCAGTGATCCTAAAATTCACTCTGCAATTCTTTCCCAGAAAGCTTCCCACCTCGATTGTGTCAGATACTCTCTTTGACATCCTTTTCATATTTCTCCCTTAATTTCTTTACCAGACTCTTCTCCTGTTTCTCACTTTTCCACCTTCCCAGTTTGTCTTTACCATTTCCCTTTTGCAGTAAGGCAGTGAAGGGGAATGTGCTTAGTGTATTGCCAGATGCACAGTAGGTGCTCTGTAAATACTAGTTACAGTGACAGGCCACTAGGGCAAGATGGAGTGTAGCTTAGCTTGTTGGTGCTAAACATGCCGCCGGTTCAGAGACATACAACCCACCCTGAACTCCCCCTGCCACTCCTTATCCCCAGGATTACCTGTCCTTTTATGACTGCTTTTCTCCTCCTTTTATCAGATTTCAACTGATTAAGAAATTTGAGGTAGGGGGAGGGTCACACTATGATTGTTCAGTCCTTCAGGTACATTCCTGCATTTCTCTGACCTTTGGGATCCCCTAGCTCTACCTGACTTGGTGAACAGGTTCTGGGGTGGGGAGGAGACTGGCATCCTTCCCCTAGAGGAGCTGGCAGAGACACACCCATCACCAACAGTCACCTTTGCTGTGCTTTTGTTAAGTTTGTCTTCCCCCTTTGTTATGCTGGGTGTTGTTCTTTGGATTTTTTCTTGTTGACGATATTTTAAAACCAGTCTACAGAACAACTAAAAAATGTGATAGTAGTTATAGTTGAAGAAAAATGGTTGACTGAGCAAAGCATCAGTTGTAAGTTCAGAAAACCTGGGGCTCCATCCTAGCTATTTTGTGACTATGTGTACATTCTTACTAAGTTTCTAGGAGGGGTTAGACTGCCCTCTCCCTGCCTTCCTCACTAGGGTTCAGTGGAGGTGAATGAGAAGTAATTGCTCTTGTATTCCTTGGGAAAAATATGCTATAGAATGTGGAAGTACCATTTACCTAGCCAAGCCTCATTAGAATAGGTGGGTAAGCTTACTGTCTTCCCACCAAGGCCAGCAGTACTTCAGTCAAGAAGACCTACTGAAGTTAGTGGGTTTAAAGGTCAGTAAGGAGAACAGGACAGAACACACGTATTTCATGACCTCAGTGGGGGACATAGAAAGGAAGGAAACAGTTACTCTTTTTTTTGCTCTTAAAAGATCTTACAGTCAGTGATGTGGAGATGTGACACTTAGCAGGATATACAAACCGTGCAAATGAATATAGCTGACCATATAGATGTAGACACTAAGAAAATTATATATAGATATACAGATAGGTTGTGAGGAGTTATGTGTCCCTATCTGGCCCAAGAGGGAGGATAGGCTTACAAGTTTGTAAACTTGTATTGTGTGCTTATTGATATATATTCATTGACTTGGTTGATGAAGTGAAAGCCCTGACTTTTCCTCTAGCTTTAGGGAACCCAAGCACTAGATGGGGTGGGGGTGGGTAGGGGTTTATGAAATTCTCACAAATGAAGTTCTGCACTTCAGGGATACCTTGATTTGGCCTTAGAATTGGTAGGGCTGTGTGCCTTTGCACTGTTGAATGGGATATTTTTCTCCCACCTACTCTGATGTGGATAAAGATTCTTTTCATTTCTCTGGGACTGATCTAGGCCTTCTGAGAATTCTCCCCACTAACTTCTGATGAGAGTAGAGCAAAGTATAGAAGAAAGAGCAGGGGCTTTGAAGTCAGGGACATGTGGGTTTGACTTTGGTGCTGTCACTAGTCCGACATGAAGCTGGGCCAATCACAATCACAATCTTTGAATCTCAGTTTCCTTACCTATGTAATGGGAGTATAAAGAACACCCACTTTGCAGGTTGCTGGTAAATATTAAGTGAGATTGTGTATATAAGGGCTTGACATAAGGAAGGCACTCAATAAATAAGCTAATAATTCAGCTACATTGTTTTATGGTCCTTTTTAAGGCTCTGTGAACTCTGTGTGCACAAATATTTCCTAGGGACTGTGAAGGGTTACATGTGTGATCTGAATTGGGGCTCATAGGTACATCTGAGTTGTCTGCCTTCTCCAGAGATAAAAGAGAAGACATTGTGAGCTGAGAGCATATCCCTTACTTGTAGATAGCTGGGGTAGCCCATGGGACAAGCCAGCAATGTCTTGTGGGGCCTGTAACCCTTGGCCCAAAGCCCTAGGGCTGGGTTACTTAGGGCTTCAGACTCTATTGCCCAGTTTGGAGAGACTGATGGTCTTTTCCTAACAGGCTTCACTGAAAACAGATCCTGCAAGTTCCAGGTGTCTACCCTGGAAACTTGGGAGGTCCTGCTTCCTGCTTCCCAGGCCATAGCTGTGGGGAACGTGGGTGAAGCAGAGAAGTTTCTGTATTCAACTGCCCAGGCAGAGGAGAATGGGGTCTCCACAGCCTGAAGAATGAAGACACGACAGAATAAAGACTCGGTGAGTAACAGCTAAAATGAGAGACATGAAAGAGCAGGGGCCGGGAGGGCCTGGAGAGGAGGAGCAGAAATAATGCTCATCATTAAGTTAGGTGCAATGCGAAAAAACAACACGATGGAATCTAGCCAGTGGTTCTGTAACATCTTTCTATGTTGACAGATAGTAACAGCACTGGAAGGGGAGGGGTGAGGATTTAATGATATGGGTAACTATTGTACCACTGTGTGGTATACTTGAAGCCAATATAAGATTGTATGTCAACTGTGCTTCAATTAAAAAAAAAAAAAAGACAGGCTTTCTTCCTTTACCTTAAGATGTCAATGAGGAGTGGACGGAAGAAAGAGGCCCCTGGGCCCCGGGAAGAACTGAGATCGAGGGGCCGGGCCTCCCCTGGAGGGGTCAGCACATCCAGCAGTGATGGCAAAGCCGAGAAGTCTAGGCAGACAGCCAAGGTATTCTATCCTCAGGTCCTCCCACAGGATGCCCAGGCACTGGGGCTGAGGGTGTATTTGTGTGTTGTGGGGGCACTTCCTGTCTGGCAGAGGGTACAGTGGAGGCTTGGGAGGTACCTAAGACAGGTATTTTCTCTATCACTCTTAACAGAAGGCCCGCATAGAGGAAGCCTCCACCCCAAAGGTCAGCAAGCAGGGCCGGAGTGAGGAGATCTCTGAGAGTGAAAGCGAGGAGACCAACGCACCCAAAAAGACCAAAACTGAGGTGGGAGATGCTTGAAGGCATGCTGACCTATTTTCTGACCATTCTTTCCCCCATACTCCCCTTTCATTCACAATTCCTACTTTAATCTCGCCTGGTCTATGAGAGAAAAGCCACATCCTAGTGCTTATTAAAGTAGCCCTGTCAGTAATACGTCAGACAGATCTTTTGGGGTTTGGCCACACCACTGGATGACCAGGCAGGGCCAGAGGGGACTGGAAGAGTGTGGGGGACTTTAGCCTCTTCTTTTCTAGGTCCTGATTTTCATGAAGGGGTAGGGGAGGAGGTTAAAGGGTGAGAAGTCTTTGTGGAAGGAATGAATAAATCATAAGGGAAATGCAAAAGTGTTCTTTTTAAGAACCAGGGGTTTCTGGGATATTTATTTAAAGGAGTAAAGGAGATAAGGGCAGGTATGAGCTGGTGGAAGACAGGGATTTGGGTTCAGCTGTGAATGGGAAGAAGGTGCTTGAGATGGACACTTGGGGAAGGAATAGGGTTTACAAGGAGGGAAACGAGACTGGCTGCTAGGGAATAGCTGAGAATGTGGAGAGCATGAGGGAATCCCCAGATGGCAGGGAGGTGGGCTTGAGCGAGAGTATTCATCACAACGTGAAACAGTGGTGTGCTGTGAGAGGGAAATGATTTTGCACCAAATCTAGGGGAATCGAGAAATAAAAAAGAAAGCAGAAAAATAGCCCTCCCTTTCTGCAGCAGGAGCTCCCTCGGCCACGGTCTCCTTCGGATCTGGACAGTTTAGATGGGCGGAGCCTCAATGATGATGGCAGCAGTGACCCTAGAGACATCGACCAGGATAACCGGAGCACGTCCCCCAGCATCTACAGCCCTGGAAGCGTGGAGAATGACTCCGACTCATCCTCTGGCCTGTCCCAGGGTCCAGCCCGCCCCTACCACCCACCTCCACTCTTTCCTCCCTCCCCTGTACCGCCAGATAGCACACCCCGGCAGCTAGAGCCTGGCTTTGAGCCCCACCCTTCTGTGACACCCACTGGATATCATGCTCCCATGGAGCCCCCCACATCTCGAATGTTCCAGGCTCCTCCTGGGGCCCCACCACCACATCCACAGCTTTACCCTGGGGGCACTGGAGTTTTGTCTGGACCCCCGATGGGTCCCAAGGGCGGAGGGGCTGCATCTTCAGTTGGGGGTCCTAGTGGGGGTAAGCAGCACCCCCCACCCACCACTCCCATTTCAATATCAAGCTCTGGGGCTTGTGGTGCCCCCCCAACAAAGCCACCTAACACTCCAGTGGGTGGTGGAAACCTATCCTCTGCCCCACCACCAGCCGCCTTCCCCCACGTGACACCAAACCTGCCACCCCCACCTGCTTTGAGACCCCTTAACAATGCATCAGCCTCTCCTCCTGGCCTGGGGGCCCAGCCACTGCCTGGGCATATGCCCTCTCCCCATGCCATGGGGCAGGGTGTGGGTGGTCCTCCTGGCCCAGAGAAGGGCCCCACTCTTGCTCCCTCACCCCACCCTGTGCCTCCTGCTTCCTCCTCTTCTGCCCCAGCACCCCCAATGAGGTATCCTTACTCATCCTCTAGTAGCAGCACTGGAGTAGCCTCCTCTTCCAGTTCTGCCTCTGCCTCCCAGTACCCTGCTTCCCAGGCATTGCCCAGCTATCCCCACTCCTTCCCTCCCCCCACCAGCCTCTCAGTCTCCAACCAGCCTCCCAAGTATACACAGCCTTCTCTCCCATCCCAGGCTGTGTGGAGCCAGGGCCCCCCTCCCCCTCCTCCCTATGGCCGCCTCTTAGCCAACAGCAGTGCCCACCCAGGCTCCTTCCCCCCTACTGGAGGCCAGTCCAGTGCCCACCCACCAGCCCCAGCACACCACCATCACCACCAGCAGCAGCAGCCGCAGCCACAGCCACAGCCACAGCAGCACGGGAACTCCGGGCCAACTCCACAGGGAGCATATCCCCATACCCTGGAGAGCAGCAGCTCCCACCATGCACACCCTTATGCCATGTCTCCCTCCCTGGGATCTCTGAGGCCCTACCCACCAGGGCCAGCACACCTGCCCCCACCTCACAGCCAGGTGTCCTACAGCCAAGCAGGCCCCAATGGCCCCCCAGCCTCTTCCTCTTCTCAAGGGTCTTACCCATGTTCACACCCCTCTCCCTCCCAGGGCCCCCAAGGGGCACCCTACCCCTTCCCGCCAGGGCCTGCAGTCACCACCTCCTCAGCTACAGTCTCCACCGTCATTGCCACAGTGGCTTCCTCGCCAGCAGGCTACAAAACAGCCTCCCCATCTGGGCCCCCACCGTATGGAAAGAGAGCCCCTTCCCCAGGGACCTGCAAAACAGTCACCCCACCTGGTTACAAGCCTGGATCACCGCCCTCCTTTAGAACGGGGACCCCACCCGGTTTCCGAGGCACCTCTCCGCCCACCGGCCCAGGGACCTTCAAGCCGGGCTCACCCACTGTGGGGCCCGGGCCAGTGCCACCTGCGGGACCTTCGGGTCTGTCGTCCCTGCCCCAGCCGCCTGCGGCTCCTGCCTCGGGGCCGCCCCTGAGCGCCACACAGATCAAACAGGAGCCAGCTGAGGAGTATGAGACCCCCGAGAGCCCAGTGCCCGCGGCCCGCAGCCCCTCGCCCCCTCCCAAGGTGGTGGACGTGCCCAGTCACGCCAGTCAATCAGCCAGGTGAGGGGCGGGGGCACCGCAGGAGGCCTGCGTTCCGGGGTGCTCTCTGAAGTGCCGCAGAGCCCAGCCTCGCGCACACGTCCTGGGTGGAGTAGGGGCAGGTCAGCCTGGAGCTGAGCGCGCACCGCCTCTGCGCCCGGCAGGTTCAACAAACACCTAGACCGCGGCTTTAACTCGTGCGCGCGCAGCGACCTGTACTTCGTGCCGCTGGAAGGCTCCAAGCTGGCCAAGAAGCGGGCCGACCTGGTGGAGAAGGTGCGGCGGGAGGCTGAGCAGCGTGCGCGCGAAGAGAAGGAGCGCGAGCGCGAGCGGGAACGCGAGAAAGAGCGCGAGCGCGAGAAGGAGCGCGAGCTGGAACGCAGCGTGGTAAGTGCGTCCGCGCAGGCGCCCCCCACCTAATCCGCCGCGGCGGGAGGTCCCGACGGGCGTCGTTGCGCCACCTTTCTCAAAGGAGGAACCACTGCAGCCCAGGAGATGGATTGCATCCTTTTCTGCAAAACCAAAGATTGCAGCGGGAGGAATCGTTGCATTCGTGGGTTGGGGGAGCTCAGGTTGAACTACCTGTGGGTCGTAGGGAGAGCCAGTGCTGAGGGAGGCAGGTAGGGAAGTTTCCATTAAGCTGAGTTCCCATAAGGTGCATTTTTGCATTCAGCTGCTGAGAAACTAGCCACTTTCCAGACCTGACCTTTTGGCTCTGCTTCTCTCTCTCACAGAAGTTGGCTCAGGAGGGCCGTGCTCCAGTGGAGTGCCCATCTCTCGGCCCAGTGCCCCATCGCCCTCCATTTGAGCCGGGCAGTGCTGTGGCTACAGTTCCCCCCTACTTGGGTCCTGACACTCCAGCCCTGCGCACTCTGAGTGAATACGCTCGGCCCCATGTCATGTCTCCTGGCAATCGCAACCATCCGTTCTACGTTCCCCTGGGAGCAGTGGATCCAGGACTCCTGGGTTATAACGTCCCAGCCCTGTACAGCAGTGACCCAGCAGCCCGGGAGAGGGAGCGGGAAGCCCGTGAACGAGACCTCCGTGACCGCCTCAAGCCTGGCTTCGAGGTGAAGCCCAGTGAGCTTGAACCCCTACATGGGGTCCCTGGGCCAGGCTTGGATCCCTTCCCTCGACATGGGGGCCTGGCCCTGCAGCCTGGCCCACCTGGCCTGCACCCTTTCCCCTTTCACCCAAGCCTGGGGCCCCTGGAGAGAGAACGTCTAGCGCTGGCAGCTGGGCCTGCTCTGCGGCCTGACATGTCCTACGCGGAGCGCCTGGCAGCTGAGAGGCAACATGCAGAGAGGGTGGCTGCTCTGGGCAATGATCCGCTGGCTAGGCTGCAGATGCTCAATGTGACTCCCCATCACCACCAGCACTCCCACATTCACTCTCACCTGCACCTCCACCAGCAGGATGCCATCCATGCAGGTGAGCCTCCTGCTTCCTGGCCTGGGCCCCTGGGGCAGCCTTGCTCCCCGTCAGGTGTTTGGGCTTTTCTATTCCTCCAGCGGAGACTTTCAAGCCTGAGATTACTGCCCTGATCTTTGCTTCCCTGTCACCTCGCAGCCTGTCTCATGGCCCAGCCTTGCCGCAGAGACTAATTTCCATATCCCAGTCCTCTCTAGGATCTGGCACGCTGCCTGTGACAGAGGCCTGAGCTAGAATCCTTTGTAGGGGTCCCTCATTTCTGTCCTCACAGCCCTTCACCTACCAATTTCTTGCTCTGGATTCAGCTCTCATCATTTCTTGCCATCTCCTCCCCTCCAGGTGGAAGCCTTTCATGTTCCTTCCATCTCTAGATCCATGACCTTCCAGAAAAAGTGATGTAGCTCTGGTTGTGGGTATAATAGGTGATAATGAGCTTTACTTACTATCCTTTCACCATACTTATTGTCCAGAACATTGCCAATCTAGCCTTACAGTCAGTGTTCATTGCAGGCTCCCTTGTGCGCTCTGTCTGCTAACCTCTCTTGTCCTGTCTTGTCCCCTAAAATTTCTGTTTTCCATCTCTAAGCAGTTCAGTCTTCTCCTTTTCCTCAGACCCTTCTGACAACTGCAGTCTGTCTTCTGCCATCCATACGTCCCTGCTTCGGTAGGGTCTTATCCCATCCATCCCCCAGGCCCCAGGCCCCTGGTTCTCTTGCCTCCCTGTTTTACTCTGGCTCTCCCTTTGTTGGACTGTCCATCTCTCTTCCCAGCCTTGGAACCCTTCACCAAATGTATGCTCTTCCCCAAACCTACATTCTGGTGACACCTCCTTCTCTGTCCTCCAGCATCTGCCTCAGTGCACCCTCTCATTGACCCCCTGGCCTCAGGGTCTCACCTTACCCGGATCCCCTATCCAGCTGGGACCCTCCCCAACCCACTTCTTCCTCACCCTCTGCACGAAAACGAAGTTCTTCGTCACCAGCTCTTTGGTAAGGATGGTAGTTGGGGTTGGGAAAGGTGTGAGAAGAGAAGGGCACAAAGAAATAATTTGGGTGGTGGCCTTGGCCTAGTTGGGCTTGGGAAGGCATGAGGAAGTGCCCGGAGGAGCTGGGAAGGGGAGTAGGAGAACAGGTCCTGCCCAAGAGAGGCATATTAGGTTTTAATGCCAGGATGAGTTTGAATCCTAACTCCGCCACTGGCCAGTTGCGGGAAGGGGTGCTACCTAGCTTTTTCAGTCTCAGTTTCCTCTGTATATAAATTGACTGGCCATTCCCGGCCCAGAGTAAGTACTCAGTACCCCATTAGCCATGAGCCCTCTGCCTGTCCTGTCCACAGCTGCTCCTTACCGGGACCTGCCAGCCTCTCTCTCTGCCCCCATGTCAGCAGCTCACCAGCTGCAGGCCATGCACGCGCAGTCGGCTGAGCTGCAGCGCTTGGCTCTCGAGCAGCAGCAGTGGCTGCACGCCCACCACCCGCTGCACAGTGTGCCGCTCCCCGCGCAGGAGGACTACTACAGGTACCCTGGCGCCCCGAGGCCAGGAGTGAGGGTGTGAGTTCAGCTGCCCCGGACGCTGTGCGTGCACTAGGCTCCTGGGGAGGGAACCTCTCCTTTACCATCCTCCCCACTGAGGGGCCAGGTCAGGGTCGACCTGTCTCTCATCTCTGCTCTGCCTCCTCTCCCCCAGTCACCTGAAGAAGGAAAGCGACAAGCCGCTGTAGAACCTGCAATCAAGAGAGCACCATGGCCCCTGCACCTGGATTTTGAAGGCCTGCCGCCCAGCCTGCCAGCCACACCCCAGGAGGGGTGCTGCTCAGTTGCAGGGTCTTGGCGGCTGGGCGGAGGGAGAAAGGGACAGATGGAAGGCCAAGGCTAGCGTGGTGTGCAGAGGTGGGGAGGTGGCGGGATGGGGGCAGAAAGCGCACAGTTATCTTGGACCAGGTCCCTCTTCCTTGTCCCCTGGCTTTCTTCCTTCCCCCGTGCCCAGTCCCAGTGGCCACCGCCCCTCCTCCAACCCGTTGGTGTGATTATTTCATCTGTTAGATGTGGCTGTTTTGTGTAGCATCGTGCCGCCCCTGCCCCTTCCCAGTCCTTGTGTGCGCACTCCCTTTGCGATGTATGCCCCTGCCTCTCCCCAACATTAATAATTTATATATATAAATATCTATATGACGCTCTTTAAAAAACATCCCAACCAAAACCAACCAAACAAAAACATCCTCACGACTCCCCAGGAAGATGGCTGTGACTGTTTTCTTGCGGGCTGAGGAGGCGGGGATGGGATGGGATGGGAGCGGGGGACTCTTGAGGAAGGAAGGGACGGACCTTGGGAAGAAACTGCGTGTAGGGACCCTGGAGAATTGGAGAAGGGAACTGGAGAGCTCGGGGCCCCGGGGCCCTCGCTCCGCTGGTGCTAGTCCCCCGCCTTCTTTCCAGGCTGGGAAATCAGGATGCTGGAGGCCTAGACAGGCACGCCTCTAACTGGTCAGGTCTAGGAAACGACTCGGACTTTGGAGGCATTCCGGCCCCTGTTCCCCTTGCCAGGAGCCGCCAATCCTGTCATTTCCATGGAATACTTTGAGAAACGGTTGAGACGAGGAAGTGCAGAGACATGGTTTCAATCGGTTAAAGCGATTAGAGCTGGAGTTCTAACTAGTCTACAGTTTGAGGAGAGTGGGTGACAATTTGAAACGCCTAGAAGTGAAAAGAGTGCATTACGCTGCAGCGCACGCCCCTACGCAAGGCCATTTTAGTAAAATGCTAGAACAACTTTAGCTCCAGCTGTTATTGCTGTGAATCTCGGTCGGTTCTTAAAAACTAAAAGGGGTGTGACTAGCCTCTCGGCCAATCAGCATTGATCTCATTTGCATAGGACCGAGACACGTTCAGAAACTGTACAAATGAATGATATAAATAATTCCTTACAATACTGTTCTACTCTTGGAAAGTTAGAGTGTACCTCATTGTTTACTCATTAATAGGGATTAGAAAACTCCGGTCTGAGCTCACCCTCACCAATAGTGGCGTCAGTGGATCCCATGTTCCCTCCAGCCAATAATCGGTAGTGTTACAGCTCTTTTAGAATTTGTCTAGTAGGTTTTCCAGTATTTTCTGGAGAACCCCCCACAAGGCTAGTATGTAACAGTAGAAGTGTCTCGGTATCGTTGACGTGGCACCCGTGGGTTTGTGTAGCAGGAAGAGCGGGACTTCACGCGGTAGTTTCTGCTCCGTGGAATGAGAATGCGGCTTTGGCTATGGCGTGAAGCTTCCGGCTCCGGCTGATGCTGCTTCCCTTCCCCTCCCGGAGTCCGGAGTGTCGCCGGAGACAGCCCGTTCCTCCTGAGCATTTCCTGGGTTCTGCTGCACGTGCAGCTTTGTTGTCCTATGGCGTCCGCCTCTGCCCAACCTGCGGCCCTAAGCGCCGAGCAGGCCAAGGGTGAGAAGCATCCTGAGTCAGGGGGTGGGCTGCTTGCCGCGGGCGGGTTCAGGTGGAGCACGGAGCCAGAGGTGTGGTAGTGTCGCCGCGAAACGGGCGCGAGGTATCAATCCTCCTCTTCCAAGAGGGGTCCATACCCGCTAGGGCGAGGGATTCAGCGCCGAGTTTATCTGGGCTTCCGTCCACTAATTCCCTGCCCTCTTCCCTGCGCTCTCTGCTGGGCCCACCCCATGCTCCAACGCCTGCCCCGGGACGCCTCCCTGGGATACATCTGCCTTACAGTGGTCCTGGCCGAGGTGATTCAGGCGTTCGCCGCCCCGGAGAACGCGGTGCGCATGGACGAGGCCCGGGACAACGCATGCAACGACATGGGCAAGATGCTGCAATTCGTGCTTCCCGTGGCCACGCAGATTCAGCAGGAGGTTATCAAAGCCTATGGCTTCAGCTGCGACGGGGAAGGTGGGTCGGGCGGTGTCTAGGGTGGAGTGAATCTAGGAGAGGGCGCTGGATCCGTCGGGTCCCTCAGCCGTCGTCCCCCTGCTCACCACACGGCGGCAGCCACAGTCTAACAAAACAGTATTGGCACTCAGAGCTCAGGGTCTTCTACTTTGAACTTGTAACCAGCGGACGTACCAAATGCATTTTGTAGTTACCATTCATTGTACTATTTTCCCATTTTAAGTGCCCGAGGTCACAGCACAGCTGGACCTGAAGCTCATTCTCCTGGCTTTTAGTGAGATGTCTGCATGACTGCTTGCATCTGCAGCCCCTCCAAGGTGTTCCAGCTAATCTGTGAGAGTTGGGAGTTTATTCATCTCATTCCTAGATGAGATCATGATGCCCCCCAAGGTGTTTACTGATTCAGCCTAGCTGACCCATGGCCCTCCTGTGTTCTTGTTATAGACTTGGGATCCTGCTTCAGGTTCTTGTGACTAACATGGTTCACCTGATAGTGAGAAGCTTTGGAATATTTTCATTCACTGCATGCGATTCAGTTGTGCCCAGTGTACCCTGGGAAATGGTTGATCCAAACCACACAGGGCAGAGGCCTGCTTGTGTGTTGTTTTGCAGACAGCTATTTGGCCAGAGGGGGAGCATCTAGTGAGGCCCTTAACCTACCCTTCTGTGTCTCAGGCACACCTGTCCCCCATGGTGTGGGTTAACGCTCCACTCCCCCTTGCAGGTGTCCTTAAGTTTGCCCGATTGGTCAAGTCTTATGAAGCCCAGGATCCCGAGATTGCTAGCCTGTCGGGCAAGCTGAAGGCACTGTTCCTGCCGCCCACGACGCTGCCACCCCACGGGCCTGCTTCAGGTGGCAGTGTGGCCGCCTCCTGAGGGTTGGCTCTGCCACTGTGACACTGCCCAGGGAGGGAGGCCCTCGGTGTTCTAGAGGATAATAAATGAGCCTGTGACACAGTCTTGGCATCAGTGTTTTGTGACCCTGACGACCTCTACCTCCTGCCATTCCAAGCTGCTCCGCGTCTCTGTCCAGATCCTCTCTGTGCTCCTGCTTAGCCAGCCCTGCTCCAGGGCAGGAGGAGGATGGGCTGGCTCCACAGCCCCCTGGGTGGATGGGCCTGCGCAGGCAGCTCCTCAGCACCTCCTCTGAGGAGCGGGGTTTCCTGAGGCCCCTTGGCCTCTGTGCCCAGAGAGGTTCCCCCATTGGTTGGTGTTCCCTTGGCCAGGGTTACTTCCTGGTCTTTGCCCCCACCCGCCCTCCCAGTGCTCTGTCAGCTGGAGCTCCAGGTGGCTCCTCCCCTCCCGAGGGAAAGAGGCCCTGGACAGGCAGGCAGGTCCTGGACTACCGAGTGCAGCTGGAGCTTGAAGCAGGCTGCTGTGAGCGGTCTGAGGCCAGCCCCTCCCCACCTGTCCCTTTTCCGGGGACCATTAGTCCAGGGGCTTTTGTCTCTGTGGTGCCATTGGCTTGGAGGGCCTCACTGAGGAGGAAGTGGCTGCCTTCTTTGGAGCGTTCTTCCTCACCTGGTTTGGACCACTGCACAGCTGCGTCCTGGCTCCGCCCTGCCCCTTGTGGCCCTCTGCCTGTGACTTCCCCACCCCTCTGGGGAGATGCTGTCCAGTGGGTAAGTCCCCTGCTCCACCTGTTAGTTTGGGAAGGAGGGGTGGGGTTCACGCTCACTCCTGACAGGTGTGTGAACTCACGGTGGTCTGCCACTCGCTCTGCTTCCTGTCTCCCAAGATGCAAGGAACTCCAGACCAGGTCATGTCCCTCTGCCTGCACCCCTCTTCTCTAGCACTTTACCCCCAATGTGTATTTATTCTTACCATTGCATTTCTCCCTCCACCCTCTGGTCCCTGTTTCTGCCCTCTGCTTAGGATCTGCCCACTGGATAGCACACATCAGCTGAAATAGCATGTCTGAAGGCTAACCTGGGAAAGCTCCTGCAACCCTCACCTTCCTAACATAGGCCTTGCAGTTTCCCTTTACTTTCCCTCCCCTGCATCACTCATTCAACAGATAGCTGTTGAGTGTCTTATATGCCAGGTACTTTTTAATTTTTAAGGTGCTGGCAATACTGTAGTGAACAAGATAGACAGGGTCCCTGCTCTCATGCAACTTCATGCCGGTGAGGCCACAGACTACTCAGTGGATCCAGCAAGTAGATTTTAGATTCTTAGAAGTGTTAAGCAGAAACTGAAATGGCTTCATGTGCCAGTGAGGGCATGGAGTGCTGATGGCATCACTAGTTGGAGGGAACAGTGAAAGCTTTCCTGAGGCAGGACGCCTGAGCTGACACCAGGGTGATGAAGAGTCCAGAGCCCCTGGGCAGAGGGATGGAGAGTGCAAAGGCTCTGCCGAGGGAATAGATTGCAAGTTCAGTGTGCTTGAGACAGAGTATAGGGTGTTGGTGAATCTGTGGGCCTACCGCCTAAGCCCTACAGGTTCCTGCTTCTCATGCGCACACCTGCAAGTTCTTATTGAGTCTTGATCCTTGATCCCTTCTGCCCTCCCGCTGTGGTCATTTTCCTCCCAGTGCAGAATCCTTCCTTGGTGCTTCTTGGCCTACTCTCTGCAATGGGTCTCAGCCTCTCAGAGCCACTTTGCTCCAGCTTCACGGCTCTGCTCACCTCAGCACTGCTCGAGTGCACCCTGTGCCTGGCACCTCAGTGCCTTTGCAGGTACTTCCCTTGGGCTCCCTTTGTGGGCTGTGCCCGTGCCCCCAACCCCAAGCCTTCTCCAGCAGTGTGGTGGATGTTGTAGAAAGGACAGTAGGCTGTGGCTCAGACAGCCTTGATTTGTCCAGCTTCCCACACACAAGCTTGTGACCTTGGGCAAATTGCATAACTTCTCTGAACCTTGGTTTTTGTTTCAAAATTGGGCTGACATGACCTACTAAATAGGGTTGGCTTGTGGATTAATAATGCATTGTAAAAGCTGTTGGCACCCAAACCCTACTACATATCAGCTTTTCATACCAGTGTTTGGGAAATATTGTTAAGCCCATTTATTAGGTGGAGATACTGAGGCTCAGGGAAGTTCAGTAACTTTCTAGAGGTTATTTCATCTTGTCTTCTCTTCTAGACTACCTGTCTTTCTGCATTGTCATTGATCTCATCTCTACCTTTATCTCCCTGCTTCCCAAGTGAACAACTTGCACTTCTGAATTTTTAGGCACTTGTTTTTGTAGCCCTCTGCTTCCTTGAGCCTGTTTTCCTCCATTTAAAAAATGGGGAAAATACTTCCTACCTCAGGGATGTCTGAGGCCCAAACAAGGTTGTGTCTTTGCAAATATTCTACAAACTGAGCGTTTATGCCAGAGTAAGGGAAGTGGCTAGCATTTGTTTTCCTGCCAGGGGACAGCAGAGACCACACATCTTAGTGTCATCTGTCTGCTGGCTTGACACCCTTCAGAGCAATTCCTTCTTCCATGGAGTTTCTGGATGCTTAGGTAGTGTCTTCCCACCAAGTGGGTTTGAACCCTGGAAGGAGAGTGGCCTGTGGCCAGGGTGCAGCCAGTGTTCAGTGCTGAGCACAGGTCTGCAGCATCATGTGTGATCAAGATTATCTGTCCCTGAGTGGGTGTCTGTGTACAGATGGACATGGATGATGAGGTGCATATAGCTGTGTGTGCATATGTACTCATCTGTACATGATAAGGTGCATATGTGTAGGACCTGAAGCTGGGCTGGTGACTGTATATATGCCTGGGCATGGAGGAACTTGCTTATTGGACACCTACTCTGTGAGAGGCATTGTGTTAAGGTTTGAACATACAGAGGTGGGCCAGGCCAGCAGTGGACCCCTGAGGTAGAGTCAACTTTAGACATTGTCTGCCCCTTGCTGTGTGTGTGTGTGTGGGGGGGGGGTTCATGGTCTTTCAGTGTGGTTGTCCAAGACTGAAGGGGTGGTCAGTGTTAGGCCCTGCAATAGACAGACCAAGTAAGTTCCCCAGGGCGCCAGAAAGAGGGGGAAAAAGAAGCCCTTCTTTGGGGGAAAAATTGATGTTTGATGTTTCAAAAATGGTAAAGTAGTCATAGGGAAAATAGACTTCCGCTGAGTTTTAACACTTTGTGATTTATTTTTCCCTATTTTTGACTGAGATACAGCAAACATAGCTTGCCTGAGTATTGAGCATACGGCTTGATGAACATCCCATTTGTACACACCCCCTGATCAAGGTGTAGAGCATTCCCAGGACCTGCCCATGCTACAACATTCAGAAAGGCGTGAGAGGGAAGCAAATGTCCCCACGGCCCTCTCGTCCAGCCTCCCAGCCTCCCAGCCTAGGGGAAGCCACCAATATGAATTTCTGGTATATATATGTATCCTTTGTTGGGTTCTCTTACTCCTGTTTTGGTTTGGTGGTGTTTGTGTTTGTACTTGGAATTACACACATAATTAGCATCATAGGCTTGTAGTGTCCAGGACCTCTCAAGGTCCACCTCGGCCCCAAGCTCCAGTCCCCAGAAGACAGGCCCCAGTCATCCGACCTCTGTTCTTTGAAGCCCAGAGGACTACCACATAGTAGCTAAAGTCACTGACTTTGGAACCCGACCATCTGGGTCTGCATCCCAGTACTGCCACTTGCTGCCTGGTGACCTTTGTCAAGTTCCCTTCATGCCCTGAGCCTCAGGTTCCTTTTCTGTAATATTGTGAGGCATAAATCATAGAAGGCACATAAAGGATGTGATAGCACAGTGCCTGGCACACAGTAAGACTCCATTAAATGATAGTTGTCACTGTCACGATTAACACTGGGGAAGGCTGTGTGACAGCAGCTGGTGAGGAGGAAGAGATGGCATGTGACTGTGGGTTCCATACATGAGACATGATCTTCACCTGGAGAGTTCAAGGCACACTCGTGTCCTTATTTCGTGTGTTCTCATGTTTGCGGAGTGCCATGCTCCTGAAGCCTTTGATGGCAGTCGTGTGGGAAGTGGGCCCCATCCCCACCCCCACGGCCACCCTGCTCTGCTTCTGTTCACTCTGCTCTAAAAACGAGAAGTACAAGTGAGTTCCCCCAAGGGGTCGGCCGCGCCCCTTCCTGTCCCCGCCCTGCTGGCTGCCCCAGGCCAGTGGAGTGGCAGCCCCAGAACCAGGACTGCCAGTGGTGAGGCGGCCTGGGCGCTGAGCTCTGCGTTTGAGGCTCAGCCCCAGAGTTATCCGCCCGCCCAGCCACCCGAGACTCACCAGCACCACCTTGTTCCCTGCACCCCCTTCCTCTTGGGCAGCCCCCAGGATGGTGAGGTAAGGCCTGGGACCCAAGGTAGGCAGCAGGCAACGGTGCCCAGGGTCCTGTGGGACCTTCCCTCACTGCCACCCCTGCCACTGCACCTCCCAGGTGGTTTCACCGAGACCTCAGCGGGCTGGACGCAGAGACCCTGCTCAAGGGCCGTGGTGTCCACGGGAGCTTCCTGGCTCGGCCCAGTCGCAAGAACCAGGGTGATTTCTCCCTCTCTGTCAGGTAGGTGAGCTCCAGCCAGGCCCAGTATCTTGGCAGCTCATTCCTGCTTCCTTTGGGCAGTGCTAACTCCCAGCCCCCAGCCCAGAATGGCCCCAGTCCGTCTGTGTCCAGCCCACTGTGTGGCCCTCATGCAAGACTGTGGCCCATCCCCCACTCTGTCCCTGCCTCTCCCCTTACCCCAGTGGCCTCACCACCTGCTGCCCTGCAGGGTGGGGGATCAGGTGACCCACATTCGGATCCAGAACTCTGGGGACTTCTATGACCTGTATGGAGGGGAGAAGTTCGCAACGCTCACGGAGCTGGTGGAGTACTACACACAGCAGCAGGGCGTCCTGCAGGACCGCGATGGCACCGTCATCCACCTCAAGTACCCTCTCAACTGTTCTGACCCCACCAGTGAGAGGTGAGGCGCTTCTCATCTGACCTACCCTATGCAGGGGCAGGCTGGTTCCCCCAACCTGTCCGCGCCTTCCCCACCGCTGCTCCTTCTTGTGGTTCTGTGGACTTCTTTCCTCATGTGATCCTGGGGCCCACATCCAGGGTACTAACCTCCCACCCCTGTCCATCAACTCCTGAGAAGCAAGAGAAGGTCATCTTGCCCTTCTCCAGGGTTTCTGTCAGCTGGCAACCCAGGCCCCTTCTCATGGCTACGTTTCATGGCAGGCCAGCTCTTTTACTAGAAAGCTGTTCTTCCTTCTGTGGAACTGGTCTGCCTTCCTATAATGATTACCTGTCAGCATAGGTTTGTACAGTAAAAGGACAGTATTGGGGAGGAGCACCGACTGACGTTTATGAGGACCCTTAAAGCCTTATCTCAGCAGCCCAGTGACGATGGGTCTGCCCTTTGGGGCTGGGTAGAGCTTGACCAGTCTCCTGACTAGAACTCTGTGCTGTGGTCCTGTGTAAGGGGCAGGTGGTACCTGGGCATAAGGTAACTCAAGGCATTTCTCTCCTGTCCCTTTGGCTCCAAAGATGTCCCCAGAGCTGGTCCAGCTACTCCACATGTGGTCTCCCTAAAGCATGGGCACAGGGTCGGGGAACCTGAACCCTTAGCATTACATGGTGGCTCCTTTTAGCAGGTACATCTCAGTGACAGTTCCTGTTAGGGTGAGGGGCCGCTGAATAACTCTAGGGGTTTTTTTTCCACGCTCCTGGGGCCAACTTGCTCTTGTCTTGTATTTGCTTGTTTGTACTGATAGTTGAAATTCTGGACCTTGATTCTGTCAGTTTTCAGTCTTTCTGAGACACATACATGCCTTCCAACTTCTATCATTTTTGTTCACTGATTAAAACTTAGAACTGGAAGAGGCTGAGGTAAAGGCCGTGTGGCCACCACTAGACACCTCTTTCAGTTAACACGAAGCCATTGCTCCACTTCCTTTGAAGCCAGCTATTCAAGGAGTAAAGCCCAGGCACAGGTGGCTTGGCTCATGGCTGCCCTGCTCGTGCTGTCTCGGCGTCTGCTCCCTCTTGCCCTCTTCCTAAAGCCCCGCCTGCATCATGCATAGGAGTTTTGCCACCAGACCCTCTTCAACTCTTCCTGTCCTCTCTTCCTTTTTGCCCAAGCCAGGATCCGCCCTGTTGGAGGAGAGGTTGCCTGAGACCATTGAAAAGCAGTAGGTTGTGGATAAGGGGAATCCAGACTGGGGAAGCTGACTGTCTGAGACCCTGTGGTTGCCAATGCCAGGACCCCGGGTTCACTCCTGCTGCTGGGGGTGGGAGGCTCATTCTCCACACCTCTGTCTATGCTCCCTGCCTTGGTAACTGCCCCTTCTCTGCAGGAATTTACATTTGTCTCCTTAATGGCAGGCCCTCTGCCTGTGGTCAGCCTGACATTTGCATGGAAACTTCCTCATCCTGGGGCCTGGGGGAAGAGGGCTAGCCCCCTCCCCTTTGCCCCTGGCCTGTCACTGATAGGTGGGATGGGGTGGCCCAGAGGGCTCCTAGGCCAGCCAGGAGTGAGATGGGGTGTGAGATGGGGCGGGACAGACTGGCCCCTCCTCCTCCCCTATCCCTGCGGTTGGAAAATGCCCCCTCCCCTGGTCCCTGGGCTGAGGAAACCTCACACCCTCACTTCTCACTCTCTCCCCAGAAGGAGTTTTGTGTTTTTTCCATCACGTGGTTTCCTGTGGGGTTGGGCATTGTGGGGCTACAGTTTCCTCCTGGGAAGGGGGCGTGCTTTGGGGAAAGGTCCTAGTTCTGCTTTCTGCCCCTCTGAGCCCCTCGGAGCCCCAGTCTTCCCTTCAGTGCCTTCATCCTGGGCACCCGGAGCCCCCCAAACCATTCTTGTCTATTTCCCTACCCCTGCCTCACTGCTGCCCTGAGGGAGTCCTCCCTGTCAGGCCCCCCTTGTGACTGCCTATCCCCATCTCCATTGCTCTCTGTGGTTTGGCCTCTGTCTGCATTATTCCTGGTCTCCTTTCCCCCCAGCTCAGCCCTCTTTCATGGAGACCCTTCTTTGTTTTCTCCAAATATTCTGCAAATATTCTGGATGTGGCCTGCCTTTTGCCTTTGTCTTAAACTTTGAGCAGTGGGTCTGGTTAGAACTTACCTCTTACCAGCAAGGGCCTTGGGCCAGTATGCAATCATGCAGCCTCAGTTTCCTCATCTGTCAAATGGGGATGGTACCTACCCCTCAGCATTTTTGTGATAGTAACGGACCTAAATATGGTGGTGCATTTGAAAGCATATCCAACAGTGTCTGGCACTTTGTAGGCACTCGGTTTCCTGCCCCTCTCTGTGACCTCCTGCTCATGCCTGCCCCTGGCTCAGGTCTCACCCCCATGCTGCCTTCTCTAGGTGGTACCATGGTCACATGTCTGGAGGGCAGGCAGAGACACTGCTGCAAGCCAAGGGTGAGCCGTGGACATTTCTCGTGCGTGAGAGTCTCAGCCAGCCTGGGGAC
The DNA here is from genome assembly GCF_040802235.1 of Manis javanica. Taxonomy (NCBI): domain Eukaryota; kingdom Metazoa; phylum Chordata; class Mammalia; order Pholidota; family Manidae; genus Manis; species Manis javanica. The sequence continues at coordinate 25,566,295 of NC_133170.1, read as the reverse complement.
TTTGTGCTGTCCGTGCTTAGCGACCAGCCCAAGGCTGGCCTGGGCTCCCCACTCCGAGTCACACATATCAAGGTCATGTGTGAGGTAAGGTGCTGGGCAGGGGGGAGGCATCTTGCTGGGGCTCCTGTCTGTGCCCATGGTGTGGGTGTGGGTGATGGGCAGCCTGGGCTTTGTCCAAGGCCAGGGGCCCAGGGAGGGAGACTTGGGTCCTGCAGGGTGGTCTGACTTGGCACCTCTCAGGGTGGACGCTACACGGTGGGTGGTTCGGAGACCTTTGACAGCCTCACAGACCTTGTGGAGCATTTCAAGAAGACTGGGATTGAGGAGGCCTCAGGTGCCTTCGTCTACCTGCGGCAGGTGAGGGGTGGGCCTGGCTGCCTCCTTTCTTCCCCTCAGCAACCCCTCAGATCTGGGAGCTTCTGCGACCTGCATGTCTCTGACTTCTCACCCTCCCCAACCCCAGCCATACTATGCCACTCGGGTGAATGCAGCTGATATTGAGAACCGAGTTTTGGAACTGAACAAGAAGCAAGAGTCAGAGGACACAGCCAAGGCCGGCTTCTGGGAGGAGTTTGAGGTATGTGGTGGGGTCAGCCCGGTGATGGGTGTGGGGTCCTAGGCGGACCCTGTCCTCAGTCTCCCTGCCTCTTATACTGATCTCCCCCTCATCATCACCACCCGAGGTTGCCCGTCTTGGGGCCAGGGTTCCATTTCCCTTTCTTGTCCCTCAGAGTCTGCAAAAGCAGGAGGTGAAGAACTTGCACCAGCGGCTGGAAGGGCAGCGGCCAGAGAACAAGAGCAAGAACCGTTATAAGAACATTCTCCCGTGTGAGCACCCCGCCCCTGGGCAGCCTCCATCTGCCCTGTTCCCAGACAGCACCCCGCATCTCATAGGGTTTACCCCAGTTCAAGGAGGGCCCAACCCCTGCCCACAAAACAGAGTCTCCCTCTCCCCCAAAGCCCCTGCTCCTACTAGGGGAGCCTACCTGCACCCCACCATCCACATTCCTTCCTCTGCAGCCTCCACCCCTGCCCACACACAGAGCTCTGAAAGCCTCAGGGCTTCTGAGACGACAATGGCCTGTGAGCTTAGGAAGGGTCTGACCCATAGGGTAGTGAGTTCCCTGCTGACCGAGGCTCTTTCTGTTTCTTCTCGGCCCATTCTCAGTTGACCACAGCCGAGTGATCCTGCAGGGACGTGACAGCAACATCCCTGGGTCCGACTACATCAACGCTAACTATGTCAAGGTCAGAGGAGAGGCCGGCCCTGGGGAGGCCCCGTCTCGTGGGCGTACTGGGTCCGGGGACGTGTGGGCAAGGCTGATGACTTGGGTGAGCGAGGGGGGCCGGGGCAGGGGCTCATGGTCCTGGCCTGTCTTTCTCTGCACTTGTGTTCAGAACCAGCTGCTGAGCCCTGATGAGAACACTAAGACCTACATTGCCAGCCAGGGCTGCCTGGAGGCCACGGTCAATGACTTTTGGCAGATGGTATGGCAGGAGAATACCCGAGTCATTGTCATGACCACCCGAGAGGTGGAGAAAGGCCGGGTAAGGCCAAGTCCCACGCTGCCCCCTATCCCCACACCCCCTCCCCAGAACTTGCTGTCCACCAGCATTAAACCAAAGAAACTTTGGACTCCAGAGCAGAAGGTACCTCAGAGGGCCGGTGTCCAACCCTCGTTGGCACAGAGACAAAGTCTCAGGTGCACTCTGACTCCAGTTCCTGGCTTCCTGCCTGGGACTCTTCTGAGCACCAGACCCAGGTTTTAAATGGGCTTTCTTCCTTAGAGCATCCCTCCCTCCCCTGGCCCCATCCAGTAGACCCCCAGTCCTCTTGCCTCAGAAACCCCTCTGGAGACCCCTGCCTAGTCCTCACAGCAAGGCGGCTGCCAAAGCACACTCAGCACCAGCTCGCTCCCTCCTGATGACCTGCCATGGCTCCAGTCGCCTTCAGGATAAATTCACATGCAAGACTGCACCAAAGGCCTGGTGGCTTCCCTGTAACACTTATGGCCGCATAAGCTCATTTTCTGGGCCAGGGGCACAGTGTGCATCTGTTTGCGTCTAACTCTGCCTTGGTTTGCATAGCTTCAGCTACAGGGCGTGTGCCAGCCCACATTTGTTGAAGAAATTGTAAGGTTAAGTGGCTGGTCAGGCCTCACCACCTGTTGGTGGCTGACCCAAGAACAGAGCCTAAGTCTTTGATGCGGCCAGTTCATCCATTCATCCAACAGAGGCTGACTGGGCCAGCCCCAGAGACTCTGGACCCGGAACTGGGCCCACGCTGGGCCCTGCACCCTGCCTCTGTGCTCATCCCCACTTCCACCCTCCCTTTTCAGAACAAGTGTGTCCCGTACTGGCCAGAGGTGGGTTCTCAGCGTGTTTATGGGCCCTATGCTGTCACCAACTGCAGGGAACACGACACTGCTGAGTACAAACTCCGCACCTTACAGGTCTCCCCACTGGACAATGTAAGGGTCCCCATGCCCAGGGACCCTCCTGGGACTGTTCTGTGGTTGGGTGGAAAGGGGTGATGTGTGGGCGCAGGAGCACTGACCCTCTGCCTTTGGCCCAGGGGGATCTGGTTCGGGAGATCTGGCACTACCAGTACCTGAGCTGGCCTGACCATGGAGTCCCCAGTGAGCCTGGGGGTGTCCTCAGCTTCCTGGACCAGATCAACCAGCGGCAGGAAAGTCTGCCTCACGCGGGGCCCATCATCGTGCATTGCAGGTAAGAATGACGATAGTGACATTGTAGCAATAATACAAACGCTGCTAGAAAGGAAACATGGCTAAGGCCTGTCAGGCACTACTGTAAGCAGTTTACATGTTAACTGGTTCAGTGCCTCCTTACCCCCGGCCCTCCCTGGGTTCCCTGATGGCTCCAGACCCGTGGGTGGACTTAACTGGAACTGGCTCCACTGTCGGATCTTGTGCCCGGGGTGGCTTCCTAAGAGATGTCCCTGATGCACCATCTCGTTCAACCCTGCCAAACACAGATGAGGAAACAGGCCCGGCAACTTGCCCGTTCACCAGCTGGTCATTGGGAGAGCCTGCACTGTAGTGGCCCTGGGTCCTGGCCTGTTTTCTCAGGGAGATGCAGCCTGTGTGTCTTCTTGGCATCCAACACCTTCCATCCAGGGTCAGCATGGCTCCCCATCCCTTCTCTTACCATCTGTAGCCCTGTAGTGGGCTGAGGCTCCTTCACCGCTGCCTGTGCCTCGCCCTTCCCAGCCAGTGTCCCCGAGGTTGGCTCCCAGGGCTGAGTAGGGATGGGTGTCTTCAGGAAGGGCATGTGTGTTACTGGCTGCACTGGAGACCCCCGCCCATGATCAGGAGACCCTGTTCGTTCCTGCTAAGTGGGGGAGGTGGCATCAGCAAGGAGGAGCAGGGGCCCCTTCAGGTCTGAGGGGCAGAATCCCACAGATGGGCCTACCCAGCTGGCCTGGCCCAGGTGGGCGGGAGGCAGTGGGCACAGGTTACTGGACAGAGGCTGCCAGTTTAAACCAGCTCTTTAATTTCATGGGCTGTGTGATCTTGGACAAATTACTTTACTTCCCTGAGCCTCAGATTCCTTATCTATAAAATCAGGATCTCATAGGTCTGTCTTAAGGGATAAATGAGACATCAATACTATAGTCTAATACAGTCATCCCTCAAGAAATGGGGGCTGTTAATGGTTTAATACCACCTCTGGCAGGGAACAGGGAATGGGAACCTGCTTTGTCCTCTTCCCTTCCCTTCCCTTCCCTTCCCTGTGATCCCTGGGCTGGGATGGCCTGGAATTCCTCCTCCTGCCCACCAGTGGCCATGTGTCCTGGGGCAGGGCCGGGTGGGCTGGGTCTGGAGGCTGTCTCAGGGACTCCGCTAGGCCTCCGGGGACAGGCGCGTCGGCAAGAACGACCCTTTTGCTGCCCCCTTCCACATACACTTCTTGAAATCCCCATGGCCTTTATTTAGACATTACAGGAAGGAAGTGGGTGCGGGGGGGTTATTTTTGACAATCTGGGTTTGAAATTAGACAGCACCATTCAGGGCACCAGTCTGCCAGGCCCAGCCGAGGGTGGGGACTGGGGTCTGTGTGCAGTCCTAGGGTTCCTGGGGTCTGTTTGCCCAAGGGTGGTGGCAGGAGGGGCAGCATGGAAACACTACTACACAGCTCCTCTTGACCCCACGCCCCCCACCCAGCTGTCTCAGGGCTGCCCTTTCCCTGACAGTGGGGTCTGCATAAAAAGGAAAATGAAGCCCTGCAGAAAGAAGATCCAGATGAAGTTTTTGGAGAGGTGGGGAGAGGGCCAGGGAGGCCCAGTGAGCCTGGGGAGCAGGCAGGACGGTGGTGGTGGGGGGTCGGGGTCCTGGATTTTCTGGGGTGGGGAGCAGCCCAAGCTAGGAATGAGGGTATAGCAGGAGGTGAGGACTGTGGTGTTGGCAAGAAAGCCATGGTGGAAGTGGGGGCAGCCAGCAGCCTGTGCTTGAGAACCAGGCTCTTCCCCGCAAATCCATTGGCTGAAGTGATGAGCAGAGAGCAGAGCTGGACACTTCTGTCCCTGGCTTGCCTGCCCAGGGAGCCTGGGCAGTTTCCCTGTGCGTCCCATGCTAGAGCTGTGCGTGGGGGACTCCCCCAAGGGGAGGCTTGTGCTGGGCCTTGATGGTGCCTCCTTCTCTCCCCAGCGCGGGCATTGGCCGCACAGGCACCATCATTGTCATTGACATGCTCATGGAGAGCATCTCCACCAAGGGTAAGGGGGGCCCGCAGGGTGGGAGAAGAGGGGCCCCTGGGACCACCTCTCTGGACCTGCAGTCCAACTGTCATGCCTGCCCAGGGCTGGACTGTGACATCGACATCCAGAAGACGATCCAGATGGTGCGTGCCCAGCGCTCGGGCATGGTGCAGACGGAGGCGCAGTACAAGTTCATTTATGTGGCCATTGCCCAGTTTATTGAAACCACCAAGAAGAAGCTGGAGGTCATGCAGGTACGTGTAGAGCAGGGCCTGGTGGGCCGGCAGGAGGCAGTAGGCATCACCTGGTCCTGCCGGGACCCCGCCCTCCCACCATGCCTCTGCTCAGTCCCAGAAAGGCCAGGAGTCAGAGTACGGGAACATCACCTACCCCCCAGCCATGAAGAATGCTCATGCCAAGGCCTCACGCACCTCCTCCAAGTGAGTGACCTCTGCCTGCCATCTCCCAGCATCTGCGCCTTTCTCCTCCCCTGCCTGACCCTCTCCTGAGAGGACAGTACTGCTGGGGGAGACCCGGGTTCAAGTGCAAGCTTGGTTCTTGCTCCCTGTAGTCACAGGATTTCCCGAGTGCCCGGTCCCTGGGGCTGGGCTAAGTTCTGAAGTCTACTAACACCTGAGGGGAGCCTCTGCCCCGAGGGAGCACCTACACCAGTGTGATGACAGTGGCCAGGTCTCCTCACTCTCCTGGCCGCAGGTGGCTCACCTGTGAGATGGGCAGCCTAGGGGTGGCAGGTGCTGGGCACTGTGCACTGTCTCCTGACCTGTTCCAACTGCCTGTGCTTGCTGTCCACCTGCAGACACAAGGAAGACTTGTATGAGAACCTGCATGGTAAGAACAAGAAGGAAGAAAAGGTGAAGAAGCAGCGGTCGGCGGACAAGGAGAAGAGCAAGGGATCCCTCAAGAGGAAGTGAGCTGGGCAGGTCCTGAGGTGGCCATGGTACGGCCCTCTGCTCCCAGCTCCTGCCTGCCTGCCCCCCAAGTCCCCTGGCTGTGGGTGGAGGGCAGCTGCAGCCTCACTCTTCCCTTTCCAGAGACCCCAGGGTCCAGCCAGTCCCTCACTCCCTCACTCCCTTTTTTGCAGCCTCAGCCGTGATCCCTGCAGAGGCCTCCAGTGGACTGACCTGCAGCCCAAACCTAGGGAGCCCGCCCCCATTCCACTGTAATTTAAATGGCTGTGTCTGCACCTCCCTGGCCTTGACCCTGTATATAGCTGAGCAAGAACCTTCTACTTTTGTAAATAAAGCCCTAGGACCACCGTGTGGGTCTCTAACTCTGTGTGCCTGGGGAGAGGGCAGAGGTGATGGGAAGGTGGCAGGAAGCTTGAAGGCTGGGCCTTCTCAGTTGGATCTGGATCTGGTTCCTGCTTAATGTACTAGGAACCTTTGGGGCCATCTTCCGTTTACTTTAAAGTGGAGGGTGATCCTAACAGGGTGGTTGTGAAGATCACTGAGCTAAGGGACATACATGATCATAACTGGCCACAGTAATTAATTATGCACTTGCCGTGGGTCAGGTACCCTGCAAAAGACTGAGTATTAATTCAGTCTAGGAACCTGTCTCATCATGTTTTGCAGTGTGGGAACCTGAGGCAAGATAGATTAAATAACTTGCTCAACATCCCAGGGCTAATGAGCAGTGAAGCCCCAGAAACTACACTCCTGGAGATGCAGCTGGGGTCACCCCGAGGGGTACACAGTCACACCTGGTGCTGACTTGTAGATCCACGAGCTAAGCAGCTCAGTAAAAGCCGAAGCACCTGCGTAGCACTGCTGATCTCCTGGCTTCCAGCTCCCGTCTCAGCTCCTGAGGGCTCACCTGCTCCTCCCTTCACCGGGGCACTCTGCCCATGTGCTCCTAGCTAGGCTTCTATTTTTGTCTCCTCTCCCATTCTCTAGGTCCAGAGTAGACTACTCTCCTACTTTGTATTAGGGCTTTATCTTGCTTTCAAATGCCTCCCCTGGGGAGGGAAGCCCGAGGCTCCTGGGAGAGCCGGTTCCTTGCTGCAGGGGAGGCTCAGAGCGCATGCGCTCTGCGGGGTGTCTGCTGTGACAGAGGCACTGAGCAGGGCTGGGTGAGCAAGTCAGTCCCTGTCCTTGTGGGACTTGGGAGATTGGTAGGCGAGACAGATCCTGAAACCGTCCACAAACAAAATGTACGGGTATTAAGAGGGCTGCAAACAAAGGAGAGAGAGAGGGAGAGGAGAGCAGGGGTTGGGCAACACAATAACTCCTGGGAGCTGTGCCCTGGGGGATGGGTGGGTGGAGCATCACCTGTGTGCCTTGGGGCCCCGCTTCCAGACATGCCCTTTCTACCCAGCTAGAGCCACACAAAAGAAAGACAGGGGCCACCTTCTCACTGCCCTTGAGCTAATAATACCAGTGGGCTGGGACTTGGATTTAGGGTACTGAGGTGGGCCCAGGAGCAGTTCTGCCTGAGGGGTGCTCAGTCCCTCTCAAGAGCAGCTCAGTTTCGAATCGTGGGAACCCCAACACTAGGGCCGAGCACAGGGAGGTGCCTGCTGGGACCTGCCTGCCCTCCACAGGAACCGGGCACAGGTGGGGCACAACCCAATCCCTGTCGAGAGCTGACCTCTTGATGACCTCTGGGATCTCTGGCCCTCCAACTCTGGCCAAAGGCAGGGTGTGAGGCCTCTGGGGAAGGGGCTGGCTGGGGACAGGAGCAGCTGCAGGGAGAGGTGGAGAGGCAAAGGGCCCAAAGGCCTGGCCTCCCTCTTTCTCTGGAGACCTACTAGTTCCTTAGTCTAGGCCCAGGGGCCGGCAGGAGGGATGGAGCAGCTGGGAGAGGGTGGGAGGCCTGTGGGGCGGCCAGGCCTCCGTGGAGGCGCCTGCGGCTGGCCCTGGGAGAGCAGGGGTTAAGGCGGTGGGGGGGCAGCCTATGGCAGCAGGACACACCTGTGCGCAGGGGCGGCGGGCGGGGCCCAGGTGAGGAGCCTGCGCTGCCAGGTCGGTGGGGAAGGAAGAAGGAAGAGCAGAGGCAGGGCGGGCTCCAGGCCCTTAAATCCCGGGCCTGGACTCCCCTTCTTCTCCTTGGCCCTCGCTCGGTAGGGGGCAGGCGGCCTGGTGACAGGTAAAGGCCAGCGGGAGAGGGGTTCTGGGGCCGAGCTCGGGACTGCAGAGGGGGGACGAGGCTGGGGAATTGGTGTGTGGGGTCTGGGACAAGCTGGGGGCTGGTGCGGGAAGGGTCTCAGAGGCGGAGAAGGGGCATCTGGGCAGGGGGCTGCGGAAATCCTGCCTGGGCCTCAGTGGATAGCAACTCAGGGTGGGGCTGGTGGAGGGCTACAGGACTCACCCGGAAGTGTCCCCGGGGACGCGGGGCATGGGGGATGGGAACCAGGGTGCTGTAGCCTCTTCTCAGGGGTCTGGGCCGAGGACTGCGGGGCCTGGAGGCCGGCAGGCTGGGTGGGGGCCCCCGTCTTACCCAGCAGTGTTTGGGTGCTGGTCGGGAGTCTCTAATACTGCCGGGTAATGATGGAGGCCCCTGCCCCTGTGTCAGCGGCACCCGTCGCCTCAGGCCCCCAGCCTCCAGCTGGCTGCATCCCCTTCCCACACACCGGGAAGCCCATCGTCTTGAGCAGAAGGTGCTGCAGAAGGGGTGGCCCTCGGTTGGCTGTCCGCCCACTGAAGGGACACAATGGACCCGAACCCCTCCCCCAATCCAGTGCGACTTGTCCGGTGGCTCCAGAACCCACTGTGACCTTGAGTTTGGCGTTGGCTCCGGTATTCTCCAGACCTCACCTGGCCTCCTGCCAGGGTCCCATAAGGCGGTCAGCTCTGGCCCGGACTGTGCATATGCCGCCCTGGGTCCATCTTCCAGTACAGTGTTGGATGGTCTGACTGTGAAGCTCCTAACACTGTCTGGTAAAGATGGCCTCTGGGTCGGTGCCCTCGGCAGTGACCTCCAGGGAGCCCTGAAGACCATGGAGGCTCCTGACCAACGACCTTTGACCTTTACCCCTCCGATGGGGGTAAATCCCTGGGGGAAGGGGAACAATGGGTAGTAGACAAAATGGCTGCCTCTGGAGCGACGGGATTTGGGACAAACATGCTCCCCAGACGCCCGCCTCTTCCCGCATTAAGGACCTTGGGAAGGCCAGAGAAATAAAATGTGAGAGGGAACTTATGGCTGACTGCGTCAGGGCACTTGACTGTCTTTGTGTAAATGCCGATCTCATCTCAGGCTCCCAGCTACTGAGGAGTGTGGGGCTGCCACATCCTCTTCATCTCCCTCTCCCTTTCATGACGCTAGACCTGCCCAACAGGGGAAGATTGATCCTCTCGTCAAGAACCTAAAAAGCTGAAGATGACCCCAGCCCTCCTGCCCACGCCCTCTGTAATTCCTGTACATAGTGTGCCCCCACGCTGTCTTGCGGTTCCGAATGTACCGCCTCCCCCGTGAGGGAAGGGATGGTAAAGGGTTGTAGTGGCACCGGGCAGTGGCTTCTGGGGAAGTGTGCTTCTCTGGTGCTTCAGAGTCAAAGAGGGTGTCTTGGGAAAGATACAATCAGCAGCTCCTGTAGGGACTGCGCACAGGCACCTGCTCTGTTGGGGGCCGGGAGCTGCGGGAGCAAAGAGCCCTATTCCACAAACCGTCTGGTGACTGGGAACGTGTGAGTAGCCCGCAGCAGGAGACGTGACCCACGGGGCTACTCTACACGCAGGTCCCTCTGCAGGCGCAAATGGTGTCCCCAGCAGCTACACAGAACCCGTCATCAAGGAAGCAGCTCCTGTTGGGGTTATATTTTTGATTTAGCTCAGCAGAGCCACAGTTACTCCAGCCTTATAGAAAGAGATGTTGATAAAGGGGGCGATTCAGTTAAAATGGAGGGTGGGGTGAAGGGTGCAGTTGGGCGTCAGGAGTGATCGAGGGCCTTGCTGGACTTCCAGGGTGAGAGCATGGCCCAGCTCTTAACTCTTGCTCAACTGTCCTCTGCGGAGTCTTTGCGCCCCCTGCTGGCGGATACACAGGCCGACTCGAGCGCAGCGTGGGCGTGCGCATGCGTGCCTCCCCAACCCCGCTCAGACACGTGAGGCCTTCACTTAAGCTTGAGTAATAAAAATTTATTGAGGATCCGGGGATGGTGGCTACTGCCTCCCAAAGAGGGAGGAACCAGCACTGCCGGAAATCACTTAGAAATCACACACGGTCCCAATACCCCTGGCCAACACGGGGAGGAAGAAAGGCATTCCCCTGAAAATCAGTCAGTCTCCATTCATCCAAGCAGGGTGGGAGGACTGACGCAGAGGAGCCATCGCATGACACTGGGGACGGGGTGGGGGTGTGCCAGACTCCAGGCCCAGGCTGGCTCCTCAAAAACCAGGGGAGAAAAGAGATCCACTTCTCTGGGGGTGGAGTTCTTGGTCACCAGGCTCATTTCTTGCTCTTGATAAGGCTGTCACTGTAGAATTGAGACGAAGTGATGACATTAGGGGACAAATCAGAGGCAGAGCAGCTCAGGAACTCCCTCCTCAGCACTCCTCCCAGATTGCCGGTTTGTGTGGGGAGAGGAGTTAGGTACTTGGAGATGAACTGCAAGACCCATGGAAGTAAACATGCATCAACCTTACCTGCCCCTGTGGGCGCCAGGCGGCCAGGCGAAGAGCAAACAGGAAGAAAAGAGAAGCGCACATGTGACTGACAGCTTCAGGCCCCACCCAGCCCTCAAACCTCCTTTACTCCCAAGAGAGAAACAAATGGGTTGGAAAGCCAGGATTTTAGCCTTTGGAGGAGCAGAGACTGGTTTGCTTAGCCACCGCCAGTTCCCACCACTCCTTTCCTAGCATCCTTCCATGGCCCCAGGGCAGCAATTTTAGGGCTCCTGAGTACACTATAATCTTTCACCACTTTTCAGTCAGACAAAACTTTACTATTTAAATGCTTTTTTATCTGAATAATCCTATTTTATCTTATAAAATTAATCCTGTGAGATTCAAGTTAGGAATTGTCAACCACCCACTTTAAAAAACCTTGGTTCAGAGAAACATGTCTTTACAGGGTCAAGCAAACAAACTGGTGACAGGCTCTGGAGCCCGTGACCAGACCCAGGCCCTGTCGTTTGTGATGAACCACTGTAGGTCACGTCTCTCACCGGGTGAAACTTTCATCCTGTAGGTTTAGCACAAGGTTGTCAGCAGTGAGATAGATACGATTCTGGGATGTGGCAATCTATGGGCAGGGGAAGAAAGATGTGTTAGGCAAAGGCAACCTCCATTCCTGTGCCTGCAATCGAGTAACACCGAAGGACATGTGTGGGTCAGGAGCAGGGACACAGCTCTGCCCTCACACAGGATGGAGAGCAGCAAGCACTGTGCTGTTAGTAATGGGGGCATGAACAAAAGGTCAGGGAGCCCAGAGCGATCATTTTTGATGGGGGAGGAGTGTCAGAGATGCCAGTCTGAGTAAGACCTGACCAAGCAAAATTCTAATTTCCTCACTTCAGTGTGCTTTAACTGAGAACTTTCACTCAAGCAGCTGCATGAGTGCTGCCAGGCTCCCATGCTCACCGTCTTGGAGATGTTCTGAGCTGCTCGGATCTTGCGCAGCTTGATGTAGCCAGGGTTCTTGCCCAGTGCTTCTCCAAGGTGAGCAGGGGTTAAGGGTTCACACAAGGCTAGGTCTCCACCACTGGCCCTAGCCTTACTCTTCCTCTCACTCCAGCCCTCCTCTGGGCCGTCAGATCCAAGGTTGCGCCCAGATGGCCCGTGCCCAGCTCTACTTTGTCCCCCACCTGTGGGCCCCCCTGCTTGCAGCTGCCAGGAACTGCAGGCAGTAGCACAAGTGGAGGTGAGGCCAGCAGCAATGTCGATCTGTCTTACAGTGAGGAACCAGGCCTCAGGCACCCTCACTAAGATTTCAGATCCCATCCAGAACCTCTACCCCCAGGGGGCTCAGCATCATAGACACGGGGTCGCATTCGCCTTGGTCTCATCAGCCGGCCCAGGAGGGGAAGGTGGAGCGCCAGCACTGGGCTAAGCTCTCTCTGGCAAAAGGATATCATCCTGGCGGCCTCTGCCTCTCCCTCGGCCTGCACGATCTTCTGCCGCTGTTCCTGCTTTGCTTTTTCCACCAAGAACTGGGCCCGCTGGGCCTCCTGCTGGGCTGTGGTGGGAGAGTAGGGGGTCACCGATGTGGGGCGCCAGGAACCCCACTGCACTTCCTGCATTCTTGGGAGCCTTCACCTACTCCTCTTGTAACTCACCCACTTGTTTGGCTTCTACAGCAGCTGTGTACTCGCGGCTAAAGCTCAGCTCTGTGATGGCAACGTCATCTAGGATAAGGCTGAAGTCCTTGGCCCTCTCTGTCAGTTCCCGTCGGATCAAGAGAGACACCTGGGGGGCACGGTGAGGAGAGGAGAGGAGAGGAGAGGAGAGAAGGTCTGGGGGACTGGATGACTGAAAGGAAGGCAGGCAGGTTGCTGTGCCAACCGAGCAGCACAGCTCCTGAAAACAGCTGAAAGCACCCTAATTCTTAGTTACTCACTAGAACACCTGAGTTGGAAAGGACTGGGTCTGATCTTTCCAGCAGGTCACACTGACTCCCTATCTTCCACTCCCTCAAATAGAGCATGCCCCGTGGGACTGCTGTTTCCTCCATGCTTTCTAACACTGACTGCTACTGAATTATAGTCTTGGCTCTCCCAGTTACCCCCAGTGGCCATCAATCCAGCTTTCAGGAAGAAAACTAGTCACAACCCTCTTCTAATGAGCTGCCTTTCCTAACACACAGTGCCTTGGGTCCAGGAGGGAAATGCCGACATGACACAGACGGTGATGGGAGCTGGAGGTAAACCTGGGCCCGCTGGGTGATCAGCTGTGAGGCGTTGAACTTGGCCACCACACTCTTGAGCACCTCGTTGACGATGGATGGCAACACTCGCTCCTCGTAGTCAAGCCCTAGGCGCTGGTACATGCTGGGAAGCTCCTGGGCGTTGGGTCGAGACAGCACCCGCAGGGAGATGTTCACCATCTGCAGGTCTAAGGATAACATCAGCGGGGGCTGGTCAAGGCCACGGGGCCTCATCTGGCCACAGCCAGACACCCTTAACTTACTGGTTTTCTCTTCCCTGCACTTCCCTCTAAGGTAGTCAGCTGGACAAGATGCAACTCAGCACAGACCAAACACACACTCGTGCACTTGAAATTTTCCCCACGCACACCCCCTCCACCAGTGGAGGTGACCTCTCTGTGTGCCAGTGAACTGTGTGCGATCTCTACTGCAGGTGCTGGCATGCTGTGTCTGTTTCCTTTACTATACTGTAAGGAATTAAGGGCAGGGTAGTGTTTTATGAATCCTTTATTCTCAGGGTCTAGGGTTGAGTGAATGTTATGTGACTTGCACTAAGAACAGTACAAAAAATGTAGTCTCAGGTGAGCCACTTGCCTCAGGGTGTACATGCCTGTGTGTGTGCGTGAGAGAGAGAGGAAGAGGTCTGGGGAATCTCAAAGGCATGGCTTTCAGGTATGGTCTGTAAGGGAACAAGTGCACCTGCGGTTGGGCCAGGTTCCCCCAGGACAGGGTGAACTATGGACACAATTAGTATGTCAAGCAGATGAAGGAAGAGAAAGCTTTAAAGCAAGGCTTTGATCTTGGCACTGAATAAGACAGAGAACAAACAATGCTCTGAGTTTGTTATGGGGGAGGGGCAGTTAATAAAAAGGTGCAGTGTGTTCAGAATGTTCTGCATCAACCTCAGTAACAGAGACTTACAGTCCTTTTGCAGATGTGGAAACTGAGGCCCAAGAGACAGTGACTCCCAAGTGCCCAGACCTACCTTTGGAGCCTGTGGGGGAGGAAATTTTTCGGGGTCTGGCCCGAATGTCATAGATGATAGGGTACTGGAACCAAGGGATCCTGGAGCGGAGGAAACAGGTGTAGGTATTAGGAGATTGCAGTTTCACTAGTTTCCCCCTCACCACGTGTTTCTTGGTCTGTTTCCCTTAATGACAAGGGACAAAATGCTCGTCTTCCTGTGGAGAGCATTTTATGCGCTGCTGTCATTTTGGGCAGCACCCATTGTCCTGGGAGATGGAGTGAGAAGGGAAAGAGCTGCGCTGAATCCTGTTGACAATCCTACTACAGCCATTGGTGGTGGTGGGTAGGCGTTCAAGGGTGAAGGGTCAGGGTCAGTCTGCGCTGCCCGCCATTACCTGAAGTGGAGGCCCTCAGCCAGAATGGTGTCCTGCTGCACGCCACCGATCCGATTAAAGAAAATGGCCCTGTGCCCGCCTTCCACTGTGGGGAGAAGGGTGGGGATGAGGCCGGATCGCTGCTCAGAGTACGTGCTAGTCCCTTGTGGGGCGGATAAGTGGCTGGGTGAGCGCAGGGACCGGCGGGCCTGCGCAGGGGTCTCGGGAGGGGCAGGTGGAGTCCGGAGAGCGGGGGAGGTTGCTCACCGGTGAACACGGACTCGCGAACGCCGTAGGCTACGGCGCCGGCCCCCAGCAGCAGCTTCAGCGCCGTGCCCATGCCGCGGGGCCCGGAGGGCAGGCGTCCCGCTAAGTCTTTCAAGTTCTGGGCCATGTCCGATGGTGAGGCCGGCGGCACCAGAGGCTAGAAGTGGGTGCCGGCCCGCTTCTACCCTACTCCAGTTTAGGGATCGCACCCTTCACACGAGGGTCCGGGGCAGGAGGCGCTCGCGGGAGAAAGGGCACCGGAACTGTACTCCTTTCTTCCCGCCCCCTTACCCCGCCCGCTGCGGACCTGAGCTTCGCGCATAGGAATTACGCATACGGAAGTACCCGCCCCGTTCTGGAACACTGACCTCCCAGAGAGGCTTCGGTTGTACCAGACAGCAAGTCACCGCCCTTTCCAAGCGCCCACTTTCAAAATGGCAGCCGGAAGGACCCTTGCGATTGGGGCGTGCGCGAGGTCCTAATTTAAGGACGTTACACAACTTCCGGTTCGGTTTGAGATGGCTGCGCCCAGTGCTGGGTTCCAACCTCCTGAGGGGCGCGGTGGGGAGCAGGGACAGGACTGGGATCCTGTGGCGCCTAAGCGGCCCCGACTCGGGGCAGGAAGCAAGATCGGAGGCCGTAGGCTCATTGTGGTTCTGGAAGGGGCCAGTCTGGAGACAGTCAAGGTAGTATGGGGCAAGCAAGTGGAGTAGTAGTAGATTGGTAGGGTAGGATTCCGTGGGATGAGAGCGGGGGGCTCAAAGTGAATGGAGAAAGTAGAGAGGTGAAATATGCTTTTGGAAGGAGAGTGGTGCAGTTGACTGTTTCTTTGTTTAATGTCTTGGATTGGAAGTTCTCGTTTTCTTCTGCTCTTGAATCCCGTTTCAGCTCTCACGGCCTTGCTTCCAATTGATTTACCAGCATTCTGTGGTATAAAGTCATCTAAGGGGAGAAGAGTTTTGTCCATCGTGTAGTCCCACATCCCAAGACAAGTTACTGGCAAAGGAGAAAGGTAGTTACTGTAGCTTACTCTGCTCACCCTTTTATTCGTAAGGACTTATTTGGTTAAAAGGTGCCTACTGTCACCATCCTGTGTGTGACTCCTCTTTGAAACACTGGATCAGATTATCATTTAATACTTCAACATTTTTACTTTTACCTGTCAATTCAGCTCTTTTCCCACATAAATCCAGAAATTTCCATCTTCAAAATTGTGCAGTGTTCTCATTCCTCTGACTTTCTTGTTTCTCATCTTTTAGCGCTAAACTTGTTCAATGAATAGGCCCAGAAGAAATAGCACTGGTTTAGAAGTCAGTTCTGGATTTTAATCTTGGATCTTAGTCTTTAACTATGTGGTCTTGAGAAAACAAATTTATTCTCAGTTTGTATAGTGGGGTTAATACTGTAACTGTGAAGCACACGGGATTGCGTGAAAGTTCTTTAAAGGTAATACATTTCCATAGTAATGTCATCTTTCCTTCTTCAACTACTGTGGCACTTTATTAAGCTTGCAGTCTAGAAACCCTTTCTTAAAGTGACCAGCTAATCAGGTTTCCTTTTTTTTTGTAATTGATATCTCTGACCTAATTATAGGTTATATACATCCTCACTTAGTTGCCTGTCTTTCTCACTTGTTAATTCTGAATGTCACTTAACCACTTCTTTATTCATATGTTCCATGGAACAACAGTAGTACCTACCTTATTGGGCTCTTGGGTTAAAGGAGTTAATATGTGTAAAGGGTTTAGAATAATAATGTCTGTCACTTGGAGTTATTATTATTGTTACTGATTTCAACTTATTAAGAAGTTGAAAATGTCATGGCCAATTAAAATTCCTAGAGCATGCTCTGGAAGAATTTAGGCCAAGTTACCATTAATGGTATTCCAAGGGTGATAGACGTCATAGCTGGTTGAAATCTTCTGTATCTTTTGTTATCTTGCGCCTTCCTTGTGCTGGTATGTCTTGCTTCTGCCAGCTTCATCCAGGCCTGCTCTCTCCCATTTATTTCTTAAACTCCAGTCTCATTGGCCTTCTTTAAGCTCTTTGAAAGCACTAAGCTCTCTAACACCTTTAGGTCATTGCACATAATGGTCTCTAACTGGAAGCTTCCTTCACTCAGCTCTTTGCTTCATTAATTCCTACTTAATGTTCATTTAACAATTACTGAGTCTGTTATGCTGCTCATTCTTCAATTATTAGGTTAAATTTTACTTATGTTACTTTCTCATAGAAATGACTCCCTTCCTGGTATAAATCAGGTCCTCCTGTTACAATTCTTTAATGAATCATTTACTTTGGCTTCATGATGTTTATCACAATTCAGTTAAATATTCATGTGGTTGTTTACCATTTGTCTCCTGTAGAAGACTATGAGGGCAGAGAATAACGTTTAACAATTTTTTTTCTTATATCGCTAATACTTATTACAGAACATGAATACACATGGTGTTCATCCTGATTATTCTAGTTAGTGGCTTTGAAGCTTATTAACCAGAACCTACAACAAAAAAATTATATTGTGAGCCAGACTACATGAAACTAATAAAAAGTTTCATAAACCTTTAACATGTGAAGTACTTGTTTCCTATTCTACCTTATTAAAAGAACAAAAGCCCTGGTTGTATCTAATGGGTTGGAACTGGATTCTTCTATTCAAGAGCTTCTTTTTCTTCTATAACCAAGAGTATCCCAGGGGATGGTGTGAAATTTCTTAGTTCTTGGCCTTTTGTTCTTTCTCTATGCTTAGTTCTTGGTCTTTTGTTCTTTCTCTATGCTTTACTCTCTGTGACAATCTTATTTCAATTATTCAATCAGTTTCAAAATCTACATGCCTTTCCCCCCAAACTTTTTGCAGTCATGTACCTTAAGATGTGGCCAGACATACAAATGTTCTATTGCTAAATAGAAACTTAGCTTTTCAGAACCTGTATCTGTACTTTGTTTTCAGACCTTTTGCTGATCACTGTACTGCTCCTTAGGATTCCAAATTGCAAGTTGCAGTTACCTCTTTTAGTTGCTATAGAAAATATCTAGCTAGATCTTTAGTATCAAACTTCTAGCTGGTGCTTTCCAGTACAGAGTTGCCAGGATAGTATTCCTCACTCATTCTCCTGCTCGTTCTTCCAGAAATATTTCTGGCTCTGTGCTTGGTACTTGAGGATTCTGCAGTTGACGAGGCAGTTTCAATTATAATCACTGCCTGTCAGTGTCTCAGTTCTCACTTTTTCAGCAGCATGTTCTTTCTTCACATTTCTGCCTTCTTGTTCTGTTTAGACCAGACCTTTGCTCCTGCATCTTGAAACTGGGAACATCCTTCTCAGTTTTACTTCTGAGAAAGGCCTTCCTTGATTAAACTACCTCCTGCATCATTAGTTTTTTCATACTTCTTCTTGTCCAGGTTTGCAGTTCTTCACTTAGTGTTTGTTATAAGCAAACTGAGGGTAGTGACCTTGTATATTTTGCCCAGGGAATACATGTTCCTGTGATGAACAAGCATTCAGCCTTGCTCACTAATATTACTCTTGCCTGGTTCCAGAATCCCTCACTGGCTTTGCCTAAGAGCCACGGGTTTTAGAATTAAATCCTGTTTATACATTTGAAATTATGGGTTGTACCCTCCCTTTTTTTTCCCCTCTGAGATCAGTTACAGGGGGAGGGGAGGAGTAAATACCACACAGTGGTCCCCTGATGGGCTTGCTGCCCCCGCCCCCCCAAGTGTCTGGTTCAGGGATGTGAAGAGGGCCAAGAATTTGCCTACCAAGTTTCCAGATGATGATGATGGCTTGGGTACCACGATGTTGGCTAGGGCAAAGCAGCATATGTTGCTTTCTATCATATTGCCTATTCTTTAGGTAGGGAAGACGTACGAATTGCTGAACTGTGATAAGCACAAGTCTGTGTTGTTGAAGAATGGACGGGACCCGGGGGAAGTGAGACCAGACATAGCTCACCAGGTAACTCCAGGGATACAGCTCCCACCCCCTTGAGCCTCTGTATGGAGGGTAAGGCAGCTGCATGTGACTTTTTAAGTCTTACCTCGGCCTTGGTTTCTGCCTCCCCCAGAGTTTACTGATGCTGATGGACAGTCCCCTGAACCGAGCTGGCTTGCTGCAGGTTTATATTCACACACAGAAGAATGTACTGATTGAAGTGAACCCCCAGACCCGAATTCCCAGAACCTTTGACCGTTTTTGTGGCCTCATGGGTGAGAGCTTTAGCACTTAAAATTTAGAATGGAAAATTTAGAACAAACTTGGCAGTGGTGAAGGGAGGAAGAGGAAAGGTATAAATGATGTGGAGTTTTTAAGCGGGGGGAGGGGATTCATTATCTTCTTCCCATGTGGGGTAAAGCCTGTGTAGGTTCCTGGCTGAGTGAACTCATTGCTGTACAACTAGTCACGTGCTTGACAACTGCTTGCTTGTAACATTTTAGGAGTATAGTGGGGATGCAAGAGCTACATGGAGCTCACCTTACCCATGGGGTTTTCTGGTTAGATTACTGGGCAGAAGTGGGGTCTTCACCTAGCTCTGAACCGTTTTTTTCTCCCTCTAGTTCAGCTTTTACACAAACTCAGTGTTCGGGCAGCTGATGGCCCCCAGAAACTCTTGAAGGTGAGGTATTGACTCCTACTGGCTGGAGGTGCAGTTCTGAGAATGTTTTGGGGTCTGACTGTTCTCTTTTCCTTTAGGTAATTAAGAATCCAGTGTCAGATCACTTCCCAGTTGGATGTATGAAAATCGGCACTTCTTTTTCCATCCCAGTTGTCAGTGATGTACGAGAGTTGGTGCCCAGCAGTGACCCTATTGTTTTTGTGGTTGGGGCCTTTGCCCACGGCAAGGTAAGGTCAAGGCTCACTCCTCGATTCTTCATAGAGCTGAAGCTTAGTACAGAATTCAGAGAGCAGTTAACATTTTGGTGGTGCTTTTCCTTGTAAGTTGGGAAATAATATCAAAACTGGGAGACAATTGAGGGTTCCATATCCTGCCCCAGGTGCATCCTCTGGGGACTGCTGGCGTATTAGTGATAGTGAAAGCTGGGACCTTCTTTATCCTTTGTACAAATCTGATATTAAATAGCACTGTGAAATACAAGCTCAACCCTGATTTTCCTGCCCTAAAGAGGGTTGAACCTGTAACAATGGCAGAGCCAGCTGACAGAATTATTCTCTCTCTAGGTCAATGTAGAGTATACAGAGAAGATGGTGTCCATCAGCAACTACCCCCTTTCTGCTGCCCTCACCTGTGCAAAACTTACCACAGCCTTTGAAGAAGTGTGGGGGGTCATCTGACAATAGAACCTTGTTCTGAAACAGACTGTCAACATTGCATCCCTTGACCCCACTTTCAACTCACTGCAGAAGAGGACCTTCCTGCCCTGAGACTGTGGAGTTCAGGGAAGCTGAGGCTGTACACTTGCTCTTTGTTTATCCTATAAATACTGTTCTTGGACACACGTGTTTGTAAATACTTGTCTGTGCATTCCTAAACTTAGTAGTTATCTAGTGGGGTAAACTGGTTGTTCTCCTCAGACTTCAGGGAAAGATATGAGGTCACAGCATTTGTAGTTTGGCTCCAAAGTTCTGAGATCACTAGGCTTTACAGGAGACAGTCTGGCTGTTTCAGCCATGGCAAGCATGGAGAACTCGCTTGAAAGAAAGCAGCCAGGAATGCTAGCAGTGAAAAACTGAACAAACAGAAGTGACTTTATCTGGTACAGTTCCACGGTAGAAAAAGTGGAGCAGGCGGGGCCTTGTACCCCTCCTCTCCCCCCCATGGGGGGGGTGGTGGCAGGGGCACATATACAATCATAGTAAATTGGCAGGAGAAAAACAAGATTCCTGGCTGTAGGGGAGAGATAAGGCAACGTGCATGGGGGAGCCTGGAGGGGAGACGTGGGCCCCTCTAACTCCTCCCATGAGAGTGTCCCCTTTGGCCCCAGATGAAGACTTGGCTGGCAACAGAGGCACCCCAAGGGGTGCCCTGTCTTTCCACTCCTCTGCGTTCTGTGCTCTGAGGCGATGGAGTGCTGTGAAAAGGGAGATGAGCTGTTCCTGCACAGTCCCGCTCTAGGCCACCTGCGAGAGAAGAGATCTGACTGTCAGGCTGGTCCGTCATGCCTGCCAGTCCCTGGTTTATAGTGATCCAGCTGCTTCCTGGCAGGCCTGAGTAGTCAGTGCCCCATACTGTGTTTCCTAGAAGCCAGGCCACCTTGAGATTCACCCCAAATTTCCATTTAGTGTCCCCCACCTTGCAGTCTGTTGCTGTATTCTGTAAACTGGTAGTTCGCAGTGTAGCTAAAGGGAAATTGATTTTACTTACCAGGGAAACAGATTATTCCATTTTCTTTAACTTCTCCTTTCTTGGCACCATCACTTTGCGAATGTAAGGCAATATGAATAGTAGGCTCAAGAAGAAGACGTGGCCAAGAAAATGGATGGATTTATATACCTGTGGAGAGACACAGACCACTGAGGTAGACAAGGGGCTCGAATGGCTCTTGCGGCCTGAGATCCATCTCAGTGGTGCCCTCCCTCACCTTAAACCATTTGTCCCAAGTGAAGAGGCAGAAGGCAGTCATCGAGTAACCCATGAAGAGCCAGTGGATGGTCTGCTGCACCAAATAGTAGACGGGCTGTAGGGCAGTGATGGAAGCCAGGTTGCTCAGAGTTGGGCTGTCTCGGATTAGGCTGGCCGCCTGGGGAGGAAGCAGGGGGGTCCTCAGTGTTTTGCCCCTCTCATAGTCCCCTTTTACCCCCCACCCTTACGGCCTACCTGTCTTTCCACGATAACAATGAGGAATTCCATCTGGAAACAGACCAGGTATCCTGAGTGCAGGCCATGCCAGAGGGCCAAGAAGAGCAATGAGAGACCTTGGGATAATACTTTATTCCCAAGGAACTTGAGTCGTTTAAAGAAGTAACTAGAGAAAAGGATGGGTAAGAAGGGGCCTCAGACCAGGCCCTGCATTCCCACCATCCTGCCTCCAGTCCTCTGCACTCTGAGGGGTGCAGGGGTAGTGGCTGGCTCCCGTCTGTGGCCACCCAGGGTAAGGGAGGTGGTGCCATCTGATTAGCTGTAGAGATGCAAGCCGGTGCAGTTGACTCACACGTCAGAAAACAGACCTAAGGCTTGGCTGGTCCTTGTGCAGCCACTGCACACACCAGGTGACACCTGAGTGCCTGCAGCTGAGGTGGGGAGCACAAATGAGATGTGTATACACAGGGCAGCAGGGAACAGGAGAGCGGTGGCAGGGCTGGGATTGAGACCCGGGACTCAAGGCACTTACAAATCTTGCTTTTTTTTCAAATAGAACAGGAATGGTTTTTGGGGGCATGGGGTAGGGAAAGTGTGTGGGTGTATGTGAGAATGACAGGAGGTTCTACCCAAAGTGGGGAAAGATGGACAGTGGTGACAGAATACAGCCCTGCCTTCAAATCCGGGAAAGCAGCAGAAGGAAGGAGCGTGACCCAGACCCTGCCCCCAACCCAACGTGCTTACCGGGCCACCCAGGCATTAGTGTTGATGTTAAAAGAGGCGATGGTGCCAGTGAAGCGGGGGGTTGTTTCAAAGAGCCACACCTTCATGTTCGCACAGGCATCCCACTTGGCCTTTCCACTGGTTTCGAAGTCATTGAAGCCCAGCCCCGTCAAAATGCACACTCCTTCCTGGCGGAGGGACAACGCAGTTAGGGGCTCTTGCTGCCCTCTTGCCACCTGTCTGCCCGAGCCCCCCCACAGCTTGTTGAAAAACAACCCTGCTTTATCTTTTCTACTTACTGTGACCAGCCAACAGGTGACGTATTTGTACAGCACAAACTTGCCCCAGAGCAGCATGTACAAACAACGGAACCAGAAAAGGTGGTTCTTGAGAAGAAAGAACATGTACATCAGGGATGGATACCACCCAGGCAAGGCAAACTTCCTTTCCAAATGTGTGGCTGCCTATTCCATGTCCACCTGACAGTCTGCAGAACTGCCTTATGACAGGCTAGGAGGAACAAGCAGGGAGCCCGGGGAACATCCATTCACCTTTTCTTGGGAAAGTCCCAGAAACAGCAATGTCTTTAACTCTGCTCCTAAGGTACTGAGCATTTGGAACCCTAGGCACTGAGGGACTGTTACACATCCATGTTCAATGTTAATTGAAGGAGATAAACCTACCCAGAGTGCGTATGGAACTGTTGCAAGCCTTTCAGCTGGGCAGGAGCAAAAGCCAGCACTTCCCCCTCCCTTGGTTTTTGAATTCCCTAGAAGCCCCCAATCTATCAAGAGAAGAAAACAGGCTGGAGAGGACCAGAAGCTGCTGTGCGCCAAGGAGCCCCTTGGCTGTAACAAAGCAAGCCAGGAGCTGCTCCTGGGGAGGAAAGGGGTGCTACAGTGCACCTGGCACAGCCCTGTGCCCGCGAAGGTCGTTCAATGCTGGCTGGTGAACATGTCCCGGCCCGGCTGGCACTGACACCAACGCTCACAGATCTAGAGCAAAACCAACATGCATTTGTAGATGGTATTACCCCCTTCTTGAATATCTACAGGGACCCTTGCCTGTCCATTTTCTAGCTCTGATGCATTTAAGAACATAAAGCTGCTGCTTTCGGAAGCACTCACTTCATAGTCCTCAGTGAGGAGATAGTCTTCCGTGATGTGGGGGCTGAGCAGAGTGTAGCCCACTAGGTAGATGAGGCCCAGACTCAGACGCTTGAGAGCAGGAATGACGCTGGAAAGGGACAAGCCGGGTCATGATGGGCAGAGGTGCAGCCCTTCAACCCTCTACACTTAAATTGCGGAGCGTGTTTCAGAGTGTGGCCATCCCTCTGGAGTGGGATGAGCAGCTTGCTGCCCGAAGGCCTCGTCCGCTCTCGGGGAAAGACGTCTCTATGTGGCTGGCCGTGAGGAATGGCAAATGCAAAGCCCCACGAGGCACAGGGAAGGAAGGGCCGTGGGCAGCAGTGTGGCTGAGAGCCTGAAAACCCCATGCGGAGGAGATGACAAAGACTGATTTTGAATCTGCTCCTTCCCATCCCGGTTGAACGGATGCTCCAACACAGGCTGAGTGAGCTCTCAGTGAAGGGATTTTTCTGGTAACTTCTACATTTTTCCACTGTGAAATACATTTTTATATATTTAGCAATCTATTTTCTTTTAACTGAGAAAATGGGCTTTATAGGGAGAGACATGTCTGGTTCAGGCAAAATCCTGTGGCATAAAAGTGACTTTTTACATCTGTACTACAGGGTCAGAATGTAGTAACCTAGGCTGGAAAGGGCCCACTACCCACAGCGAGCAGGTACGGAGGGCCCGTCAGGACAGCCGCGGCCTGTGTGGCACGCCTGTGAGCCGGGCCATGCTGGAGAAGGCAGCCAGTGCTGGCCTTCAGGACGGTCAATTCAGAAGTGGCTCTGTATTGGGTCAGACACCTATAGAGGGGTCTAGACCAAGAGGGGCAATTACCTGTTTGGTATCTTCCCTGGGACGTCAGTCAGCTGCCCCTGCACCAACTTCATGTAGTGGTTCATTGAGAACTGGGGCCCTACCAAGAAGGCCCCATAGAAGTAGGCAAAACCAGCAACTTCCAGCAGGGAGGGGACACCCCGAATGGCATATTTCTGTTGCTCAGAGGACAAGGAATTCTATGCCAAGAAGAGAATGAATGGTTCAGGATAGCCTTGAATCCCCCCCAAGAGCCAGTTTTAGTGCTTGCCTCCCTTGTGCCCCACTGAACTGGCATTCTTCCTCTTTGAGGGGATGATATGCAGAAAGTAGCTGCTTCACAGGGCAGCTCAGCAGCAGTTCCTGCTGCGGCTTTTCCAGATGCCTTGCTGGCACTGATCTCTGGACTTTGTGCAAGAGCTGGATCCAATCGCATTAGATTTGCTGATCCTCGCTCAGTGCTATCTGAAAGGGGGACCACAGGCTGGAGAGGAGGAGGGAGCTCTGCCCTGACACTCGGTCCAGGCTTTTGGTAACAACAGCTTTTCTCCATCTCTCTGGTTAAATTCCTTAACCTCTCTGTGGAGGGAAGGGCACTTACCTGGTCTTTCCCTCCATCAAAGTAGTCAACAGCCAAACCTGAGCAGAGAGAGAAGTGCGGGTAGAGGAGGGGAGAGGACACGGAGGGTGTGGCCAGGAGAGCCTGGAGTGGGCTCAAGGTCGGGGGGCGAGCTGATGTGTAGAGGCAGTGACTGCCACTCACCGATCAGCTTCAGAGTCAGGACACAGTGTGGCATTGTCCACTTGATATCATAGTTGCCCGTGGCTGTATAATAATATCCAGCAAGAAGGTAGGCCTAGGAGAGGTGAAGTGTTATTCTACCATCACTACTGTTTATTTTCTCCTTGCTCTGAACTCCACAGTATTTTTTCATTTATCCTTCCCCTGGTCTCATCCTTAAAGGCTTTAAGAAGTTGCTATAAATTGGGAATCTGAACCTACAAAGGGGTAAGAGATTTGCTCAAGGTTTCTCAGCAAAAGGAGGGCTAAGCTGAGCACTGAGATGCTTAGATCCTGCGGCTCTAAGTTGACTTGCTGCCTTGCCTTTCAGTGATTGCCCTCATGGGAAGCCAGGCTAGTCCTGGTCAGTCGAGGAACTTGAAGGGCACAGTCCTATGCAGAGGATTAGCTGGCGCCTTCCTTGAGGCAGGTGAAGTGTTACCACTGAGACCTGCAGATGAAAGTCCGGGGGCCTGTGAAAAGTGACCTACCCACAGTCACACTGCTAGTTGTGGGAGAGGCGAGAAAAAAATGGGATCACCCGGTTCACTGCCCTCTCCGCACCGCTGCCCCCTACTCCCAGCTGCTGTCAGCTATGACCTGAGCTGCCGAGGGCAAGGCGGTTACCATCTGGAAGAAAAAGGTGGTGAGGACGGCAGTGATGGTGCGGCCCATTAGTCGAAGGATGAGGAACTGAAGCACAATACATAGCAGGGAGTGGTAGAGCTGGTTTCCTGGATGCAGAGAAGAGAGAAAATAGCAAATTTTAGCTAGGTTTTGTTTTTTTGTTTTGTTTTTGTTTTTTGCATTCCCACCCTTCCTGAGACTTCTAAGCACAAAGAGAACATATAAAGAAAAAACTTTGGTATTAGGATATTTTTTTCAAAATGGCCTCATGTTTTGGAGGAAGGGTGGAAGTTAATTGGATAAATATAAGGGATTGTCAGGGAGATACTGTATTTCTGAATGTTTGTGCAAAGGGCTGCTCCTGCAGCGACTGCTTCAGTCTGTCACCCCGTAACAGCCACAGCAGGGAGAAAATGATGCCTCTCTGCTGATGGGGTCTGGCAACGGCAACCACTCTCAAAATGTTTTTCCCGGGAGACAAATGTACATGAAGGGCAAAGTTAAGCTATGTTCCTGTCCCTATAGCCCCTGTCTTTGCAAGCAAAGCATGGGAACCTCCCTGGGCATTACATTCTCTCCAGGAAATTTTGCTCAAGTCTGTCCCTTCCCCGTGCCGCTGCTAACCTCAGTTCACTCACCAAAGTTAAAATAAGCAATTGAGAGGCCTGTGAAGGTGTGGAAGAGATGGATGAGGTAGCTGTCCTTGTAGAAAAGGTAATGCCGATAAAACAGAGCCAAGGGGTATCCTAGAGGGGGAGAGATCAGAGGAGGGTTACTGGTACCTGGTGTCCTTCCAGTTTAGGTTTGGAAGTTCATCTGGCATGAAACCCAGCCTAGCGAGGAAAAACATACCTTACGTGGATGTCAACACAGAGGATGCTAACAGTATCTCTAAGAGTCAAAGGTCTCTTTGTAAATACAAATTTAAAACTGAAGACATTTATTTTACATTGAGGCAAAACAAAACTGAATCCTAAGTCCCAAGGTTTCATTTGTAGCCTATTAAATATTGCTAAGAATTTTCTTGTGCTTTACTTAAATGATGTGAGGAATTGAGGGCACCCAACTATGCCCCAAAACCTTTATGAGCTATTATGATTTCATTGCCTGTCCTGCTAGCAGAGTATGATCAGTCAAATTATTAAGAAGATAAACATAAATTGACACCAGGCTACAGACTGGGATTGCTGACTGCATATAGTCATACAGCAGTTACAAAATACATGTAGATACTCCTTACACACTGAGATCTGGGAATCAACCAATTTATAAATCCATTTTGGTATTCTGGAACAATGTCTTCTAAAGCCATGATTCATGGTATGCTCTCGGGGCCAGGAGTGGTCTACAAGGGGATCTCCTGATGGGCTATGAAGTGATTGTGCTTGGCCAAGGGTTTCTTGCTGAATTAAAAAGGGCTGATAAACTTTGGTATTTCTAAACTAAAATTAGTGTGCTCCCTGGTTTTACTAAGGACTCACATTTGGTGTTCTCTCAAGAGTCTGGCTCTTGTGCTTGGCGACATGCCCCCTGCAGTAGTGCACATGTGGAAAACTGGAATCCCTACTGTGTTTGTAAGGATTTTACCTATCCTGTCATTGCATAATTAGTGCTCCTGGTCATGGTTTAAGGTTGCTGCATTTCTTGCTCTTGAATTTGTTTTTTTAATTTTTTATTAAAGTATGATTGATATATACTCTTATGAAGGTTTCACATGAAAAAACAATGTGGTTACTACATTTACCCATATTATCAAGTCCCCACCCATACCCCAGTGGAGTCACTGTCCATCAGTGCATTCTTGCTCTTAAATTTTAAGTAACAGTTAACTGGCAATTTAGTCGTGAGTTTGGTTAACTCTGCAATGTTCAGAAGAATGTCATACACAAAGGAAGTGTTCAGTTATTTATTAAGTGAATAAATAAATGGATAATCATGTTATACAGCAGTTTATATCCTTCTAGTCTTTTTTCCCATCTTTTTTATTAATATGATCACAGACCGTGTACTTATTACATAATCTAGTATTTTCACACAACAGTGTATATTAACCATTCGATCTTCTTGGTGCCAGGATTGGCTATTCTCTTTGATTGCGTTTCTCACCATGGACTAGGCTTGTCATCAAACTTAAAGCTTCATTCAAGTAGTTAATTTTATAGCACTCCTGTGGATTACTCTTTCATCCATTCAACAAGTATTTATTAAATGCCTACTATGTGCTAGGTATTGTTTATAGAACATATAATGAGGAAGGAGGTGGCATATAAAGGTGGCAAATAATCTCTGGCTAGCTGAGATAAAGCTGTATAGGATTATTAGCTCAAGGAAAAGCGAGACATCTATGAGCCAAGGAACAGGAGCAAGTCTCACATGCCTCACATGGGCAGGAACCTGGCAGGGACGGAACACCAGGTGAGCAGCAAGTATTGCTAAGAACCACAGCCAGGTACTAGAAAGTGTACAGAATGAGACCTGACTGCCTTAAGTCTTTTGCTTCTTATTTTTAATGTTTTAGGAATAGGGGTTGTGATATAATGAGTTATAAGAAATACAGATTTGGTCATTCATATATATATTTGATCTTTATCCAGTTCTGGAAACCACTGCAGAGCCTATAGGTGAAATGGGTATCTTGTCATGTTAATGACAGACTTTTGAGGGACTGGAGGCTCCATCAGGCAATGGCCAATAATTCAGTCAATCATGACTATGTAATGAAGCCCTCACAAAACCCATGAGAAGAGGTCTCTTGCTGTCTGCTCTGCTCTGCCTGCTCTGCTAGGCTGGATCCTGCTTCCTGGCCGGAGAGGGCTTCTATGCTTGGGGAGCCAGAACACCTCCACGTGCCACTGTGCCAGGCCCCAAGCTCCCCGAGGCTAGAAGCTCCTTTATTCAGGACCTTGCCCTGTGTCTCTGCTCATCTGGCTGTTAACTTGTGTCCTTTATTACACTGGTAAACAAGTGTTTTCCTCAGTAATGTGAGCCGTTCTAGCAAATTAATTGAACCTAAGGGGGAGGTTGTGGGAACCTCCAGTGTATAGCCTTTGGGTCAGAAGCACAGGTAATTGCCTGGGGCTTGTGACCAGCGTCTGGCTGTGGTGGGTGGAGGGCAGTCTTGTAGGACAGAGCTCTTTCTTTTTTTAAATTTTGTTATCAGTAATCTACAATTACATGCAGAACATTATGTTTACTAGGCTTCCCCCTTCACCAAGTTCCCCCCACAAACCCCATTACAGTCACTGTCCATCAGCGTAGTAAGATGCTGTAGAATCACTACTTATCTTCTCTGTGTTGCACAGCCCTCCCTGTGCCCCCCCCACGTTATACATGCTAATTGTAAGGCCCCCTTTCTTCTCCCCTTGCCCTTCTCCCTCCCTTCCCACCCATCCTCCCCAGTCCCTTTCCCTTTGGTAACTGTTAGTCCTTTCTTGGCTTCTGTGATTCTGCTGCTGTTTTGTTCCTTCAGTTTTCCTTTGTTCTTATACTCCACATATGAGTGAGATCATTTGGTACTTGTCTTTCTCCGCCTGGCTTATTTCACTAAGCATAATACCCTCTAGCTCCATCCATGTTGTTGCAAATGGTAGGATTTGTTTTCTTCTTATGGCTGAATAATATTCCATTGTTCATATGTACTACATCTTCTTTATCCATTTATCTACTGATGGACACTTAGGTTGCTTCCATTTCTTGGCTATTGTAAATAGTGCTGCAATAAACATAGGGGTGCATCTGTCTTTTTTAAACTGGGCTGCTGCATTCTTAGGGTAAATTCCCAGAAGTGGAATTCCTGGGTCAAATGGTA